>NC_092719.1:101413921-102046035 GCF_047496885.1 Scyliorhinus torazame | reverse complement strand
ACGCCCGGGGGTTTGGCTGCCTTCCACATAAGCAATATCCTGCGCCGGGCTACTAGGGACGCAAAGGCCAAAACATCAGCCTCTCTCGCCTCCTGCACTCCCGGCTCTTCTGCAACCCCGAATATAGCCAACCCCCAGCTTGGCTCGACCCGGACCCCCACCACCTTCGAAAGCACCTTTGCCACCCTCACCCAGAACCCCTGTAATGCCGGACATGACCAGAACATGTGGGTGTGATTCGCTGGGCTTCTCGAGCATCTCCAACACCTATCCTCTACCCCGAAAAATTTACTGAGCCGTGCTCCAGTCATATGCACCCTGTGTAGAACCTTGAATTGTATCAGGCTTAGCCTGGCACACGAGGACGACGAGTTTACCCTACGTAGGGCATCAGCCCACAGCCCCTCCTCAATCTCCTCCCCCAGCTCTTCTTCCCATTTCCCTTTCAGCTCATCTACCATGATCTCCCCCTCGTCCCTCATTTCCCTGTATATGTCCGACACCCTACCATCCCCCACCCATGTCTCTGAGATCACTCTATCCTGCACCTCCTGCGTCAGGAGCTGCGGGAATTCCCTCACCTGTTGCCTCGCAAAAGCCCTCAGTTGCATATACCGAAATGCATTCCCTTGGGGCAACCCATATTTCTCCGTCAGCGCTCCCAAACTCGCAACGTCCCATCTACAAATAGATCTCTCAATTGTACTACCCCAGCTCTTTGCCATGCTCCAAATCCCCCATCCATTCTCCCTGGAACAAACCTATGGTTATTTCTTATCGGGGACCGCACCGAGGCTCCCGTCCTTCCCCCATGCCGTCTCCACCGCCCCCAAATTTTTAAGGTTGCCACCACCACCGGGCTTGTAGTGTATTTCTTCGGTGAAAACGGCAACGGTGCCGTCACCATTGCTTGTAAACTGGTCCCCTTGCAGGACGCCCTCTCCAATCTCTTCCACGCCGCTCCCTCCCCTTCTCACATCCACTTACACACCATTGAAATATTGGCGGCCCAGTAATAATCATTTAGGCTCGGTAGTGCCAACCCCCCCCTATCCCTACTACGCTGCAAGAACCCCCTCCTCACTCTCGGGGTCTTCCCGGCCCACACAAAACTCATAATGCTTTTCTCAATTCTCTTAAAAAAAAGCCTTCGTGACCATCACCGGGAGGCCCTGAAACACAAAGAGGAATCTCGGGAGAACCACCATTTTAACCGCCTGCACCCTACCCGCCAGTGACAGGGACACCATGTCCCATCTCTTGAAGTCCTCCTCCATCTGTTCCACCAATCGTGTTAAATTAAGCTGGTGCAAGGTTCCCAAATTCTTGGCTATCTGAATCCCCAAGTATCGGAAGTCTCTTGTTACCTTCCTCAGCGGTAAATCCTCTATTTCCCTGCTCTGCTCCCCCGGATGCACCACAAACAACTCACTTTTCCCCATGTTCAATTTATACCCCGAAAAATCCCCAAACTCCCCAAGTATCCGCATTATCTCTGGCATCCCCTCCACCGGGTCCGCCACATACAACAACAAATCATCCGCATACAGAGATACCCGGTGTTCTTCTCCTCACCTAAACACTCCCCTCCACTTCCTGGAACCCCTCAGTGCCATGGCCAGGGGCTCAATCGCCAGTGCAAACAATAACGGAGACAGGGGACATCCCTGCCTCGTCCCTCTGTAAAGCCGGAAATAATCAGACCCCCGTCCATTCGTAACCACACTCGCCATCGGTGCCCTATACAGCAGCTGTACCCATCCGATATATCCATCTCCGAAGCCAAATCTCCTCAGCACCTCCCACAGATAATCCCACTCCACTCTATCAAATGCTTTCTCGGCATCCATCGCCACCACTATCTCCGCTTCCCCCTCTGGCGGGGGCATCATCATTACCCCTAGCAACCTCCGTATGTTCGTGTTCAGCTGTCTCCCCTTCACAAACCCAGTCTGGTCCTCATGTACCACCCCCGGGACACAGTCCTCTATCCTCGTCGCCATTACCTTGGCCAGAATCTTAGCATCCACATTTAAAAGAGAAATGGGCCTATAGGACCCGCATTGCAGCGGGTCTTTTTCCTTCATTAGGAGGAGCGATATCTTTGCCTCTGACATAGTCGGGGGCAACTGCCCCCTTTCCCTAGCCTCATTAAAGGTTCTCGTCAGAAGCGGGGCCAGCAAGTCCATATACTTCCTATAAAATTCCACCGGGAATCCGTCTGGTCCCGGGGCCTTCCCCGCCTGCATGCTCCCAATCCCTTTCACTACCTCCTCCATCTCAATCTGTGCTCCCAGTCCTGCCCTCTCCTGCTCCTCCACCTTCGGGAATTCCAGCTGATCCAGAAAGCACATCATTCTCTCCTTCCCTTCCGGGGGCTGAGCTTTATATAATCTTTCGTAGAATACCTTGAACACCCCATTTACTCTCTCCGCTCCATCTCTCCCTCCTCGCCTCTCACCCCCCCTATCTCCCTCGCTGCTCCCCTCTTCCTCAGTTGGTGGGCCAACAACCGGCTCGCCTTCTCCCCATATTCATACTGTACACCTTGTGCCTTCCTCCATTGTGCCTCTGCATTACCCGTAGTCAACAAGTCAAATTCTACATGTAACCTTTGCCTTTCCCTGTACAGTCCCTCCTCCGGTACCTCCGCATATTGTCTGTCCACCCTCAAAAGTTCTTTCAGAAACCGCTCCCTTTCCCTACCCTCCTGCTTTCCTTTATGTGCCCTAATAGATATCAGCTCCCCTCTAACCACTGCCTTCAACGTCTCCCAGACCACTCCCACCTGAACCTCCCCATTGTCGTTAAGCTCCAAGTACCTTTCAATACACCCCCTCACCCTTAAACATATCCCCTCATCTGCCAATAGTCCCATGTCCATTCTCCAGGGCGGGTGCTGTTCTTTTTCCTCCCCTATCTCCAGGTCCACCCAATGTGGAGCGTGGTCCGAGATAGCTATTGCCGTGTACTCCGTCCCTGTCACCTTCGGGATCAGCGCCCTTCCCAATACAAAAAAGTCTATCCGTGAATATACTTTATGGACATAGGAGAAAAACGAGAACTCCTTACTCCTAGGCCTGCTAAATCTCCAGGGGTCTACTCCTCCCATCTGCTCCATAAAGTCCTTGAGCACCCTAGCTGCAGCCGGCCTCCTCCCGGTCCTGGACCTCGATCTGTCCAGCCCTGGGTCCAGCACCGTATTAAAGTCTCCCCCCATTACCAACCTTCCCGCCTCTAGGTCCGGGATACGTCCCAACATTCGCCTCATAAAATTGGCATCATCCCAGTTCGGGGCATATACGTTCACTAGAACCACCGCCTCCCCTTGCAATCTGCCACTCACCATCACGTATCTATCCCCGCTATCCGCCACTATGGTCTTTGCCTCAAACAGTACCCGTTTCCCCACTAATATAGCTACCCTCCTGTTCTTTGCGTCTAACCCCGAATGAAACACCCGCCCCACCCATCCTTTGCGTAGTCTGACCTGGTCTATCAGTTTCAAATGCGTCTCCTGCAACATAACCACATCTGCCTTTAATTTCTTTAGGTGTGCGAGTGTCCGTGCCCTTTTAATCGGCCCGTTCAGCCCTCTCACGTTCCACGTGATCAGCCGGGTTGGGGGGCTCTTTACCCCCCCCCCCTTTGTCGACTAGCCATCCCCTTTTTTAATCCAGCTCCTCACCCGGTTCCCACGTAGCCGTATCTCCCCCCGACGGCGCCCTCCCGCCTCGACCACCCCACCCCGTACCAGCTCCCCCTTCTCCCAGCAGCAGCAACCCAGTTAATCCCTGCCCCCCCCCCCCCGCTAGATCCTCTTCTAGCGTAATTGCACCCCCCATGTTGCTCCCAGAAGTCAGCAAACTCTGGCTGACCTCGGCTTCCCCCCGTGACCTCGGCCCCCATTGTGCGAGGCCCCCTCCTTCCTGCTTCCCTGTTCCTGCCATGATTACCATAGCGCGGGAACAAAGTCCGCGTTTCCCACTTGGCCCCACCCCTAATGGCCGGCGCCCACAATTCCTCATCCTCCCCCCCCCCCTCCCCACGACATGGGGAAGAGAGAAAAGTTACAGGGTCGCAAGATTAACAACTTGAGAAATCATCCCTTCCCCCTTTTTTCCCCCCCTTCACCCCACGTAATGACACCACCACTTTGTCCCAAACGTTCTTTTTCTGGCCCGCCTATTCCAGCTGCTCCTCCACAATAAATGTCCACGCCTCTTCTGCCGTCTCAAAGAAGTGGTGCTTCCCTTGGTGTGTGACCCACAGTCTTGCCGGTTGCAGCATTCCAAATTTGACCTTCCTTTTGTGAAGCATCGCCTTGGCCCGATTGAAACTCGCCCTCCTTCTCGCCACAACCGCACTCCAATCTTGATATACGCGGATCACCGCGTTCTACCACCTACTGTTCCGAGTACTCTTCGCCCATCTGAGGACCATCTCTCTGTCATTATAATCGGAGAAATCTCACCACTATGGCTCAAGGTATTTCTCCAGCCCTCGGTCTTCGCGTCATAACTCGATAAGCTCCCTCCACCTCCAATGGGCCCGTCGGGGCCTCCGATCCCATTAACGAGTGAAGCATCGTGCTCACATATGCCCCGACGTCCGCCCCCTCCGCACCTTCGGGAAGACCAAGAATCCTTAAATTCTTCCTCCTCGCATTATTCTCCAACACCTCCAGCCTTTCCACACACCTTTTGTGTTGTGCCTCGTGCATCTCTGTCTTCACCACCAGGCCCTGTATTTCGTCTTCATTATCCGCGGCCCTTGCCTTCACGACCCAAAGCTCCTGCTCCTGGGTCTTTTGTTCCTCCTTTAGCCCTTCAATCGCCTGTAATATTGGGGCCAGCAGCTCCTTCTTCATCTCCTTTTTAAGTTCTTCCACACAGCGCCGCAGGAACTCTTGTTGGTCAGGGCCCCATACTAGACGGCCACCTTCCGACGCCATCTTGCTTTGTGCTTGCTTTCCTTGCCGCTGCTCTAGAGGATCCTCCGCAATGCGGCCACCTTTTTCACCTTTTTCCATCTGTGTCCAGGGGGAATTCCCTTAAAATTGCCGTTGGGGCTCCGAGAAAGAGCCCAAAAGTCTGTTCCACCGGGAGCTGCCGAAACGTGCGACTTAGCTGGTCATCGCCTCACCCGGAAGTTCAGTACACTAACTTTAAGCTCTCCGTCCTCCCCCATCTCTGCGCTGCCCTATTACTGGGGCTCGACTTTCAGTGCCATCTCCAGAGCCTTACCTTAAAGTTCGGCAGACCCCTGCCCCCCCTCACCGTCTGTAGCCTCGTGACCCTTAAAGTCGCCCCACCCTGCCTCTTCGCAAACCTTACCCCGGACTGTAAGCCCATCGCTACCAGAAGCAGACGCTACAGAGCCCAGAACATGGCCTTTATCAGGTCGGAGGTCCAGCGACTCCTGCGAGAGGGGATCATTGAGGCTAGTAACAGCCCCTGGAGAGCCCAAGTGGTGGTCGTCAAGACTGGGGAGAAGCACCGGATGGTCATTGATTACAGCCAGACCATTAACTGGTACACGCAGCTCGATGCGTACCCCCTCCCCTGCATATCTGACATGGTCAATTAGATTGCGCAGTATCGAGTCTTCTCCACAGTCGACTTGAAGTCCGCGTACCACCAGCTCCCTATCCGCCCTGAGGACCGCCAATACACTGCCTTCGAGGCAGATGGCCGCCTCTACCAGTTCCTCAGGGTCCCCTTCAGTGTCACCAACGGGTCTTCCAAAGAGAAATGGACCGAATGGTTGACCAGTACGGACTGCGGGCCACGTTCCCGCACTTGGACAATGTCACCATCTGCGGCCATGACCAGCAGGACCATGGTGAGAACCTCCGGCGCTTCCTCCACACCGCTAAACGCCTGAACCTAACCTATAATAGAGAAAAATGCGTCTTCCGCACAACCCGCCTAGCCATCCTCGGCTACGTCGTGGAACATGGAGTCCTAGGGCCCGACCCGACCGCATGCACCCCCTCCTGGAACTCCCCCTCCCCCACTGCCCCAAGGCCCTGATGAGATGCCTGGGGTTCTTCTCGTACTAGAACATAGAACATAGAACGATACAGCGCAGTACAGGCCCTTCGGCCCACGATGTTCGGCCTCACCACTCTTTGCGTAAAGAAACTACCTCTGACCTCTGTCCTATATCTATTACCCCTCAGTTTAAAGCTATGTCCCCTCGTGCTAGCCATTTCCATCCGCGGGAGAAGGCTCTCACTGTCCACCCTATCTAACCCCCAGTGGGTCCCCAACTATGCGGACAAGCCCGTCCACTGATCAAATCCACCATTTTTCCCCTGACGGCTGAGGCCCGACTGGCTTTCAATCGCATCAAGGCAGATATTGCCAAAGCCGCGATGCACGCTGTGGACGAGTCCATCCCTTTCCAAGTGGACTTTGCTCTGGCCGCTACACTCAACCAGGCGGGTAGGCCCATGGCTTTCTTCTCTCGTACCCTCCATGCCTCCAAAACTCGACACTCCTCCGTCGAAAAGGAAGCCCAAGCCATCGTAGACGCTGTGAGACATTGGAGGCATTACCTGGCCGGCAGGCGATTCACTCTCCTCACGGTCGGTTGCCTTCATGTTCAATAACACACAGCAGGGCAAGATTAAGAATGACAAGATTCTGAGGTGGAGGATCGAGCTCTCCACCTACAGCTATGATATCTTGTATCGACCCGGGAAACTCAATGAGCCCCCAGGTGCCCTATCCCGTGGTACATATGCCAGTGCACAGGTTGACCAACTCCGGGCCCTCCACAACGACCTCTGTCACCCGGGGGTCACCCGTTTTTTTCACTTCATCAAGACTCGCAACCTGCCTTACTCCATTGAGGAGGTCAGGTCCGTGACCAGGGACTGCCAGGTCTGCACGGAGTGCAAACCCACTTCTATCGGCCAGACAGAGCGCACCTGGTAAAGGCCTCCTGCCCCTTTGAGCGCCTCAGCATCGACTTCAAAGGCCCCCTCCCCTCCACTGACCGTAATGTGTACTTCCTCAACATCGTTGACGAGTACTCAAGATTTCCCTTCGCCATCCCCTGCTCTGACATGACCTCTGCCTCCGTCATCAAGGCCCTGCACAGTCTTTTCACCCTGTTCGGGTTCCCCGCCTACATCCACAGTGATCGGGGCTCCTCCTTTATGAGCGACGAGTTGCGTCAGTTCCTGCTCAGCAAAGGCATCGCCTCCAGCAGGACGACCAGCTATAACCCCCGGGGAAACGGACAGGTGGAGAGGGAGAACGCGATGGTCTGGAAGGCCGTCCTTCTGGCCCTATGGTCTAGACGTCTCCCAGTCTCCCGCTGGCAGGAATTCCTCTCCGACGCGCTCCACTCCATCCGGTCGCTCTTGTGTACAGTCACCAACGAGACTCCTCATGAACGTGTTTGCCTTCCCCAGGAAATCCACCTCTGGGGTCTCGCTTCCATCCTAGCTGACAGTCCCAGGGCCTGTCCTTCTCCGGAAGCATGCGAGGAGCCATAAAACTGACCCCCTCGTCAAGAAGGTCCTGCTCCTCCATGCAAACCCACAATATGCCTACATGGCACATCAGAACGGGCGGCAGGACAGTCTCCCTTCGGGATTTGGCACCTGCAGATTCCCCAGCGACCATCACCACCACCCCCCACCCTACACCGTCTTCCCCCACCCCTGCCCACCTCCCTCACGAACTAACACCCGCAGGCCCACCGGCGACAAGCACCACCCCCCCCCCCTTCGCCGACTCAACATCTGGGTGAAGAAGAAGACAACACACTCCAGGACGCGCAGATCTCGACACCGGCACCCACACCACAGCCGGGACTGTGGCGATCACGGCAGAAGGTCAAGGCCCCTGACAGACTCGACCTTTAAGACCACTTAACCCCACCGGACTTTTTTAAAACAGGGGGTGAATGTGGTAAACCACGGTATTGCATTGCATGGCATTGTATTGTATTGTGCATGCCTGGGCTTATCCAGGCTGGCTCCGCCTGTGGCTCCTCCCCTCGGGCTTATGTATAAAGGTGGCAAGTCTCCGCCTCCAACCCAGTTCGAGTCCAGAGGCAGGAGGCTTGCTGTTTAGTGTGTTATTGATGGTGTATCAACGGGGAGAATGTGCAGACTCCGCACAGACAGTAACCCAAGCCGGGAATCGAACCAGGGACACTGGCGCTGTGAAGCAACAATGCTAACCATTGTGCTACCGTGCTGCTCAATCGAAGGAGCTGGTGGATTCCAGGTGAGTACATGGTAAGTAGGTCTATGACCTACGTCCGTGAACGTCATTCGGTCCCGGCCATTTGGGACAGTGTCTGACTCCAATGTCTTACACGAGTATGGAGAATCACGTGTGGTGCGGAGACTGTCGGGAGGCTCGCTGGAAGCCTCTCCCAGCATTCTCCGCCCGCATTGCGCTCTCCCTTGAGTGCAACGTGGCCTGCAAATCTCGCTCTAAGTGTGGGCTAAACCAGTGATAAACTCGCCAGAGTCCCAAAAAGTGACGAAGTGGCATTGAATAGCGGTGGGGAACTCGCTGGCGGGAAACTCCCGAAAAAGGAGTATTAATCGGCGCCAACATGAGCACTTGCTGGGGAGGCCGCTGAAGGACAGGAGGCCATTGATAAGGGGTGGCTTTCGTTACTTGTATGGAAATGGGGCTGAAGTGGTGATAATTGGTTTCCCGCTCTGTGAACTGTTGCTTCACAGCTCCAGGGTCCCAGATTCGATTGCCGCTTGGGATTCCCGGCTGAGTCTGCACGTTCTCCCTGTGTCTGTGTGTGTTTCCTCCGGGTGCTCCGGTTTCCTCCCACAAGTCCCAAGAGACGTGCTGTTAGGTGAATTGGACATTCAGAATTCTCCCTCTGTGTACCCAAACAGGCGCCGGTCTCCTGCAGAAAGACCACTCCCGCCTTCAGGCTCCTCAATTGTGCGAAGGCCCAAGGACTCTTCACCGGCCCATTAAGTCCCCATACATTCCATTTTACGAATCTTACCGGAGGCTTGCGCCTCTATTCCCCTCTACTGTCCGCCTTCCTCCCCTTCCAACTCTGCCCCCTTTAGTTTCACCCTAAACCAGGCCCATCCAAGATGGCCCCCTTCTCCGTCCATGATCTCGCTCCTACTCAACCCTACCACGTCACAGCCCCCTACCCCCACTTGGCCAACCACCACGGCCAACCCCCCACCTCACTTCCGTTCACCAGTATTATCTGCCAGCGTGGCAGCTCCTAAAAAAGGGGGGGAAATCTGTACAGACTGCATAGTTGATTGCTGGGAATATGCTTCCCGGGATGTTTATTTGCTGTAACCTGTTTTGATGCATGTTTGAAATACATTTCATTCATGAAACTAAAGCCACCACAAATGGTGCGGGAGGTGGGCATTGCCCCATACAAATGTTTTGCCCTTTAGCAAACAATCACAACAAAATCACCCCACTTGAGAAAGAAAACACCCTCCAGCCCCTCAATATCGTATCTTTCGATCTCTGTGCTAGCTTCTCAGCCACCAGCCCAATCAGCATGTTTAGACAGGCAAGCGGGTTCTGCCTTCTAGATCTGTTCTCCTGCTCCTCTACCTTTGCGACTTGCAAAGGTCCCCAGGAGGCCCAACTTCGCCTCCATTGCCACCACACGATCACTATGGTCGGACATCACCTTCTCCATCTCTTGGAAGATATGTTGTTCCTCCAGTTTGCGTTGAGCTTCACTGAAACATTGCAGCAGGCCAAGGACAGAAATGTGGGCATGGGAGCAGGGTCTTGTGTTAAAATGGCAAGCAACGGGAAGGTCAGGGTCCTGAATGCGCACAGACCGAAGGTGCTCAGCAAAGTAATCACCCAGTCTGCATTTGGTCTCTCCGATATAAAGACCACATTGGGAGCAGCGAATGCAATAGACCAAATTGGAAGAGGTGCAAGTGAAACACTGTGATATATCTTCAATTCACCGAGAGGCAGAGAGAGCGAGTGAACATTAGGCTTTATTAATCGAGAAGTTGCCTAGCCAGAGTCGGTTGTACAGATGAGTGCCACCCACAGGTGGCCGATCTATATATAGCCCCGGTGAGGGCAGAGCCAGAGGTGGAACCCACCGGGGTTACAGTACAGTACCTGGAAGCAGCTCGTATCACCACTTCCAGGTCATAGGTTACAGTATCCTGCATTAGGTGAATACAATGGTTACAGTATCATGCATTAGGTGAATACATTCACCACACACTGCTCAACCTGGAATGAGTGTTTTGAGCCTAGGATGTTAAGCATGGAAGAGGCATCCGGTCCCATGGAGCAGCCCGAGAGCCATCGGGCACCCTGAGGGAGAAGGAGGTGATGGGGCCCGTGCCAGTGACTCCCACAGGGGAGGTGCCGCAACAGTGCAACACCTCGGACTCCCGTCCTCCTGTCCCTGGTTCAACTTGTGGGCAGCAGGCAAAACAGGGCGGCACCACTCCACCTGGGATGCCCAAGCAGCAGCTAGACCGATCCAGGCCCGGTTGCCCTTGAAGGCACCCGCCAACGGGGACCCAGGTCGCAGGATGGGAATCACAGTAGGCCACCTCCATTCCTGCTGTACCGTCTGGGGATCCACCAAGATGAAGCGTTAGGGCCCGTAAGGCCAGAACGTTAGACACTAGTTAAGATAGCACGGGTGCAGGGCACAGTTTAGTTATAGAGGCTAGATACAGTACAAATCTGTATATACGTTGTCACATTAAGCACCTGTTCACACTGTTACAACCTGCCTCGGTGCTCTGTCAGATGGGTGTGAGGAGTGGGCTGCGCGGGGGGGCGGGGGGGGGGGGGCGGAATGGGCGGACGTTCGGGGGAGTGATGGGCGGATGTTGTGGGTGGCCCTGGGCTCCCCAACCTTCGCCCCACCAGCCCCCACCGTCTCCATCACCATCACCCCAGGGATCCGATGGGACCATGTGATGGAATGACCAGCTCGCATGCAGGGATCACCCAGATGGGTGGTGGAAAGTGCTATCGTGGGCAGGATCCAAGGTTGTCAAATGATGCAGAGTACTATAGCTCATCACAGAGCGGGTTGTCATAAGCCCCTCGAGCCTGCTCCGACATTCAATGAGATCATGTCTGATCTTTTGTGGACTCAGCTCCACTTTCCGGCCCGAACACCATTACCCTTAATCCCTTTATTCTTCAAAAAACTATCTATCTTTATCTTAAAAACATTTAATGAAGGAGCCTCTACTGCTTCACTGGGCAAGGAATTCCATAGATTCACAACCCTTTGGGTGAAGAGGTTTCTTCTAAACTCAGTCCTAAATCTACTTCCCCTTATTTTGAGGCTATGCCCCCTAGTTCTGCTTTCACCCACCAGTGGAAACAACCTGCCCGCATCTATCCTATCTATTCCCTTCATAATTTTATATGTTTCTGTAAGATCCCCCTCATCCTTCTAAATTCCAACGAGTACCGTCCCAGTCTACTCAACCTCTCCTCGTAATCCAACCCCTTTAACTCTGGGATTAACCTAGTGAATCTCCTCTGCACACCCTCCAGCGCCAGTATGTCCTTTCTCAAGTAAGGAGACCAAAACTGAACACAATACTCCAGGTGTGGCCTCACTAACACCGTATACAATTGCAGCATAACCTCCCTAGTCTTAAACTCCATCCCTCTAGCAATAAAGGACAAAATTCCATTTGCCTTCTTAATCACCTGTGCACCTGTAAACCAACTTTTTGCGACTCATGCACTAGCACACCCATGTCTCTCTGCACAGCAGCATGTTTTAATATTTTATCATTTAAATAATAATCCCTTTTGCTGTTATTCCTACCAAAATGGACAACCTCACATTTGTCAACATTGTATTCCATCTGCCAGACCCTAGCCCATTCACTTAGCCTATCCAAATCCCTCTGCAGACTTCCAGTATCCTCTGCACTTTTTGCTTTACCATTCATCTTATTGCCGTCTGCAAACTTGGACACATTGCCCTTGGTCCCCAACTCCAAATCATCTATGAAAATTGTGAACAATTGTGTGCCCAACACTGATCCCTGAGGGACACCACTAGCTACTGATTGCCAACCAGAGAAACACCCATTAATACCCACTCTTTGCTTTCTATTAATTAACCAATCCTCTATCCATGCTACTACTTTACCCTTAATGCCATGAATCTTTATCTTATGCAGCAACCTTTTGTGTGGCACCTTGTCAAAGGTTTTCTAGAAATCCAGATATACATCGATTGGCTCCCCGTTATCTACTGCACTGGTAATGTCCTCAAAAAATTCCACTAAATTAGTTAGGCACGACCTGCCCTTTATGAACCCATCATCCTCCATCCCATGCACCAGACCCAAAGTTACTGAGAACCCAGGGACCGCAGCCGGTAGTACGCAGGTATGTATCACAGAGGGGGTGGGCCAGCCGGGGTGGGGATGCGGTGTCCGTGCCTCGGGCCAATCCCCCGCCCCCTCCTAGTTGGTGAACCTGGAGGCGATCAGAGCGTCTCGTGCGCTTTGACCTTGGTGCACACATCGTGCTGTCTCCCATGCCTGCCTGGGCTCCATGTCCTGCCCATCCTCCCACTCCCCTGCATCCTCTTTATCGGGCGATGATTGCCATCCTCCTCCTTTAGCACGTTGACTGTCTGCTGTGCGATGTTTTTTAAAAAATAAAATGTTTTATTAAAGTTTTTCCAATGAGCGTTTTTACAAAACAAAAATAGAAATACAAATAGTAATAAAAAATAACAATAAACATAACCCAAAGCTTACAATGAAACTACTTACACTGGACTCGCCTTCACCCGAGCATCCAAAACCCTAGACATCACCATTGCAAACCCCTGCCAGAATGCTTTAAGAGCCAGGCATACCGAAAACATATGGGCATGATTCGCCGGACTCCCCGCACATCTCGGGCACCTGTCCTCCACCCCAAAAAACCGACTCATTCTTGCTGCCGTTATATGTGCCCGATGCACCACCTTAAACTGGATTAATCCCAGCCTGGCACATGATGAGGAGTTCACCCTGCCCAGGGCATCGGCCCACAGGCCCTCATCCAGCTCCTCCTCCCACTTATCCTTCAACTCCCCCACTGAGGCTTCCTCTACCTCCTGCAGCTCCTGATATATGTCCGACACCTTCCCCTCCTCTACCCAGAAACCACCCTATCCTGGATCCTACGTGGGGGCAGCCGCGGGAATGTCCCCACCTGTTTTCTAAGGAAGTCCCAAACCTGAAGGTACCTGGACACATTCCCTTGGGGGCAGGCCGAACCTCTCCTCCAGCGCCTGCATGCTGGGGAAAATCCCGTCTATAAACAGGTCCCCCATCCTCCTAATACCTGCCCTATACCAGCCTTGATATCCCCCATCAAACCTACCCGGAGCAAATCTGTGGTTACTCCGTATCGGGGTCCACACCGAGGCCCCCTCCTCTCCCCTGTGTCTCCTCTACTGCCCCCAGATCCTCAGTGCCGCCGTCGCCACCGGACTAGTGGTGTATCGCGCCGGCGAGAACGGCAGCGGAGCTGTAACAAGTGCCCCTAGACTGGTGCCTCTACACGACGCCGCCTCCAACCGCCCCCACGCCGCCCCCTCCTCCATCATCCATTTCCTTATCATGGCCACATTGGCCGCCCAGTAATAACTGCAGATGTTCAGCAGAGCCAGTCCTCCCCCCCCCCGGCTACGCTCCAAGAATACCCTTTTGACTCGCGGGGTTTTATTCGCCCACACAAATCCTGTAACCATCCTATTCACCCGCTTAAAGAAGGACTTGGGGATGAAAATGGGGAGGCACTGAAATACGAAGAGGAACCTGGGGAGAACCGTCATCTTCACCGTCTGCACCCGTCCCGCCAAGGAAAGTGGGAGCATATCCCACCTTTTAAACTCTCCCTCCATCTGCTCCACTAGCCGGGTTAAGTTGAGCCTGTACAGGGCATCCCAGTTCCTGACCATTTGTATCCCCAAGTACCGAAAGCTCCTCTCCACTATCCTGAGCGGGAGCTCCCTCAGTCTCTCCTCCTGGCCCCTACCGTGGACCACGAACAGCTCACTCTTCCCCACGTTCAACTTATACCCCGAGAACCTCCCAAAGTCCCCCAGGATCCGCATGACCTCCCCCATCCCCTCTAACGGGTCCGAAATATACAACAGCAGGTCATCCGCGTAGAGGGAGACCCGGTGCTTCTCCCCTCCACGCACCAGCCCCCTCCAATCCCCCAAAGTCCTAAACGCAATGGCCAACGGCTCAATTGCCAGGGCAAACAGCAACGGTGACAGGGGACACCCCTGTCTCGTCCCCCCGTGCAGTATGAAATATTCCGACCTTAGCCGGTTTGTGGACACACTTGCTACAGGGGCCTGATACAGCAGCTTGACCCACCGTATAAATCCCTCCCCAAATCCAAACCTGCCTCGCGCTTCCCACAGATACTCCCACTCCACCCTGTCAAAGGCCTTCTCCTCGTCCATCGCAGCCACCACCTCCACCTCCCCCCCCTCCGAGGGCATCATGATAATATTCAGGAGCCTCCTCACGTTCGCGTTCAGCTGCCTGCCCTTAACAAAATCCGTCTGGTCCTCCCCAATCACTCCCGGGACACAGTCCTCTATTCTGGTGGCCAGAATCTTTGCCAACAGCTTGGCATCCACGTTCAGGAGCGATATCAGCCTGTTGGACCCACACTGAAGCGGATCCTTCTCCTTCTCCAGGATAAGCAAGATCAATGCCTGCGACATTGTCGGAGGGAGGATCCCTTTCTCCTTTGCCTCATTGAAGGTTCTCATCAGGAGCGGGCTCAGCAGCTCCAAGAATGTCTTATAAAATTCTACGGGGAAGAGGCCCGGGGCCTTGTCCGTCTGCATGCCTGCCAGCCCCCTGACTACCTCCTCCAACCCAATCGGGGCCCCCAGTTCCTCCACCCGCTCTGCTTCCACCCTTAGGAACCTCAACCGGTCCATGAACGGCCTCATCCCTTCCCCCTCCCGGGGGGGGGGTTCCGACTCGTATAACCTTCCATAGAACTCCCTGAAGACTTCATTAACCCTCTCTGGGCTCAGCACCACGTTGCTTTCCCTATCCCACACTCCCCCAATCTCTCTGGCCGCCTCCCTCCTGCGCAGCTGGTGCGCCAGCATCCTACTCGCCTTCTCCCCATACTCATAAACTGCCCCCTTCGCTTTTCTCAGCTGCGCCTCCGCCTTCCCCGTGGACAGCAAGTCAAACTCCACCTGTAATTTCCGGCGTTCGTTCAACAGCCCGCCCTCTGGGGCCTCTGCGTACCTCCTATCTACCCTGAGTTTCTCTCCCACCAGTCTCTCCCTCTCCGCCCTCTCCTTCTCTCTATGGGACCTAATGGAGATGAACTCTCCCCTCATGACTGCCTTCAGAGCCTCCCAAACTACTGCCACCATCACCTCTCCTGTGTCATTCGCTCCCACATAATTCTCAATACACCTCCTTATCCGCCCGCACACCTCTTCGTCCGCCAGCAGCCGCACATCCAGTCGCCAGAGAGGGCGCTGATTCCATTCCGCCCCCAGTCGCAGGTCCACCCAGTGCGGGGCATGGTCCCGCAATGGCCGAGTATTCTACCCCCTCCACCCTTGGGATTAACGCCCTACTCAACACAAAGACGTCTATTCGCGAATAGACTTTATGGACATGGGAGAAAAAGGAAAACTCCTTCGTCCTTGGCCGCGTAAACCTCCAGGGGTCCACTCCCCCCATCTGGCCCATGAACTCCCACAAGGCCCTGGCCGCCGCCGGCCTCTTTCCCATTCTGGACTTAGAACGATCCAAGCTCGGATCCAAGACCGTATTAAAGTCCCCTCCCATAATCAGGTGACTTATCTCCAAGTCCGGGATCCTACCCAACACGCGCCTCATAAAGTCCGCATCGTCAAAGTTCGGGGCATATACATTCACTAACACCCCTGCAGCTTGCCATTCACCATTATATACCTGTCCCGCTTGTCCGCCACGATGCTCCCTGCCTCAAACGCCACTCGTTTACTGACCAAAATGGCCACTCCTCTGGTCTTTGAGTCTCACCCCGAGTAAAACACCTGTCCCACCCATCCTTTCCTTAGCCTCGTCTGGTCCACGAGCTTTAAGTGCGTCTCTTGCCACGTCCGCCTTCAGCCCTTTCAAATGCGAGAACACGCAGGACCGCTTGACCGGCCCATTCAGGCCCCTCACGTTCCACGTGATCAGCCTGGTCGGGGGGTTAACCACCCCCCTATCCCGCCGACTAGCCACCTCCCCTTTTCGGCCAACCGCGTGCCCCCGCCTCCCTCCTCTAGCTCTCCCCCCCGGCGGCCCCCCCTGCCCGACTATCCATCCATATCCCTCACCTGGCTCCCCTTCAGTCAGCAAAGCAGCACCCCTACCCTCCCCCCACCCGCCTGCCAAGCATCCGCTTAGCTCTGGTCCCCCCCCCATTGTGCTTCCGTGAGTCAGTTCACCCATGCTGACCCCAGCCGCTCCCGCCTCTATATACCAACCCGTAACTTGTTGCCTCCTTTGGGCCACCCTCCACCCCCTCCCCCGCAGGGTAGAGGGGCAAGCGCCATCTGGGACCTCCCCGTGCGCCAGACAGCCCGTCCTGGGCGTTTCCCGCCCCCTAGCACTGAACATCTGGAAAACAAAACACCTGGAAAACAAGCAAAACAAACAACAAAACCCCCAACCAAACTAGGGCAGATATGCCCATAAACGTATGGTCCAGCTTATCCTGCCTGAAGAACGACCACGCCTCGTCTGGGGTATCAAAATAGTGGTGCCTGTCCTGGTATGTTACCCACAGTCTCGCCGGGTGCAGGAGCCCAAACTTCACCCCTTTACCATGGAGGACCGCCTTCGCCCGTTTAAAACCTGCACGCCTCCTCGCCAGCTGAGCTCCCAGGTCCTGGTAAATTCGGATCTCGCCATTCTCCCACTTACTGCTCCGCTCTTTCTTCGCCCACCGCAGGACTCGCTCCCGGTCTGCCAAGCGCCGAAACCGTATCACCATCGCCCTCGGTGGCTCGTTTACCTTCGGTATTCTGGCGAGAACCCTGTGCGCCCCATCCAGCTCCAAGGGCCGCGGGAAGGCCCACGTGCCCATCAGCGTCCCCAGCATTGTGGCCACGTACGTGCTCGCGTCCGCCCCCTCCGCTCCTTCAGGAAGGCCCAGGATCCGCAGATTGTGGCTCCGAGACCTGCACTCAAGGTCATCCAGCCTCTCCTGCCATCTCTTATGGAGCTCCTTGTGCGCCTCCACTTTCACCGCCAGGCCCAGGATCTCGTCCTCGTTCTCCGCCATCTTCCTCCTCACCTCCTTGATCTCCTTCTCCTGCGCCTTCTGGGTCACCACAATTCTTTCCATGGAGGCCAGCATCTCCGTTTTCAGCTCCATGAAGCAGTTTTTAAGGAGCTCCTGCTGTTCTCTGGCCCACACCTCCCGATCTTCTCCGGTCGCCATTTGTCATCCCGGACCTCCACGACCTTCTTCCCCGGGTCCGCACGTCTGCCGGCTCCGCTCCTGGTTCTCTCCATGCACCAGCAGGGTGGGGGGGGGCGGAGCTCTCCCACGTCTGTTCCCACACCGGTCCTTCCTGTTAATTGCCACCGCCACTCCTTTTAGCGGCCCGAAACACCGATCCCGGCGGAGCTGCCGTTCGCGTGACCTAGCAGGTCATGGCCGCTACCTGAAGTCCTGCTGCGCGATGTTGTGGAGGACGCAGCAGGCTGTCATGATGTGGGCAACCTTCTCAGTACCATACTAGAGGGCCCCTCCAGAGCGGTCCTGGCATCTGAACAGTATCTTCAAGAGACCAAAGCACCACTGGATCACGCCCCTGGTCGCTATATGGGGGTCGTTGTCACGGGAGTTGCCATTGATCTGTGGCCTCCAGAGAGGCGCCATCAGCCACAACCGCAGTGGATAACCCGTCGCCCAAGAGCCAACCCCCCCAGCCGGGGATTGTCTCAAACATGTCAGGAATTGTCGAGTGTGCCAGAGTGAAGGCATCGTGCATACTGCCCGGGTATCGGGCGCAGACGTGTACGATGCGCAGTTGATGGTCACATATCAGCTGCACATTCATCGAGTGGAACCCGTTTTGGTTTCTGTAGAGCGGCCTGTCATCTGCAGGTACTCGCAGGGGGGCATGCATCGCGTCAATCACCCCCTGGACCCGGGGCACCCGCTCGATGGCGACGAACCCTGCTGCCTGGGCATCGTGATGGGCTCGGTCCACATTGAAATGGATGTATTGAGCTGCCTGACAGCACGGATGCACCTGTGCACCGAGTACTGTGAGATCCTGGACAGGCCCCCACTCAACGCCTGGAAGGAGCCCGTCGCTTAAAGATTCAGGGCGACCGTCACTTTGATGGCCACCCGGGAGCAGGTGTTCTCCCCCATTCCCCCGCGGTGCATGGTGTGCCATGATACGGCAGGTATGTCGCACTGTCTCCCTACTCAATCCTGCAGAGGTAATCCCACACAGCGTGGGAACCATGCCACCAAGGAGACTGGCAATCTAATTCCAATCACAGGGCCGCCTAGCCTCCTGTCAATCCCCCGCTGCCCTTCCTGCCAGTCTCCGCTCCCTCTCCCTGCCCGGTCCCTCTCTTCCCCCCTCCCTCTCTCTCTCCCCCTCCCTGTCTCATCTCCCTCCCTCCCCCTTCTCCGTCCCACTTCCCTCTCTCCACCCCCCTCCCTTCCCCTTCTTTCCCCTCCCCCCCCTCTACCCTCCCCCTCTCCCTCTTCCTATCCCCCCCCCCTCCCCCTCTATCCTCCCCCCCCCTCCCCCTCTATCCTCCCCTCCCCCCCTGGCGGGGCAGCGCTTTCTGACCAATCAACGGCGGCCTCGCTCAGCCTCGAGCAGGGACTGTGACGTCACCGAGGCGGGAACAGTGAGCGGCCGTTAATGGAAAACAGCGGGAAAGCGCGCGGAGAGGCCGAGAGAAGCGCGAGGTGTGAGGGAGGAGGGGGTGTGAGGGAGGAGGAGGAGGGGTGTGAGGGAGGATGGGGTGAGGGAAGAGGAGGAGGGGTGTGAGGGAGGATGGGGTGAGGGAAGAGGAGGGGCTGTGAGGGAGGAGGGAAGCGGGGGGTGAGGGAGACGGGGGTGGAGTGGTATGAGGGACGAGAAGGAGGGGTTGTGAGGGAGGAGGAGTGGGTAAGGGAGGCGGAGGAGGGGTGAGGGAGGGGAAGAAGGGGGTGTGAGGGAGGAGGGGGGTGAGGGAGAAGGTGGGAGTGAGGGAGGAGGAGGAAAAGGTGTTAAAGGGTGTTAGGGTAGAGGAGGAGAGGAGAGCGGTATGAGGGGAGTTAAGGATGAGGTGGAGGATGTATGAGGGTGGGAGTGAAGGAGGAGGAGGGGGTGAGGGAGGAGGACGATGTGAGGGAGGAGGATGAAAGGGTGTGAGGGATAACAAGGGTGTGAGGCAAGATGGTTGAGGTTCGAGGAGGGGAGGAGAGCGGTATGAGGAGAGTGAAGGATGAGGCAGAGGAAGTGAGGGAGAAGGTGGGGTGTGAGGGAGGAGGAGGATGCGATGGAGGAGGATATGGCTGAGGGAGGAGTATGGTTGTGTGAGGGAGGAGGATGAGGGTATGTGGCAGAGGAGAGGGTCTGGGAGGAGGTGAGGGAAGGGGAGGAGGAGGGATGTGAGGGAGGGAGTGTGAGGAGGAAGAGGGACTGATTGAGGAGAGGAGCTGTGATGGAGGAGGGGTGTGGAACGGGTAGGAGGTTCAGGGTGTGAGGCAGGAGGTGTGGGGGAGGACTGGGTGTTAAGGAGGAAACGATGTGAAGGATTAGGAGGTGGGTTTGGGAGGAGGAGGGCTTGTGAGGAAGGAGGCGGAAGCGGGAGGAGGAGGAGGGGTGTGAGGGCTGAAGGAGGGAGTGAGGGAAGATGAGGTTATGAGGGAGGAGCAAGTGGGGTCCGTTGAGGGTGGATGGAGGGTGTGTCAGGAACGGGGTGCAAAGGAGTAGGAAAGGGTGTGATGGGAGAGGATGGGGGTGTGGGGTAAGAGGAAGGGAGTGTGAGGGAGGAGGAATGTGAGGAGGAGGGGGTGTGAGGGATAAAGGTGCGAGGGTGGCAGAGGAGGTGTGAGGGAGGTGGGGCCGTGAAGGAGGAAGGGGGTGAGTGTGGAGGGGGTGAGGGTGGCAGAGGAGGGTGTGTGTTGGAGAAGGTGGGGGTGTGAAGGAGAAGATCATGGGGGAGGGTATAAGGTTGGAGGTGCAGGCTATGAGGGAGGAGGAGAAAGGTGGTGAGGGATGAGGGTGTGAGTCCTCCATAGACCACATGAGGTGAAGGGACTGATCGAGGAGCGCAGCTGTGAAGGAGGAGGGGTGTGGAACGGGTAGAAGGTTCAGGGTGTGAGGCAGGAGGTGTGGGGGAGGACTGGGTGTTAAGGAGGAAACAATGTGAAGGATTAGGAGGTGGGTGTGGGAGGAGGAGGGGTTGTGAGGCAGGAGGGTGGGTGAGAGAGGAGGAGGAGAAGGTAGCGGGAGGAGGAGGAGGGGGTGTGAGGGCTGAAGGAGGGAGTGAGGGAAGATGAGATGAGGGAGGAGCAAGTGGGGGCTGTTGAGGGCGGAGGGAGGGTGTGTCAGGAACGGGGTGCAAAGGAGTAGGAAAGGGTATGATGGAAGAGGATGGGGGTGTGGGGTAAGAGGATGGGAGTGTGAGGGAGGAGGGGGTGTGAGGGATAAGGGGGTGTGAGGGTGGCAGAGGAGGTGTGAGGGAGGTGGGGCTGTGAAGGAGGAGGGGGTGAGGGTGGCAGAGGAGGGGGTGTGTTTGAGGAGGTGGAGGTGTGAAGGAGAAGATCAGGGGTGAGGGAGGAGTGGGTGAGGGAGGCGAAGGAGGAGGGGGTGAGGGAGGAGAAGAAGGGTGTGAGGGAGGAGGGGTGTGGGACGAGGTGGGAGTGAGGGAGGAGGAGGAAAAGGTGTTAAAGGGTGTTCGGGAAGAGGAAGGGTGAGGTTAGAGGAGCAGAGGAGAGCGGTATGAGGGGAGTTGAGGATGAGGTGGAGGGAGTATGAGGGAGAAGGTGGGAGTGAAGGAGGAGGAGGGGGTGAGGGAGGAGGAAGAAAAGATGTGAAAGGGTGTGAGGGATAACAAGGGTGTGAGGCAAGATGAGGTTCGAGGAGGGGAGGAGAGCGATATGAGGAGAGTGAAGCATGAGGCAGAGGAAGTGTGAGGGTGAAGGTGGGGGTGTGAGGGAGGAGGATATGGCTGTGAGGGAGGAGTATGGTTGTGTGAGGGAGGAGGATGAGGGTATGAGTGGCAGAGGAGAGTCTGGGAGGAGGTGAGGGATGGGGAGGAGGAGGGATGTGAGGGAGGGGGTGTGAGGAGGAAGAGGGACTGATCGAGGAGAGGAGCTGTGAAGGAGGAGGGTTGTGGAACGGGTAGGAGGTTCAGGGTGTGAGGCAGAAGGTGTGGGGGAGGACTGGGTGTTAAGGAGGAAACGATGTGAAGGATTAGGAGGTGGGTGTGGGAGGAGGAGGGGTTGTGAGGAAGGAGGGTGGGTGAGAGAGGAGGAGGAGGGGGTAGCGGGAGGAGGAGGAGGGGTAGTGAAGGCTGAAGGAGGGAGTGAGGGAAGATGAGGTTATGAGGGAGGAGCAAGTGGGGGCTGTTGAGGACGGAGGGAGGGTGTGTCAGGAACGGGGTGCGAAGGAGTAGGAAAGGGTGTGATGGAAGAGGTTGGGGGTGTGGGGTAAGAGGATGGGAGTGTGAGGGAGGAGGGGGTATGAGGGATAAGGGGGTGCGAGGGAGGTGGGGCCATGAAGGGGGTGAGGGTGGCAGAGGAGGGTGTGTTTTGGAGAAGGTGGGGGTGTGAAGGAGAAGATCAGGGGGGAGGGTATAAAGTTGGAGGTGCAGGCTATGAGGGAGGAGGAGAAAGGTGGTGAGGGATGAGGAGGATGAGGGTGTGAGTCCTCCATAGACGATTACATGAGGTGAAGGGACTGATCGAGGAGAGGAGCTGTGAAGAATGAGGGGTGTGGAACGGGTAGAAGGTTCAGGGTGTGAGGCAGGAGGTGTGGGGGAGGACTGGGTGTTAAGGAGGAAACAATGTGAAGGATTAGGAGGTGGGTGTGGGAGGAGATGGGGTTGTGAGGAAGGAGGGTGGGTGAGAGGAGGGGGAGGGGGTGTGAGGCTGAAGGAGGGAGTGAGGGAAGATGAGGTTATGAGGGAGGAGCAAGTGGGGGCTGTTGAGGGCAGAGGGAGGGTGTCAGGAACGGGGTGCGAAGGAGTAGGAAAGTGTGATGGAAGAGGATGGTGGTGTGGGGTAAGAGGATGGGAGTGTGAGGAGGAGGGGGTGTGAGGGTGGCAGAGGAGGTGTGAGGGAGGTGGGGCTGTGAAGGAGGAAGGGGGTGAGTGAGGGTGACAGAGGAGGGTGTGTGTTTGAGGAGGTGGGGGTGTGAAGGAGAAGATCAGGGGGGAGGGTATAAGGTTGGAGTTGCAGGCTATGAGGGAGGAGGAGAAAGGTGGTGCGGGATGAGGAGGATGAGGGTGTGGTCCTCCATAGGCGACCACATGAGGTGAAGGAACCTAAGGTGAAGGAATGCTTTGGGTGCAGTGACTGCAATATAGAATTTATCCTGCAGTTTGAGAGGGAGGTGGGACAGTGAAGGAGGAAGGGGAGTGAGTGAGGAGGAGAAGGTGAGAGTGGCAGAGGAGGGGGGCTGTTGGAGGAGGTGGGGGGTGATGGAGAAAGTGAGGTGTGAAGGAGGAGGAGTAGACCAGAGAGGAGGACGGTATACGGTTGTAGGTGCAGGCCGTGAGAGAGGGAGGTGGATGGGGGTGTGAGGGACTCAAATATGAGTCCTCCATAGACGACCACATAAAATCAAACAAGTCCAACTCAATCTCCCCTTCCATGTTGTGGGAGGCTCTTACGGCAGCCCTTAGGGGGGAAATTATCTCTCACGGAGCATTTATGCTGAAGACAATGAAGTTCGAACAGCAGAGGCTGGTGGATTCCAATCTAAAGGTGGATCACCAGTACACGCTTGACAGGGCTTTAAACTAAATAGTGGGGGGGGAGGGTTCAGTTGTATGAAGAATTAGAAAATCAAAGTTAAACAGAAGGTCGAAGTACAGGTTAATGACGAAGACTTTAAATTAGTTAAATGGGCCGAGGACTCAGGAGAAGTTAATAAATTTTCTAGAACGCGTAATAGAAATCAAATGGAAATCGCTTATTGTCATGGGAGTTGAACCCACGCTGCTGGCCTTGTTATGCTTTACAAGCCAACTGTTTAGCCCACTGTGCTAAACCAGCCCTTTGAACAGAGAGTTATAGAAGGGGCAGTAACATAACTTCAGGCATAGAGTGGCGCAGTGGATAGCGGTGCTGCCTATGGCGTGAGGACCCGGGTTCAATCCCGGTCCCGGGTTACTGTGTGGACTTTGCTCATTCTCGCCATGTCTGTGGGTTTCACCCCACAACCCAAACAAATGCAGGTTAGATGGATTGGCCACGCAAAATTGCTCCTTCATTTGAAAAAATAATTGGGTGCTCTAAATTTAAAAAAAAATCTAACTTCATACAGAGCAAAAAAGGGGACAAATATGAGAAGGGGGGAGATGGTCAATGCAGGGCGGAGATTGTACCTAAATGCGAGCAGTATATGGAACATGATAAATTAGCTTTTTGTGCACATTGAAATTGGCCGGTACGATGTTGTGGGCATCATAGACGTGGCTGTAAGGAGTAATGAAAAGATGGGAAAATATGTCATTTGGACCATGCGAGTGAACCTGGGAAAACCTGAGATTTTGGATGAAGGGGAAGAGTCCTGTGGGGGGTTGACAGCAGCAGCTTGTTTGGGGTGCAGATGGCTTCACAGACATTAGAGAAGGCAGCTGGGGACAGCTCATCCTGTCTTTTCGGGTTGGGAGGTCGCGCTGACCCTCACGGCGGCCGTGACTCTTAAAAAAAAAACGCATTTGCCGGCGTCGAGCTGCAACAGGTGAAGGAGAAACAAGCATATTTTACAGCAAACCCGCTTTTATAAACCAGGGTGAGGAAAAAAGTGCGTGACAGGTTTCTATCAGTTTGGAGGCGGTGGTCCCACCTGGAGAGGTAAAGAAAGGAGTTGGAGGAATGAGGGGAAGAAAAGACTGAGGCTCGCTTTTGAAAACCAAACAGCCCAGAGAATCTATCAGAAGACCCAAAGTTAAAGAATAACGAATGTCAAGGAAGACCTGAAGGTCTTACAACTGGCCCAGAGCATACATAGAAAATATCTTTTATACCTTTCTTTAAAAGTAATTTTAATCTTTTAACTTGAAAATAAAGTTAAGTTAAATTGATAACCTGAAAGAGTGGTTAATAGAAAGTTTACTTTACTTAGAAAAGCCGGACCCGTGAGTAAAGCTAGTGAGTGGTAAGTAAACAAAATCTAGGAATATATGGGTTATACCGGGGACTAACTCGAAACACAAGTTTGACCCAAATAGCACCTACCTAAGTCTGCCTAGGAGTCAGGGACTCAAGGGAGTCCCTGTTCACCATTTAGAATATCTTGACCCTTTTCTGGTATAGGGGGAATTCTAATAATTTAACTTCAAATGGAATCAGGGCTGGGATTTAAATATCCAAGATTATGTGTCCTATCGAAAGAACGGACATGGTTAGAGGGGGTGTGGTTGCTTGTTAGTAAGGAATGCAATTAAATCAATAGCAAGAGGTGATATTGGATCAGAAGGCATAAAATCTGTGGGTAGAGTTGAGGAATCGCAAAAGAAAAAAGACCCTGATCGGAGTTATGTAGAGAGCCCCTAGCAGTAGTCAGAATGTGGGGCAGAAAATAAATCAGGAGATAGAAAAGGCCTATAAGAAAGGCAATATTAAAATAATCATGGGGGACTTCAATATGCAAGTAGACTGGGAAAATCAGGTTGGTAGTGGATCCCAAGAAAAGGAATTTGTGGAATGTCTTAAGACATTGTTTTTTGGAGCAGCTTGTGATAGAGCCCACTAGGGAACAGGCAATTCTGGATTTGATGAAATGCAATGAGGCAGACTTGATTAGGGAACTTAAGTTGAAGGAACCCTTTGGGGGCAGTGACTACAATATGATAGAATTTACCCTGCAGTTTGAGAGGGAGAATAACTACAAAGACATGAGTGAGGAGCTTACCAGAGTTGATTGGAAGCCTAGCAGGGAAGGCAGTGGAACAGCAATGGCAGGTGTTTTGGGGGCTATTCGGGAAGCACAACAGAAATTCATCCCAAGGAGGAGGAAACATACTAAGACATCCATGGCTGACGAGTCACGGACAGCATAAAAGAAAAGGCATTCAAGGAGGATTAGTGGAAAGCCAGAGGATTGGGAAGCCTTTAAAAGAGAGCAGAGGACAACTAAAAAAGCAAATAAGGGGGGAGAAGATGAAATATGAGTGTAAACTAGTTAACAATATAAAAGAAGATAGCAGGAGCTTTTTTTCAATATATAAAAGGTAGAGAGGCAAGAATAGACATTGGACCACTGGAAAATGAGGCTAGGGAAGTATTAATGGAAACAAAGAAATGGTAGAGGAACTGACTAGTTACTTTGCATCAGTTCTCATGGTGGAAGACACCAGTAGTATACCAGAACTTCAGGAGAATCGGGGCAGAGGTGCGTGTAGTGGCTATCACTAAGGAGAAGACTGGGGAAACTGAAAGATCTGAAGGTGGACCGGATGGACTATACCCCAGGGGTCTAAAGGAGATAGCTGAAGAGATTGTGGAGGCATTGGTGGTGATCTTTCAGGAATCACTGGAGGCAGGAAGGGTACCAGAGGACTGGTCTCCTCTCAGGATTTGGGAACTGTTTCAACAGCACTTTAAACTCCTTTTCCAGTCTTCGCTAGCCCCTATTTGTAACAATTCACCTTTTTCCACTTTCTGATTTGGACACAACATTTAAATCTTGGAAAGTGAAGGGTCTGGAGCATTTTGGTTGAGAGATTTGCCAGTTTTAGGGAGTTGGCTGACAAATTTCAGCTACCCAACTCCAGCCTTTTTCGTTATTTTCAAGTTCGCATACGACTTTTCCTTTTCATTTGGCATCACCGTCTTGCTGAAGAGCATTCTTTCCTTGGCTCAGCCGAGTGAGGGGTCTTTTTCGGCCCTATATGACCATATTCTCTCGTCGGATCCGGTGAGGACGAAATGGGAAAGTGAATTGGGCCCTATACATACTAGTGAGGTTTGAAGGGAGGCCCTTCACATGGTCAATTCCGCGTCTTCATGTGCCTGCTTGAGCCTCATTCAGTTTAAGGTATTACACAGGGTGCACTTGACTAGGGCAAGGATGAGTGGGTTTTTCCCAAATGTTGAGGATAGGTGTGATCACTGTTCTCTTGGTCCGGCTAGCCACACGCATATGTTCTGGTCCCGTGCCAAACACGTAGGCTTCTGGGCTTCCTTCTTTAGCACCATGTCGGAGATACTTCATTTGGATTTAGAACCATGTCTGTTGGTAGCCATATTTGGGGTGTCAGATTCGTCGATGATTCAGTCTGGGGTAAAGGCAGATGTTGTCGCCTTTGCCTCACAGATAGCCCACCATAGGCGAATATTGCCTAGTTGGAGGTCTCACATTCCGCCAAGTCCCTCTGATTGGTGACTTAAAACCTTTCCTACACTTGGAGAAAATCAAATTCACTATCAGTGGAGAGGTTCTACCTATGTTTTTTTTAAACTTTCATATTTGCTTGTGATTTTTCTTTTGCATTCTTATGTTCTTGTTTGTGTTGATTATTAGTTAACACTTTAATAAACATACTTTTAACAAAAAGAGAGAGCCCCTGGGGAGGACGGATGCTGCAGGTAGAGAAATGTGGCAAGAGGAAGAGGGGTGCAAACGGGTTTATTTTGTGCTATCATCACACATACCATGTGACGGCTGATGTGATTTCTAAGTTTTCCAAGATGTTGCAGCCCAGCCAAAAGCTCGTTTATCTTTGGTGGGACCGGACAGGGCAGCAAGGTGGAAGAGTTTCTGAAGTGTGTGCTGGAGAATTTTCTGGAGCATTATGTTTCAAGCCCAATGTACAGGATGGGGAAATGCCGGCATTGGACTAGGGTGGGCACAGTAAGAAGTCTTACAACACCAGGTTAAAGTCCAACTGGTTTAGAACAAAGAACAAAGAAAATTACAGCCCAGGAACAGGCCCTTCGGCCCTCCCAGCCTGCGCCGATCCAGATCCTTTATCTAAACCTGTCTTCTATTTGCCAAGAATCTACTCCCCCCTGTTCCCCGCCCGTTCCTATATCTGTCTAGATGCATCTTAAATGATGCTATCGTGCCCGCCTCTGGCAAAGCGTTCCAGGCACCCACCACCCTCTGCGTAAAAAACTTTCCACGCACATCTCCCTTCAACCTTCCCCCTCTCACCTTGAAATCGTGACCCCTTGTAATTGACACCCCCACTCTTGGAAAAAGCTTGTTGCTATCCACCCTGTTCATACCTCATAATTTTGTAGACCTCAATCAGGTCCCCCCCTCAACCTCCGTCTTTCCAACGAAAAAATCCTAAATCTACTCAACCTTTCTTCATAGCTAGCACCCTCCAGACCAGGCAACATCCTGGCGAACCTCCTCTGCACCCTCCCTAAAGCATCCACATCCTTCTGGTAATGTGGCGACCAGAACTGCACGGAGTATTCCAAATGTGGCCTAACCAAAGTCCTATACAGCTGTAACGTGACCTGCCGACTCTTGTACTCACTTCCCCGTCCGATGAAGGCAAACCTGCTGTATGCCTTCTTGACCACTCTAACGACCTGCGTTGCCACCTTCAGGGTACAATGGACCTGAACTCCCAGATCTCTCTGTACATCAATTTTACCCAGGCAGCACGGTAGCATTGTGGATAACACAATTGCTTCACAGCTCCAGGGTCCCAGGTTCGATTCCGGCTTGGGTCACTGTCTGCGGAGTCTGCACATCCTCCCCGTGTGTGCGTGGATTTCCTCCGGGTGCTCCAGTTTCCTCCCACAGTCCAAAGATGTGCAGGTTAGGTGAATTGGCCATGATAAATTGCCCTTAGTGTCCAAAATTGCCCTTTGTGTTGGGTGGGGTTACTGGGTTATGGGGATAAGGTGGAGGTGTTGACCTTTGGGTAGGGTGCTCTTTCCAAGAGCCGGTGCAGACTCGATGGGCCGAATGGCCTCCTGCACTGTAAATTCTATGAAATTCTATGACTCTTCCATTGACCGTATAGTCCGCTCTTGAATTAGATCTTCCAAAATGCATCACCTCGCATTTGCCTGGACTGAACTCCATCTGCCATTTCTCTGCCCAACTCTCCAATCTATCTATATTTTGCTGTATTCTCTGACAGTCCTCCTCGCTATCTGCAACTCCACCAATCTTAGTATTGTCATGATATTCAGGTAAACATCATGGTGCAAACATACATACATACTGATGGACAGATCAATGGACCAATCAATACACACACAACATCACAGGCAAGAGCATACACACTATAAAACGGGGAACACGACACTTCCCGTTCATTCCAGCAGGAGACAGCTCAGGGCACAGAGCTCACAGCAAGCCACTCAGACATCCACCATGTGCTGAGTGCCACTCCAAGATAGTGTTAGGGATAGGTCCACAGATTCAAGGGTAATGAGTGAACCACAGTAACCAGTTTACCATTGTAAATATTGTTAGTAATAAAACTGAGTGTACCATCCGCAACCGTGTTGGTTCGTCTGTGTAGCAACACGACACACCATAGTACCAGGATTGGAACCCGTTAACTGAGACCTACCTACGAATCCTCAGGAATCCGCCATCCTGAGCCATGAACACCGTCAGCACGCCGCAGCCGTTACAAATCGCTGGAAACCTCGGCGTCAATTGGAAGCTGTTCAAACAGCGCTTCCAGTTCTTCCTGGAAGCCACCGAAAGGGAGAGCACTTCGGACACCAGAAAAATTGCCCTCCTCTCCACGGCAGGGCAACACGCCATCCATGTCTACAACTCCCTGGTGTTCGTGGAAGGTGAGGACAAGACCAAGTACAAGACGGTCCTTCTCAAACTTGAGCAACACTTCAGCGTCGAGGTAAATGAGAGTTTCGAGAGTCTTCCAGCAGCGCCTGCAGGGTAAGGATGAGCCCTTTCAATCTTTCCTTACACACCTCCGTATCCTCGCGCAGTCCTGCGGTTACGACACCACCTCCGATTCAATGATTCGGGACCAGATTGCTTTTGGGGTCACCTCGGGCGCCCTACGCCAGCAGCTCCTCAAAATTAAAGGCCTCACCCTAGCCTCCGCAATCGAAGTCTGTGTCCTTCATGAAAACGCGACCAGCTGCTACTCCCAATTTCAAGCAGCTGAATAGGCGCGGCAGGGGTGCTACGTGCCCGAATCGGCACGGCAGGCGTCCTACGAGGCCAAACGGGTCCAGGCGATCGAGTTCCTCCCGGCCCGCGGCCCGGACGAGGGCGGCCATTTCGCGCGCTTTCCGCGGCCTCCTGCGTTTGTGCGTGCCAGAAAAGACATTGACGCAGAGGGACGTGGTGCGCAGGCGCGCTCGACGCAAGACCGAACTGCGCATGTGCGGTGGCGCAACGAATGCCATGACGTCACGACGTGCGGTAACTGCAGAGCCGCACATTTAAAGCGGCAATGTCCGGCAAAAAAACGAAAATGCCTCCGCTGTGGCAAGATGGACCACTACGCTGCCTGCTGTCGAGCAGCTCAACCTGCCAATGCTCCCCAATTCCGACAACCTCGCAGGGACGTGCGGCCCATTCAGCCTCTGTACTACGAGTCGTGCCCAGACGATATCCAAACCAGTGACACAGACGACCGGGACGCCTTCCGTGTTGCGGTCATTGATAGGAACCGGATGGCTCCAGGCAGGACCCACCAGCCGATGCCAGTGAACAGCGTCGTTCCGGGTGATGAATGGTGTGCCACCCTAACGGTCAACCGATCACCGATAACATTCCGTCTGGACACTGGTGCCTCCGCCAACCTAATAGCATGGTCAGCCTTCTACGCCTTGAAGGTCAGACCACCAATTCGGCCATCCCGTTGCAAGATGGTCGACTACAATGGAAACGTTATCCCGGCCATGGGATCCTGCCAGCTCCAGGTGACACACAACACATACACGGCCACACTGTCCTTCGAAATAATCGGATCATCAAAGGACAGGCATGCAAGGTTCTCCACCTCTTGCAGCGGGTCCACGCGCTGTCTCCAGAAGGCACATCAGACTTCCCGGATGCAGAATTCAGGGCACAGCTTCAATCGCTCCTCGCCCACAACCAGGAGGCATTCCAGGGCATGGGCACACTGCCCTATACCTACAGAATATGACTCAAACCGGACACCACCCCGGTCATTCACGCACCTCGCAGGGTCCCAACGCCACTCAAAGACCGCCTCAAGCAGCAGCTGCAGGATCTCCAGGATCAAGGGGTGCTATCCCGGGTCACGGAGCCCACGCCATGGGTCAGCTCCATGGTGTGTGTCAAGAAGCTCTCTGGCGAACTCCGGATATGCATTGACCCGAAAGACCTGAACAACAACATAATGAGGGAACACTACCCCATACCCAAACGGGAAGAGATCACGAGCGAAATGGCCCGGGCTAAAATCTTTACAAAGCTGGATGCCTCAAAGGGATTTTGGCAGATCCAACTGGACCATACCAGCAGGAAGCTGTGCACCTTCAACACTCCTTTCGGCAGGTTCTGCTATAACAGAATGCCGTTTGGCATCATCTCGGCATCCAAGGTCTTTCACAGGATCATGGAACAGATGATGGAGGGCATCAAAGGGGTGCGCGCCTACATTGACAATGTCATCATCTGGTCCACCACACCACAGGAGCACATCAGTCGTCTCCAGCGCGTCTTTGCGCGGTACGGGAAAACGGCCTGCGCCTCAACCGAGCCAAGTGTTCTTTCAGCCAAACCGAGCTGAAGTTTCTGGGGGACCACATATCCCGGTCAGGGGTCCGTCCGGATGCAGACAAGGTGAGCGCCATTACAGCCATGCCGCAGCCGGCAGACAAGAAAGCAGTGCTACGCTTCCTGGGCATTGTCAACTTCCTGGGGAAGTTCATTCCCAACCTTGCCTCCCACACGACGGCTCTTCGCCACCTAGTCAAGAAGTCCACGGAGTTCCAGTGGCTGCCCGCACACCAGAAGGAATGGGAGGAGCTCATAATTAAGCTCACCACAGCCCTGGTATTGGCGCTTTTCGACACATCTCGTGACACTAAAATTTTGACTGATGCCAGTCAGTCCGGCATTGGGGCGGTACTCCTACAGCGGGATGACACGGCGTCATGAGCCCCGGTCGCCTATGCCGCGCGGGCCATGGCCCCCACAGAACAACGCTACGCGCAGATCGAAAAGGAGTGCCTGGGTTTGCTAACTGGAATAGATAAGTTCCATGACTACGTGTATGGTCTCCCCCAGTTTACTGCTGAGACTGATCATCGCCCCCTGGTCAGCATCATACATAAGGACCTGAACAAGATGACCCCTCGCCTCCAGCGCATCCTACTCAAACTCAGGAGGTACGACTTCCAACTGATCTACACCCCGGGAAAGGACCTTATCATTGCGGATGCCCTATCTAGAGCAGTGAGCACACCGCCCGACTCGGAGGGGTTCGTCTGTCAGGTCAAAGCGCAGGTGGCCTTCACATCGGCAAATCTGCCAGCCGATGACTCCAGTCTGGCCCGGATTCGCCGGGCGACTGCGGCTGACCCCCTTCTACGTGTGATGCGCCACATGACGGGAGGGTGGCTCAAAGGACAGTGTCCGCAGTTCTACAATGTCCAGGACGACTTGGCCGTCATTGATGGTGTCCTAAAGCTGGACCGGATTGTGATTCCACACAGCATGCACAAGCTGGTCCTCGACCAACTACACGAAGGCCATCTGGGGGTCGAGAAGTGCAGACGGAGGGCCCGAGACGCGGTATACTGGCCGGACATCAGTGGTGACATTGCCAATATGGTGCTCAACTGCCCCACCTGCCAAAGGTTTCAGCCGGCGCAACCTCCTGAGATGCTTCAGCCCCATGAGCTGGTGACGTCTCCCTGGGCGAAGGTGGGTGTGGACCTTTTTCACGCGCTCGGCAGGGACTATGTAATCGTCATAGATTACTTTTGAAACTATGCAGAGGTCATACGCCTGCACGATTTGACATCGTCCGCTGTCATAAGGGCCTGCAAAGACACCTTCGCATGCCACGGCATTCCGATTTTTGTCATGTTGGACAATGGGCCCTGTTTTGCCAGCCAGGAATGGTCTTCCTTTGCTGCTTTGTATGGCTTCACACACGTGACGTCCAGCCCTCTGCATCCCCAGTCCAATTGAAAGGCGGAGAAGGGCGTTCACATCGTCAAGCAGCTCCTCTGTAAGGCTGCTGCTGCCGGATCGGATTTCTGCTTAGCCCTGCTAGCCTATCGCTCGGCCCCACTAGCCACTGGCCTCTCACCAGCCCAGCTGTTGATGGGTCGTGCCCTCAGGACCACTGTGCCATCCATTCTGGTCACCACAACCAACCATGCTCCAGTACTGCACAGGATGCGACAGCAGCGCGTTTGCCAGAAGGTGGCACATGACACACGGGCAACTGATCTTCCCGCCCTGGCGCCTGGGGACGACGTCCGCATCCACCTACCAGAAGGTGGCTGGTCAGCACCTGCCGAAGTTCTCCGACGCGTAGCTCTCCGCTCGTTCCTGGTTCACATGCCTGATGGCTCCATTCGCAGGCGCAATCGCCGGGCTCTTCGCCTGCTTCCACGCTCGCTACGGGAACTTACACCGGTGCCACGCCCTCCTGTTGTCCCTGATGTCGACTTCGTGGAGCTTCCTGCCACCATGCCCATTCCGTCGTCGCCTGTGGCCAGGCCCATTCCTCAGCCGGTGAATCCTGACCCACCCTTGAGGCGGTCAACCCGAATTCGTCGCCCACCTACTAGGCTGGACTTATGAGCCTGTTTGAACATTGAACTCACTGATGTATCATACCACCGTGTTAATATGTTTCTCTTTTTCCTTGTCGTTACAGGAGTTCGTTTTGACGTTTAACATTTCCACGTGTTTTGTTTATGGTACAACCTCGTTGCTATGTCGCACCTGACATCGCCCCATGTATATAGTTTTGCCTCATGTACATGTTGTAGATATTACACACACACACATTCAGCTGCACTCAATACTCATCTCTATTTATAACCACATAGACACATGGTCTTGTAAAAAAGGGGGATGTCATGATATTCAGGTAAACATCATGGTGCAAACATACATACATACTGATGGACAGATCAACGGACCAATCAATACACACACAACACCACAGCCAATCACAGGCAAGAACATACACACTATAAAACGGGGAACACAACACTTCCCGTTCATTCCAGCAGGAGACAGCTCAGGGCACAGAGCTCACAGCAAGCCACTCAGACATCCACCATGTGCTGAATGTCTCTCCAAGATAGTGTTAGGGATAGGTCCACAGATTCAAGGGTAATGAACGAACCACAGTAACCAGTTTACCATTGTAAATATTGTTAGTAATAAAACTGAGTTGTACCATCAGCAAACGTGTTGGTTCGTCTGTGTAGCAGAGCGCCCAACACGACAAGTATCACCTGCAAACGTGCTAATCAGACCACCCATACCTTCGTCCAGATCATTTGTGTATATCACAAACAACAGAAAGAGCTCCCAGTGGTCCAGATAACGGAAACCCTCCCTCCTATACCAGCTGTTTAGCCACGTATTTAGCTGCTCTATCTTCCTATTTCTAGCCTCACTGGTACGTGGCACAGGGAGTAATCCTAAGATTACAACCCCAGAAGTCCTGTCTTTTAACTTTCTACCTAGCTCCCTGAACTGCTGCAGGACCTCATGCCCCTTCCTGCCTATGTCGTTAGTACCAATATGTACAACGACCTCTGCCTGTTTGTCCTCCCCCTTCAGGATGCCTGCTACCCGTTCGGAGACATCCTGGACCCTGGCACCAGGGAGGCAACATACCATCCTGGAGTCTCTTTCACGTCCACAGAAGCGCCGATCTGTGCCCCTGACTATAGAGTCCCCTATGACTATTGCTCTTCTGTGCTTTGACCCTGCTGAACATCAGAGCCAGCCGTGGTGCCACGACTCTGGCTGCTGCTGTTTTCCCCTGATAGGCTATCCCCGCCGACAGTATCCAAAGGGGTATACCTGTTTGAGAGGGGGACAGCCACAGGGTAGTCCTGCACTGACTGCCTGCCCCTTCTGGTGGTCACCCATTTCTCTGCCTGCACCTTGGGTGTGACCACATTTATATAACTGCCATCTATGACGCTTTCTGCCACCTGCATGCTCCTAAGTGCATCCAACTGCTGTTCCAACCGAACCATGCGGTCTGTGAGGAGCTCTAATTGGGTGCACTTTCTGCAGATGAAGCCATCTGGGATGCTGGAAGCCTCCCAGACCTGCCACATCTCAGTCAGAGCACTGCACCCCTATAATTGACATTGCTTCAATTAATTAGTAAATTAAATTTAAAAAAATGTTTTTTAAAAAGTTACTGTTAACTATATGTTTCCTAGCACTAGATTTCTACTATAAATGGCTGAAATGTGGACTTAGTGAGTGTTAGATCTGCCATGGTCTTATTGAATGGCAGAGCAGGCTTGAATGGCTGAATAGCCTAATCCTGTTCTTATTCGTTATGGTCTTATCAGTTTTGCCTGCCCACCCTCAATTTCCCAACCCCCGCCTCCAATTGGTTGGCTGACACCTCGCACCCTCCCCACATTCAATCTTTGTGTGTGTTTCTTAGAATCTCTTGGCACATACCAGCAAACCCCTTCATGTCCAGATGTGGTGCCCACACATGCCACCTGCTATAGACCCCCCTGATCCATCAGGTGTGCGGATCACAATTCCTTACTTTAGCCCCGCAGGAGGAGGTAGCCCATAAACACTGGGAAGGGCCAAAACATCCCAGAGATTCAGGTCCTCACACGCTATGAGGAACAGGGTCTGGAAATCGCAGGGTTCCCGAGGAGAGAGCAGTCATCGACAGAGAGGTTGGCCTGCACTACAGAGGTGAGGATCCATTGCCACTTCACCCGCATGACCTGTCTCAAGTGAATTGCTCATGTCAGACAAAATTATCCTTCCCTCTCACTGACCACTTGCCCATTGCCTTGCAGGATCACCATCTGCTGAGGCCGAGCCATCTTAAGTCATACCTCCCCTCTGCCACCCAAGAAAACACCTTGGGGTATCCGGCGAGGTGTAACAGTTGCTGATGCACATCAGGTGGCGGCAGGAACATTCAAGCGAGACAGGAATTGGAGATCTTCTGGATCCCAGGACACAGCTGGGTCCCAACCACATGCCGAGCCCCTGGACAAGTTCCTCCCTGAGCTGATGCACATGATAGGGCATAGCCGTGAAATTCAGGAGTGGGGGTTGGCAACATTCCAGCGACTGCAAGGCTGATTAGAGAAGTCTCAAAGGTTGCAGTCGCAGGAGATGGTACCGATAATGCGCAGCACTGCGGCCAACACTGCTATGGTGGCAATCGCAGTGGAAAGCCTGGAGTTGTGGTGTCCAAGGCATGGCTCAGTCCATGATGTTCATGACTGAGGGCCTTGACATCATGTCCCAGTCGCTGAGGGATGTGTCCCAGAGGCAGGTGGGCAATGCCGAGGCACTGCAGAGAATGGTGCAAACAATGCGGAACCTCCAGGACTGGCACCGCCAGATGACTCAAAGGCCTGTGGAGCTCATTCCAGTTGCACCTCTGTCCCATGGAGTCCCCCAGGGCCCAACAGGCACCATCAGGGAGAGAAAGCTTTTGAGGCCACTTGGGTGCTGCCACCGAGGAGACTATAGCGGTCTCCATTTCTTCCAAATCCCATCCCTTCCTGACATCAGCGCCTGTCAAGGTCAGCGAGCAGAACAAGGTGGCGACACCAGTAAGACCGCCCGGCCCCAGGCCCTCCAGAGGATGTTCGCCAAGGACCACAGGGCACGGAAAACAGCAGGCTGCCTCCACCTCTGATATGCATCCTGGGGGCTCCTGCTTCTCTGGGGCAGGCTGCGCTGCTTCAGGGTCTTCCTTAAGCATGCCCGTACAGCTTCAGTGCCAGGATGAAGGCAGCCATTCCTGTTTGGATTGCGATACCCACTGTTGCAGGGGGGTGAAAGGCAGATACGTTAGCATGGTGCGTTCCCCCGTGCCCAACTAGTCTACACGGTGGCCCTGATTGCATTGCAGACCCTGTCCCCACACTCACGCCCGGCCTTTCCCTCTGGCCTCCTGCCCTCCGCACCTATGGCCCCATCGGTGCGCAGCACCGTGGGGATCTGGCCTTGGGCACCCGTCCCTGCTGCCATTTGCTGCGCCATCCATGCCAGCTGTACGGTCCGCAGCCCCCGTCCAGCGATCTGTGGACGTTGCCCTTGGGTGGGCCGAGTGCTGCCCTGTCGGCGGGTGGTGGCTGGTTGGGGGGGCGGGGTAGTTGCTGTGGTTGGGGATGGAGTGTGGGGCAGGGTTGGTGGGGTGGAGGGCTTGGTGGGGGTACCCATATGGCTGGTGTCACCCTGCACAACCACAGACCTTGGTGGAGTGGTCAGTGGGGTGCGCAGCAAGGTGTCTGCCTTGTGGGCTGCAGCAATGGTGGTCCATGCCTGGACGCCTCAGTCCCGTGGGGGCGGAGTCACCCACGGCCCATCCCCCGGTCACCTCTTGCTGCCCCCACGCACCCAGCCGTGCCAGTGGCAGGTCCGACAGCCCACGGTCGAGCCTCTGCATATCCTGCCTCCTCTCTCTCCCTCATCAGCCACGGCACCTGTTTGCCGATTTTTAACACCACAAGTGAAACACGGTGTTAGTTATTCTTCCCAGTGGAGGCGGAGCAAAACCAAGACCCCAGAGGAATTCTGTTGGACACCCGGCGCCGGCCATGATTTTGGCCTTGCGACCGATTCTTCCCTCAATCGCCTTTCCCGATTCCGGCAACGGCCGACGGAGAATCCCGCCCGAATTACTTCAGCTATAAAGGACAAAATTCCATTTGCTTTCCTTGTGACCTGCTGTACCTTCATGCTAGTTTTCTGCGATTCATGCGCAAGGCCACCTAGATTCCTCTGTACTGAAGCACTCTGAAGTTTCTTTCCATTTTTCCGACCAAATTGGATAACCTTATCCATGTTAAACTCCACCTGCCACATTTTGGCCCACTCACCTAACCTATCTATATCCATTTGTAAATTTCTTATTTTTTCATTGCAACTTACTATCCCACCTATTTTAGTATCATTTGAAAATTTGGCTATATCCCTACATCCCTGTCATTTTATCCCTACATCCATGCCATTAATATATATTGTAAAATGTTAGGGCACAAGGACCGATCATAAGAACATAAGAACTAGGAGCAGGAGTAGGCCACCTGGCCCCTCAAGCCTGCTCCGCCATTCAATGAGATCATGGCTGATCTTTTGTGGACTCAGCTCCACTTTCCGGCCCGAACACCATAACCCTTAATCCCTTTATTCTTCAAAAAACTATCTATCTTTATCTTAAAAACATTTAATGAAGGAGCCTCTACTGCTTCACTGTGGCACCCCATTAATTACAACTTACCAACCAGGAAAAAGCCCATTTATTCCGACTTTCTGCCTTCTGGCAGTTCGCCATCCTTGAATTCAATCTAATAAATTACCCCATATCCCATATGATCTTACCTTGTGCGGCCCTTTATCAAATGCCTTCTGGAAGTCCAGCTGTACTACATCTACCGGATTCCCCTAATCCACTTGGCTTGTTACATCTTCGAAGAACTCGAGCAAACTACTCAAAACACGATTTATGTTCAAAAAAACATGCTGACTGATGGGATTGCATTATGACTTTCTAAATATTCTGTTATTTCCTTAAAAATGGATTCTAACCATTTCCCAACGACACGATAAACTAACTGGACTATAGTTTCCTACTTTCTGCCTCCCTCCCTTTTTGAATAAAGGTGTTACATCAGCATTTTTCCAATCCACTGGAAACTTTCCTGCATCCATGGAATTTTGGAACATTATAACCAATGGATCGACTCTCTCTCTGCTGCTCCTTCCTTTACGACCTTATTAATTTTACATGAATTCAAATCTATTTCTCCCATACCAACCTTTGAACTATGTATTTACTTCTTTACCTCTTCACCCTGTGCCAATTAGCTCGTGGCTCAGGTAGCAATCCGGTGATTATTACATTTTTGGTTCTGCTTTTTAATTTAGCCCCTAGCAGCTCATAGTCCCTCAGCCGAACCTCTATCCTTGTTCTACCTATGTTGTTGGTACCTAACATAAACCACGGCAGCTGGATCTTTCCCCTCCCACTTCAAGTTCCTCTGCAGGCCAGATGAGATATCCCAAACCATGGCACCAGGGAAGCAATACAATCTTCGCGACTCTTGATCCTGGTCACGGAGAGCAGTGTCTATGCCCTATTTATACTATCCTCAATTACGACTACATTTCTCTTCTCTCCCCCCACTTGAATAACTTTGTGGTATAGCTCTTTGTACCACAAATCTGTGGTCAGTTTGCTCATCCGACCACAGTCCCTGCTCGTGTCCATACAGGGGGCAAGAAACTCAAACCTTTTGGACAAGTGCTGAGGCTCCTGCAACCCTACCTCTTGGATCTTGTTACTTGCCGCACTCATCGTCACATACTCCTGTCCCTGACTACTGGCCAAATTCACGGTAGTTAATCTAGGGGGTGTGACTACCTCCTGAAACACAGCATCCAGGTAACTCCCCTTCCCTGATGTGTCACAGCATCCAAAGCTCAGACTCCAGCTCATCAACTCTGAGCCAAAGTAACTCGAGCAGCACTTGATACAGATGTGTTCACTGGGAACCACAATGGGTCTTCCCACTCCCACGTTATGCAAGTACAACATATCGCCTGGCCCTGCATCTCTATTTTGCTTTGTTTTTAAAACATTTACAACTGGGTTCTCGTTTTTTTTATCTGCAAAAAATATTTCTCCTTTTTATCTTTAATCTGAAAGCAATTTAAAATAGGTCATTCAAATTAGCAACTACCTACCAGAATTGCAACACCGTGGGCTGGTGTGCAGTCCAATCCAACCCCATTTCACCCGGAGTCACAACACAATTGAAATTAACTATTAATTCTTAGAAAATACCTGAAGTCTTTGGCTGCCCAATAACTACAGCCGCTAGGTTTGTAAATTTAAACACAATTCATTTTTATTAATAACAATAACTACAATTAAATGGCAGCAACTACAACTGGTTAACTATTATCTAATTCCTCACGCCCCCTTTCTTTAAGTAGCCCCACCCTCTACACACACACAAGACAAACAGAGAGGGGAAAGAGGAGTGTAAAGGAAAATAACTCGAAGGAGAAAAGTCTCTGTTTTAGATGGATATCTTCTAGTACACCTTTCTTCAGTCTAGGCCTTCAGTTGGATGAGGTCTTTGCTTTCAATCTGTAATGATTTTCTCTCAGATTCATCAGGATCTCAAAAGTTCTCTGCAGATTCAGAAATAGCAAGCAGGAAACCTTTTTTGGAAAAAGATGGCAACTCACAGCTTCTCCCAGCCTCCAGGACTTTTCTGTCTCTCTGGATTCTTGATTTACAGAAGGCGACTGACATCGCTTTGTCCCGGGAAGGCCTGGAGCGCAGGCTTACTCCTTAAATTTACTAATTGTCCCAGCACCCACCGCACTCTGGGGTAGCAAATTCCACAGCTTCACAACCCTTTGGGAGAAGTGGTTTTTCCTCAACTCTGTTGTAAATCTGCTACCTATTATCTGAAGACTATCACCTCTTTTTCTAGAATGACCCACAAGAGGAAGCATCCGCTCCACATCTACTTTATCCATAACTTTTATCATCTTGTATACCTCAATTTGATCTCCCTTCATACTTCTGAACTCTAGAGAATAATGGCCTAAACTGTTCAATCTCTCTTCAAACAACAAACCCCATGGGCAGGATTCTCCGTTGGCTGACGGCGAAATCGCGAAACGTGATTGGGCGGATAATAGGTTCCGACACTAACATCACGGCGGGTGCCGATTTGACGCCAAATCGCAATTGTCTTGTCACCTCAACAGCAGCGTCAATGCGGTCTGGAATGCACATACAGTAAACACTGTTTGCATGTCATTAGCGGGCCCGACCCAGTATTCTCCAGGGCCTCCGCGATGCTCCGCCTTCGATGGGCCGAGTTTCCCGACGGCGCGGTTCAATTAACACTTTTAAAAATCGTGAAACCAACGTCTTGGCTGCTGAGGGAGAGAGAGGGGGTATGCCGTCATAGTTTGCTCACAGTCGTGCTGCTGGCTGGGGGCTTCTGCAAGGGCTTGGGGGAGGCCAGGAGGTGGGCTCTGGGGTCGGAACACCATTGCCGCATCCGGCAAGGCAGCCATGCAGCTGCGCACTCCACTGACTGCCCACTGTGAACTCAGGGCCACAGGTCATATTGGTCCCCCCCCCAGGTGCCCTCTGGCCCCTGCCGACCCGTCAGCTGTATGGGCGCGCTCCAACACAGCCAGTGCCATCTTGTTGGTTGCCATGATGTGGAAATGCCAGCGTTGGACTGGGATGGGCACAGTAAGAAATCTTAGAACATCAGGTTGAAGTCCAACAGGTTTCTTTGGAATCACTAGCTTTTGGAGCGTAGCTCCTTCATCAGGTGAGTGAAGAGGTAGGTTACACAAACACAGCATATAAAGATAAAGCCAATGACGCAAGATAATACTTTGAATGTGAGTCTTTTCAGGTAATTAAGTCTTTACAGGACCAGATGGTGCGACTGGAGAGAGGGATAATCACAGGTTAAAGAGGTGTGAATTGTCTCAAGCCAGGACAGTTGGTAGGATATCGCAAGCCCAGGCCAGCTGATGGGGGGTTAAATGTAGTGAGACATGAATGCAAGGTCCCGGTTGAGGCCATACTCACGCGTGCGGAACTTGGTTATCAGTTTCTGCTCGGTGATTCTGCGTTGTTGTGCATCCTGAAGGCCACCTTGGTGAACGCTTACCCGAAGATCAGAGGCTGAATGCCCTTGACTGCTGAAATGTTCCCCAACTGGAAGGGAACATTCCTGCCTGTTCCATGTGTCTGGATGAAGAACTTGTTGTCGAAGGTGAAGACGTTGTGATCCTGGATCAAAAATCTTGATCAATCTGTTGAGTTGGCAGGTGTGTTCTTTGGTCAGATCTTCAGGTAACTGTCTGTATTGTTGAGTTGTCGGTCACACTTTTTTGCAGTAGTCCATTCTGTTCAGTGTGATGGAGGCCCCTCCTTTGTCTCCGTTTGATGACAATGTTGTGGTTGCATTTGCAACCCTGCGTGCTCTCATCCCACATACTCCCCACGTTGTAGATTTCTACTGCCTCCCGAAAATACACAAGACCAACACACCAGGCTGTCTTATCAGGCAATGGGACCCTCTGTGAGAACCTCTCTGGCTACATCGAGGGGATCTTGAAACCCATCGTACAAGGAACCCCAGCTTCAATCGCGGCACTGCAGACTTCTTACAGAAACTTAGCACCCGTGAACCAGTTGAACCAGGAACAATCGTCACAATGGTCTTCTCGGCACTCTGCACCAGCATCCCCCAAGACGACAGCATTGCTGCAACAGCCTCGGTACTCAACACCGACAACTGCCAATCTCCGGACACAATTCTACAACTCATCCGCTTCATCCTGGATCACAACGTCTTCACGTTCGACAACAAGTTCTTCATCCAGAGACACGGGACAACCATGGAGACCAAATTTGCACCTCCATATGCTGTGTTTGTGTATCCTACCTCTTCACTCACCTGATGAAGGAGTTATGCTCTGAAAGTTAGTGATCCCAAAGAAACCTGTTGGACAGTAAGCACCTGGTGTTGCGAGGCTTCAATCTTGTTGGTTGGGATGGTGTGCGTGGGGAGTGAAGTGTGTATCTGCGGCTGCAGCTTGTCAGCCTCCTGTGTGTCAATCATGGACCCGACGAATCCCACGATTGTGTTCCACGTGGCGCCTGTGGTAGCCCCTCCACAGTTGCTGAATGGATCCAGGTTCGGGGCCAGTTTTGCTGTTGTGAAAGTCCATGAATCTTGCGTTGGCATCAATGGGCGTCTCAGAAACAGAGAATCCTGCCCCTCATATCTGGAATCAACCTAGTGAACCTCCTCTGAACTGCCTCAAATGCCACTACATCTTTCCTCAAATAAGGGAGCCAAAACTGCACAATGCACCAGGTATGCCTGCATGCTGGTTTTCTGGGACTCAGGAACGACGACCCCCATATCCCTCTGCAACCGAGTACCCCAAAGTCTCCCCATTTAGATAATAAGTTGCCTTCCCATTTTTCTAACCAAAATGGACAACCCCACATTTATCCACATTAAACTCCACCTGCCACATTTTAGCCCACTCTCCTAACCTATCTATATCCATTTGTAAGGTTCTTATTTCCTCATTGCAACTTACTGTCCCACTTATTTTTGTGTCATCTGCAAATTTCGCTGCAAATTTCACTGCCATTTCCTTTAACATCCTAGGATGTAGGCCATCAGGCCCGGAGGACTTGTCTGCCCTCAATCCCAATAGTTTGTTGAGTACCGTTTCTCTATTATGTTGATTGTTCTCAGTTCCTCCCTTTCTATTACCTCTGAATTGCCCGTTCCTATAGGAGTGGTAGTGTCCTCCACCGTTAAGACTGAGGCAAAGCATTGATTAAGCATCTTTGCCATTTCTGTGTTACCCACTATTAACTCTCCGGTTCCATCTTCCAAGGGACCAACATTCACTTTAGCGACTCTTCTCCCTTTTATGTACTGAAGGAAGCTTTTGCTATCCTTTTTGATGTTTTGCACTAATTTTCTTTCGTAATTTACCTCAGCTTTTTTTATGACTTTTTAGTATACCTTTGTTTATGTTTGAAAGTTTCCCACTCTTTCCACCTGCCACTGGCTGTTGCAATATGATATACCTTAGTGTAAAGGCCAGGCCTTTGAGATTGGCCAATTAGAATACGAGTTCCCTGATTAGTGACCCAATCAGGGAACCCCTTTCTGTGTATATAACAGGGAGTGTCAGATCCTCTGCACTCCCGGTGTACACAGCAGACTGAATGGTCATGGTTGTTCATTTGTTGGGTTTGTAAATAAAATGAATTCTGGTGACGGGACTTCTGCCTCTGTGGACTTATTACACTTAGGTTTTGTCTTTATATTGTCCTTGACCACCTTGTTTAGCCATGGATGTTTTTTACTCCACTTACCACCTTTCTTCCTCACTGGGATATATTTTAGCTGTGAGAAATTGAGTATCTCTTTGAACAACTGCCACTGCTCATCAGTTGTCCTCCCTTTTAGCCTTCCTGCCCACTCTGCTCAATCCAAATTTGTCCTCATGCCTATGTAGTTTTCTCTGTTTAATTCCAGAACGCAAGTGTAGGACCCCACTTTCTCACCCCCAAACTGAATTTTGAATTCTACCATACTATGCTCACTACTCCCTAGATGATCTGTAACTATGAGGTCATCAATTAATTCTGCGGCCTGGTTGGATCCCTAAGTTCATTCCCAATTTGGCGACTGTTGTGGCCCCACTGCATCTGTTCCAGAAGAAGGACCAGCGATGGTTTTGGGACGCTCTGCAACAGATGTCGTTTGACAAGATGAAGAAGTGTCTCTCGACCTCGCGTCTGTTGACTCATCCAAGCCCTTGTTGTTAACCTGCGACGCTTCACCTTATGGCATCAGAGCTGTTCTGGTGAACCAAATGGATGCCGGAATGGCCCATTGCGTTTGCTTCACGCACCCTGCCAGTGGCAAAATGGAATAATGCACAAATCAAAAAGGAAGGTTTGTCATTGATTTTCGAGGTGAAGTGACACCCAACAGTACATGCATGGATGTACATTTACGGCCTAAACGGACCACAAGCCCCTTCTGGGGTTGTTTAAGGCGGGTGGGGCAACCTGCATTTAGCGCTGGGCACTGTTCCTGGCGAAGTACGAATATGTGTTGGAACATCATCCAGGAACGAAGATTCCGCTTGCGGGCGGCCTCAGCTGACTCCCGTTGCCCACCAGCATGCTGACGCCTGTCACTTCAGATGAGGTGATTGCAACTTTTCACTTCATGGACTCCTTGCCAGTTACGATGTCCCAGGTGAACGTGTGGACACAGACAGATCGCTGTTGGCCAGAACCTGCCACATAGTACTGTACTGGGCCCAACATTGCGCTCTCCCGTAGGACCGGCACGCATTCACCACAAAGGTAGTTGAACTCAGTATGGTAGATGGCATCGTGTTGTGAGGCTCCTGAGTGGCTGTGCCTGATCAAGGCCAAAGGGGCAATCCTCCAAGACCTCCACAGTAGACATCCAGGGGGGGTCACAAAGATGAAAATGTTGGCCTGGAGTTATGTATGGTGGCTTGGGATAGACGTGGATATCGAAACATTGGCAAAGCAATGTACACGGTGCCAAGAGCACCAGAAGCTCCCCCCTGAAACTCCATTCCAGCCATGGGAGTGACCGGGCTGACCATGGTCCCGACTCCATGTGGATTTCGTGGGACCTTTTCATGGAGCCATGTATTTACTTACCTTGGACACCCATTCAAAGTGGATGGATGTCCACCGCATGTACACGATGTCAGGAGGTACTACGGAGAAGCTCCGACAAGCTTTCGGTATCCAAAGGCTTCCCATGGTGTTAGTGTCAGACAACGGCACAGATTTCACAAGTGCAAAATTCTCCGATTTCCTGAATCTAAACGGGGTCCGCCATGTGCTGACCGCACCTTACCACCCGTCATCTAATGGATTGGCCGAACGGGCGGGAATGTGAAAATAGACCTCTGGTTCCCCGGAGACCTGTCTGGCCCATTTCCTTTTGTATTACCAGACCACACTACTACCCCGGTGGCGCTCTCTGAGTTGTTATGCGTTGTCAGCTGTGTATGCGGTTCAGCCTCGCCCTGCCAGACATTGGGGAAAAGATCCGCGACCAGTAGAAACACTTTGAAGCATGACGACCCAGATCTGTCAGGGAATTTTCCACGGTTATGCCGTCGATGTCCAGAATATTGCCGACGGGGCGTTGTGGATTCCGGGGACGGTGATAAATGAATCGGGACCGGTCTCGATTTCCGTATGAGTACAGGGAACAGAATCGAAAAGGCACGTGGACCACCTCCGCAGCCGAGCCTTACAGAAGCTCGAAGGAAAAGTCAAAGCCCTCACCACCAGTGGTGCCCCTCCCTCCGGATACCCAGTGAGGCGGATGAACCCCTTGTCCTGGAAATGCAGGAGGTCGATTCATTCAACTCCAAATTTGACATCGAGGCTTTGCCGACAGTGGTCAAAATGGATCCGGTGGTAGCCGCCAGGCCGAGCATGGTGGAACCACCCAGGCGATCAGCCCACAAACATCACTCCCCAGTTCGTCACACCCGCCCAGAGCAGCAGACGGGACGTGCTGCGCAGGAAAACATAGCTGGCAGACCGGAGAATCCTGCCCATTGAGTTTTCTTACAGTCATCGCTTCCGTGTGGTCGCTTGCCTGGAACTTTACAGCATCTCGGCACGCAATCAAGGATTAGGGATGCTCTCCGGCTGTGTGCCGTTACCAACTGTCTATGTGATTGTATTTGCTTTCCCAGTTGGCCAATGATACAGGCACACCATGGCAGTCAGCGATTGTGGCAGCCAAAGGTTAAATGCTGAGTCTAATCACACCCACGTCAGCCACCTTAGTGCACTGAGCCACTCTGCGAACGCTGCGCTCACCTCCAATCTCCCCTTGGTGGGGTGCTCGTAGGGTGCTCATCTTTGTAAGCCAGTCATGATTTGCGCCGTTCTGACATCATCTCGCTGTGGATGTTTTTTCTGACTGGGTTGGGGGAGGGGAGGGGGGGCGGTGAGGTGATTTCTGCTGTATTGGCCCAATATGAGTTCCCAAAGTTGAATGGTGAGAAATGCAGCCTATCATTGACTGCAGTGTGGGGTAGGAGGAGGAATTATGAGCATTTCAGCAGGATTTCATGCCGGCTTAAAACATGACTGGTCGTCATGTGATATTTTCTGCTCCTGTTACCAAACCCGTCTAGTGCGAACGAGAGTATTCAGATCTTCCCCAATCCACCTATACTTAAATTTATCCCAACATTTCCTATCACAAAGCACCAACCATCTCTACATATGCTCTTTCCTATTGATCTATAGAACCTTGGGGTCACTCCCAACAACGCAAAACAAATCATTACTCTCCCTGCTACTGCTGCTGCATGCCTTCTGCCTACCTGGAAAATCTTTCCGAGTGTTCCTTTGTGACTTTGTAAAATGGTAAGTCACAAAGTTGAATGCATAGATAAATATATATATTTTGGGGCAGCATGCTAGCACACTGGTTAGCACAGTTGCTTCACAGCTCCAGGGTACCAGGTTCGATTCCTGGCTTGGGTCACTGTCTGTGTGGAGTCTGCACGTTCTCCCTGTGCCTGCATGGGTTTCCTCTGGATGCTCCGGTTTCCTCCCACAGTCCAAAGATGTGCGGATTATGTGAATTGGCCATGTAAATTGCCCTTCGTGTCCAAAAAAGTTAAGTTGGGTTGTGGGGATGGGGTGGAGGTGTGGGCTTGAGCGGGGTGCCCTCTCCAAGGACCGGTGCAGTCTCGATGAGCCGAATGGCCTCCTGCACTGTAAATTCTATGATTCTATGATTTTAAAAGTACTGGAATGGGTAAGAAGGAACCTCAAAAAATATTTCCAAATTCTGTGTTAAGTATTGTCAAGGGGAAAATCCCTTTTACAGCATTTAGCACCAGTGCTTGCCAGGGCTGCAATTGGCGCTGGGACTGTCTCATTTCCAGATTTGAATATTCAGTGTAAAGTCTTTCACTGGAATCTGTTCTGTCCTTGAGACTCAGCATGCAGCTCCAATATAAGGATAGATGCTACCATTTCAAGACTATATCGTAATGGAGTTCTCGAGCTGCACTTTGCGGCCTCTTGGAGGGAATAATGAGAGCGTATGATGCACCCCAAGTCCACCAAATACATTTAAGAGCTCAAACTTTGGCAAGATCAGCAGCGGAGCTCATTGACAGGTCCACCTTGTCAAACGACTTTCAGGGCCATCAAATCACTGCATAGATAAAGAGATGTTTAATAATAATCGCTGCTTTCAATTTTAATTCCAATGTGGACTTGACTCTACCGTTGATATATATAATAAAAACAACTTCAGTTATTTACCCACTAAACATTGTGTAATATGTTACATAGCAAAGAACTGTATATTCTAACTCACCATGAGCAATGCCATAGGATATTTAGTAGTATATGGACTGCAATTTCTTTGGAAGTTGCTCTCGCTCCACCTTACCTCCAGTAAATGGTGTTTCTGCTAATGAAGTGGTTGAGAGCAGTTGTGAAAAAATTCTGGATGAGTGTCTTGATGTTCAGAAATATTAAAGCTTTCTTTTGAATTTTTTAAAGGAGAAATTCTTCATAGAATCACAGAGGAAGAGATGTTATGGAAAAAAGGATGTTCAAAGTTCAAAGCATGTCAAGAGGTAAATTTATGGTGATAAAATCTGGGGACATGAGTCCAAACCCCACCATGGCAACTGGTGGAATTTAAATAATAAAAATTCAAGTCACAAAGCTGGAATTGGGAGCTCATCTCGGTAATTCTGACAATGGGCTGGCTTTTATGGTTGGGTGCTGGATGCAGTCCCACCAGTGGCCACCCATCCCAGTAACACTTGGAGGCAGAACTTGCTGTTCAGATATGAATGATTGCCTTATCTTAAAGCAATTAATGCCCACCTGAGTGTTAAATCTCTGCAGGGCTAGTTGCTGGAGCAGGGTTGGTTTAGTAACCACAGACGAGTCCGAGACGAGTGGATAATGGAACCTAATTTTATTATGAATACTCTCCAGATTCCAGCCGGGTCTGAGGTTCCGGAACTGAAATCTGGTCGACGTTTATATTACAGATTATTAGAGTGTGGGCTCCCTGCTATTCAGCGGGGGAGCTCGTACTCAACAAGACTCATAGGAAGGCTAATCGCTTTTACTCCGTCGGTCTTGTGTGCATTATAACAGTCGAGGTTACCCTGACTTTTTTGCTGGGGCGGGGCTGAGTGCCTTGTGCCCCATAAAATCCAGCCCCAGGAATCTATCATTGGTCGTCATAAAAACTTATCTGGTTGACTAATGCCCTTTAGGGAAGTAAATAAGCCATCCTACCTGGTCTGGCTTACGTATGACTCCACAGCAAAGTGGTTGACCGTTACAAAAGCAAAATACCACCAATGCTGGAAGTCTGAAATAAAACAGAAATTGCTTGAAATACTCACCAGGTCTGGTAGACTCTCTTGTGAGGGAAAAATAGAGCTCATATTTCATGACTGCAATCTTTTATCAGAACTTGAAAAAGTCAGAAATGTAATAGATTTTAAACAGGTGAAACGAGGGAAGGTTGGAAAAAACAAAAGGGAAGGTCTGTTGACTCGTAACTGCCTTCTGAAATGGTGGAGCAAGTTACTCAGTTGTACCAAATCATTACAAAAAATTAGAAGAGGAATATTATCCTAGCCATCAGAAGTGACAGTGGCACACCCAGCCCTGTTGATCTTGCAAAGACCTCCTTAACCTCATCTGGAGGCCTGTGGCAAAATTGGAAGAGCTATTCCATAGACAGATCAAGCAACAGCCTAACATTGTCATACTCACAGAATCATACCTTACAGCCAATGTTCCAGACACTAACATCACCATCCATGGATATGTCCTGTCCTGTTGAAAGGACAGACTCACTAGAGATAGTGGAATGGTCATTTCTAGTTGGTAGCATGTTGCCCTGGGAGTCCTCAACATTGACTCCGAACCCCATGAAGCCTCTATCATCAGGTCAAGCATGGACAAGGAAACCTCTTGCTGATTGCCATCGGCCACCCCACCCACCCTCAAACTTATGAATCATTACTACTCCAAGCTGAACACCACTTGGAAAAAAATGAGGGTAGCAGAGATATTGAATGTAGCCTGGGTGGGGGACTTTAATGTTCATCACCAAGAATGGTTCAGCACCATGACAGATCAAGGTGGCCATATCCTGAAGGTCAGACCTACCAAAGTGAGCCTGTGGCAGATGGTGAGAGAACCATGAAGAGCAAAAAACCTACCAGACCTTGTCCTCATCAATCTACCTGTTACAGATGCATCATTCCATGAAAGTATAGGTATGACCACCACACGATCCTTGTGGAGATGAAGTCTCATCTTCACTCTGAGGATTCCTCCCATTGTATTTCGTGAGATAGATTCTGAACGAATCCAACAATTCAAAACTAGACATCCATGCGGCACTCTGAAGCAAAATCGTTTCACACGCAAAAGCTTGACCAGTTAAAAGCAAAACAAGCCTGTACAGATGTACACTGGAAAGATATCAACAGACGGGTCTGATGAAGAGCGATACACGATACAGCAGGATGGTTTCATCAATTGTGTTGGAGATAAATGGTTTGTGCTTGTTACAGTGATGACCCCAGAAGGAGTGTATCAAGCAAATAATAAATATCTACGGTGCATCATGCAACATAATGACCCTTACAGACCTGTGCAAAGTAGCTTAATATAGCAATCCAAAAATGAATACCTCGAAAGTTAAGATTGAGGCTATATAGAACAGCACAGTACAGGCCCTTCAGCCCAGGATATTGTGCCGACCATTTATCCTAATCTAAGATCAACCTAACCTACACCCCTTCAATTTACTGCTGTCCATGTGCCTGTCCGAGAGTCGCTTAAATGTCCGTAATGACTCTGACTCCACCACCTCTGCTGGCAGTGCATTCCACGCACCCACCACTCTGTAAAGAACCTACCTCTGACATCTCCCCTATACCTTCCTCCAGTCACCTTAAAATTCTGTCCCCTCGTGACAGCCATTTCCACCCTGGGAAAAAGTCTCTGGCTATCCACTCTATCCTTGCCTCTCATCACCTTGTACACCTCTATCAAGTCACCTCTCTGCCTTCTTCGCTCCAGTGAGAAAAGCCCTAACTCCCTCAACCTTTCTTCATAAGACATGCCCTCCAGTCCAGGCAGCATCCTGGTAAATCTCCTCTGTACCCTCTCCAAAGCATCCACATCCTTCCTATAATGAGGCGACCAGAACTGGACACAATATTCCAAGTGTGGTCTAACTAGGGTTTTAGAAAGCTGCAGCAAAACCTCGCGGCTCTTAAACTCAATCCCCCTGAATGAAAGCCAACACACCCTTAACAACCCTATCAATCTTGGTAGCAACTTTGAGGGATCTATGTATGTGACCGCAAGATCCCTCTGTTCCTCCACACTTCCAAGAATCCTGCCTTTAACACTGTATTCAGCATTCAAATTCGACCTTCCAAAATGAATCACTTCACATTTATCAAGGTTGAACTCCATCTGCCACTTCTCAGCCCAGCTCTGCATCCTGTCAATGTCCTGTTGTAACCTGCAACAACCCTCAACACAATCGACAACTCCACCAACCATCGTGTCATCTGCAAACTTACTAACCCATCCTTCCACTTCCTCATCCAAGTCATTTATAAAAATCACAAAGAGCAGAGATCCCAGACCAGAATCTTGCGGGACAGCGCTGGTCACCGACCTCCAGGCGGAATACTTTCCATCCACTACCACTCGCTGTCTTTTGGCGAGCCAATTCTGTATCCAGACAGCCAAATTTCCCTGTATCCCATGCCCCCTAACTTTCTGAATGAGCCTACCATGGGGAACCTTATCAAATGCCTTACTGAAATCTATATCCACCATATCCACTGCCCGACCTTCATCAATGTGTCTCATCACATCCTCAAAGAATTCAATGAGACTTGTGAGGCATGACCTGCCCCTCACAAAGCCATGCTGACCATCTTTAATCAAACTATGTTTTTCTAAATAATCATAAATCCTATCTCTCAGAATCCTTTCCAATATTTTGCTTACCACAGACGTAAGACTGTTGGGTCTGTAATTCCCAGGGATTTCCCTATTCCCTTTCTTGAACAGGGGTACAATATTCGCCTCCCTCCAATCATCCGGTAGTAGTCCAGTGGAGAGTGAGGACGCAAAGATCATCGCCAATGACGCAGCAATCTCCCTCGCTTCCCGTAGGAACCTTGGGTATATCCGTCAGGCCCAGGGAACTTATCTATGCTGATGCTTTTCAAAATTTCCAGCACATCCTCCTTCTTAATATCAACCTGTTCGAGTCTATTAACCTGGTTCATACTGTTCTCATGAGCAACAAGGTCCCTCTCTCTAGTCAATACTGAAGCAAAATATTCATTTGGTGCTTCCCCCATCTCCTCAGATTCTAGGCACAAGTTCCCTCCACTATCCCTGATCATCCTCTTATTTCTCACATAAGTGTAGAACGCCTTGGGATGTTCCCTAATCCTTCCTGCCAGGGCTTTTTCATGCCTCCTTCTAGCTCTCCTCGGTCCATTTTTGAATTCCTTCCTGGCTACCTTGTAACCCTCTAGAGCCGAGTCAGATCCTTGCTTCCTCAACCTTACGTAAGCTTCCTTCTTCCTCTTGACTAGAAGCTCCACTTCTCTTGTCATCCAAGGCACCTTCACTTTACTATTCCTTCCTCGTCTCAGTGGGATAAAACTATCCAGCACTCGCAGCAAGTGCTCCTTAAACAACCCCTACTTTATCCTCTCAGCTCCTGACTAATAGCATAGTACAATAGTATAATTTGCCCTCCCTCAATTAAATACCCTCCCATACTGTCTGTTCCTATCCCTCTCCATGATTATGGTAAAGGTCAAGGAGTTGTGGTCACAGTCACCGAAATGCTCTCCCACCGAGACATCTGACACCTGGCCTGGTTCGTTGCCGAGCACCAAGTCCAATATGGCCTCCCCCCTAGTCGGCCTATCTACATAAAATATATGATGGCACAAGACTCATACGAGAGCTCAACTTAGTCTTACAGTCCAATGCAATAGCAAGAAGGAAGATTTATAGATTCATAGATGTTTACAGCATAAAAGGAGGCCATTTGGCCCCTCGTATCCACGCCTGTCAACAAAGATCTAATTACACCAATCCCATTTTCCTGTGCTTGGCCCATAGTCCTGGGGGTTCTGGCAGCGCAAGTGAATATCTAAATACTTTGTAAATGTTATGAGAGTTCCTGACTTTACCATCCTTTTAGGCAGCACGTTCATGACTCGCACCACCCCCTAGGTGAAAAAGTTTCTCCTCAACTCCCCTCTTAGCTTTCTACCTCTTACTTTAATTTTATGCCCCCTGGTAATGACTCCTCTACTAATGGAAAAAATGCCTTCCTATCCATCCTATCTGTGCCCCTCATAATCTTATACAACTCTTTTCAGGTCCCCTCACTCAACCTTCACTACTCCATGGAAAACAGCCTCAGCTTATTCAATCTTTCCTCATAACTTACGGGAAAGCATTACATGTTCTAATTAACACCCACAAAGTCTTCCAACGTCTCCTTAATTCTTCTAATGTTAATCCTATGCTGCCTTATTTCTAATTTTCTGACCAAGAGAGGCAGCTTTCAATATTTACTCTCCCTTATACAATCTGGAAAAACTTGATTAATCTCCCATGTATACTCTGTTCCAGAGGGGAAACACCCAATTTTTAATCCTGTCTTTAAAACGAGGAGCTTTAATTCATGGCGTTATTTTGGTGAATGTGTAGTGTACTTTTTCCATGACTATAAAATACTCCCAATAATAGCATATTCAGATCTGTGCACAATATTTCAACTATGACCAATGTCAAGTACAAATTTAATGTCCTTCTTGTGATTTCATATCCAAACCCCAAGGAGTTCCATTTATCTTTATGTATCTGTGCCACCAAACCTTTTCCCAAAATATAATACTTTCAGATCTTTCTACATTGAACAATCAAGCAGCAACCCACTCCAGTAATGTAGCTGTGTCTCTGGAATCACTTGTTCACTTTGTCTTTACTTAGTTCTTATGATAGCTCTAAACCCCGAGCTAAATATAGCCACCTGTTGGCCTATAGACAGGAAAATGTATACTTGAGCTTTTTAAAATTCATTCCTGGGAAGTGAACATTTCTGGCTAGGCCAGCATTTGTTGCCCATCCTTAATTACTCATGAGAAGGTGGCGGTGAGCTGCCTTGAACCGCTGCAGTCCACCCACAGCATTGTTAGGGAGTTCCAGAGTTTTGACCCAGCGACATTGTAGGAGCCACAATATATTTCTAAGTCGGGATGGTGAGTGGCTTGAAGGGGAAATACCAGGATCTTGAGTTCCACATGATAGATGGGACACAATAATCACTCATCACAGCTGGAGCAAGTCTAAAGATTTGGCTGGTATTCCTAACATGCCAAAAGAGAAAGGGCAACAATATACCCCAGAGAAAGGGCAGAAAAAGGGTAGCCTTGAGGGAGAGTTTATGTATTGGAGCAATATGTAATAGAACCAACCACCACCAGCTCTAAGTATTTCCAGCTGCAAAGAGGCACAAGGCAGGGATACCCGCTGCTGATCACCCTGGCGATCGAACAGTAACAATCACACATAGAGCGGCGAAGAACTGGAAGGGGATACTGAGGAGAGACAGAGAGCACAGAGTCTCGCTCTATACGGATGACCTGCTCCTCTACGTCGCAGACCCACAAAGCAGCATGGAAGGAATCATGGTGCTCTTGAGACAGCTTTGAGCCTTCTCGGCCTACAAACTCAACCTGAGCAAAAGTGTAATCTTCACGGTGAACCCGCAAGGGAGAGGGGCAGAGCTGGAGGGACTGCCATCGAAATAAGCCCAAAACAAATTCCGTTAGGGATCTAAATCGCCAATGACTGGACACGGATCTGCAAATGGAACCTGGCCAGCCTGGTGGAGGAAATAAAAAAGACCTACAGAGGTGGAACACACTCTCCATGGTTGGGAGGGTGCAGATGATCAAAATGAATACACTGCCCAGGTTCCTCTTCCTGTTCAGATTCATAATAATAATCCTTTTTAGTATTAGAAGTAAGGCTTACATTAACACTGTAATTAAGTTACTGTGAAAAGCCCCTAGTCGCCACACTTTGGCGCCTGTTTGGATACACTGAGGGGGAATTCAGAATGTCCAATTCGCCTAACAATCACGTCTTTCGGGACTTGTGGGAGGAAACCGGAGCTCCGGAAGGAAACCCAGGCCGACACGAGAGAGCAGACTCCGCACAGACAGACAGTGACCCAAACTGGGAATCGAACTGCGGTCTCTGGCGCTGTGAATACTGATCTACATCCCCAAGGCTTTTTTCAACACAGTAGAAAAGATGATCATGGCGTTTGTGTGGAGGGGGAAAAATCCAAGGATTCCCCAAAATGTCCTGCAAAGGACGAGAAGCATGGGGGCCTGTCCCACCAAATCTTGCAATATTACTATGGGCAACAACAGTGGAAAGAGTACAGGGATGTATAGAGGAACCAGAAGCCGAATGGGTAAAAACGGAGGCTCTCTGGGCCTTGGCCACAGCAGCTCTCCCATCCCTACCGGCCGAGCACTCTATAAGCCCAGTGGTAATTGCCACGCTCTGGTCGTGGAACTGCCCCCCCCCCCTCCCGGGCAACATTCACACACATCTTCTACCCCCTCAAAGAGCCAGCCCATCCTCACCCTTGTAAGGTGTGCTCTATACACCACCTTCAGCTGTATCAGCCCCAACCTTCCGGGGCACCTCACACTAGAACCCCTCCTCCATACCCTCTCCCAACTCTTCCTCCCACTTTGCCTTGATCAGCTCTACTGGGAAGCTCTGTATCTCCTTTCTGGCAAAGTCTCGAACCTGCATGTACCTAAATATTTCAAAGAACAAGGACAAAGAACAAAGAAAAGTACAGCACAGGAATAGGCCCTTCAGCCCTACAAGCCTGCGCTGACCACACTGCCCATCTAAACTAAAATCTTCTACACTTCCGAGGTCCGTATCCCTCTATTCCCATCCTATTTATGTATTTGTCAAGATGCCCCATAAACGTCACGATCTTCCTTGCTTCCACCACCTCCTCCGGCAGCGAGTTCCAGGCACCCACTACCCTCTGTGTAAAAACTTACCTCGTACGTCTCCTGTAATCCTTGCCCCTCGCACCTTAAACCTATGTCCCCTAGAAATTGACCCCTCTACCCTGGGAAAAAGTCTCTGACTATCCACTCTGTCTATGCCCCTCATAATTTTGTAGACCTCTATCAGGTCGCCCCTCAACCTCCTTCTTTCCAGTGAGAACAAACCAAGTTTATTCAACCACTCCTCATAGCTAATGCCCTCCATACCAGGCAACATCCTGGTAAATCTCTTCTGCACCCTCTCTAAGCCTCCACATCCTTCTGGGAGTGTGGCGACCAGAATTGAACACTATACTCCAAGTGTGGCCTAACTAAGGTTCTATACAGCTGCAACATGACTTGCCAATTTTTATACTCAATGCCCCGGCCAATGAAGGCAAGCATGCCGTATGCCTTCTTGACTACCTTCTCCACCTGTGTTGCCCCTTTCAGTGACCTGTGGACCTGTACACCAAGATCTCTCTGACTGTCAATACTCTTGAGGGTTCTACCATTCACTGTATATTCCCTACCTGTATTAGACCTTCCAAAATGCATTGGATAAAAGCAAATTACTGCGGATGCTGTAATCTGAAATGAAAGAAAATGCTGGAAAATCTCAGCAGCATCTGTAGGGAGAGAAAAGAGCTAACGTTTCGAGTCCGATGACTCTTTGTCAAAGCTAACAGACAGAGAAAGTGGGAAATATTTATACTGTGGAGTGAGAATGAAAGATGAGTCATAGCCACAGAAACCCAGGGAAACCGGGTGCTAATGGCCACGGAAACCACGGGGAAAGAGTGCTAATGGCAGTCCCCAGAGAGAACAAAAGATGTGAAAGGCCAAACAGAGAAACTAACATCAGAGGATGAACTGTAAATGTGGGGGAGGGGAAGGGGGAAGCAAAGAGGAGAAAGGTTAAGGAAAGGTGGATAAGATTGGGGGGGGGGGGGTTAAATATATATTAAGAAAGAAAGAAATGGTAAAAGACAGTTAAAATGAAATGGGATGAAAACAAATGGCGCGTGGTGGGGTAGAGCTGATCATCTGAAGTTGCTGAATTCGATGTTGAGACTGGAAGGCTGTAGCGTGCCTAACCGGAAGATGAGATGTTCCTCCAGTTTGTGTTGAGCTTCACTGGAACATTGCAGCAGGACAAGAACAGACATGTGGGCATGGGAGCAGGGTCTTTTGTTAAAATGGCAAGCAACGGGAAGGTCAGGGTCCTGAACTGTATTATTTGTGCGGACACTGGCCCTCGGCTCCTTCTATAATAGCTTTACCCAGTCCACAAATCTTGGTCCAATTCCAAACCACTCTAGAACTGCCATCAAGTACCCCCACTCTACCTGGTCAAACGCTTTCTTGGCGTCCAATGCCACAACTACCTCTGTTTCCTTCCCCTCCGCCGTACCATAACCACGACACATAGGATAGTGTTAGGGGACTTCTGGGTGCGGCGATGACCAGCTAAGTCGCACGTTTCGGCAGCTCCCGGTGGAACGGACTTTTGGGCTCTTAATAGGAGCCCCATCGGCAATTTTAACGGCAAATAACACTGTGCGGTAATCCAGAAGGGAATCCCCCCCCGGACACGGATGGAAAAAAGAGAGGAAAGTAGCCGGATTGCGGTGGATCCTCAAGAGCAGCGGCCAGGAAGGCAGGCACAAAGCAAGATGGCGTCGGAAGAAGGCAGTTTAATATGGGGCCCTGACCAACAAGAGTTCCTGCGGCGTTGCGTAGATGAACTCAAAAAGGAGATGAAGAAGGAGCTGTTGGCCCCGATATTACAAGCGATTGAGGGGCTAAAGGAGGAGCAAAAGATCCAGGAACAGGAGCTTCGGGTCGTGAAGGCAAAGGCTGCTGAGAATGAGGACGACATACAGGGCCTAGTGGTGAAAACGGAGATCCACGAGGCGCAACACAAAAGATGTGTGGAGGTGCTGGAGAACAATGCGAGGAGGAAGAACTTAAGGATTCTTGGTCTTCCCGAAGGTGCAGAGGGGGCGGACGTCGGGGCATATGTGAGCACGATGCTGCATTCGTTAATGGGATTGGAGGCCCCGACGGGTCCACTGGAGGTGGAGGGAGCCTATCGAGTTATGGCGCGAAGACCGAGGGCTGGAGAAACTCCTCGAGCAATAGTTGTGAGATTTCTCTGATACAAGGACAGAGAGATGGTCCTCAGATGGGCCAAGAAAACTCGGAACAGTAGGTGGGAGAATGCGGTGATCCGCGTGTATCAAGATTGGAGTGACGAGGTGGCGAGAAGGAGGGCAAGCTTTAATCGGGCCAAGGCGGTGTTGCATAAAAGGAAGGTCAAATTCGGAATGTTGCAGCCGGCGAGACTGTGGGTCACACATCTAGGGAAACACCACTATTTCGAAACGGCAGATGAAGCGTGGACATTTATTGTCGAGGAGAAGCTGGAGTGAGCGGGCCAGAAGAAAAAGAACGTTTGGGACAAAAGGGGGGGGGGTGAATTTGTGGGATGAAGGGGGGAAGAGAAGACTTCCCAGATTGTTAAACCTGCGACCCTGTAACTTCTCTCTCTTCCCCATGTCGTGGGGGAGGGGGTGAGGGAGGATGAGGAGCTGTGGGCGCCGGCCATTGGGTGCGGGGCCAAAAGGGGAAGGCTTTGTTCCCGCGCTATGGTAATCATGGCGGGAACAGGGAAGCAGGAAGGAGGGGGCCTCGCACAGTGTGAGCCGAGGTCACGGGGGGAAGCCGAGGTCGGCCAGAGTTTGCTGACTTCTGGGAGCAACATGGGGGGTGCAATTACGCTAGCTTGGGATCTAGCAAGGGAGGGGGGGGTTAACTGGGTTGCTGCTGCTGGGGAGAAGGGGGAGCTGGTATGGGAGGGGGGGGTCGGGGCGGGGGGGCGCCGCCTGGGGGGGATACAGCTACGTGGGAACCGGGTGAGGAGCTGGATTGAAAAAGGAAATGGCTAGTCGTCAAGGGGGGGGGGGGGTAAAGAGCCCCCCAACCCGGTTGATCACGTGGAATGTGAGAGGGCTGAATGGGCCGATTAAGAGGGCACGGGTACTCGCACACCTAAAGAAACTTAAGGCAGATGTGGTTATGCTTCAGGAGACGCATCTGAAGCTGACAGACAAGGTTAGACTTCGCAAAGGATGGGTGGGGCAGGTGTTTCATTCGGGGCTGGATGCAAAAAACAAGGGGGTGGCCATACTAGTGGGGAAGCGGGTAATGTTTGAGGCAAAGACTATAGTGGCAGATAGTGGGGGCAGATACGTGATGGTGAGTGGCAAACTGCAAGGGGAGGCGGTGGTATTGGTGAACGTGTATGCCCCGAACTGGGATGATGCCAATTTTATGAGGCGTATGTTAGGACGCATCCCGGACCTAGAGGCGGGAAAGTTGGTAATGGGTGGAGATTTTAATACGGTGCTGGACCCAGGGCTGGACAGATCAAGGTCCAGGACCGGAAGGAGGCCGGCTGCAGCTAGGGTGCTTAAGGATTTTATGGTGCAGATGGGAGGAGTAGATCCCTGGAGATTTAGTAGACCTAGGAGTAAGGAGTTTTCGTTTTTCTCCTATGTACATAAAGTATTTTCACGAATAGATTTTTTTGTTTTGGGAAGGGCACTGATCCCAAAGGTGACGGGGACGGAGTACACGGCTATAGCCATCTCGGATCATGCTCCACACTGGGTGGACCTGGAGATAGGGGAAGAAAAACAACAGCTTCCACCCTGGAGAATGGACATGGGATTATTGGCAGATGAGGGGGTGTGTTTAAGGGTGAGGGGGTGTATTGAAAGGTACTTGGAAATTAATGATAATGGGGAGGTACAGGTGGGAGTGGTCTGGGAGGCACTGAAGGCAGTGGTTAGAGGGGAGCTGATATCTATTAGGGCACATAAAGGAAAGCAGGAGGGTAGGGAAAGGGAGCGGTTGTTGAAAGAACTGCTGAGGGTGGACAGACAATACGCGGAGGCACCGGAGGAGGGACTATACAGGGAAAGGCAAAGGCTACATATAGAGTTTGACTTGTTGACTACGGGTAAGGCAGAGGCACAATGGAGGAAGGCACAGGGTGTACAGTACGAATATGGGGAGAAGGCGAGTAGGTTGTTGGCCCACCAACTGAGGAAAAGGGGAGCAGCGAGGGAGATAGGGGGGGTGAGAGATGAGGAGGGGGAGATGGAGCGGGGAGCGGAGAGAGTGAATGGATTGTTCAAGGCATTTTATGAAAGATTATATGAAGCGCAGCCCCCGGACGGGAAGGAGAGAATGATGTGCTTTCTGGATCAGCTGGAATTTCCTAAGGTGGAGGAACAGGAGAGAGTGGGGCTGGGAGCACAGATTGAGACGGAGGAAGTAGTGAAAGGGATTGGAAGCATGCAGGCGGGGAAGGCCCCGGGACCAGACGGATTCCCAGTTGAATTCTATAAGAAATATTTGGACTTGCTGGCCCCGCTACTGATGAGAACCTTTAATGAGGCGAGGGATAGGGGGCAGCTGCCCCCGACTATGTCAGAGGAAATGATATCGCTCCTCCTAAAGTAGGAAAAAGACCCGCTGCAATGTGGGTCATACAGGCCCATTTCCCTCCTGAATATGGATGCTAAGATCCTGGCCAAGGTAATGGCAATGAGGATAGAGGATTGTGTCCCGGGGGTGGTCCATGAGGACCAAACTGGGTTTGTGAAGGGGAGACAGCTAAATACAAATATACAGAGGCTGCTAGGGGTAATGATGATGCCCCCACCAGAGGGGGAAGCGGAGATAGTGGTGGCGATGGATGCCGAGAAAGCATTTGATAGAGTGGAGTGGGATTATTTGTGGGAGGTGTTGAGGAGATTTGGCTTTGGGGACGGGTATATCAGGTGGGTACAATTGCTGTATAGCGATGGCGAGCGTGCTCACGAATGGACGGGGGTCTGACTATTTTTGGCTCCATAGAGGGACGAGGCAGGGATGGCCTCTGTCCCCGTTATTGTTTGCACTGGCGATTGAACCCCTGGCCATGGCACTGAGGGGTTCCAGGAAGTGGAGGGGAGTACTTAGGGGGGGAGAAGAACTCCGGGTATCTCTGTATGCGGATGATTTGTTGCTATATGTGGCGGACCCGGCGGAGGGGAAGCCAGAGATAATGCGGATACTTGGGGAGTTTGGGGATTTTTCAGGGTATAAACTGAACATGGGGAAAAGTGAGCTATTTGTGGTGCATCCGGGGGAACAGAGCAGAGAGATAGAGGATTTACCGTTGAGGAAGGTAACAAGGGACTTCCGGTACCTGGGGATCCAGATAGCGAAGAATTGGGGTACATTACATAGGCTTAATTTAACACGGTTGGTGGAACAGATGGAGGAGGATTTCAAGAGATGGGACATGGTGTCCCTGTCATTGGCAGGTAGGGTGCAGGCGGTTAAAATGGTGGTCCTCCCGAGATTCCTTTTTGTGTTCCAGTGCCTCCCGGTGGTGATCACGAAGGCTTTTTTCAAAAGAATTGAGAAGAGCATTATGAGTTTTGTGTGGGCTGGGAAGACCCCGAGAGTGAGGCGGGGATTCTTGTAGCGTAGTAGGGACAGGGGGGGGGCTGGCACTACCGAGCCTAAGTGAGTACTACTGGGCCGCCAATGTTTCAATGGTGTGTAAGTGGATGGGAGAAGGGGAGGGAGCGGCGTGGAAGAGAATGGAGAGGGCGTCCTGCAAGGGAACTAGCCTGCAAGCAATGGTGACGGCGCCGTTGCCGTTCTCACCAAAGAAATACACCACAAGCCCGGTGGTGGTGGCTACATTGAGAATTCGGGGGCAGTGGAGACGGCATAGGGGAGGGACGGGAGCTTCGGTGCGGTCCCCGATAAGAAACAATCATAGGTTCGTTCCGGGGAGAATGGATGGGGGATTTGGAGCATGGCAAAGAGCTGGGGTAGTACAATTAAGAGATCTATTTGTAGATGGGACGTTTGCGAGTTTGGGAGCGCTGACGGAGAAATATGGGTTGCCCCAAGGGAATGCATTTCGGTATATGCAATTGAGGGCTTTTGTGAGGCAACAGGTGAGGGAATTCCCGCAGCTCCCGACGCAGGAAGTGCAGGATAGAGTGATCTCAGAGACATGGGTGGGGGACGGTAAGGTAGCGGACATATACAGGGAGATGAGGGACGAGGGGGAAATCATGGTAGATGAGCTGAAAGGGAAATGGGAAGAAGAACTGGGGGAGGAGATTGAGGAGGGGCTGTGGGCGGATGCCCTACGTAGGGTAAACTCATCGTCCTCGTGTGCCAGGCTAAGCCTGATACAATTTAAGGTACTACACAGGGCGCATATGACTGGAGCACGGCTTAGTAAATTTTTTGGGGTAGAGGATAGGTGTGCGAGATGCTCGAGAGGCCCAGCGAATCACACCCACATGTTCTGGTCATGCCCGGTACTACAGGAGTTCTGGGTGGGGGTGGCAAAGGTGCTTTCGAAGGTGGTGGGGGTCCGGGTCGAACCAAGCTGGGGGTTGGCTATATTTGGGGTTGCAGAAGAGCCGGGAGTGCAGGAGGCGAGTGAGGCTGACGTGTTGGAGGAGGAGGAATCGGACGGACTCTCAGGGATGTTATTGTACATGTATAGGTATTTGGTATATGTAATTGTATATTGGACTGTTGGACCGTAATCTTGGAGAGTATTTATTTTGGACAAGGCAGTTGCCATTTAGTTTTGTTTTTCTTTTGTTTTTATTTATATATATTATTTATTTATTTGTTTAAAACTGGCTACGGCTATTTATATTGCTTTATTGTTGTGTAAAAGAAACACTACGTATTGTTATGTTTGGCCAAAAAACTCGAATAAAATATATTTTTTTAAAAAAGGATAGTGTTCGGGGCTCAGGCACAGTTATTGTATATAGCAGTGTCACAAATCATAGATTATCATAGAATTTACAGTGCACATGTTAACCAATGTTCTGAACTACCTCGGCTGCCTGTTCGCAGGGTATAAGGGATAGACTAGGCTGGATACAGGAGGTGTGTCAGTTCGGTGATGGGCCTACCCGGTGCATGACCCATCACCCCCCTGCCCCAGACCCCAGCCACACTCCCAGAAGGACTGTGGGCCCATGTGATGGCTAGCACACCTGCAGGGATCATCCGGGCAGTCAGTGGAATGTGACACTAGAGAGGGAGTGAGACATTACAGAGCGGGTTGTTATCATCCTCCGACAAATAGACCAGATACACTGCTGCTGCCGACCGAGCGCTAATATCCTGTGGTGCAGCTGGTGGGAAGCTCGGGGGGGTTGTAGGGATTGGAACGGGACGGTTGAGCTGATGGTGGCCAGGCCCCCTATTCGGTGAACCTGGAGGCGATCAAGTTGTCCCGTGCTCAGCGGCCCTGGAGCAGACATTGTGCGGCCGCCTGTACCTGGCTGGGCCCCATGTCCTGGCCAAACTCTGCATCCTCCTTATACGGCCACGACCGCAGCAGAAAAAACTTTGTCACCCAAGAGCCAAACACACTGTCGGGTTCCCCAGGACGAACGTGTCGTTCACACGTATCGGGCGCAGGCCTGCACGATGTGCAGCTGGTGGTCACACATCAACTGCACATTGAGGGAGTGGAAGCCCTTCTGATTGAAGAAGGGCACCCCCTCATGCGCCGCCCGCAGGGGGACAAGTGTTCCGTCGATCAGTCCCTGAACCTGCAGCATACCAGCGATGACGTCAAATGCCCGGGCCACCTGGTGGGTTCGGTCCATGTCGAAGGTGATATATTGTGCCGTCTGGGCTTACACGGCATTCATGGCCGCGCAGATGAACATGTGTACGAAGGTCTGGAGAGATCCCAGACAGGTCCCCACTCGGCACCTAGAAAGCCCCCCGTGGCATAAAAGCTCAGATCGCCGACCATCACCTTGACACCCGCCAGGAGCAGGTGTCCTCCCCCATACCCCCGCGGTTCCAGATGTGCCATGATCCAGCACAGATGTCGCAGGGTCTCTCTCAACCGCAGTCGTTGGTGGCAGGTTTTCGTACGACAGGCGCTGTCAGTATACACGAGGCGTGATGCGAAGCCTCCGTCCCACCTTCTCAGCCTGCTGGGTGGCCGGCTCGCCAATGTCATCGTCTGGCTGCTGCTGCTCTGGGGCAGTCTTCTGTTTTACAGAGTCCTCCCCGAGCAGCTTGTGCTCATGCTGCCTCAGTGCATCCGCCAATGTTGCAGCGGCCAGGCAGATGCCTACCACACCTGGCTGTTCATCGAAGTCCATTTTCTGCAGGGCGTAAAGGGGCAGAAATGTTTGCATGGTGAATACTGCCGTGCGCACCCAGGTCTAACGGGCTACACGGTGGCCCTGCCCTGTACTGCAGCCCCTGCACAAGCGTGTCCCCTTCCCTCCCGATCCTAGCCCCACTCTCCTCTGGGGTCTAACGTGGATGCCCTCCTTAGGTGGGTCACATGCAACCCCGCCAGCAGGGTGCCATCTGGTTGCGTGGGTGGCACCGCATGCTACCAACCGGCGCCACACCTGGTGGCATGCATGCGGGCAGGGCCCATGGATGCGATGGGTACCCGCTGAGACCATATCTGTAGTGTGCCATGGATCCTTTGCTGCACAAGGGATGCGCCCACCTGTCCAGCGACAGGGTGGATGGGAGTTAGGCCGCACTGGGCAGATGGGGCCTGGTGCTGGCTAATCTTTCTGCAGGATGGCCTGGCTGGTAGTACCACTGGTGGGGCATCCGCCGTGGGGGGGGGGGTTAGTGTGCAAGGGAGGGTGGCAAGCGCCACGGTGCTAACTCCTAAAATTTTCCCAATGACCGAAGTTAAGCTAGGAGCAGAATCAGGCCACTCGGCCCATCAAGTCTGCTTCACCATTCAATGATGGCTTATATGTTTCTCATCCACATTCTCTTCTCTTCTCCCCATAACCCTTGATCCCCTTATTAATCAAGAACCTATCTATCTCTGTCTTAAAGACACTCAGTGACTTGGATTCCACAGCCTTCTGCGCCAATGAGTTCCACAGATTCACCACCTTCTGTCTGAAGAAATTCCTGCTCATGTATGTTTTAAAGGATTGTCCATTCAGTCTGAGGCTGTGCCCTTGGGTTCTCGTGTCTCCTACCAGTGGAAACATCTCCACGTCCAATCTAGCTAGGCCTCTCAATATTCTCTTAAGTTTCAATGAGATCCCCTCTTATCCTTCTAAACTCCATTGAGTACAGACCCAGTGTCTTCAACCGCTCCTCATATGGCAAGGCATTAATTCCGGGGATCATTCTTGTGAACCTCCTCTGGACCCTCTCCCAAGGGCAGTGCATCCTTTCTTAGATATGGGGCCCAATACTGCTCATGATATTCCAGATGGGATCTGACCAGAGCTTTATACAGCCTCAAAGCACACCCCTAATTTGTATTCTAGCCCTCAACATGAATGCTAACATTGCATTTGCCTTCCTAACTGCCAACTGAACCTGCACGTTAACCTTAAGAGAATCCTGAACTAGGACTCCTAAGTCACAGAAGAATACAGCCCATTCAGTCCACACCGATGCATGAGGAACACCTGGCCGCCCTAATCCCATTTGCCAGCACTTAGTCCATAGCCTTGAATGTTATGACATGCCAAGTGCTCATCCAGGTACTTCTTACAGAATGTGAGGTAACTCGCTTCTACCACCCTCCCAGGCAGTGCATTCCAGACAGTCACCACCCTCTGGGTAAAAACGGTTTTCGTCAAACCCCCCCCAAACCTCCTGCCCCGACCTTGAACTCATGTCCCCTTGTAACTGGCCCTTCAACTAAGGGTAACAGCTGCTCCCTATCTACCCTCTCCTTGCCCCTCATAATCTTCTATACCTTGATCAGGTCGCCCCTCGGTCTTCTCTGCTCAGCGAAAACAACCCAAACCTTTACAAGCTCTCTTTATAACTTAAATGTTCCATCCCAGGCAACATCCTGGTGAATCGCCTCTGCACATCACACTTTTCAGGATTAAATCCCATCACCCACTTTTCTGGCCAATCTTTGTGTCAGCCGCAAACTTACTGATCCTGCCCCCCACAGAGTTATCTATGTCACTTATATAAATGACAAACAATAGGGGACCCAGCACAGACTCACGTGGTACATCACTGGACATTGGCTTCCAGTCACAAAAGTACCTTTGTGCTTCTAATTTCTGAAGCTTTTTCCCATTCAGAACATAGTCTATGCCTCTATTCTTCCTACCAATGTGCATAACCACATACTTTTCCACATTGTATTCCATCAGCCACTTCTTTGCCCACTCTCCTAGCCTGTCGGTCCTTCTGCAGCCTCCCTGCTTCCTCAATACCACCTTTCTCTCTACTTACCTTTGTATCATCTGCAAACCTAGCAACAGTGCCCTCAGTTCCTTCTTCCAGATCATTAATGTACATCCTAAATAGCTGTGGTCCGAACACTGACCCTTGCGTTCCGCCACTAGCCACCGGCTGCCATCCTGAAAATGACCCCTTATCCCCACTCTGCCTTCTGCCAGTCAGCCAATCCTTTATCCATAGAAACATAGAGGATAGGAGCAGGAGTAGGCCATTCGGCCCCCTCGAGCCTGCTCCGCCATTCGTCACGATCATGGCCGATCGTCCAACTCAATAACCTAATCCTGCTTTCTCCCTATCACTCTTGATCCCATTTGCCTCAAATATCTAGCTGCCTCTTGAATGCATTCAATATCTGAGCCTCAACTACCTCCTGTGGTAATGAATTCCACAGGCTCACTAGTCTTTGGGTGAAGAAATGTCTCCTCATCTCTGACCTAAATGGTCTACCCTGAATCCTCAGACTGTGGCCCCTGGTTATGGACACACCCACCATCGGGAACATCCTCCCTGCATCTACCCTGTTAGAATTTTATAAGTCTCTATGAGATCCCCCTCATTCGTCTGAACTCCAGCAAAATCAATCCTAACCTAGTCAATCTCTCCTTATACGTCAGTCCTGCCATCCCCAGAATCTACCCGGCAAACCTTCGCTGCACATCCTCAAGAGCAAGAACATGCTCGTGTGGTTGCCGTCCTCTCCGAGTCCGCCCCGCAAGAAGATGGCAGACGGATCTTGCGGGGCTGCGGAAGAAAGGAGGTCCTCCTTCAGAGAGGACGGCCCGACGATCGGTGGGCACCGATCATGGGCCACCCCACATTTGAGGTACCCCCCGGTGCAGGATCCCCCCTCCCCCTGCAGGCTGCCCCCCCCCCCCAGCGGTCCCGCGCTGTTCCCGACGGCAGCAACCAGGTGTGGACGGCGCCGGGGTGAACTCGCCATTTTGGGCTGGCCGCTCGGCCCATCCGGGCCTGAGAATACCAGGGGTGCTGGAGAATCGCCATTTTGGGTGTCTCGGGCGATTCTCTGACCTGCAGCCCGCGGAACTCGACGGGGCCCTACCCGCCGCTTGGGAGAATCGCAGGAGGGCGTCGGACCGGCGTCGCGGGACATTTTGGCGGCCCAGGCGATTCTCCCAACTGGCGCGGGAGGGGAGAATCGCGCCCTACGTTCTCAGAAAAGGAGACCAATACTGCACACAATATTCTAGGTGTGGCATCACTATGGCCCTGTATAATTGCAACAACATACCCCTGCTCCAGTACTCGAAACCTCTCGCAATGAAAGCCAACATTCCATTTGCCTTTACCACCTGCTGCACCTTCAGCGACTCGTGCACAAGGACACCCAGGTCCTGCTGCACACTACCCTCCCAATTTACAGCCATGTGCTTTCTTGTTTTTGCTTCCAAAGTGAATAACCTCACATTTATCCAAATTATATTGCATGTGCCATTGATTTTCCCACTCACCCAACCTGTCCAGATCATGCTGAAGGACCCGGTAATTCCTACTCTTTGTCCACTAGTAATTTGTGCTCTTGGTATTTCACAACTCTATCCATACAGACTCCACATTGTCAGAGCTAATATCCTTTCTCACGATTGTGTTAATTTCCCCTTTAACTAGCCATGCCACTCCACCATCTTTTCCTTTTTTCCTTTTAAGCTTTTAAGCTTGTCTTTTTAACATTGTTTGTCCTGCTCCCAATATTTTTCACTACAGCCCTGTTTGAATTTTGTCCTTCGTTTCTCTGCCTATCACTTTTCCTATTCCCCTTTCTGCCTTTTGTTTTTGTCCTTGCTCCCTCCTTCCCTGACTCCTTACATAGGTTCACATCCCCCTGGCATATTAGTCTAAACCCTCCCCAACTGCTCTAGCAAACACTGCCCCTAGGACATCAGACCCAGTCCTGCATAGGTGTAACTCATCCCAATTTGTGCAAGTCCCACCTTCCCCTGAACTGGTCCCAATGGATTCTGAAACCCTCCTCCTGACACCATCTCTACAGCTACTTTTCATCCGATAGATTCTGTCACTTCTACTCTGATTAGCACATGGCACCAGTAGTAATCCTGAGATCACTTAGGGCAGCACGGTAGCATTGTGGATAGCACAATTGCTTCACAGCTCCAGGGTCCCAGGTTCATATCCGGCTTGGGCCACTGTCTGTGCGGTGTCTGCACATCCTCCCCGTGTGTGCGTGGGTTTCCTCCGGGTGCTCCGGTTTCCTCCCACAGTCCAAAGATGTGCAGGTTAGGTGGATTGGCCATGATAAATTGCCCTTAGTGTCCAAAATTGCCCTTAGTGTTGGGTGGGGTTGCTGGGTTATGGGGATAGGGTGGAGGTGTTGACCTTGGGTAGGGTGCTCTTTCCAAAAGCCGGTGTAGACTCGATGGGCCAAATGGCCTCCTTCTGCACTGTAAATTCTATGATAATCTATGACTACCTTGGAGGTCCGATTTCTTAACTTTCTTCCTAGCTCCCTGTATTTTGCTTTTAGGATCTCATCCCTTTTTTTTACCTATGCCGTTTGTACCGATGTGTACCACGACCACTGGCTGTTAACCCTCCCCCTCTAGAATGTCCTGTACCCGTTCCGAGACATCCTTGACCCTAGCACCAGGGAGGCAACATACCATCTTGGTTTGCGGCCACAGAAACGCTTATCTATGAGCCCGGCCAGGTGGTAGAAGTTTCAATAGGGGAGCATTTCGGGAATTCAGTAAGTTTTAAAGTGCTGGTGGACAAGGATAAAAGTGGTCCGAGGGTGAATGTGCTAAATTGGGGGAAGGCTAATTATAACAATATTAGGCAGGAACTGAAGAACCTAGATTGGGGGCGGATGTTTGAGGGTAAATCAACATCTGACATGTGGAAGGCTTTCAAGTGTCAGTTGAAAGGAATTCAGGACCGGCATGTTCCTGTGAGGAAGAAGGATATATATGGAAAATTTCGGAACCTTGGATAACGAAACCTTGGCCTCATCAAAAAGAAAAAGGAGGCATTTGTCAGGGCTAAAAGGCTGGGAACAGACAATGCCTGTGTGGAATATAAGGAAAGGAGGAAGGAACTTAAGCAAGGAGTCAGGAGGGCTAGAAGGGATCACAAAAAGTCATTGGCAAATAAGGTTAAGGAAAATCCCAAGGCTTTTTACACGTACATAAAAAGCAAGAGGGTAGCCAGGGAAAGGGTTGGCCCACTGAAGGATAAGCAAGGGAATCTATGCCAGAGGAAATGGGCGAGGTACTAAATGAATACTTTGCATCAGTATTCACCAAAGAGAAGGAATTGGTGGATGTTGAGTCTGGAGAAGCGTGTGTAGATAGCCTGGGTCACATTGAGATCCAAAAAGACGAGGCGATGGGCCGAATGGCCTCCTTCTGCACTGTACATTCTATGATTAGTAAGTTTGCAGACGACACAAAGGTTGGTGGAATTGCGGATAGCGATGAGGACTGTCAGAGGATACAGCAGGATTTAGATCGTTTGGAGACTTGGGCGGAGAGATGGCAGATGGAGTTTAATCCGGACAAATTGGAAATTAGCAATCGTGACACCACTGTTTAAAAAAGGAGGTAGGCAGAAAGCGGGTAATTATAGGCCAGTGAGCTTAACTTCGGTAGTAGGGAAGATGCTGGAATCTATCATCAAGGAAGAAATAGCGAGGGATCTGGATGGAAATTGTCCCATTGGGCAGACGCAGCATGGGTTCATAAAGGGCAGGTCGTGCCTAACTAATTTAGTGGAATCTTTTGAGGACATTACCAGTGCGGTAGATAACGGGGAGCCAATGGATGTGGTATATCTGGATTTCCAGAAAGCCTTTGACAAGGTGCCACACAAAAGGTTGCTGCATAAGATAAAGATGCATGGCATTAAGGGGAAAGTAGTAGCATGGATAGAGGATTAGTTAATTAATAGAAAGCAAAGAGTGGGGATTAATGTGTGTTTCTCTGGTTGGCAATCAGTAGCTAGTGGTGTACCTCAGGGATCAGTGTTGGGCCCACAATTGTTCACAATTTTCATAGATGATTTGGAGTTGGGGACCAAGGGCAATGTGTCCAAGTTTGCAGACAACACTAAGATGAGTGGTAAAGCAAAAAGTGCAGAGGATACTGGAAGTCTGCAGAGGGATTTGGATAGGTTAAGTGAATGGGCTAGGGTCTGGCAGATGGAATACAATGTTGACAAATGTGAGGTTATCCATTTTGGTAGGAATAACAGCAAAAGGGATTATTATTTAAATGATAAAATATTAAAACATGCTGCTGTGCAGAGAGACCTGGGTGTGCTAGTGCATGAGTCGCAAAAAGTTGGTTTACAGGTGCAACGGGTGATTAAGAAGGCAAATGGAATTTTGTCCTTCATTGCTAGAGGGATGGAGTTTAAGACTAGGGAGGTTATGCTGCAATTGTATAAGGTGTTAGTGAGGCCACACCTGGAGTATTGTGTTCAGTTTTGCTCTCCTTACTTGAGAAAGGACATACTGGCACTGGAGGGTGTGCAGAGGAGATTCACAAGGTTAATCCCAGAGCTGAAGGGGCTGGATTACGAGAAGAGGTTGAGTAGACTGGGACTGTACTCATTGGAATTTAGAAGGATGAGGGGGGAATCTTAGAGAAACATATAAAATTATGAAGGGAATAGATAGGATAGATGCAGGCAGGTTGTTTCCACTGGCGGGTGAAAGCAGAACTAGGGGGCATAGCCTCAAAATAAGGGGAAGTAGATTTAGGACTGAGTTTAGGAGGAACTTCTTCACTCAAAGGGTTGTGAATCTATGGAATTCCTTGCCCAGTGAAGCAGTAGAGGCTCCTCCATTAAATGTTTTTAAGATAAAGATAGATAGTTTTTTTGAAGAATAAAGGGATTAAGGGTAATGGTGTTCGGGCCGGAAAGTCCACAAAAGATCAGCCATGATCTCATTGAATGGTGGAGCAGGCTCAAGGGGCCAGGTGGCCTACTACTGCTCCTAGTTCTTATGTTCTAAATGTGAGGTCATGCATTTTGGAAGATCTAACGCAGGTAGGGAATATACAGTGAATGGTAGAACCCTCAAGAGTATTGAAAGTCAGAGAGATCTAGGTGTACAGGTCCACAGGTCACTGAAAGGGGCAACACAGGTGGAGAAGGTAGTCAAGAAGGCATACGGCATGCTTACCTTCATTGGCCGGGGCATTTTGAGTATAAGAATTAGCAAGTCATGTTGCAGCTGTATAGAACCTTAGTTAGGCCACACTTGGAATACAGTGTTCAATTCTGGTCGCCACACTACCAGAAGGATGTGGAGGCTTTAGAGAGGGTGCAGAAGGGATTTACCAGGATGTTGCCTGGTATGGAGGGCATTAGCTATGAGGAGCGGTTGAATAAACTCGCTTTGTTCTCACTGAAACGTCGGAGGTTGAGGGGGGCGACCTGATAGAGGTCTACAAAATTATGAGGGGCATAGACAGAGTGGATAGTCAGAGGCTTTTCCCCAGGGTAGAGGGGCCAATTACTAGGGGGCATAGGTTTAAGGTGCGAGGGGCAAGGTTTAGAGTAGATGTACGAGGCAAGCTTTTTACACAGGGTAGTGGGTGCCTGGAACACACTGCCAGAGGAGGTGGCTGTTGCAGGGACGATAGTGACATTTAAGGGGCAACTTGACAAATACATGAATAGGATGGGAATAGAGGGATACGGACCCAGGAAGTGTAGAGGATAGTAGTTTAGTCGGGCAGCATGGTCGGCACGGGCTTGGAGGGCCGACGGGCCTGTTCCTGTGCTGTACTTTTCTTTGTTCTTTGTTCTCTCTTGATCTGTCTGGTGGTCACCCATTCCCTTCCTGTCTGCGGAGTCTGAGTCTGCGGTGTGACCACCTCTCTATACGTGCTATCTACGATACTCTCTGCCTCACAGATGCGCCACAGTGTCCCCCACCGCCGCTCCAGCTCTGAAACACGAGCTTTCAGGAACTGTAGCTGGAGACACTTCCCGCTCACATGCTGACCCAGGGAACTGGAACTGTCCCTGGCCTGCCATAGAATCATAGAAGTTAGAATCATAGAAGTTTACAGCATGGAAACAGGCCCTTCGGCCCAACCAGTCCATGCCGCCCAGTTTTTACCATTAAGCTAGTCTCAGTTGCCCGCACTTGGCCCATAACCCTCTATACCCATCTTACCCATGTAACTATCTAAATGCTTTTTAAAAGACCATTCCAGACACTCACTACCCTCTGAGTGAAGAAATTGCCCCTCTGGGCCCTTCTGAATCTCTCCCCTCTCACCTTAAACCTATGCCCTCTAGTTTTAGACTCCCCTACCTTTGGGAAAAGATGTTGACTATCTACCTTATCTATGCCCCTCATTATTTTATAGACCTCTATAAGATCACCCCTAAGCCTCCTACGCTCCAGGGAAAAAAGTCCCAGTCTATCCAGCCTCTCCTTATAACTCAAACCATCAAGTCCCGGCAACATCCTAGTAAATCTTTTCTGCACTCTTTCTAGTTTAATAATATCCTTTCTATAATAGGGTGACCAGAACTGCACACGGTATTCCAAGTGTGGCCGTACCAATGTCTTGTACAACTTCAACAAGACGTCCCAACTCCTGTATTCAATGTTCTGACCAATGAAACCAAGCATGCCGAATGCCTTCTTCACCACCCTGTCCACCTGCGACTCCACCTTCAAGGAGCTATGAACCTGTACTCCTAGATCTCTTTGTTCTATAACTCTCCCCAACGCCATACCATTAACTGAGTAGGTCCTGGCCTGATTCGATCTGCCAAAATGCATCACCTCACATTTATCTAAATTAAACTCCATCTGCCATTCGTCGGCCCACTGGCCTAATTGATCAAGATCCCGTTGCAATCCTAGATAACCTTCTTCACTATCCACTGTGCCACCAATCTTGGTGTCATCTGCAAACTTACTAACCATGCCTCCTAAATTCTCATCCAAATCATTAATATAAATCACAAATAACAGTGGACCCAGCACCGATCCCTGAGGCACACCACTGTTCACAGACCTCCAGTTTGAAAAACAACCCTCTACAACCACCCTCTGCCTTCTGTCGTCCAGCCAATTTTGAATCCAATTGGCAACCTCACCCTGGATCCCGTGAGCTTTAACCTTCTGCAACAACCTACCATGCGGTACCTTGTCAAAGGCTTTGCTAAAGTCCATGTAGACAACGTCTACTGCACTGCCCTCATCTACCTTCTTGGTCACCCCCCCAAAAAACTCAATCAAATTTGTGAGACATGATTTTCCACGCACAAAGCCATGCTGACTGCTCCGAATCAGTCCTTGCCTCTCTAAATGCTTGTAGATCCTGTCTCTCAGAATACCTTCTAGAAACTTACCTACTACAGACGTTAGGCTCACCGGTCTGTAGTTCCCAGGCTTTTCCCTGCTGCCCTTCTTAAACAAGGGCACAACATTCGCCACTCTCCAATCTTCAGGCACCTCACCTGTGGCTGCCGATGATTCAAATATCTCTGTTAGGGGACCCGCAATTTCCTCCCTAGCCTCCCACAACATCCTGGGATACATTTCATCAGGTCCCGGGGATTTATCTACCTTGATGCGCTTTAAGACTTCTAGCACCTCCTCCTCTGTAATATGCACACTTCTCAAGACATCACTATTTATTTCCCTTAGTTTCCTAACATCCATGCCTTTCTCCACCGTGAATACCGATGAGAAATATTCATTCAGGATCTCACCCAACTCTTGTGGCTCTGCACATAGATGTCCTATGCACATGGAGCAAGAGGAGCAAACCAAGACTTTGAGCTCTCCGGCCATTGTTTACGTCTTTAAATTAAATTAAACCTTGGAGAGTACTTTATATTAGATTAAATCCAGTTCACTATGACCCTTCTTTCCTGGTCCTTGTACTACCCTTACAGATTAGAAACCAAGAAAGTATTAGAAGCAGTAGAAGTTAAGGACTTCTCTGCCTTACCTGCTACTCACCAATCAACTTTCTTCCTTACAGTCACCTGGAGCAGGGCAAGGCCATTCACTGGAAATTTGAGAGTACCAAATCAAGGGATAAAAAGCACCTTCTCCCACCCAGCCTCGAATTCCCACCTAGCTTCAAATTCCCAGCTCCCAAACTCACTCTTCGATGTGCTTCACTCTAATGTGTCCTTTCTGTCTCACTGGGAGTGTACAAAGCTCCAAGCCAGTAACTTGCCCCTAACACCGTGGGCTCTTATCTTATTTAGCAGCATCCCGTACGGAACCTTATTATAGGCCTTCTGGAAATCCAAATAGATCACATTCACTGGTTCTTCTTTGTCTAACTTCCTCGTCACCTCAACAAAGAATTCCATCAGATTTGTCAGGCATGACCTCTCCTTGACGAATCTGTGCTGACTCAGTCCTATTTTGCCATGCATTTCTAAGTACTCTGCAATCTCATCCTTAATAATAGACTCTAAAGTCTTACCAACAACCAAAGTCAGGCTAACCAGCCTATAATTTCCTGTCCTCTGCTTCCCTTCCTTCTTAAACAGGGGGTTACATTAGCCATTTTCCAGTCCTCTGGGACCCTCCCTGCTCCAGTGATTCCTGACAGATCACCACCAATGCCAGCACAATCTCCTCAGCTATCTCCTTCAGAACCCCGGGGTGTAGTCTATCCAGTCAAGGTCATGCATCCACCTTCAGACCTTTCTGTTTCCTCAGCACCTTCTGAGTGATAGTCATTACACTCACCACTGCCCCCTGACTCTCTTGAATTTCTGGTTTGCTACTGGTGTCTTCCACTGTGAAGACTGATGCAAAGTAACTATTCAGTTCCTCTGCCATGTCTTTATTCTCTATTACTACTTCTCCAGCCTCATTTTCCAGTGGTCCAATGTCCATTCTTGCCTCTCTCTTACCTTTTATATATTGAAAGAAAGCTCTTGCAATTTTCTTTTATATTACTAGCTAGCTTACGCTCATATTTAATCTTCTCCCTCCTTATTGCTTTTTTTTGTTCTCTGCTTGCTTTTAAAGGCTTCCCAATGCTCTGGCTTCCCACTAAACCTCACCGCGTTGTCTACTTTTTGCTTTGCTTTTATGCTGTCCTTGGATGCCTTGTCCTGCCTTTGGGATGTTTCCTTCTCCTTGGGATGACTTTCTGTTGTGCCTCCGGAATAACCACCAAAAACTCCTGCCATTGCTGTTCAACTGTTCCCCACTGGCTGCCCTTCCAATCAACTCTGGCCAGCTCCTCCCTCATGTCTTTGTAGTTATCTTTATTCAATTTTGGAACTGTTACATCTGATTCCAGCTTCTCCCTCTCAAACTGCAGAGTAAATTCTATCATATTGTGGTCACTGCCCCCTAAGAGTTCCATCACGATGGCCTAGTGGTTAGCACAGCGGCCTCACGGCGCTGAGGTCCCAGGTTCGATCCGGGCTCTGGGTCACTGTCCTTGTGGAGTTTGCGCATTCTCCCCGTGTCTGCGTGGGTTTCACCCCCACAACCCAAAAATGTGCAGAGTCGGCCACACTATTAAGGCCACGCTAAATTGCCCCTTAATTGGAAAAAATAATTGGGTAATCTAAATTTATTTTTAAAAAGAGTTCCATCACCTTAAGTTTCCTAATCAAGTATGTCTCATTACACATCGCCAAATCCAGAATTGCTTGTTCCCTAGTGGGCTCTGTTGCAAGCTGCTCCAAAAACCTTACGATCCGCTACCAACCTGGATTCTACATCTTCCGATGTGGATTCTACATCTGCCGATCGGATGTAATTTCTTGCTATTGTACTTGTTCCATCTTGTACTGGCAAAGCTACTCATCGACTCTTTCCTTCTTGCCTGCCCTTACAAAAAGTCACATACCCTGAATATTTAGTTCCCAGTTTTCATAGATTAACATCATCATAGAATTTACAGTGCAGAAGGAGGCCATTCGGCCCATCGAGTCTGCACCGGCTCTTGGAAAGAGCACCCTACCCAAGGTCAACACCTCCACCCTATCCCCATGACCCAGTAACCCCACCCAACACTAAGGGCAATTTTGGACATTAAGGGCAATTTATCATGGCCAATCCACCTAACCTGCACATCTTTGGACTGTGGGAGGAAACCGGAGCACCCGGAGGAAACCCACGCAGACACGGCGAGAACGTGCAGACTCCGCACAGACAGTGACCCAAGCCGGGAATCGAACCTGGGACCCTGGAGCTGTGAAGCAATTGTGCTATCCACAATGCTACCGTGCTGCCCGTGATCTCCTTATAACCATGTCTCTGTAATGGCTATAAGATCATAACCTCAATTTGTGCTGTTAATTCATTTATTTTGTGCCAAATGCTACATGTATTCAAGTAAAGAGTCATTAATTTTGCCTTGTTATCATTTTTCCCCTTTTTGACCCTATTTTCTTCTGTCTTTTATGTTCGCACACTCTTTCACTCCCTGTCACACTCTGGGTATCATTGCCTAAGTAGCTGCCTTGTAATGCTGTAATTTCCTTTTGCTTGGTAAATTTGCATATCCTCTCTTGAACTGCCCCCTTCGAGTTTAAAGCCCTTTCAGCTTTCCATTTTCATCCCTGCTTGCCACTTATGAACCCAAGCCTGAATAGTTTAGATGTTGCTGTGTAGTGACATGGATAGATTGGGAGAAATCAGAATTGTTTCCTTAGAGCAGCAACGGTTATGGGGAAACCTAAGAGGCATTTAAATTGAGTGGGGTTTTTTAGAGCAATTATGGGGGAACTTCCATCTCGCAGGAGGGCTGGTACTGAAATAATTAACAGAATCTAAGCGACATTTCTTCATCCAGAGTGTTTTTAAGATCTGGTACACACTATCTTCAAAAATGGGAAAATCAGATGCCGCATAACTTCTAAAATGAAATGAAATGAAAATCGCTTATTGTCACAAGTAGGCTTCAATGAAGTTACTGTAAAAAGCCCCTAGTCACCACATTCCGGCACCTCTTTGGGGAGGCTGGTACGGGAATTGAACTGTGCTGCTGGCCTGGCCTTGGTCTGCTAAACCAGCCCCTGAAAATGCACACCCTTGAAGAGGACAAATTTGCAGAGTTACAAGAAAATGCCAGGATATGGGACTAAATCAGCTTTTTAAATAGCTGCCACAGGTCTGAAAGGCTGCATGGCAACTTGTGATTTAAGATTCTATAATTTCATCAATTCCTATAGATATGTTCTTCCAATGGTACCCTTGGGAGTCTGAGAAACGGGAAGTATTGTGATCATGAGTATAAGGAATTTTCTTTCCAATCATAGGACAGGATAAAGGTGCTTCCTAGTTCCAATGCCCTATGTAATTTGCCAACGTATTCCTCTGTTCCAGAGTTTCCCACCAACCTCTGCCCAACGTAATACTCTTGGAGAGATGGAATTATTTCTCAGCTACAGGAGCATTGAAGGTCTGAGGGAAAATTGATGGAATGGGACAGAAATAAATATGAATCAAATATGATGTCGACAAGATTGTTGCAGCTGAATTTCCCAGGCCACAAGGAAGCCTCTTTGAGACTGTTAATGATGGTACGTGACTCATGTATGTGAGAGGATCAATATTATAAAAAAATTCCAAAATGATTTATAAATGAAACTGACACTGCCTGAAATCCTTCAATGTTGGCTTCTGGAGCATCTTTGATAATAATTGCTCCACCACTGGCGATCATGCTTTCAATTGTCTAGGCTCCAAGCTCTTGAAATCCGTCCGTAAACCTCTCTGCCTTTCTTTCCTCGTTGAGACCAATCCTCAAAATTTGACTACTTGACTAAAATTTTGGTCATCTGCCCTAATATCTCATTATGTGGCTCGGTGTCCAATTTTCTTTGATAACGCTCCTATGACAGTTTGGAATGTTTTACTACATTAGAAGTGCTATACAAATACACGTTGATGCACAAAGAAGTGAGAATTGGGGATGACAAGGACTGTATGATCATTGTAGTGAAAGATGACTTGGAGTGCAAGAGACAAACCAATAGAAGAGATTGGCACACTTTTTTCATTTTTATCCTTTACTATCATCTAGTGTCATACTGTACATTTATCATTTGGCTCAAACACTATTTTTGTGTTTTGTGTCAGAAATGGTACTTGTGGGCGCGAATCTCCCAAAACATTTCAAGTTAATTTGTGGCGGGTTTTTCAGGGAGTTTCCCACTGGTTCTGCCAGACCCTTGTAACAGAAAGACAACAGGTTTAAATTCTCAACTGCGAGCAGCTATCACTGTTAAATTAGCAAGTGACCTGAAGGTATTCTTTTCATACAGAGGGAGATCAGAATTACACCTTGTTTCTCTGGATGCAGCCCCCAATCTGCAAAACAAAACCAAACACCCTGTAGCTGGCAGCCCAAAGCGAAAGTAAAGCAGACAAACAGCCCAGCTCCACCCACACTCTGACATCACTGCAGCTATTTGATAAACACCTATTTCTTAAAGGTACTCTCACATGACAGAGGAAAGATGTCCTGTTCCCCCAAAGGCCCCGAAGGGTCAGCCATAGGGTAGCCAGTGCTGCCTGGGAAGAGGTGGCAGCGGCTGGGAGTGTGACCAGGAGGACTTGTCTTCAGTGCCGGAAAAAGGTCAACGATCTACACTGAGCAGCATGAACACCAACACCCCTCCATCCACCCCTGAGGCCTTCCTGTCCCCACTCCAGCATCCATCCCCCAACTCTCCATGCCACCCCCAAACATCTCTCCACCCCCACTCTCCCTTCAACCCTCTGTTCACACACCCCGCTCTCCCTCAACCCCCCAACCCTTCCTTCACACCTCCTCTTCTACCATGGTGAACCACGCATGTGGCTAATGATGCCCTCTCCGTGTCTCCTCAGGAAAAGCTCTCCCACAATGTCCGGGAGAGGGCCCAGACAGGCGGTGGTGTGCCAGACCAAAAAACCTCACCACCTTCGAAGTGCGTGCCATGGAGGTGACTGGGGGGCCGAGGACAGAGTAGTCACCAACGCGGAGGCTGGAGGACGCCGCAGAGGTGAGGAATCGCTGGGCCCCAGCCAAAGGACCTGTTAAACATGAGTTTGCTTTACTGACTGACCCATCCCTTCCACTGACCACATATCCAGTCTCCCACAGATCCTCCAGCCGACGGCACCGGCCCATCCTGGGTGGCACCCTCTCCAGCCTCCCACGAAAACACCACGGAGGAGAACTCTGAGGAAGACACGACCGAGGCAGCCCAGCTGTCATCCCCACCCTCCACGAGCGCAGATACACACACCTCGGTGAGAAATGCTAGTGGTCAGGCTTCTGGAGCACAATCTGGTAAGCACCACACTGCTACTGATGCACATCATGTGGAGGCAGGAACCCCCAGGTGAGACAGCAGTCGAAGGCCTGCCGGGTCCCAGCCTGATGTTGAGCCTGTTGAAGAGGTCATCCCGGATCTGATGGAGACGTTGGGGGTCGGCCACGACATTCAGAGGAAGATGTCAGCGACACTCCAGCACCTCCATAGCCGCTTGGAGGAGTCCCAAAGGCTACGGGCTCAGGAGTTGACACCGGCAATGCATGGCAACGAGGCCAACACTGCGAGGATGGCGACTGAGGTGGAGAGCCTGGTGCACGACGTCGGCACCATTAGTGAAGGTCCCAAGGCATTGCGCAGTCTGTGACGGACATGGCTGAGAGTCTTGGCAGAATGTCCAGCTCGCTGGGGGATGTCACCCAGCACCAGGCTGACCTTGATGAAGTTCCCGCTCAGATGGGAATGGCCGAGGCAGTGCGGAGCTTGTTCCAGTCGCAGGTGGGCATTGCTGAGGTGCTGCAGAGCATGGCCCAATTACTGAGGGGCATTGACACGATGGTGCAGACATTGGAAAGCCGCCAGGGCTGCCAGAGCCAGATGATTCAGGGGCAGCCGGGGCTCCAGCCAGCTGCCCCTCCGTCCCAAGGTAAACCCCAGGGCCCTATGGGCACTGAACAGATTGAGGGGGTGCTGGGTGGCTACCCGGACCTGTCCCATGGAGTGCCAACTGTGGCCACCAGCTCCCCCACTCTGATGAGGTCGCATCTCACAGCCAGCACACAGGACAGGATGATATGGCTGTGCATGTGCTGCATACAAGTGAGCCGGGCCCCTCCAGGGCATCGAAGGCCACAGGACGAGGTAAGCAGCTGGCTGCCTCCACCGCAGATGCGCATCCTGGGGACTCACTGAAACATAATGGTAGAGCTAGGAGGGTCAATAAAATCGAGGATCGCTGAGGGCAACGGGGCAGGGTGGACGGGGTGGGGAGGTTTAGGTTGGGGAGGGAGGAATTGTTACACACAATAAACACCCTTGTGCACAAGTACTATGATGCCTCTGTCACTTCTGCAATGCGGGCCGACCTCCGAACCCTTGGCCCATCTCTCTAGTCAACTCCCCCACCCCGTGGCACTCACCTACCTTCCAGCTGAGGACATATCCCCGGAGCTGTCCCATTCCATGGGTGTTCCGATGTTGCTGCTGCTTGTGTATGGCCTCCCGCCATGTTCAAGCACATTGTCCAGGCATCAAGATGTGATTGGGATACTGGGCAATAACCCCACACCATGGGAATCCACTTGGGTTGTGTGAAGTGGTCACTTAACCACGATTGTCAATTCCCTATCAACAACAGGGTTCAGCCGCACGGCCAGAGGCCTCAATATTTGATGTGGGTTATGGGTTGTAGGTGGGGCAGACATAAGGCTAGGGTTGCCTCCAGAACAGATAAACAGGATCCAGGGGTTGGGATGGTGGTGCCGCGCGCGGTCGCCCCCCCCCCCCCCCCCCCCCCCCCAGTATTCACCCATATTTTGACCTCAGGGAATTTCTGCCCGGACCTGCCCACAATATTGTACTGCAGTGGGGAGCAGAATTTGCCGGCAAGACCGGCTCCTCAGAGATCGGGGCGCCATTTTGAAAGGGTGCCCCGATCTCTAAGTGAGCTTGAGGATCCCCCACAGCCCAACCTTGGGCAATCCCATCCCCCCAGTCATGGGCATTACCCTCCCACATTTCATGAGCATGGCCCCTCACAGGCCCTTACCCTTGACAGTGCCAACTGGGCATCCTGGCGTCCAGGAAATGCCCTGACGCCATGGCAGTGTCAGGATTGCACTGTCAGTGTTGCCAGTTGGCATACTAGGGTTGCCAGTGCGCTACCCTACCCTGTACTCCAGTAGCCCCAATGTCCTCCGAGATTCTCTCCCTCCCTCCGGAGATGCTATCATGCTTGGTCAACGCTTATGTAAACCAGTAATAATTGGCACCTCGCTGTGTCCTTGCCAGTGACTCCCGGGTGAATGCAGCGTCTGCATATTTAAATGAGCCCAATGGCTCATTTAAATTTCATCTGGCTCACGTCCTCACTGGAGGGCGTGATCCATATCGTGCTGGGCATAGCGAGTCAAGTGACTTGCAATCGGCCCAGCATTGGCGCAAAACCTAATTTGGGCCTCTCCGGTGGCTGAATCGCACCCTTTATTTGTCTTCTACCATAATTCAGTGCAAACCATTGGTTCTATTTGTCATCTTCTCTCCACTGTTGATAATTGGTGTAAAGTGCTTGTTAATGCATTGAGTCATTTAGTATACTCACGTCTAGCTTCCCCCCCCCCCACTGCAGTTCTGCGAAAAACTAAAATCTCGGCCAAGATAAAGTAGTACAGTGCAATATCCCTAGTTACCCTGGATCCCATTGTAAATCCACCCTGAACCCATCATTGTTCATCTTCCCATGCTCCATGTGTACCCCACACCTCCCTTCTCAAGTCTGTGTGCACGGTCACATACAGAGGTGAACCCCTCCCACTGGAGAGCTATGAAAATGCTCTCCAACTTTATTACATTGTTCCCATTTACAGGCTGCAGGTGTCTCCCCTAGCCATGGTCATCCCACCTGCAGCTCAGTATCAAGCCAGACAACCTCATCACCACAGACTATAAGACCATGAACATGTCCTTCACACCAAGCTGTGCCTTATTCCAATTGAGAACACAGGCCTTGTCCCTCTCTGAAGCAGGACTATGACGTGCATGCCATACATAGCCCCTATAGAATGACCATCAAAGCCCAAGGACTGTCTTTATTCTCGCACCATTAGTATGGTGGCACAGTGGTTGCACTGCTGCCTCACAGTTCTAGGGATCCGAGTTAAATTCCGATCTTGCAAGACTGTCTGTGTGGAGTCTGCACGTTCTCCCCGGGTCTGCGTGGGTTTCCTCCAGGTGCTCTGGTTTCCTCCCACAGTCCAAAGATGTGCAGGTTAAGTGGATTGGCCATGCTAAACTGCTGCTTAATGTCCATAGAAGAGCAGGTTAAATGGGGTGACGGGGAGTGGGCCTAGGTAGGGTGCCCTTTCAGAGGACCGGTGCAGACTCTGTGGGCCTAATGACACTGTAGGGATTCTATGATATGAGATCCACAAAATTCCAGAACTGCCTTTAATCTCTCACACCGACCTCTTGGCTCCACACCAGGGACTATAACTGTCTTTTGATGAACCCTCCCATTCCTTCTTCACTGATTATATACAGACACCCCCCCCCCCCCCCCACCCCCCTCAACCAGCCATGAGTCTTTGTGCAACCCATCCCACTTATGCCACAGTCACATAATACCTCAGGTCACCCTGTTAGGGGTTTTCTATAGGCCTCCGAAAAGTTCCAGAGATGTAGAGGAAAGGATTGCAAAGATGATTCTGGATAGGAGCGAAAGCAACAGGGTAGTTGTTATGGGGGACTTTAACTTTCCAAATATTGACTGGAAACGCTATAGTTCGAGTACTTTAGATGGGTCTGTTTTAGTCCAATGTGTGCATTAGGGTTTCCTGACACAGTATGTAGATAGGCCAACGAGAGGCGAGGCCATATTGAATTTGGTACTGGGTAATGAACCAGGACAGGTGTTAGATTTGGAGATAGGTGAGAACTTTGGTGATAGTGACCACAATTCGATTACGTTTACTTTAGTGATGGAAATGGATACGTATATGCCGCAGGGCAAGAGTTATATCTGGGGGATAGGCAATTATGATGCGATGAGGCAAGACTTAGGATGCATCAGATGGAGAGGAAAACTGCAGGGGATGGGCACAATGGAAATGTGGAGCTTGTTCAAGGAACAGCTACTGCGTGTCCTTGATAAGTCAGGCAGGGAGGAAGGGGTCGAGCAAGGGAACCATAGTTTACTAAAGCAGTCGAAACACTTGTCAAGATGAAGACGAAGGCTTATGTAAAGATGAGACATGAAGGTTCAGTTAGGCCGCTTGAGAGTTACAAGTTAGCTAGGAAGAACCTAAAGAGAGAGCTAAGAAGAGCCAGGAGGGGACATGAGAAGTCTTTGGCAGGTAGGATCAAGGATAACCCTAAAGCTTTCTATAGATATGTCAGGCATGAAAGAATGACTAGGGTAAGAGTAGGGCCAGTCAAGGACAGTAGTGGGAAGTTGTGCATGGAGTCCGAGGAGATAGGAGAGGTGCTAAATGAATATTTTTTGTCAGTATTCACACAGGAAAAAGACAATGTTGTCGAGGAGAATACTGAGATTCAGGCTACTAGACTAGAAGGGCTTGAGGTTCATAAGGAGGAGGTGTTAGCAATTCTGGAAAGTGTGAAAATAGATAAGTCCCCTGGGCCGGATGGGATTTATCCCAGGATTCTCTGGGAAGCTAGGGAGGAGATTGCTGAGCCTTTGGCTTTGATCTTTAAGTCATCTTTGTCTACAGGAATAGTGCCAGAAGACTGGAGGATAGCAAATGTTATCCCCTTGTTCAAGAAGGGGAGTAGAAATGAAATGAAATGAAATGAAAATCGCTTATTGTCACAAGTAGGCTTCAATGAAGTTACTGTGAAAAGCGCCTAGTCGCCACATTCCGGCGCCTGTTTGGGGAGGCTGGTACGGGAACCCCGGTAACTATAGATCAGTGAGCCTTACTTCTGTTGTGGGCAAAATCTTGGAAAGGTTTATAAGAGATAGGATGTATAATCATCTGGAAAGGAATCATTTGATTAGAGATAGTCAACACGGTTTTGTGTGGGGTAGGTCGTGCCTCACCAACCTTATTGAGTTCTTTGAGACGGTGAACAAGGACTTTCGGTTGCGGCGATGCGGAGCTAAGCCGCACGATTCGGCAGCTCCCGCGATCACGGACTTTTGGGCTCTCTAGAGGAGCCCCAACGGGAATATTTTGAAGACGTTCCGTGTGGGAAGGGAAGAGTGAGGTCCCCCTTCACCGTTTATGGACAGGACTAGAAGCGAAACGGCCAAAAAAGTGGCGTTGGAGCAGCGGGAGAAGCGAGGGAAGAAAAACAAAATGTCGGCGGCCAGGAATAAAGTGGAATGCGGGCCGGAGCTGCAAGAGTTCATTAAGCGCTGTTTCGAGGAGCTGCGGAAAGAGATGCTGGCGCCTATGCTGTCGGCGATTGAAGGACTAGGGATGACCCAGAAGGCCCACGAGGTAAAGATCCAGGAGGTGCAGAAAAAAGTCAATGAGAACGAGGATGAAATCTTGGGCCTGGCGGTGAGGGTGGAGGAGCACGAGGCACTGCACAAGAGGTGGGCTGGAAAATTCGAAGACCTGGAGAACAGGTCGAGGAGAAAGAAGCTTTGGATCCTGGGTCTCCCTGAAGGAGTGGAGGGGGCCGATGCCGGGGCATATGCGAGCACGATGCTCGAGTCGATGATGGGCGCGGAGGCCCCTTCGAGGCCTTTGGAGCTGGATGGGGCACACCGGGTGCTGGCGAGGAGGCCCAAGGCTAATGAGCCGCCAAGGGCGATTGTGGTGAGGTTTCACCATTTCACGGACAGAGAGAGGGTCTTGAAATGGGCCAAGAAAGAGCGGAGCAGCAGCTGGGAGAATGCGGAGATCCGAATATACCCGGACTGGAGCACGGAGGTTGCAAAGAGGAGAGCGGGTTTCAACCGGGCCAAGGCGGTGCTGCACCGGAAAGGAGTGAGATTCGGAATGCTGCAGCCAGCGCGATTGTGGGTCACATACAAGGATCAACACCACTATTTTGAAACGCCTGAGGAGGCTTGGACCTTTATTCAAACTGAAAAGTTGGACTCAAACTGAGGGTTTGTGAGGGTGGGGGGGATGTTTGTTGTAGATAGGGTGTTAATCACGCGCAGGAAATGTTCCACGGGCTGGGGGAGGGATGGGGATGGGGAAAGTGACCGGGTGAGAAGACCGTACGAGACGGTGGGCGCTGGTGCTGGAGGGAGAGGAGGCTCGGGGATGGGGGAAATGAGACAAGGCCGCGACAGGAGCTGCGCCAGAGGGGGCGGGGCAGGCTTAGGAAAGCGCGGGTTTTGTCATCTTTGTCTACAGGGATAGTGCCAGAAGACTGGAGGATAGCAAATGTTATCCCCTTGTTCAAGAAGGAGAGTAGAAATGAAATGAAATGAAATGAAAATCGCTTATTGTCACAAGTAGGCTTCAATGAAGTTACTGTGAAAAGCCCCTCGTCGCCACATTCCGGCGCCTGTTTGGGGAGGCTGGTATGGGAACCCCGGTAACTATAGATCAGTGAGCCTTACTTCTGTTGTGGGCAAAATCTTGGAAAGGTTTATAAGAGATAGGATGTATAATCATCTGGAAAGGAATAATTTGATTAGAGATAGTCAACACGGTTTTGTGAAGGGTAGGTTGTGCCTCACAAACCTTATTGAGTTCTTTGAGAAGGTGACCAAAGAGGTGGATGAGGGTAAAGCAGTTGATGTGGTGTATATGGATTTCAGTAAAGCGTTTGATAAGGTTCCCCACGGTAGGCTACTGCATAAAATACGGAGGCATGGGATTCAGGGTGATTTAGCAGTTTGGATCAGAAATTGGCGAGCTGGCAGAAGACAAAGGATGGTGGTTGATGGGAAATGTTCAGACTGGAGTCCAGTTACTAGTGGTATACCACAAGGATCTGTTTTGGGGCCACTGCTGTTTGTCATTTTTATAAATGACCTGGAGGAGGGCGTAGAAGGATGGGTGAGTAAATTTGCAGATGATGCTAAAGTCGGTGGAGTTGTGGACAGTGCGGACGGATGTTACAAGTTACAGAGGAACATAGATAAGCTGCAACGCTGGGCTGAGGTGGCAAATGGAGTTTAATGCAGAAAAGTGTGAGGTGATTCATTTTGGAAGAAATAACAGGAAGACAGAGTACTGGGCTAATGATAAGATTCTTGGCAGTGCGGATGAGCAGAGAGATCTCGGTGTCCATGCACATAGATCTCTGAAAGTTGCCACCCAGGTTGAGAGGGTTATTAAGAAGGCGTATGGTGTGTTAGCTTTTATTGGTAGGGAGATTGAGTTTCGGAGCCATGAGGTCATGTTGGAGCTGTACAAAACTCTGGTGCGGCCGCATTTGGAGTATTGCGTGCAATTCTGGTAGCCGCATTATAGGAAGGATGTGGAAGCATTGGAAAGGGTGCAGAGGAGATTTACCAGAATGTTGCCTGGTATGGAGGGAAGATCTTATGAGGAAAGGCTGAGGGACTTGAGGCTGTTTTCATCAGAGAGAAGAAGGTTAAGAGGTGACTTAATTGAGGCATACAAGATGATCAGAGGATTGGATAGGGTGGACAGTGAGAGCCTTTTTCCTCGGATGGTGATGTCTAGCACGAGGGGACATAGCTTTAAATTGAGGGGAGATAGATATAAGACAGATGTCAAAGGTAGGTTCTTTACTCAGAGAGTAGTAAGGGCGTGGAATGCCCTGCCTGCAACAGTAGTGGACTCGCCAACACTAAGGGCATTCAAATGGTCATTGGATAGACATATGGATGATAAGGGAATAGTGTAGATGGGCTTTAGAGTGGTTTCACAGGTTGGCGCAACATCGAGGGCCGAAGGGCCTGTACTGCGCCGTAATGTTCTATGTTCTATTCCCTTCAATTCCCCTCCATCCAACCCCCTTCTGCGTCTGCCACCTGGTCTTCCATCGGGCTGCAGCTTCTCCATTCTTGGTCGTCCCTCTGTCTGCCATCATTTCTTTCTCCCTCTCTTCCCCACCCCACTCCCCACGTTCTTGAACCCCACAGTAACCCCATGTCTCTGTCTTCTCTCCCCATCTCACCTCCCAGTCGCAATGCAGGTCTCTGTTTTAGAATGCAGCCCAGTCTGAGGGCCATAGAACACACCCTGCTAGAGTACGGAGGAACCCAGTGTGCAGCCCAACCTTGCAGCCCCACCAGTGAGGCATCTTGCTGGCATTGGTGAAAAACTGGAGCAGCGCTGTTACACATAGGCTTTAAATGTTGTACTTACCTTGAAGGCATTAATGAAGTAAGGACCGACAATGCACGCCTCTTGTATCCTAATGTGCTTTCAACATGTCTGGTTTCCTGCTGGCACGGCACGTAATTGGGAGGGGAAATGTGATTTCGACAAGTAGTGTTTTTATGAGCATTATATGGTAGTATGCAAACTAGACCCAAACTCTGTGTCCTAGGCCCAACCATCTTCAGTTACTTCCTCATTGACCTCCCTTCCATCATAAGATCAGAAGTGGGGATGTTTGTGGATGACTGCACAATGTCCAGTACCATTCGCGACTCAGATAGTGAAGCAGTCTGTGTCCAAATGCAACAAGACCTGGAGAATATCCAGGCTTGGGCTGACAAGTGGCAAGTTACATTCATGTCACACAAGTGTCAGGCAATGACTACCTCCTACAAGAGAGGATCTAACCATTACCCCATGACATTCAATGGCATTACCATAATCAACATCCTGGGGGTTACCATTGATCAGAAACTGAACTGATTAATATGTGGCTACCAGGTCAGGTCAAAGGCTAGGAATCCTACGGCAAGTAACTCGCCTCCTGACCCCTCCCAAAGTCTGACAGCCATCTACAAGGCGCAAGTCAGGAGTGTAATGGAATACTCTCCACTTGCCTGGATGGGTGCAGCTCCAACAACACTCAAGAAGCTCAACACCATCCAGGACAAAGCAGCACACTTGATTGCTTCTCCTTCCACAAACATTCAAACCCTCCATCATCGATGAACAGAGGTAGCCGTGTGTACCAACTACAAGATGCACTGCAGTAACTCACCAAGGTTCCTTAGTCAGCACCTTTCAAACCCATGACCATTACCATCTAGAAGGACAAGAACAGCAGATACCTGGGAACCCCACCACCTGCAGGTTCTCCTCCCAAGTCACTCACCACCCTGACTTGGAAATATATCGCCGTTCCTTCGCTGTTGATGGGACAAAATCCTGAAACTCACTCCCTAACAGCACAGTGGGTCTACCTCCACCTGAAGGACTGCAGCGGTTCAGGAAGGCAATCCACCACCACCTTCTGAAGGGCAACTAGGAATGGGCAATAAATGTTGGCCTAATCAGCGATGCCAACATCCCGTAAATGATTTTTTTTTTAAACTGTTTTCCCGACATGGATCAGCAGTGTGATAAACCACTGTTGCACCTGTATTAGGTGATGCAAGGTAGGACCTGTACTACAGGTTCGCCGGTAGTCCCTGCCTGCTGGCCCCGCCCAGTAGGCAGAGTATAAATATGCGTGTCCTCCATTCAGCAGCCATTTCGCCAGCTGTTCTGGGAGGCCACACATCTTAGAGCAATAAAGCCTCAGCTGTATCCAACTCTAGTCTTTGTTCAATTGATCGTGCCTCAAGCAGGAAATCAGAACCGCCATCAGCCCACCATGAAAGTGATGAGGGAACAGTTACAAACTGATTTCCTATCGGCAGGAATCTAATTTTTGACCTCTGTCTGAATTTTCCACTCCTGCCTGCCACAAAACTCACTGCTGCCAGGTCAAGACAATTCCACCCTCTGGTGTAGAAACTTGTGAACGAATACATTGGACTGGATTCTCCATTCTGCCGCACCCGATTTCTGGTGCGGAGCACCCCCATCAGCAGCGGGATCCTCTGACCCGGCAGCCGACCAATGGGATTTCCCATTGTAGGCAACCCCAGTCGTCGGGAAATCTGCAGGCATGAGTGCGCTGCCAGCGAAGCGGAGGATGCTGTCGACGGAGAATGCAGTCCATTTCTCTTGCAAATGTGAGTGGCAATGTAAGCTTGAAAATTACTGTGTTACCATAGAAATGTTGAGTTTATCAAATTGCTTACCCAGCTATTTTAAAAAGACTTTTCGGGTTTTATTTTCATTGTGCTAATACCTCTTAAAATAGCAGTAAGAAATTTGACATTCAAGGCATTTGTATGGGAATGCTATGTCTTAATTTCTAGATATGAGCAGTTCACCTGAGGTAAGAGGCTGGATTCTCCACACGGCGCTGGGGCGGAGAATCCAGTTCTGTGCATGGAATTGGGACTGGCGCCGGTTCCCCGATTCTCCGGGCCCTGAAAAGCAGCATTCTCGGAGAGTTAGCCGCGCCGGGTATCCCTTACTTGCAGCCAATGCTGGAGGCCTCAGTCCGCGGCTGCCATGGTTGGGGGTGGGCCGATCGAAGGGCGGGGGGGCCCTCATACGGGACCGGGCAATTTTTGGGCGGGTGATTAGTGTTGGGCACGCGGCCGATTGGGAGGTCCAGCTCCGCGGTCTGAGTCTGCCATGGAGCACGACGCGGCCTCTGACACGGAAGTGCGGGGGCCCGAATCTGCAGCTAAAGCTGCGAGCTTCCTGACGGGTCCCTGCAGGGCTCTGAATAAGTGGCCTTTTCCAGTGGGAACAGGGAATCCCAGCGGCCAGAGAATTCCAGCCCAAATAAACAAATGGGACATGTTTGCACAAGATCAAAAGTTGGGTCTGTGAATGAGAATAAAGCTAGGTTTAAGTTGGAGCAATTCTGCCCACGGCAGGCTTCAAAGTTAGAGTAAAATGTGATTAGAACTGAGTTGCAAATCAATAATAACTTTTTAAAAAATATATATTTATTAAAGTTTTTTAACACAATTTTTCTCCCTTACAAACAATAACCCCCTCCCCCCCCCCCCCGTAACAAAATAACAAGAAACCGCACAGAGCAAGATATGTACATGGCAAAATGATATGTTTACATAGCTTTGTACACTGGCTCTCTCCCACACGTGCCAGTTTCCCCAACCCTTCATGTTATCTCTTGCTCATCCACCCTCCCAGACAATTCCCCCCTCCCCCCCCCCTCCCAGGACGTCCCCCCCCCCCCCAGGTTGCTGCTGCTGCTGACCGACCTTCCTCTAACGCTCCGCGAGATAGTCTAGGAACGGTTGCCACTGCCTGTAGAATCTCTGCGCAGACCCTCTCAAGGCAAACTTAATCCTCTCCAGCTTTATGAACCCAGCCATGTCGTTTATCCAGGCCTCCACGCAAGGGGGCTTCGCCTCCTTCCACATTAGCAAGATCCTTCGCCGGGCTACTAGGGACGCAAAGGCCAGAATGCCGGCCTCTTTCGCCTCCTGGACTCCCGGCTCGTCCACTGCTCCAAATATTGCGAGCCCCCAGCTTGGCTTGACCCGGACTTTCACCACCTGAGATATTGCTCCCGTCACTCCTCTCCAGAACCCCTCCAGTGCTGGGCATGACCAAAACATATGGACATGGTTCGGCGGACTTCCTGAGCACCTTCCACATCTGTCCTCTACCTCAAAAAACCTACTCAACCTCGCCCCCGTCAAGTGCGCTCTGTGAACCACCTTAAATTGTATCAGGCTAAGCCTGGCACACGAGGAAGAGGAATTAACCCTACCGAGGGCATCAGCCCACAGACCTTCCTCAATCTCCTCCCCCAGCTCCTCCTCCCATTTACCCTTCAGCTCTTCTACCAGCGCTTCCCCCTCTTCTTTCATCTCCTGGTGTATTGCCGACACCTTGCCCTCCCCGACCCATACACCCGAGATCACCCTGTCCTGAATTTCTTGTGCCGGGAGCAACGGAAATTCCCTCACCTGTCGCCTCACAAATGCCCTCACCTGCATATATCTAAAGGCATTTCCCGGGGGTATCTCGAACTTCTCCTCCAGTGCCCCTAGGCTCACAAACGTCCCATCAATGAACAGGTCCCCCATTCTTTTAATCCCCGCCCGATGCCAGCTCTGGAACCCCCCGTACATCTTCCCCGGGACAAACCGGTGGTTACCCCTGATCGGGGACCACACCGAGGCTCCCATTGCACCCCTGTGCCGTCTCCACTCGCCACCACCGGGCTCGTGGTGTACCTTGTCGGCGAGAGCGGCAGCGGTGCCGTCACCAACGCCCCCAGGCTCGTTCCTTTACTGGACGCCATCTCCATCCTCTTCCATGCCGCCCCCTCTCCCGCCATCACCCACTTGCGGATCATCGCCACATTTGCTGCCCAGTAGTAGCTCCCTAGGTTTGACAGCGCCAACCCTCCTCGGTCCCTACTTCGTTCCAGGAACCCTCTCCTTACCCTCGGGGTCCTATTCGCCCACACAAACCCCATTATACTCCTACCTACTCTCTTGAAAAAGGCCTTGGTGATCACGATGGGAAGGCACTGAAACACAAACAGAAACCTCGGAAGGACCACCATTTTGACCGACTGCACTCTACCCGCCAGCGAGAGCAGTTTCATGTCCCATCGTTTAAAGTCCTCCTCCATTTGCTCCACCAACTTCGTCAGATTCAGTTTATGTAGGGCACCCCAACTCCTGGCTATCTGGATCCCCAGATACGGAAAGCTCCCCTCCGCCCTCCTCAGCGGTAGGTCCCCTATCCCTCTTTCTTGGTTCGCTGCCTGTAATACAAAGAGCTCACTCTTCCCTACATTGAGCTTATAGCCCGAAAACTCCCTTAGAGTCTGCATGACCTCCATCATCCCCTCCATTGAATCCGCCACGTACAGCAACAGGTCATCCGCATATAGCGACACCCGATGCTTTTCTCCCCCTCGGACCACCCCCCTCCATTTATCAGACTCCCTCAATGACATGGCCAAGGGTTCGATCGCCAATGCAAACAACATGGGGGACAGGGGGCACCCCTGCCTCGTTCCTCGGTACAGCCGAAAGTATTCCGACCTCCGCCGGTTCGTCACGACACTCGCCACCGGGGCTCTGTAAAGGAGCTTAACCCAACTGATAAACCCTTCCCCCGAACCCAAACCTACACAGCACCTCCCAGAGGTACTCCCACTCTACTCGGTCAAAGGCCTTCTCCGCGTCCATAGCTGCCACTATCTCCGCCTCTCCCTCCTCTGATGGCATCATTATCACGTTTAAGAGCCGCCGCACATTAGTGTTTAATTGCCTGCCCTTTACGAATCCCATCTGGTCCTCGTGGATCACCCCCGGGACACAGTCCTCGATCCTCGTGGCCAGCACTTTTGCCAGCAACTTAGCATCCACATTGAGGAGCGAGATCGGCCTGTACGATCCACATTGCAGTGGGTCCTTGTCCCGCTTTAGGATCAAAGAAATTGTCGCTTCCGACATTGTTGGGGGCAGGGACCCCTCCTCTCTTGCCTCATTAAAGGTCCTCACTAGTAGCGGGGCCAACAGGTCTACGTACTTCCTGTAGAACGCCACCTGGAACCCGTCCGGTCCCGGGGCCTTCCCCGCCTGCATACTCCCCAAACCCTTGCTCAGCTCCTCCAACCCAATTGGTGCCCCCAAACCAGCCACCTCTTGCTCCTCCACCCTTGGGAATCTCAGTTGGTCTAGGAATAGTCTCATCCCCTCTTCCCCCGCTGGGGGCTGGGATCTGTACAGCTCTTCATTGAAGGCCTTAAATACCTCGTTTATTTTCGTCGCACTCCGAACCGTGGATCCCCTTCCATCTTTGACTCCCCCTATTTCCCTCGCTGCCATCCTCTTACGGAGCTGGTGTGCCAGCATCCGACTAGCCTTTTCCCCATACTCATACGTCGCCCCCTGCGCTTTCCTCCACTGTTCCTGTGGTCAACAGGTCAAACTCCGTCTGGAGACGTCGCCTTTCCCTAAGTAATCCCTCTTCAGGGGCCTCTGCGTATCTCCTGTCCACTCTTAAAATCTCCCCCACTAACCTCTCCCTTTCTATGCCCTCTACTCCCTATGAGCCCTGATGGAGATTAGCTCTCCCCTGATCACCGCCTTCAGCGCCTCCCATAACTCCCCCACCCGCACCTCCCCGTTGTCGTTGGCCTCCAAGTACCTTTCGATACACCCCCTCACCCTCCCACACACCGCCTCATCTGCCAGCAGTCCCACATCCAACCGCCACAACGGGCGTTGGTCCCTCTCCTCTCCCAACTCCAGTTCCACCCAGTGCGGGGCGTGATCTGAAATGGCTATGGCCGAATACTCCGTTCCCTCCACTTTCGGGATCAGCGCCCTGCCCAGAACAAAAAAATCTATTCGGGAGTAGGCTTTGTGCACGTGGGAGAAAAAATAAAATTCCCTGGCCTGCGGCCTGGCAAACCTCCACGGGTCCACTCCCCCCATCTGATCCATAAACCCCCTAAGCACCTTGGCCGCCGCCGGCCTCTTTCCGGTCCTAGATCTGGAGCGATCCAGTGCTGGGTCCAACACCGTATTAAAATCCCCACCCATTATCAAGCTTCCTACCTCCAGGTCCGGAATGCGCCCCAACATGCGCCTCATGAATCCGGCATCATCCCAGTTTGGGGCGTATACATTTACCAATACCACCCACGTCCCCTGCAACTTACCGCTCACCATCACGTATCGACCTCCATTGTCCACTACGATATTCTTGGCCTCAAACGACACCCGCTTCCCCACCAATATTGCCACCCCTCTGATCTTCGCGTCCAGCCCCGAATGGAATACCTGTCCTACCCATCCCTTTCTTAACCTGACCTGATCCGCCACCTTCAAATGTGTCTCCTGGAGCATGACCACGTCTGCCTTCAGTCCCTTTAAGTGCGCAAACACTCGGGCCCTCTTTACCGGCTCATTCAGGCCCCTCACATTCCACGTTATCAGCCGGATTGGGGGGCCTCTTCCCCCCCCCCCCCCCCCCCCCCACCGCCGACAAGCCATCTCCTTTGTTAGGCCAGTCCCGTGCCCGCGCCGCCCTCACCCTCCAGTCCCCCAGACGGGAGACCCCCGACCACCTCTTCTGTGTCCCATTCCCCTCCGGCCAGTGCAGCAGTGACCCCCCCCCCCCCCCCCCCCCCCCGCTAGACCCGTGTCTAGCTTTTTTGCTCCCCCCATAGTTCCCGTAAGTCAGCTGACACCTGCTGACCCCGACTTCCTCCGCAGTCCCATTGACCCCCCCGTGTGGGAATCGCCCAGACAGTGTGCGCTCCTCCATTCCCACCCCCCTCCTTTCTTCCCTAGCGCGGGAAAGAACCCGCGCTTTCCTAAGCCTGCCCCGCCCCCTCTGGCGCAGCTCCTGTCGCGGCCTTGTCTCATTTCCCCCATCCCCGAGCCTCCTCTCCCTCCAGCACCAGCGCCCACCGTCTCGTACGGTCTTCTCACCCGGTCCCTCTCCCCATCCCCATCCCTCCCCCAGCCCGTGGAACATTTCCTGCGCGTGATTAACACCCTATCTACAACAAACATCCCCCCCACCCTCACAAAACCTCAGTTTGAGTCCAACTTTTCAGTTTGAATAAAGGTCCAAGCCTCCTCAGGCGTTTCAAAATAGTGGTGTTGATCCTTGTATGTGACCCACAATCGCGCTGGCTGCAGCATTCCGAATCTCACTCCTTTCCGGTGCAGCACCGCCTTGGCCCGGTTGAAACCCGCTCTCTTCTTTGCAACCTCCGTGCTCCAGTCCGGGTATATTCGGATCTCCGCATTTTCCCAGCTGCTGCTCCGCTCTTTCTTGGCCCATTTCAAGACCCTCTCTCTGTCCGTGAAATGGTGAAACCTCACCACAATCGCCCTTGGCGGCTCATTAGCCTTGGGCCTCCTCGCCAGCACCCGGTGTGCCCCATCCAGCTCCAAAGGCCTCGAAGGGGCCTCCGCGCCCATCATTGACTCGAGCATCGTGCTCGCATATGCCCCGGCATCGGCCCCCTCCACTCCTTCAGGGAGACCCAGGATCCGAAGATTCTTTCTCCTCGACCTGTTCTCCAGGTCTTCGAATTTTCCCGCCCACCTCTTGTGCAGTGCCTCGTGCTCCTCCACCCTCACCGCCAGGCCCAAGATTTCATCCTCGTTCTCATTGACTTTTTTCTGCACCTCCTGGATCTTTACCTCGTGGGCCTTCTGGGTCATCCCTAGTCCTTCAATCGCCGACAGCATAGGCGCCAGCATCTCTTTCCGCAGCTCCTCGAAACAGCGCTTAATGAACTCTTTCAGCTCCGGCCCGCATTCCACTTTATTCCCGGCCGCCGCCATTTTGTTTTTCTTCCCTCGCTTCTCCCGCTGCTCCAACGCCACTTTTTTGGCCGTTTCGCTTCTAGTCCGGTCCATAAACGGTGAAGGGGGACCTCACTCTTCCCTTCCCACACGGAACGTCTTCAAAATATTCCCGTTGGGGCTCCTCTAGAGAGCCCAAAAGTCCGTGATCGCGGGAGCTGCCGAATCGTGCGGCTTAGCTCCGCATCGCCGCAACCGAAAGTCCTTGTTCACCGTCTCAAAGAACTCAATAAGGTTGGTGAGGCACGACCTACCCCACACAAAACCGTGTGGACTATCTCTAATCAAATTATTCCTTTTCAGATGATTATACATCCTATCTCTTATAAACCTTTCCAGGATTTTGCCCACAACAGAAGTAAGGCTCACTGTTCTATAGTTACCGGGGTTGTCTCTACTCCCCTTCTCGAACAAGGGGACAACATTTGCTATCCTCCAGTATTCTGGCACTATTCCTGCAGACAAAGATGACTTAAAGATCAAAGCCAAAGGCTCAGCAATCTCCTCCCTAGCTTCCCAGAGAATCCTAGGATAAATCCCATCCGGCCCAGGGGACTTATCTATTTTCACACTTTCCAGAATTGCTAACACCTCCTCCTTTGAACCTCAAGCCCTTCTAGTCTAGTAGCCTGAATCTCAGTATTCTCCTCGACAACATAGTCTTTTTCCTGTGTGAGTACTGACAAAAAATATTCACTTAGCACCTCTCCTATCTCCTCGGACTCCAAGCACAACTTCCCACTACTGTCATTGACTGGCCCTACTATTACCCTAGTAATTTGTTTATTCCTGACATATCTATAGAAAGCTTTAGGGTTATCCTTGATCCTACCTGCCAAAGACTTCTCATGTCCCCTCCTGGCTCTTCTTAGCTCTCTCTTTAGGTCCTTCCTAGCTAACTTGTAACTCTCGAGCGCCCTAACTGATGTCTCATCTTTACATAAGCCTCCGTCTTCATCTTGACAAGTGTTTCGACTGCTTTAGTAAACCACGGTTCCCTTGCTCAACCACTTCCTCCCTGCCTGACAGGTACATACTTATCTAGGGCACGCAGTAACTGTTCCTTGAACAAGCTCCACATTTCCATTGTGCCCATCTGCTGCAGTTTTCCTCTCCATCCGATGCATCCTAAGTCTTGCCTCATCGCATCATAATTGCCTTTCCCCCAGATATAACTCTTGCCCTGCGGTATATACCTATTCCTTTCCATCACTAAAGTAAACGTAATCGAATTCTGGTCACTATCACTACCTCCAAATCTAACACCTGTCCTGGTTCATTACCCAATACCAAATCCAATATGGCCTCGCCTCTCGTTGGCCTATCTACATACTGTGTCACATTGGACAAAAACGGACCCATCTAAAGTACTCGAACTATAGCGTTTCCAGTCAATATTTGGAAAGTTATAGTCCCCCATAACAACTACCCTGTTGCTTTCGCTCCTATCCAGAATCATCTTTGCAATCCTTTCCTCTACATCTCTGGAACTTTTCGGAGGCCTATAGAAAACCCCTAACAGGGTGACCTCTCCTTTCCTGTTTCTAACCTCGGCCCACACTACCTCAGTAGACGAGTCCTCATCAAACGTCCTTTATGCCACCATAATACTGTCCCTGACTAACAATGCCACCCCTCCCCCTCTTTTATCACCTTCCCTGAGCTTACTGAAATATCTAAACCCCGGCACCTGCAACAACCATTCCTGTCCCTGCTCTATCCATGTCTCAGAAATGGCCACAACACCAACGTCTCAGGTACCAACCCATGCCGCAAGTTCACCCACCTTATTCCGGATGCTCCTGGCATTGAAGAAGACACACTTTAAACCACCTTCCTGCCTGCCGGTACACTCCTGCAACTTTTAAACCTTACACATGACCTCACTACTCTCAACCTCCTGTATACTGGAGCTACAATTCAGGTTCCCAAACCCCTGCTGAACTAGTTTAAACCCTCCCGAAGAGCATTAGCAAATTTCCCCCCCAGGATATTGGTACCCCTCTGGTCCAGGTGTAGACCATCCCATTTGTAGAGGTCCCACCGACCCCTGAATGAGCCCCAATTATCCAGAAATCTGAAACCCTCCCTCCTGCACCATCCCTGTAGCCACATGTTCAACTCCTCTCTCTCCCTATTCCTCGTCTCGCTATCATATGGCACGGGTAACAACCCAGAGATAATAATTCTGTTTGTCCTAGATCTATGTTTCCACCCTAGCTCCATGAATTCCTGCCTTACATCCCTATCCCTTTTCCTACCTATGTCATTGGTACCTATGTGGACCACGACTTGGGGCTGCTCCCCTCCCCCTTAAGGATTCCGAAAACATGATCCGAGACATCAAGCTCCCTGGCACCTGGGAGTCTCTCTCGTTCCCACAGAATCTCCTATCTATCCCCCTAACTATGGAGTCTCCGATGACTAATGCTCTACTCCTCTCCCCCCTTCCCTTCTGAGCAACAGGGACAGACTCTGTGCCAGAGACCTGTACCCCATGGCTTACCCCTGGTAAGTCCCCCCCCCCCGCCAACAGTTTCCGAAGTGGTATACTTGTTACTAAGGGGAACGACCACAGGGGATCCCTGTGCTGACTGCTTCCTCCCAGCCCCTCTCACTGTCACCCATCTATCTTTATTCTTCGGATTAACTACATCCCTGAAGCTTCTATCTATGACCACCTCTGCCTCCCGAATGATCCGAAGTTCATCCAGCTCCAGCTCCAGTTCCCTAACGTGGTTTCTGAGGAGCTGGAGATGGGTGCACTTCCCACAGATGAAATCAGCAGGGACACTGATGGTGTACCTCACCTCAAACATTCTGCAGGAGGAACATTGCTCTACCTTCCCTGCCATCCCCTCTAGATAAAAAAAGAAAAAGAAAGCAAGAGCTTACCTGTTATTCACTCCCTTTCTCAGCAAGCACTCACTCAGCAACCTCTGCGCCCCGCACGATAACACCTGAGGGAAAATAAAAGAAAAACTACTTACCAGTCACCAGCCACTTACCTGCAGGCTGTGACTTCACGGTTCAACTTCTTTCTACTTCTACCTGCCCTTGAGCCTTCCTCTTGATCTTTACAGCAGTTGTTTATTTGTTTTGGTTAGAGGAGGGGGTAGGGAGGGAAACACTGAAGAAGTGTTTCGGGTTTAAGTGTCACTTGACAACAGCAAATTAGGGTTAGGGTGGAGTCAAATTCTTCACAATTTCATTTTTTTGTGGGTCGTGGTGCTCCTCTTCTGGAGTCAAAATCTTAAAGATTTCAATTGACGTGGTCTCTCTGGACTCATGAGTAGGCCTACTCTGCTTCTGTACAGACGAGCTGAGATCTGTCAGTCTCGCTGTGATCCTGCACCTCCTGTATGTCGAGGGTTATGACATTGTCACTGTTTTCGCATGCAGTGGGTAGACTTATATTGTCCATTGTCTTCTTCTTGATTATGTGAGCTTGGTAGACTTTCATAGTCTGCTTGTGGTTGCTCAGATACGGTGGGTTGATCTTCATGGTTTTGATCATGCATGGCGTTCGCAATGGAGTGTTTGTTTGCTTCCATTTTGGAGTCTGTCAATGAGCTGTCCGTGGAGGCTTGCGTCGCTCCCCTTGTGGAGTCTTTCATCGCTCTCTGTGTGGAGTCATGTAGTTTTCTCTCCACGGAGTCAATCTGTGCTCTCTCAACGGAGCCGTTCTGTGCTCTTTGTGTGGCGTTGTCTTCTTGGGTATTGCTGTCATCCAATGTCTCGACGATCTGCCATGGCATCATGGTATTGGATTCATCTACCCTGAGTAGAGTCGTGTTGAGCTTTGCAACCGTGTTGCTGATGCTGTGATCAGCATATCCGAATAATTCAGCCATGTCTGGGCAGCATTGTTCGACAAACAAATCATCTTTTTTTGTTTCGGATGTGTTTTTGTTCTCTTCATCTTTTTTTGTTTCGCATTTGTTATCGTTGTCTTCACTTTGGGTGGTGCAGACTGCTTGTTCCAGGGTGTTGTGAAAGTTATCTTCCACTGCTGGTAAACGTTCAGGCATTGTTATGTCTTTTGAGGTCAGAAAATTAGGTTTTACAGCTTCAAGTTTCTTGTTTTCAATTTTCAGGCATTTCCCTTTTAAGTGGGCGTGGTCAGGGTTCTCTAACGTCATGACGTTCGAGACGTCATGCGTGGGGCTCGATTGCGCATGCGCACATCGATCTTCCTTTACTCTGCGGGTTTTTGTACACTGCGCATGCGCGGAATTGCGCATGCGGAGACCCATCTTCGAATGTTGCGATCTTTTCTTTGCACTGCGAATGCGCGGCTTGCGCATGCGCAGAAGGCAAAACGGTTGATTTTAACTGCGCATATGCGGCTTCTGTTTCCTGCGCATGCGTAGATGCAGATTTTTGTCCTTTGTTCCACGGAGATTGTAAAATGTGCTCAGACGCCATTTTGGAGTGGATTTCAACGTTTTTGCTTTGTAAGACATTAAAGTTACTTTTTCCTTTCGATCTGGACTTTTCAATCGCGATTTTCAGAGTTAACCCTTTCTGTTCAGGTTTTGATTGTTTGAGTTTTTGCATCACTCATTCCCTGTGCAATTTGGTCTCTGAGCATACAGTACTGTTCAAATTCCATACAGTGCTCTTCAAATTATTTTAGTATTACTTCTAATTTGGCGCTATCTTCACCTTTCAAGTATTTAAAGCAATTATATATTTCTCTCGCTTCGTGTCCTGCGATGAGCAGAGCTATTTTCATTTCTTCCAGAGAAACTGGATAAATGGATTCTTTTCAGTTATAGAAACCACAGCTAGTGCGATGCCACAGGGATTAATTAGTCATAGAATCATGCAGCACAGAAACAGGCCTTTTGGCCTACCATGTCCACGCCGACCATTAAATACATTCTATACCAAGGCCTCAACTATTTACAATGCAGATTAATGACTTGGGGAATTAATGAAGGAACCACGTTTATTATAGCCAAATTTGCTTACGACATAAAAATAGTTGTGAAAACAAGTTGTGACCAGAACACATAGTTTAAAAAAGAAAATAAATAAGTCAATTGCGTGGGCACAAATTTGGATATGTTGGCAAATGTGAGATTATTCACTTTGGTAGAAAGAATAGGAAAACAATACATTATTCAAATTGATAGAGACTATTTCATACAGAGGGCTGTCCTCCTATGAACAAAGAACAATACAGCACAGGAACAGGCCCTTCGTCCTTCCTAGCCTGTACCGGTCATGATACCACCTATGGCCAATATCCTCAGTACTTCCTTGTGCCATATCCCTCTATACCCATCCTATCAATGTATTTGTCGAGATGCCTTTTGAACGCCGTAAATGTACCTGCTCCCAAAACCTCCCCTGGCAATGCGTTCTAGACACTCACCACCCTCTGTAAAAAACCTACCTCGCACGTCTCCTTTAAACTTTGCCCCACAGACCTTAAACCTATGTGCCCTGGTGACTGACCCTCCACCCTGGGAAAGAATACCTGCCCATCTACTCTATCCATGCCCCTCATAATCTTGTAGACCTCTATCAGGTCATGCCTCAACCTCTGTCATTCTAATGAAAACAGTCTGAGTCTATTCAGCCTCTCCGCATAGCTAACACCCTCCAGACCAGGCAACATCCTGATAAACCTCCTCTCCAACCCTCCACATCCTTCTGGTCGTGTGGAGACCGGAATTGTGCGCAATATTCCAAGTGCGGCCTTACCAAGGTCCTATACAACTGTAGCATGACTTGCCAGTTTTTATACTCAGCGCCCCGTCCAATGAAGACAAGCATCCCGTATGCTTTCTTGACTACCTTGTCCATTTGTATTGCCATTTTCAAAGATCTGTGGACCTGCACGCCCAGATCTTTCTGACTTTCTATATTCCCGAGAGCTTTGCCATTTACGGTATATTTCCCCTCTATGTTAGACCTACCAAAATGCATTACCTCACATTTGTCTGGATTAAACTCCATTTGCCATTTCTCTGCCCAAGTTTCCAACCTATCTGAATCACAAACGGTTGGCATTCAATTACTGCAAGTAGACAGGACAGTAAATGGAATGGTGTCCTTTATAGCAAGGGGCTGGAGTATTAAAAGTAGGGAAGTCTTGCTACAGATGCACATTATGTAAGTGAGACTAACCTATAATACTGTGATAAAGCAAATTACTGTGGATGCTGGAATCTGAAACAAAACAGAAAATACTGGACAATCTCAGTAAGTTTGACAGCATCTGTGGAGAGAAGGCACTAACATTTCGAGTCTGGATGGCTGTCAAAAGCTGAAATACTGTGTATAATTTTCATTCCCTTATTTAAGGAGGAATATACTTTGGAGACAACTCTGAGAAGATTCATTGGGTTGATTCCTGGGATGAGAGGTTGAGGAAAGGTTGAACAGGTTGGGCCTATACTCAGTGGAATTCGGAGTAATGAGAGGTTACCTTATTGAAATATTTGAGATTCTGAGAAGGCTTGACAGGGTGGATGCTGAGAGGTTTTTGACCCTTATCGGGGAAATCTAGAATGAGGGGCATAGTTTGAGAATGAGGAAATGAGAAGGAATATTTTTCCCACAGATGTTCATGACTCTTTGGAATTATCTATCAGAGAAAGTTGTGGAGGCTGAGTCATTGGAATTGTTCAAGGCTGAGATCAACAGATCCTTAAACCACAGCAGAGCCAAGGGTTATTGGGAACAAGCAGGAATATAGAGTTGAGACCAAGATCAAATAAGCCATAATCTTATTCAATAGCGGAGCAGGCTTGAAGGGCCATATGGCTTACTCCTATTTCCTTTGTTCTGTGGAGGTGCAGTAATAAACACAGTGAATAGTTACGATGTGGAATGCACTGCCTGGAAGGTAGTGGCAGATTCAATTATGGCCTTCAAAAGGGAATTGGATAAGCACCTGATGATAAAAACAATTGCAGAGTGACTAGGAAAGCAACGACAAATGGGGCTAGCTGAATTGTTCTTGCAGAGAGCTGGTGTGAACTTCATAGGCTAAACAGGCTATTGTGGTACAGCCATTCTATGCTAGTTATTTGTTAAGACACAACTCAGTGGACATACTGATGTTGCCCAGCAACAGATACTTTTCAAGATTGGACATAGATGAGGCACCTGTCCTTCAGGGTGACACCACATCCATCCTAAACAGCCCTCCAATGACAAATTACTTCACAAATTTCAGATGGTGGAGACTTCCGGTGACAGGGATATGCTGAGTAGTCGCACATCAGGTGGCTGTCCTCCAGAACACAGTAAAATAGGCAATTTTGGTTGAATTTAGCCCGAAAATTCAGACTTATTCAACTGCTAAACAAAAAAAGCAGAGAAGAAGAGCAATATTCCAGCAAGCTGTAGCTCAAGAGGCCACAGGGAAGCCAGAAGAGGTGGAATAGGGGCAGGAGCAGCGAGCGAGTCAGCGGACCCACGAGGCGAGGGGTACCCGGCCACCCTCAGGGGAACAGGACCAGCCAGGACTTCATATGGGGAAGAGGGCCGACGTCCTTGCCTTTGCTTCCCTAATCTCCCGCCGGAGAATCCTCGGCTGGCGATCAGCAGCACCACTGCAGCTGCAGACTTATCGGAATTTCTCCATCTGGAGAAGATCAAGTACACCAGCCGCCGGTTGGAAGATGGCTTCCACAAAGCATGGGGACCATTCATCAGCCTGTTCAAAGCCAACAACTGATAGAGTGGGGGGGGTGGAGGTGGGGCACGGGAACCACCAAGGCCACAGAAAGCAGACAGGAATAGTTGGGGGGGGGGGGGGGGGGGGGGGGGCAACGTGGGAGAAATCCAAGAAAATGCCAAAGGGGAGCCCAGGTGGAGACCAACATGACCATAGGAATAAGACAAACACCAAACAAACCATTTACGCTGATAGAAAAGGCCAAGGATAGAACCCGGAGACAGAGGAGGTGGGGGAGCAGGGTTGGGTGGGGGGTGGAGGGGACGTGCCGAAAAGGAAACATGTAAATCGTCACCTTTTCATCCATTTATTGTGCCTAAAGATGCAAACTTTAATTAAAATATTTTATTTAAAAAGAAATTTCAGACAGTGAACGGGACCAGGCATGCACTGCTCCATCAGAGACACCCAGCATTTATCCTTCGAGGAAACACTGGGATTAAAAACAATCTCATATACGCAGGTCGCTTAGAAAAATAATGGGATCACTTTTTATTTCAGCTTTTTTTTTTACAGAATTCATTTATTTCTCACATTTTAGACATTTTGCTCTGCTGTTTGACACGACAGTTTTACAATCTGATATGAAGACCCACAGAATATGTACACTTTCCGTTAATGTTTAAAGTAAAAGGTGTTTCTGTTACTGTCTTGCCTGAATGTTTTTGCGTCCTTGTTAATATGTAAAGTGAAGTCAATGGGCTGGATTATCTGTTCCTGTTAAGTGTTGACGCCGGCACAGGATTCATGGAGTTCCACAACAGCAAAACTGGCACCGCACCTGGACCAATTCAACGACTGTCAAGGGGCTGGCACCGGCGCCACGTGGAACACAATCAATTCCAATGAGAAACAGTGCCAGATTTGCCGGTTTCGCGATTGACACTCAGAAGGCTGACAAGCTGTAGCTGCATAAACACACTGCACTCCCCTCACACACCATCCCAGCCAACAAGGAGAGCAGCTCCACGATTTACGGCCATTGAGCTGGAGACCCTCCTGGACACGGTAGAGGAGAGGCTGGTGACCCTGTACCGAGCCCGGGAAGGAAGCTGCCGCCATTTGCTGTACCTGGGCGCAAGTGACAGGCGATGAGCGCCGTGAGCAACACTATCCGGACAGGCCACCAGTGCCATAAAAAACCTCGACCTCCTCGGGGCGGCCAGGGGATTAGGCAGCACTGTGCTCTGGCACTAACACCCGTCCCACACCCGTAGTCCTCCACCCACCCACCCAGAGGGTGGACAAACCCCCACCCTGGATCATATGTCGGCACCCATACCTGCCACCATGGCCGGGTGCCCTGGCCCCTGAGGCCACCATCTACCCACCCCCTGGGCTGCATTTGTCAGACTGTCTAACACTGTCATTTTTTGTTTCCCCCCCAGGAGAAGGCCGCCCATAACTGCCGGTCGCGGGAGGAAACTGGAGGCGAACCGTCGGACCTGCAGCCCCTCACCATGGCTGAGCAGAGGGCCCTGGACGTGGTCGGTGGCCCAGAGGAAAGGAAGGTCGCCGGAGTGGAGATCGGCTCCGGGCGAGGAAGTGAGACCCCTCTGAGTTGCGGTTCTCCGTGACACGTGTGTCAAACGCCCACACCACCCTCACCATCACCCACACACCACCCTCACCCTCATTCCCCACCGGGCCTGCCATCTAATCATGCGTCTTGTCTTGTGTCTTGAAGGACCTGCTGTTGATGTAGCGGGTCCACCTGGTGTCCCCCAGGCAGTGCCACACCCAGAGCCCGGGTGCTGAGCAGTGATGAGGAGAGCAGCACGGACGCGAGCCATGGACCTGAGACCCAAGACATCTGGGAGTTCACGTCCGACGATGAATCAGATTTACCATCACAGCTGTCTCCAACACCCTCCACCATCTCAAAGACACTCACCTTGGTTGGACACTGTAGTGAAGAGGATCCTGGGACACTATCTGGTGCACACCGCACAGCTGATCCGGCATGTCAGGTGGAGGTAGGAACTTCCAAGGGGGCAGACGGTCGGAGGCCCAGGAACTAGCTGCCATCCAGACGTGTTTCCGGCTTCTGGAACGGACAGTCCCATTGATTGTGGAGATGCAGTCACAGAGCCAGGGACTGCATGAGGGGTTGTCGGCGAGCATTCAGCACCTGCAGATGGAGGTGGAGTCCAATTGCATGTAGGAGCAAGAGGTCGTGCCGACCATGCGTGCTACCCAAGCCAACACCGCATGTGTGGCATCTGCAGTGGGGGCATTGGGGGGGAGGGTTGCGGCTATGGATCAGCATGTCCAAGGCCTGGAGCATTCTCTGCAGATGCTGGCCGAGGCGCAGGATAGGGATACCACCTCATAGGCAGCCATGTGTGCAAAACACCTGGAAATTGCAGCGGCGCTTCTGAGTGTGGCCCAGTCACAGCGGGCCATGGCTGAGAACCTTGGCGGCATTGCCCCGGCGTTCGGCGACGTGCCGCAGACACAGAGGGAGGTGGTTCAGTTCCAGAGGAAGATAGCGCAGTGTCTGGCTGATGTGACACAGACCCAGAAGTTGGTGGCACATGCAATGGGTGATGTGGCGCAGTTCCAGACGGTGATGGTCCTTGTGCTCCATGGCTGCCAGCATTCAGACCCTTGCCGAGACCAGAGCGCGCCTCCAGGACTGGCAGCGCCAGGTCACAGGGGAGCCTCAGGAAATGCTCCACTCCCCATCCCATGGAGTAGCCCTGAGGTCTGTGCTGGAACTTCTGCAGGGGAGCAGCACCTCGGAATCTCTCCTCCTTTCCCTTGCGCATCTGGCGGGCAGAACAGGATGGCACCATGCCACCTGGGACACCCGAGCAGCAGCTGGGCCCATCCAGGCCCAGTCATCCGCCAACAGGGACCCAGGTCGCAGGGCATGCAACATAGCAGGCCGCCCCCATCCTGATGTAACATCTGGGTATCCACTTAGGCTTAGCGTTAGGACCCGTAAGGCCAGAATGTTAGACACCAGTTAACTTGGTACAGGGCGCAGTTTAGTTATTGGGACTAGGGCACGTATCTGTAAATAGTTGTGCACATTAATCACCTGTTAACAATGTTACAACCAGCCTCAGTGCTCTGTCAGGTGTGAGGGGTGGGCTGGTCTGGTCTTGACAGAGAGTGGGGGGGGGGCAATGGGTGGACGTTGTGGGTGGGCTGGGATAACCCCTGTCGCTCAGGAGCCAACCCCTCAGCATGGGGACATCTCGAACATGTCAGGAATTGTCAAGTGTGCCAGGTTGAGGGTGTCGTGCACACTGCCCGGGTTTGGGCACATAAATGCATGATGCGCAGCTGATGGTCACGTATGAGCTGCACGTCCATCGAGTCGAATCCCTTTCGGTTTGTGTAGAGCGGACTGTCATCTGCAGGTGCTCGTAGGAGGACCTGCATACCGTCGATCACCCCTGGACCCGGGGCATGGAGGAGGACCCCGCTGCCCGGGCATCCTTGTGGACTCAAGTCACATTGAAATGGATGTATTGTGCCAACTGTGCATATAGGGCCTTTGTGACGGCACGGATGCATCTGTGCACCGAGGTCTGAGATCCCGAACAGGCCCCACTGGAATGACCCCAAGGTGGAGAAGTTCAGGGCGACAGTATCCTTGATGGCCACCGAGAGCGGGTGTTCTCCCCCATTCCCCAGCAGTGCCAGCTGCACCATGATCTGGCAGATATGTTGCACTCAGCTCTCCATCCTGGGTGGCTGCCTCCTGCTCCTCTGGGACACACTCCGCTGCTGCTCGCTCCGCTGCTACAACTTCCTCCTCGAGCAGAACCAGCTCGTACAGCCACAGGGCATTCTCCTAGGGCTGCGGATACTAGGAGGAAGACCCCCATTGCAGGTTGAATTCCAATATCCATTGTTTGCAGGGGGTGAAAGGCAGACATGTTAGCATGGTGCGTTCTCCTGTGCCCACGCAGGTCCAACGGGCTGTATGGTGACCCCGGTTGGCACTGCCCCCGCATTCGCTCCACATCTCCGCACCTCTGGCCCAAGCACCCATCCCTGATGCCAGGAGTACAGCCGGCTAGCACTGCCCTTGTCAGAGGTACGCTCTGCGGCCCCCGCCCAGCGTTCTCATAGGGGCTACAGTGGATGTTGCCCTTGAGTGGTTCATGTGATTACCCGCTGGTGGACGGGTGGTGGGGGATGTGGCGGGTGCAGTGTGAGGGTAGGAGCGGGATGGGGACACCCATACGGTCGATATCGCTCTGTAGATCCAAAGGTCAAGGTGGGTGGTCAGTCGGATGCTCAGCAAGATGGCTGCCTTGCATGCCACGACAATGGCGGTCCGTGGCTGGGCACCACCCCAGTCCTGTGGGGAATCATCCCGGCCACTCGCCCCGTTCCCCCGGTTCTGGCAGGGCCCTACCCCCAGTCCAGCCAGTGTCCGGCCCGGCAACCCACTATCGGGCCTCTCCGTCCTACTTCCTCTCTCTCTCTCTCATCAGCCACGACGCCCGTTTCACAATTTTTAAAGCACAAGTGAACTATGCCGTCGGGAATTCTGCCCATTGGAGGTGGTGAATCGCGGAGGCCCCGGAGAATGGCAGGTCAGGCCCGCTAAAGATGTGCAAACGGTGTTTACTGTAAATGCATTCCGGAACGCATTGGCGCCGCTGCTGTGGCAATGGAGAATTGCAAATTGGTGTCAAATCAGCGCTCGCAGCAATATTGGCATTGGAACCGATTTTCCACCCAATCGCGTTTCCCGATTTCGGCGTCGGCCCAAAATGTTTGCATAAGTAAACCGTTGAGGCAAATTCAGTGCTCCAAATGTTGGGGTAAAGAATTTTACTATTTTGGCAAATAACTAACAGCCGTGGTGTTCTCAACTTCACAGTCTGTGCATGCCATACAACACAAATCAGCAACATTTTACTCCAAAGGAAAGCTGGTGATTTTAATGGTTATATCGATATGAGAGAGGCTGTTACCTTTGCTTTAATCTTTCAACATGAATCTACAGTGAAAAGGACATTGGTATACAAAAAGCTGCTGATGTCGATATTATACCAGCCTTCGACATGTGGACTTCATAGAATTTACAGTGCAGAAGGAGGCCATTCGGCCCATCGAGTCTGCACCGGCTCTTGGAAAGAGCACCCTACCCAAGGTCAACACCGCCACCCTATCCCCATAACCCAGTAACCCCACCCAACACTAAGGGCAATTTTGGACACTAAGGGCAATTTATCATGGCCAATCCACCTAACCTGCACATCTTTGGACTGTGGGAGGAAACCGGAGCACCCGGAGGAAACCCACGCACACACGGGGAGGATGTGCAGACTCTGCACAGACAGTGACCCAAGCCGGAATCAAACCTGGGACCCTGGAGCTGTGAAGCAATTGTGCTATCCACAAGGCTACCGTGCTGCCCTTATCGCAATCGACAAACGGCTATGTTCTGTATTAATTACAGAAGTTTCAATCAAGTCATCAGTAAAGTGGCTCAAGTGTAGATTTTTTCAGAGGACAAGAATGTTAGCAAGCTGGGACTTCATTCTGGCTGTGGATATTCAGTTATCTGGTCTGAATTCTAAATATTGTGTGCAGTGTATGTAGTAGGGTCACCATGAGAGCGGACCAGTTAACTGACCTTCAGCATTTACTGAATGAGAAAGAAGGACTGACTGAAACTTAATTATAATTAGCACTTTTTGAGAGGACCGTACCATTCAGAGGCCAAATTGGCCCACAATTTCCTCCATGGACATGTTTCTTGCTGGTAATTCATCGGAGCAACACTACACACCTGCTGGTTTGACTCCAATCTTACCCTGTCAAAGTGACGATATCATTTTTTTTTAAAGGATTTTGTTCTGCAGGGCCTGGGAGCCTTTAGGAGCCAGAAGGTGAAATTGACCACAGGAATGTATTTCCAGTGCCATGGGTATTGCACTGTGAGTTTACAGGGGAAAGGCCCTGGGGAGCTAATGTGCTTTCAGCCTGGAGAGATCATGGGCAGGATTCTCCGTTGCCCAATGCCGATATCGTAATCGGCGATCTGGCGGAGAAACCACTCCGATGCCCAAATCGGGGCCAACGCAGTTTTATGCTGGTCAGCCATGCTCCGCCCCCTCCAAAATGGCATCATCGTGTCGCACGATGTTGCAGCGGAATTGGAGTGCCATCGGCAGGCCCTCCCGCAATACTCCGCCCCCGATGGGCCGAGTTTCTGACCGCGAGGGACTGTGTCCAGAGCCGCCACACTCGGCCGGGATCCGTGCTGCTGGCCAGGGGGCGCAAGGTTTCTGCGAGGGCTGGTAGGGGGTGGCCTGTGGGGTCACGGATGGCGGGCCTGGTCCCATGCACGGCCAGTGCCATGTACGGCGCGATGGCTGCATGTCATCAGCGTGGGCATACACTGCTAGGGACCCGGCCATTCTCTGGCCGTTTTCGGCACGGGATTGGGTGTTACACCCTGCATCGCTGCTAGCCCCTCAACGGTCCTGGAATCGGTGAGGGTTTGCTACCGCTTTTTAGGTTGTAAAACGCCTGCAAATTCTCCGTTTGAGCCGGCACTTAGCCGCTGAAACAGAAAATCCAGTCCCATTTGGTTTTTAGCTTGGGGAGATGATGTCATTGCTAGGTGGAGCTAAGGGAATCAGAGAAATTTTGTAAAAGCTTTGGAGAGAAGTTGAACACTGATCTGGCAATCCTTGTTTTGACCACAAGTAAAGGCAGTTTTCTCTCACAGCAGGATAGTTAAAACAAAATAATATTTAAAGCAGAGCAGAAGACAAGGGGCGAAATTCTCCCGAAACGGCGCGATGTCCGCCGACTGACGCCCAAAACGGCGCCAATCAGACGGGCATCGCGCCGCCCCAAAGGTGCGGAATGCTCCGCATCTTTGGGGGCCGAGCCCCACCATTGAGGGGCTAGGCCGACGCCGGAGGAGTTTCTGCCCCGCCAGCTGGCGGAAACGGCCTTTGCTGCCCCGCCAGCTGGTGCGGAAATGACATCTCCGGGCGGCGCATGCGCGGGAGCGTCAGCGGCCGCTGACAGTTTCCCACGCATGCGCAGTGGAGGGAGTCTCTTCCGCCTCCACCATGGTGGATACCGTGGCGGAGGCGGAAGGGAAAGAGTGCCCCCACGGCACAGGCCCGCCCGTGGATCGGTGGGCCCCGATCGCGGGCCAGGCCACCGTGGGGGCACCCCCCGGGGCCAGATCGCCCCGCGCCCCCCCCCCCCCCCCCCCCCCCCCCCGGAGCCCGCCCACGCCGCCTTGTCCCGCCGTTCAAAAGGTGGTTTAATCCACGCCGGCGGGACAGGCAATTTATCGATGGGACTTCGGCCCATCCGGGCCGGAGAATCGAGTGGGGGGGCCCGCCAACCGGCGCGGCCCGATTCCCGTCCCCGCCGAATATCCGGTGCCAGAGACTTCGGCAACCGGCGGGGGCGGGATTCACGGCAGCCCCCGGCGATTCTCCAACCCGGCGGGGGGTCGGAGAATGACGCCCCAGAAGTTGAAACAAGTCAGCAGGCCCCGACCGGCCAGCGCCGCTCACCGGCCCGCGCAGTGGCCGCGGTCACCCGCGCCTCCGGAACGCCGCAGCGCGGCCTGCTTCAGGTCCCGACCGGCCAGCTCTCACAGCCCCGCGCAGTGGCCGCGCTCTCCCGCTCCTCCGGAACGCCGCAGCACTCACCTCCACCCCCCTATCCTAGGGCCACGTGTGACCCACGGGCGCGGCCATCTTGCCCCCTGGACACCACGCTGGACGGGTGGGCGCCGCCATTTTGTCCTACCCTGACGCCATCATGGATGGAGCCCCAGGCCCCCAGCACGGCCGACTACACGCTGCCCGACCAGAACTCGCAGCTGCTCCATCTTGCCTCGGTGACACTGGACCAAAATCAACCCCGGGGGCTCGCAAAGGCTACCCCGACGATCCTCGTCAACGTGGCCACAAAATGTCTTGCCCGATTGACTCTGGGAGCACGGAAAGCTTTGTTCGCCCCGACACGGTAAGGCGCTGCGCACTTGTAACCCACCCTGTAAACCAGAGGATCTCCCTGGCCTCCGGGTCACACTCGGTGGAGATAAAGGAGTTCTGCCTAGTGAACCTCACTGTCCAAGGTAGGAAATTCGCCAATTTCTGCCTGTACTACCCTCCTGGGGCTGGATTTCCAGTGCCACCTGCAAAGCCTGACCTTTAAATTCGGCGGCCCTATGCCTCCCCTTACTGTCTGCGGCCTCGCGACCCTGAAGGTCGACCCGCCTTCCCTGTTTGCGAACCTCACACCGGATTGCAAACCCGTCGCCACCAGGAGCAGATGGTACAGTGCCCAGGACCGGACCTTCATCAGGTCCGAGGTCCAAGGGCTGCTGAAGGAAGGGGCCATCGAAGTAAGCAACAGCCCCTGGAGGGCTCAAGTAGTGGTGGTAAAGACCGGGGAGAAACATAGGATGGTCATCGACTATAGCCAGACCATCAACAGGTTTACGCAACTGGACGCGTATCCTCTCCCCCGTATAGCCGACCTGGTAAACAGGATTGCGCAGTACAAGGTTTTCTCCACAGTGGATCTCAGGTCTGCCTACCGCCAGCTGCCCCTCCGTCATGGTGACCGCCGGTACACTGCCTTAGAAGCAGATGGGCGGCTCTATCACTTTTTAAGGGTTCCCTTCGGTGTCACGAACGGGGTCTCGGTCTTCCAACGTGAGATGGACCGAATGGTTGACCGGTACTGCTTACGCGCAACGTTCCCGTATCTTGATAACTTCACCACCTGCGGCCATGACCAGCAGGACCACGACACCAACCTCCGAAAATTTCTCCAGACCGCGAATATCCTTAATCTGACCTACAATAAGGATAAATGCGTGTTTAGCACCGACCGTCTAGCCATCCTAGGCTACGTAGTGCGAAATGGAGTCATAGGCCCCGACCCTGAATGCATGCGCCCCATCATGGAGTTCCCCTTCCCTCACTGCCCCAAGGCCCTAAAGTGCTGCCTCGGCTTCTTTAGCTATTATGCACAATGGGTCCCTAATTACGCAGACAAGGCTCGACCCCTGATCCAGTCCACAACCTTCCCCCTGTCGACGGAGGCCCGCCAGGCCTTCTGCCGCATCAAAGCAGACATCGTAATAGCCACGATGCGCGCCATCGACGAGTCCCTCCCCTTCCAGGTCGAGAGCGACGCGTCCGACGTAGCTCTGGCGGCCACCCTCAACCAAGCGGGCAGACCCGTGGCTTTCTTCTCCCGCACTCTCCATGCTTCCGAAATTTGCCACTCCTCGGTTGAAAAGGAGGCCCAGGCCATAGTAGAAGCTGTGCGACACTGGAGGCATTACCTGGCCGGCAGGAGATTCACTCTCCTCACGGACCAACGGTCGGTGGCCTTCATGTTCGATAATGCGCAGCGGAGCAAGATTAAGAACAACAAGATCTTGCGGTGGAGGATAGAACTCTCCACCTACAATTACGAGATCTTGTACCGTCCCGGGAAGCTGAACGAGCTTCCTGGTGCCCTGTCCCACGGCACTTGTGCCACCGCGCAAGTGGACCGCCTCCGAACCCTCCACGAGGACCTCTGCCACCCGGGGATCACTCGTTTCTTTCATTTCATTAAGACCCGCAACCTCCCCTACTTCATCAAGGAGGTCAGGACAGTCACCAGGGACTGCCGAATCTGCGCGGAGTGCAAACCGCACTTCTACCGGCCAGAGAGAGCGCATCTGATAAAGGCTTCCCGTCCCTTTGAATGCCCCAGCATGGATTTCAAGGGCCCCCTCCCTTCCATCAACCGCAACATGTACTTCCTGAAAGTGATTGACGAGTACTCCCAGTTCCCATTCGCCATCTCCTGCCCGGACATGACCATGACCACCGTCATCAAGGACCTCCAGGGTATTTTTACACTGTTTGGTTTCCCCGCATACATTCACAGTGATAGGGGGTCCTCCTTTATAAGCGACGAACTGCGTCAATTCCTGCTCAGCAAGGGCATCGCCTCAAGCAGGACAACCAGTTACAACCCCTGGGGAAACGGGCAGGTAGAGAGGGAGAACGGAACGGTCTGGAAGACCGTCCTACTGGTCCTACGGTCTAGGGATCTTCCAGTCTCCCGCTGGCAAGAAGTCCCCCCGGTGGCCCTCCATGCTATCCGGTCGCTGCTCTGCACAACCACAAATCAGACACCCCATGAACGGCTCCTTGTCTTCCCCAGGAAGTCATCCGGGACTTGGCTCCCAACCTGGCTAGCAACACCCGGACCCATCCTGCTTCGGAAGCACGTGCAGGCGCACAAGTCGGACCCGTTGGTCGAAAGGGTCCACCTGCTGCACGCTAACCCCCAGTATGCCTATGTGGCGTTCCCAGACAGCAGGCAAGCCACAGTCTTCCTTCAGGACCTGCCGCCCGCCGGAACCCCACGCGCTCCCGAGCCATTACCCCCACCCCCATACCCCTTGCCGCAGTGGGAGGGGTCAGTACTCCCGCCACTCCTGCCTTGGCCCGCCCACCCACCGGCGCCCCCTACAGGCTCTCCCCCCTCGCGTCAACCGCTTGCCCCAACAGCACCGTCCAGGCGTGACGAAGCTGCCGAGGAGGCGGAAACTACGTTCCCGGAGTCACAACCACCGGGACCCACACCAGGATTACCACCGAAGCTTCGGCGTTCCAGAAGGACGACCAGGCCACCCGATCGACTTATTGCTTCATCCTGACTTTCACAATAAATGAACATTTTGCTCGAATCCTCGACTGCACGGTGCCTCAATACCTGGTCCTACCATGTGAAATGCTACTGTTTTTTCCCCATTGGCCACCACCCCCGCCGGACTCCTTTTTTACCAGGAGGTGAATGTGGCAGTACCAGGTATTGCGGTACCTGAGAGGCTGACGCCATTGGTTAAGACCCTGCAGTCTACCATTGGCTGTATGACGTAGCTCTGCCATGAAGGTGGGGTATAAGAGATGGTGCCGTCCCAGCAGCCTTCACTTTCTGTACCGAAGCTGCTGGGGTAAAGTTCTAGTGCATTAAAGCCTCAGTTACTGATTACCTTCGTCTCGAGAGTAATTGATTGCGCATCACTCACCAAACTGCTTATAAAAACTACTGGGAACCAGTCTGGCCCCACGGCCTTCCCTGCCCGCATTACTTCCACGCCGTACATCACCTCCCTCAGCCCAATCGGGGCCCCAATCCCTGCACCCTCTCCTCCACCATGGGAAACTCCAACCCATCCAGGAACCATATCATCCCCTCGCCCCCAGGCGGGGCTCCGCCTCGTAAAGCCTCCTATAGGAGACCTGACATATCCCATTCACCCTCTCCAAGTCCGTCACCACCTTACCCCTCTCGTCCCTCACCGTACCAATCTCCCTTGCCGCTGTCTGCTTCCTCACCGGGTGGGCTAGCATCCTACTCGCCTTTTCCCCGTATTCATACACTGCCCCATGGCCCTGCTCAACTGCCCTACCACCTTCCCCGCGGACGCTAAACCAAACTCCATCTGGAGTTTCTGCATCTCCTTCAACAACCCCTCCTTGGGCGCTACCAAGTACTTCCGATCCACCCTCATAATCCTGATCAAGATCCCGATCACACCAGCTGGCGCAAGCCGGAGAATAGGAAACTGATTTGCGCAAAATCCCATTTCAGGGCTCCCCTGTAATCCTTCCAACATATTGGTATTTGTGCCAGGTGAAACGCGGCCGGAGAATCACCCCCTATGTTTCTTTCCTTAAGTGGATTGAAATTTATGGGGGGAGAAGTGTTAAGAGTAAACATCTTCCTATTTGATGACATGTATAGATGTCTTTAGCAAGTGTGAACATCATCGGTAGCGTAGGCTTGCGGGGATTTTCAGTATCGCCACGAAGAGTTTGTGTATATTGGTGCATAATTGCTGCTAGTTTCTAATTCTATTCTGTACTGTTGTTTCGATATTTTTTACAGGTAAAGAAGATTTAACTTTAACAACGCATTTGACTACCTTTCGTGGTTGCTTTCCTTCTCTGCTGCTGCTCCGCCTTATCACCAAGACATTGGGATTCAAGTATGATGCAACCTGATGGACAAGTGAACAATTGGCACCAAGCTCCTGCCAGTTAAAGGTCAATGCTGGCAAGGACAAAGAAACCACTTATGCTCATTTACATTCTCAAAAGCATCACATACGTGGAAACAATCATCAACGACCTCCCTTTCATCATAAGGTCAGAAGTGGGGGTGTTTGCGGATGACTGCTCAATGTTCAGCACCGTTCGCGACTCCTCAGATAATGAAGCAGTCCATGTCCAAATGCAGCAAGACCTGGACAATATCCAGGCTTGGGCTGACAAGTGGCAAGTTACATTAGCGCCACACAAGTGGCAGGCAATGATAATCCCCACTGGAGAGGATCTAACCACCGTCCCTTTTCATTCAATGGCATTACCATCACAAATTCCCCCACAAGACTAGCCATATTAGTATTGTGGCTACCAGGGCAGGTCAAAGGCTAGGAATCCTACTGCAAATAACTCACTTCTTAATCCCCCCCAAAGCCTGTCCACCATCTACAAGGCACATGTCAGGAGTGCAAAGGAATACTCTCCACTTGCCTGGGTAAGTGCAGCTCCAACAATATTCAAGAAGCTCAACACCATCCAGGACAAAACAGCCCGCTTGATTGCCCCCCCCCGCCTTCCACAAACATTCAAGCCCTCTACCACCGACGAACAGTGGCAACCGTGTGTACCATCGACAAGATGCACTGCAGTAACTCGCCAAGTTTTCTTAGACAGCACCTTCCAAACCCACGAGCACGACCATCTCGAAGGACAAGAGCACTTGTAGTGTCCCCCATCCTTCCACCTCCTTTAACCTAAGGGGTAGAGTGAATAACAGGTAAGCTCCTTCTTTCTTTTTCCTTTTTTATCCAGAGGGGATGGCAGGGAAGGCAGTGCAATGTTCCTCCTGCAGAATGTTTGAGGTGAGGCTCGCCTTCAGTGTCCCTGCTGATTTCACCTGTGGGAAGTGCACCCATCTCCAGCTCCTCAGAAATCTCGTTAGGGAACTGGAGCTGGATGAACTTCGGATCATTCTGGAGGCAGAGGTGGTCATAGATAGAAGCTTCAGGGATGTAGTTACTCCGAAGAATCAAGGTAGATGGGTGACGGTGACAGGGGCTGGGAGGAAGCAGTCAGTGCAGGGATTCTCTGTGGTCGTTCCCCTCAGTAACAAGTATACTGTTTTGGATACTGTTAAGGGGGACGGCCTACCAGGGCTAAGCCACGGTGAACGGATCTCCAGCACTGAGTCCATCCCTGTGGCTCAGAAGGGAAGGAGGGAGAGCAGGAGAGCAATAGTTATTTGGGACTCGATAGTTAGAGGGACAGATAGACGGTTCTGTGGTAGCGAAAGAGACTCACGGATGGTATGTTGCCTCCCGGGTGCCAGGGTCCGTGACGTCTCGGACCGTGTTTTCAGAATCCTTAAAGGGGAGGGGGAGCAGTCACAAGTCGTGGTACACATCGGTATCAACGACATAGGTAAGAGAAGGGACGGGGATTTAAAACAGGAATTTAGGGAGCTAGGGTGGAAGCTGAGAGCCAGGCCAAACCATGTTGTCATCTCTGGTTTGTTGCCAGTGCCACGTGCTAGTGAGGTGAGGAACAGGGAGAGAGTGCAGATAAACACGTGGCTGCAGGAGGGAGGGTTTCAGGTACGTGGATAATTGGAGCACATTCTGGGGAAGGTGCGACCTGTACAGACAGGACGGTTTGCACCTGAACCAGAGGGGCACCAATATCCTGGGAGGGAAATTTGCTACGGCTCTTCGGGGGGTTTTAAACTAATTTGTCAGGGGGCTGGGAAAACGAGCTGTGTTCCAGAAGCCAGTGTTGAGAGTAGTGAGGTACTGAGGAGGGTATCAAGGTCGCAGGAGTGTACCGGCAGACAGAAAGGTGGGTTGAAGTGTGTCTACTTCAATGCAAGGAACGTCCGGAATAAGGTAGGTGAACTTGGAGCGTGGATTGGTACTTGGAACTATGATGTTGAGGCCACTACGGAGACATGGTTAGAACAGGGACAGGTATGGTTGTTGGAAGTTCCAGGGTATAGATGTTTCAGTAAGAGTAGGGAAGGTGGTAAAAGAGGTGGAGGAGTAGCATTGTTAATCAAGGATAGTTTAACGGCTGCAGAAAGGCAGTTTGAAGGGGATCTGCCTACTGAGGTAATATGGGCCGAAGTTAGAAATAGGAAAGGAGTGGTCACATTGTTAGGAGTTTTCTATAGGCCCCCAAATAGTAATAGAGATATGGAGGAAGAAATTGCAAAACAGATGGATAGGTGTGGAGGTCTCACGGTGACTTTAACTTTCCAAATATTGATTGGCACCTCTATAGGTCGAACCGTTCGGATGGGGCAGTTTTTGTACAGTGTGTGCAGGAGGGTTTCCTGACACAATATGTGGATAGGCCGACAAGAGGGGGGGCCACATTGGATTTGGTACTGGGTAATGTACCTTTCCAAGTGGTAGATTTGTATGACATGATGTGGAGATGCCGGCGTTGGACTGGGGTGAGCACAGTAAGAAGTCTTACAACACCAGGTTAAAGTCCCAACAGGTTTGTTTCGATATCACTAGTTTTCGGAGCACTTCACCTGAGGAAGGAGCAGTGCTCCGAAAGCTAATGATATCAAAACAAACCTGTCAGATTTGTTTGTGGGAGAGCACTTTGGAGATAGTGACCACAATTCGGTGTCTTTCACTATTGCAATGGAGAGGGATAGGGCCACACAGCAGGGCAAGGTTTATAATTGGGGGAGGGGTAATTATGATGCCATTAGGCAAGAATTAGGAAGCATTAGATGGGAACAGAAACTGTACGGGAAAGGCACAAATGAAAAGTGGAGCTTGTTCAAGGAACAAATACTCTGTGTCCTTGATAGGCATGTCCCTGTCAGGCAGGGAGGAAATGGCCTTGTGAGGGAATCATGATTCACAAAAGAGGTTGAATGTCTTGTCAAGAGGAAAAAAGTATGTAAGGATGTATGTAAGGATGAGAAAACAAGGTTCAGTAGGGTCGCTTGAGGGTTACAAGGTAGCAAGGAATGAGCTGAAAAAAGGGCTTGGTAGAGCTAGGAGGGGGGCATGAGAAGTCCGTGGCGGGTCGGATCAAGGAAAACCCCAAGGCTTTTTACTCTTCTGTGAGGAATAAAAGAATGACCAGGGTGAGGGTAGGGCCGGTCAAGGACAGGAGTGGAAACTTGTGCATGGAGTCAGAAGAAATAGGAGAGGCGTTGAATGAATACTTTTCTTCAGTGTTCACAAAGGAGAGGGGCCATGTTTTTGAGGATGAGAGTGTGATTCAGGCAGGTAGGCTGGAGGAAGTAGATGTTCTGAGGAAGGATGTATTAGCAATTTTGAAAAACCTGAGGGTCGACAAGTCCCCTGGGCCAGGTGGGATATACCCAAGAGATGAGATTGCAGAGCCTTTGGCTTTGATCTTTGGGTCCTCGCTGTCCACGGGGATAGTGCCAGAGGAGTGGAGAGTGGCGAATGTTCCTCTGTTCAAGAAAGGGAATAGGTATGACCCTGGTAATTATAGGCCAGTTAGTCTTACTTCGGTGGTCGGAAAGATAATGGAAAAGGTCCTGAAGGATAGGATTTATAACCATTTGGAAAGATGCAGCTTAATCCGGGATAGTCAACACGGATTCGTGAAGGATAGGTCTTGCCTCACAAATTTGATTGAATTCTTTGAGGAGATAACTTAAATGTGTAGTTGAAGGTAGAGCAGTTGATGTCGGATACATGGATTTTGATGAGGTTCCCCATGGTCGGCTCATGAAGAAAGTAAGAAGGTGTGGCATAGAGGGAAATTTGGCCAATTGGATACGTAACTGGCTATCCCATAGAAGACAGAGAGTGGTGGTGGATGGAAAATGTTCAGACTGGAGACCAATTACCAGCGGTGTACCACAGGGATCAGTGCTGGGTTATCTGCTATTTGTGATTTTTATCAATGACTTGGAGGAGGAGGCTGAAGGGTGGGTCAGTAAATTTGCTGATGACACCAAGATTGGTGGAGTAGTGGATGAGGTGGAGGGCTGTTGTAGGCTGCAAAGAGACATTGATAGGATGCAGAGCTGGGCTGAAAAATGGCAGATGGAGTTGAACCCTGATAAGTGCGAGGTGACTCATTTTGGTAGAAAAAATTTGAATGTGGATTACAGGGTCAACGGCAGGGTTCTGAGGAATGTGGAGGAACAGAGAGATCTTGGGGTTCATGTCCACAGATCTCTGAAGGTTGCCACTCAAGTGGATAGAGCCGTGAAGAAGGCCTATAGTGTGTTAGCGTTTATTAACATGGTGCTTGAGTTTAAGAGCAGCGGGGTTATGCTGCAACTGTACATGACCCTGGTGAGACCACATTTGGAGTATTGTGTGCAGTTCTGGTCACCTCACTATAGGAAGGATGTGGAAGCATTGGAAAGTGTGCAAAGGAGATTTACCAGGATGCTGTCTGGTTTGCAGGATAGGTCTTGTGAGGAAAGGTTGAGGGAGCTAGGGCTTTTGTCTTTGGAGCAGAGGAGGATGAGAGGCGACTTAATAGAGGTTTATAAGATGATGAGGGGGATAGATAGAGTGGACGTTCAGAGACTATTTCCTCAGGTGGATGTAGCTGTTACAAGGGGGCATAACTATAAGGTTCAGGGTAGGAGATATCGGAGGGATGTCTGAGGTAGGTTCTTTACTCAGAGTGGTTAGGGTGTGGAATGGACTGCCAGCTATGATAGTGGAGTCGGACACTTCAGTAACTTTCAAGCGGTTATTGGATAGGCACACCAGAATGACAGGGAGTGGGATAGCTTGATCTTGGTTTCGGACAATGCTCGGCACAACATCGAGGGCCGAAGGGCCTGTTTTGTGCTGGACTGTTCTATGTTCTATACCTGGAACCCACCACCTGGTGATATGTTTCCAAGTCACTCACCAACCTGACTTGGAAACATATCGTAGTTGCTTCACTGTCACTGGGGAAACATCCTGGAACTCCCTCCTCAACAGCACTGTGGGGTGTACCTCCACCTCAAGGACTGCAGTGAATAAAGATCAATATGGCACAGGAACAGGCCCTTCGGCCCTCCAGGCCTGCGCCGACCATGGTACCTGCCTAAATTAAAACCATATGCACTTACGGAGTCCGTATCATCATAGAATTTACAGTGCAGAAGGAGGCCATTTGGCCCATCGAATCTGCACCGGCTCCTGGAAAGAGCACCCTATCCAAGGTCAACACCTCCACCCTATCCCCATAACCCAGTAACCCCAGCCAACACTAAGGGCAATTTATCATGGCCAATCCACCTAACCTGCACCTCTTTGGACTGTGGGAGGAAACCGGAGCACCCGGAGGAAACCCACGCACACACGGGGAGGATGTGCAGACTCCGCACAGACAGTGACCCAAGCCGGAATCGAACCTGGGACCCTGGAGCTGTGACGCAATTGTGCTATCCACAATGCTACCGTGCTGCCCCACTTTGTCAGTGTTACCTTCCCCACTGTCACTGAGAGCAAGAGAGTTTTGGGAAGTCACTGGGCCAAAGAGCTTGATAAGATTGCTCAGGAAAATTGCTGAAGGTTCCTGAGTCAAAGAGGCTGAGGAAGTTGTTGCAATTTAGAGAGGCAGAGATTTAAAGAGGCAGCTGAGACAGGATTTCCAAGGAGGCCAAGGTGACATTTGAAGTCTGAGAGACTGCTGAAGCTTGGGCAAACAGAGAAGATGGTGAAATAGTTGAGGGTGGGAATTATGGTAAGCCCCACCATGGAAATGTTCTGATTGTTCTTCCGATGCCTGCCCTCCTTTTACAAGGCACTGCTTTAAAAGAATTAAGGAACTTTCCTGGGGTCTGCCTTGGAAGCCATCAGAGTATGAGGTAGAAGTACCTATGAAGCCTTAAAAAAAACATTAAATCCTTTCGTAAGAAATCACTGCAGATGATATTTTGATAGAAGTTGGATGAGGAAACACATCTATTTAGCTATGCATCTTCAAGAATCTGTTGCCACTAAGTTGCTGCAGACTTTATAAAAGTATATTATCTTAATTGGTATTGTACTAGACTAACAACAAAAGCTCATTCCATGATGAAAAGGTGCAGAATCTGGTTGTTTGTTGGTTTGAACCAGGAAATTAGTATACAAATTACTGAATTAATGTAAAAACCCAACTGCTTCACTAAAGCCCTTCACTGAAGTGGAACTGCCTCAATTTGAATGAGGTGTTACTAGCCCTACACCAAGTGAATGACCCGTGATACCCTGAAGGAGAAACTCAGGATGACCAATAAATACGACCTTCCACAGCTTTCAATAAAAAAGTAAAGACTTTTAAAGGGGAACACTGTAGCACACATAGCTCCAGGAACCCAGGTTTAATTCCGGCCTCGGGTGACTGCCTCTGTGGAGTTTGCACTTTCTCCCCGTGTGTGCGTGGGTTTCCTCCGGGTGCTCAGGTTTCCTCCCACAGTCCAAGGATGTGCAGGTTATATGGATTGGCCATGCTAAATTGACCCTTAGTGTCCAAAACGTTAGGTCGGGTTACTGAGTTTATGGGGATAGGGTGGAGCAGTGGGCTTAAGTAGTGCTGCTCTTTCCAAGGGCCGTGCAGACCGGATGGGCCAAATGGCCTTCTGCACTGTAAATTCTATGAAGTTTCTTTGTAATATCTATTTACACAACAAAATGGCAATGGGGAAGGAGTAAAGGGTGGCAAGGTGGCACAATGGTAGGGCGTCATGTGGCGCAGTGGTTAGCATTGGGACTGCGGCACTGAGGACCCGGGTTCGAATCCTGGCCCTGGGTGACTGTCCATGTGGAGTTTGCACATTCTCCCCCGTGTCTGCGTGGGTTTCACCCCCACAACCCAAAGGTGTGCAGGTTAGGTGGATTGGCCACGCTAAATTGCCCCTTGATTGGAAAAAAAATAATTGGTACTCTAAATTTATAATAATTTTTAAAAAGGTGGCACAATGGTTAGACTGCCCAGTCTGCGACTTTAACCAGCCTGATGACCCCCAGGTCTTCCAGCTGTCCGGACTCTGTCTCAACCTTTGGTAGGGAACCAAGTGAGCCTGAAAATATTTTGATTGTACGTCAGGGCCTACATGATTTTTCGCCATGGCCCCTTTTATTTTCTCCAAGCTGACCTGAAACACCTCGGGTACTTCCCCAGTATCTCGTAGAGGCTTCCAGAGCCCATCTGGAAATTTTGCTGCCAATCAAAGCAGAAACCCTGTAGCTAATCGTGTCCTAGCAAACTGGGGCCATGTCCTTTTAGTATAATCAGTGGTATCCATACCGACTGCTGTCCGTAAACTACTGGGGTCATCATAGTCTCCGCTATGGCCAGTGGTTCTCTCCTATACGTGGCCAATCTTGTCTCAGTATCCTGCAGACATTGCACTTCCGATTCCCATGTCCAATTCCAGTTTCAAGGAATAGCCGTTTACGAGAATGGTGATTCTGATGGGTGCCACAATGCAATTTAGCTGCATACTCTCGTCTTCTGGCTGCTCTAAGAGAAACATGCAGAACTGAGGTCGACGCCTACCTCTAATGGAGCAGCGTGCTGACTATCTGCCTGGTGGTTTCGGCTCCCTGCAGCTTCTCAGGCCGCAGGCCCCACATTGTCGTGGGTCCTCTTCAGTTTTGGGGGACGGGTCCTTCATGGTCAACTCGGTTCTAGACCATCGGCCCTGATCTTGGCGGTGTTCCTTCCAGGGTGGGGTTTTGGAGTCTCCCATTTTAGAACAAAGAACAAAAAAATATTACAGCCCCGGAACAGGCCCTTCGGCCCTCCAAGCCTGCGCTGATCCAGTTCCTCTATCTAAAACTGTCGCCTATTTTCTAAGGATCTGTATCCCTCTGCTCCCTGCCCATTCATGTATCTGTCTAGATACATCTTAAATGACGCTATCGTGACCTCCTCTACCACCTCCGCCGGCAATGCGTTCCAGGCACCCACCACCCTCTGCGTAAAGAACTTTCCACGCATATCTCCCTTAAACTTTTCCCCTCTCACCTTGAACTCGTGACTCCTAGTAATTGAGTCCCCCACTCTGAGAAAAAGCTTCTTGATATCCACCCTGTCTATACCTCTCATGATTTTCTAGACCTCAATGAGGTTCCCCCCTCAACCTCCGTCTTTCTAATGAAAATAATCCTAATCTACTCAACCTCTCTTCATAGCTAGCGCCCTCCATACCAGGCAACATCCTGGTGAACCTCAAAGAACAAAGAAACGTACAGCACAGGAACAGGCCCATCGGCCCTCCAAGCCCGTGCCGACCATGCTGCCCGACTAAACTACAATCTTCTACACTTCCTGGGACCGTATCCTTCTATTCCCATCCTATTCATATATTTGTCAAGATGCCCCTTAAATGTCCCTATCGTCCCTGCTTCCACTACCTCCTCCGGTAGCGAGTTCCAGGCACCCACTACCCTCTGCGTAAAAAACTTGCCTCGTACATCTACTCTAAACCTTGCCCCTCTCACCTTAAACCTATGCCCCCTAGTAATTGACCCCTCTACCCTGGGGAAAAGCCTCTGACTATCCACTCTGTCTATGCCCCTCATAATTTTGTATACCTCTATCAGGTCTCCCCTCAACCTCCTTCGTTCCAGTGAGAACAAACCGAGTTTATTCAATCGCTCCTCATAGCTAATGCCCTCCATACCAGGCAACATTCTGGTAAATCTCTTCTGCACCCTCTCTAAAGCCTCCACATCCTTCTGGTAGTGTGGCGACCAGAATTGAACACTATACTCCAAGTGTGGCCTAACTAAGGTTCTATACAGCTGCAACATGACTTGCCAATTCTTATACTCAATGCCCCGGCCAATGAAGGCAAGCATGCCGTATGCCTTCTTGACTACCTTCTCCACCTGTGTTGCTCCTTTCAATGACCTGTGGACCTGTACTCCTAGATCTCTTTGACTTTCAATACTCTTGAGGGTTCTACCATTCACTGTATATTCCCTACCTGCATTAGACCTTCCAAAATGCATTACCTCACATTTGTTCGGATTAAACTCCATCTGCCATCTCTCCGCCCAAGTCTCCAGACAATCTAAATCCTGCTGTATCCTCCGACAGTCCTCATCGCTATCCGCAATTCCACCAACCTTTGTGTCGTCTGCAAACTTACTAATCAGACCAGTTACATTTTCCTCCAAATCATTTATATATACTACAAAGAGCAAAGGTCCCAGCACTGATCCCTGTGGAACACCACTGGTCACAGCCCTCCAATTAGAAAAGCATCCCTCCATTGCTACTCTCTGCCGTCTATGGCCTAGCCAGTTCTGTATCCACCTTGCCAGCTCACCCCTGATCCCGTGTGACTTCACCTTTTGTACTAGTCTACCATGAGGGACCTTGTCAAAGGCCTTACTGAAGTCCATATAGACAACATCTACTGCCCTACCTGCATCAATCATCTTAGTGACCTCCTCGAAAAACTCTATCAAGTTAGTGAGACACGACCTCCCCTTCACAAAACCGTGCTGCCTCTCACTAATACGTCCATTTGCTTCCAAATGGGAGTAGATCCTGTCTCGAAGAATTCTCTCCAGTAATTTCCCTACCACTGAAGTAAGGCTCACCGGCCTGTAGTTCCCGGGATTATCCTTGCTACCCTTCTTAAACAGAGGAACAACATTGGCTATTCTCCAGTCCTCCGGGACATCCCCTGAAGGCAGCGAGGATCCAAAGATTTCTGTCAAGGCCTCAGCAATTTCCTCTCCAGCCTCCTTCAGTATTCTGGGGTAGATCCCATCCGGCCCTGGGGACTTATCTACCTTAATATTTTTTAAGACACCCAACACCTCGTCTTTTTGGATCACAATGTGACCCAGGCTATCTACACCCCCTTCTCCAGACTCAACATCTACCAATTCCTTCTCTTTGGTGAATACTGATGCAAACCTCTGCACCTTCTCCAATGCATCCACATCCTTTTGGTAATGTGGCGATCAGGACTGTACGCAGTATTCCAAATGTGGCCGAACCAAAGTCTTATACAACTGTAACATGACCTGCCAACTCTTGTACTCAATACCCCTCCCGATGAAGGAAAGCATGCCGTATGCCTTCTTGACCACGCTTATCGACCTGCGCAGCCACCTTCAGGGTACAATGGACCTGAACACCCAGATCTCTTTGCACATCAATTTTCCCCAGGGCTTTTTCATTTACCGTATAGTTCGCTCTTGAATTGGATCTTCCAAAATGCATCACCTCGCATTTGTCCGGATTGAACTCCATCTGCCATTTCTCCGCCCAACTCTCCAATCTATCTATATTCTGCTGTATTCTCTGACAGTCCCCTTCACTATCTGCTACTCCACCAATCTTAGTGTCATCTGCAAACTTGCTAATCAGACCACCTATACCTTCCTCCAGATCATTTATGTATATCACAAACAACAGTGGTCCCAGCACGGATCCCTGTGGAACACCACTGGTCACAGTTCTCCATTTTGAGAAACTCCCTTCCACTACTATTCTCTGTCCCCTGTTGCCCAGCCAGTTCTTTATTCCGGGAGCGGGAGAGAGAGAGGGAGCCGGAGCGCAGCGAGTGCAGCTTGGGATTCAGGTAGGTGTTTAAACTTGCCCCCAGGTTCCAGCGGCCTTCATTTCCGGGAGCGGGAAAGAGAGGGAGCCGGAGCGCAGCGAGTGCAGCTTGGGATTCAGGTAGGTGTTTAAACTTGCCCCCAGGTTCCAGCGTCCTTCATTTTTCGGAGCGGGAGAGAGGGAGCCGGAGCGCAGCGAGTGCAGCTTGGGATTCAGGTACGTGTTTAAACTTGCCCCCAGGTTCCAGCGGCCTTTATTTTTCGGAGCGGGAGAGAGCGAGGGAGCCAGAGTGCAGCTTGGGAATCAGGTAGGTGCTTAAGTGTTTAATTTTTACCTCTATTTAAGTTGGGCGTTGCTAAACCCGAGACACTACACTTGTAGTGTCTCCCACCCTTCCACCTCCTCTAACCTAAGGGGGTGAGTGAATATCAGGTAAGCTCTCTCTTTTCTTTTTTTATCCGCAAGTTATAGCTTCAGATTTTCAGCGGGAGCAGTGGCCAGGGGTCTGTCGGGAAGGTAAGTTTACCCTTTAAAAACTTACCTTGCAGGAGAAGCGGCCTTCAGATTTTTGGCGGGAGCAGTGGCCAGGGGTCTGTCGTGAAGGTAAGTAGCTGGGAGAAATTTAACTCTTCGTGGGTTGCTAAGTATTGTGATTGGTAAGTAAAATCCTTATTCCTTTCACTTATTCATTATTTGATATTATATTTGTAATCAGTTAAGGTAAAGTGTAAAAATGGCAGGAGATCCCAGACCCGTGTTATGCTCCTCGTGCTCAATGTGGGAGTTCAGGGACGTGGCCGATGCCCCTGACTCACCAGGGGAAGGCAGTAGTAGCCAGGCTCATGGCACCGTGGCTGGCTCTGCTGCACAGAAGGGCGGGAAAAAGACTGGCAGGGCTATAGTCATAGGGGATTCAATCGTAAGGGGAGTGAGTAGACAGGCGTTTCTGTGGTTGAAAACGAGACTCCCGAATGGTATGTTGCCTCACGGGTCAGGGATGTCTCAGATCGGCTGCAGGACATACTGAAGGGGGAGGGTGAACAGCCAGTTGTCATGGTGCATATAGGCACCAACGATATAGGTAAAAAATAGGATGAGGTCCCACAATCAGAATTTAGGGAGTTAGGAGATAAGTTCAAAAGTAGGACCTAAAAGGTAGTAATCTCAGGATTGCTACCAATGCCACGAGACAGTCAGAGTAGAAATTCAAGAATAGTCAGAATGAATATGTGGTTTGAGAGATGGTGCAGGAGGGAGGTATTCAGATTTCTGGGGCATTGGAACCGGTTCTGGGGGCGGTGGGACCATTACAAATCAGATGGTCTACACCTGGGCAGGTGGAACCAATGCCCTAGGGGGTGCTTTTGCTAACACTGTTTTAAACTAATGTGGCAGGGGGATGGGAACCAGATTAGGAAGTTAGAGGTCAGTAAAGAGGCAACAACTAAAGCCAGTAAGGTACTAGATAATAAACTCAATGTGACTAAGGGGAAGAGTAGACAGGGAAGAGATGATGAACGCAAAGGGACAGGTGGTCTGAGGTGCATTTGTTTCAATGCGAGAAGTGCAGCATGTAAGGCAGATGAACTTAGGGCTTGGATTAGTACCTGGGAATGTGTTATTGGTATTACGGAGACTTAGTTGAGGGAAGGGCAAGACTGGCAACTAAATATCCCAGGGTATAGATGCTTCAGGAGGGATAGAGAGGGAGGTAAAAGGGGTGGAGGAGTTGCATTACTGGTCAGAGATGATATCACAGCTATGATTAAGGAGGGCATGATGGAGGATTCGAGCACTGAGGCAATATGGGTAGAGTTAAGAAATAGGAAGGGTGCAGTAACATTGTTGGGACTTTACTACAGGCCTCCCAAAAGCGAGCGTGAAGTAGAGGTACAAATATGTAGACAGATTATCGAAAAATGTAGGAGCAATAGGGTGGTTGTGATGGGAGATTTTAACTTCCCCAGCATTGAATGGGACTCATGTAGTGTTGGAGGCGTAGATGGAGCAGAATTTGTAAGGAGCATCCAGGAGAGTTTTTTAGAGCAGTATGTAAATAGTCCAACTCGGGAAGGGGCCCCTGGTATTGGGGAATGATCCCGGCCAGGTGGTTGAAGTTTAGTCGGTGATTACTTTGGGAATAGCGATCACAATTCCGTAAGTTTTAGAATATTCATGGGCAAAGATGAGAGTGGTCCTAAAGAAAGAGTGCTAAACTGGGGAAAGGACAAGTGTAACAAAATTCGTCAGGAGCTAGGGAATGTGGATTGGAAGCAGCTCTTTAAGGGTAAATCCACATTTGAAATGTGGGAGTCTTTTAAGGAAAGGGTAATTAGAGTGCAGGACAGACATGTCCCTGTGAAAATGAGGGATAGAAATGGCAAGATTAGGGAACCATGGATGACGGGTGGAATTGCGAGACTAGCTAAGATGAAAAAGGAAGCATACATAAGATCTAGGCAACTTAAATCTGATGAAGCTTTGGAGGAATATCGAGAAAGTAGGACGAATCTGAAACGTGCAATAAAGAGGGCTAAAAGGGGTCATGAAATATCTTTGGCTAACAGGGTTAAGGAAAATCCCAAAGCCTTTTATTCGTATATAAGGAGCAAGAGGGTAACTAGAGAAAGGATTGGCGCACTCAAAGACAAAAGAGGGAATTTATGCGTGGAGTAGGAGGAAATGGGTGAGATTTTTAATGAGTACATTGCATCGGTATTCACCAAGGAGAGAGACATGACGGATTTTGAGGCTAAGGATGGGTGTTTAAATACTCTAGGTCAAGTTGGCATAAGGAAGGGGGAAGTTTTGGGTATTCTAAAAGGCATTAAGGTGGACAAGTCCCCAGGTCCGGATGGGATCTTTTCATAGAATTTATAGTGCAGAAGGAGGCCTTTCGGCCCATCGAGTCTGCACCGGCTCTTGGAAAGAGCACCTTACCCAAGATCAACACCTCCACCCTATCCCCATAACCCAGTAACCCCACCCAACACTAAGGGCAATTTTGAACACTAAGGGCAATTTATCATGGCCAATCCACCTAACCTACACATCTTTGGACTGTGGGAGGAAACCGGAGCGCCCGGAGGAAACCCACGCACAGACGGGAGGATGTGCAGACTCCGCACAGACAGTGACCCAAGCCGGAATCGAACCTGGGACCCTGGAGCTGTGAAGCAATTCTGCTATCCACAATGCTACCATGCTGCTCCATCTATCCCAGGTTACTGAGGGAAGAAATAGCTGGGGCCTTAAACAGATATCTTTGCAGCATCCTTGAACACGGGTGAGGTCTCGGAGGACTGGGGAATTGCTAATGTTGTCCCTTTGTTTAAGAAGGGTAGCAGGGATAATCCAGCGAATTATAGACCTGTGAGCTTGACGTCAGTGGTAGGCAAACTGTTGGAGAAGATACTGAGGGATAGGATCTATTCACATTTGGAAGAAAATAGACTTTTCAGTGATAGGCAGCATGGTTTTGTGCAGGGAAGGTCATGTCTTACAAACCTAATAGAATTCTTTGAGGAAGTGACAACATTAATTGATGAGGGAAGGGCTGTAGATGTCATATACATGGACTTCAGTAAGGCGTTTGATAAAGTTTCCCATGGCAGGTTGATGGAAAAAGTGAAGTCGTATGGGGTTCAGGATGTACTAGCTAGATGGATAAAGAATTGGCTGGGCAACAGGAGACAGAGAGTAATGGTGGAAGGGAGTGTTTCAAAATGGAGAAAGGTGACTAGTGGTGTTCCACAGGGATCCGTGCTCGGACGACTGTTGTTTGTGATATACATAAATGACCTGGACGAAGGTATAGGTGGCCTGATTAGCAAGTTTGCAGATGATACTAAGATTGGTAGAGTTGCAGATAGCGAGGAGGACTGTCAGAGAATACAGCAAAATATAAATAGATTGGAGAGTTGGGCAGAGAAATGGCAGAGTTCAATCTAGGCAAAGGCGAGGTGATGCATTTTGGAAGATCTAATTCAAGAGCGAACTATACGGTCAATGGAAGAGTCCTGGGGAAAATTGATGTACAGAGAGATCTGGGAGTTCTGGTCCATTGTACCCTGAAGGTGGCAACGCAGGTCGATAGAGTGGCCAAGAAGGCATACAGCATGCTTGCCTTCATCGGAACGGGGTATTGAGTACAAGAGTCGGCAGGTCATGTTACAGTTGTATAGGACTTTGGTTAGGCCACATTTGGAATACTGCGTGCAGTTCTGTGCGCCACATTACCAGAAGGATGTGGATGCTTTAGAGAGGGTGCAGAGGAGGTTCACCAGGATGTTGCCTGGTATGGAGGGTGCTAGCTATGAAGAAAGGTTGAGTAGATTAGGATTGTTTTCGTTGGAAAGATGGAGGTTGAGGGGCGACCTGATTGAGGTCTAGAAAATCATGAGAGGTATAGACAGGGTGGATAGCAACAAGCTTTTTCCAAGAGTGGGGGTGTCAATTACAAGGGGTCACGATTTCAAGGTGAGAGGGTGAAAGTTTAAGGGAAATGTGCATGGAAAGTTTTTTACGCAGAGGTGGTGGGTGCCTGGAATGCTTTGCCAGCGGAGGTGGTAGAGGCGGGCACAATAGCATCATTCAAGATGCATCTAGACAGATATATGAATGGGTGGGGAACAGAGGGAAGTAGATCCTTGGAAAATAGTTGACAGGTTTAGATAAAGGATTTGGATCGGCGCAGGCTGGGAGGGCCGAAGGGCCTGTTCCTGTGCTGTAGTTTTCTTTGTTCTTTGTATCTAGCTTGTACACCCGGGACCCCATGAGACTTCACTTTCTCCATCAGCCGACCATGGGGAACCTTATCAAATGCCTTACTGAAGTCCAAGTATATGACATCTGCAGCCCTTCCCTCATCAATCAACTTTGTCACTTCCTCAAGGAATTCTATTAAGTTGGTAAGACATGACCTTCCCTGCGCAAAACCATGTTGCCCATCACTGATAAGCCCATTTTCTTCCAAATGGGAATAGATCCTATCCCTCAGTATCTTCTCCAGCAGCTTCCCTACCACTGACATCAGGCTCACCGTTCTATAATTACCTGGATTATCTCTGCTACCCCTCTTAAACAAGGGGACAACATTAATTCTCCAGTCCTCCGATACTTCACCCGTGTTCAAGGATGCTGCAAAGATATCTGTTAAGGCCCCAGCTACTTCCTCTCTCACTTCCCTCAGTAACCTGGGATAGATCCCACCCGGACATGGGGACATGTCCACCTTAATGACTTTTAGAATACCCAACACATCCTCCCTCCTTATGCCGACTTGACCGAGAGTAATCAAACATCTATCCCTAACCTCCACATCCGTCATGTCCCTCTCTCGGTGAATACTGATGCAAAGTACTTATTAAGAATCTCACCCATTTTCTCTGACTCCACGCATAACTTTCCTCCTTTGTACTTGAGTGGGACAACCCTTTCTCTAGTTACCCTCTTGCTCCTTATATATGAATAAAACGCTTTGGGATTTTCCTTAACCCTATTTGCTAAAGATATTTCATGACCCCTTTTAGCCCTCTTGATTCCTCGTTTCAGATTGGTCCTACATTCCCGATATTCTTCCAAAGCTTTGTCTATCTTCAGTCGCCTAGACCTTATGTATGCTTCCTTTTTCTTCTTAGCTAGCCACAATTTCACCTGTCATCCATGGTTCCCCAATCTTGCCATTTCTATCCCTCATTTTCACAGGGAAATGTCTGTCCTGCACTCTAATCAACCTCTCTTTAAAAGCCTCCCACATATCAAATGTGGATTTACCTTCAAACACTGCTCCCAATCCACATTTCCCAGCTCCTGCCGAAATTTTAATAGCTGGCCTTCCCCCAATTTAGCACTCTTGCTTTAGGACCACTCTCGTCTTTGTCCATGAGTATTCTAAAACTTACGGAATTGTGATCACTATTCCCAAAGTAATCCCCGACTGAAACTTCAACCACCTGGCCGGACTCATTCCCCAACACCAGGTCCAGTATGGCCCCTTCCCGAGTTGGACTATTTACATACTGCTCTAGAAAACCCTCCTGGATGCTCCTTACAAATTCTGCTCCATCTAGACCTCTGACACTAAGTGTATCCCAGTCAATGTTGGGAAAATTAAAATCTCCTATCACCACCACCCTGTTGCTGCTCCATCTTGCCATAATCTGTTTACATATTTGTACCTCTTTCTCACTCTCGCTGTTGGGAGGTCTGTAGTACAGCCCCAACATTGTTACCGCAGCCTTCCTGTTTCTGAGCTCTGCACATATCGCCTCACTGCTCGAGTCCTCCATAGTGCCCTCCTTCAGCACAGCTGTGATATCCTCTCTGACCAGTAATGCAACTCCTCCACCCCTTTTACCTCTCTATCATGCCTGAAGCATCGATATCCTGGGATATTTAGTTGCCAATCATGCTCTTCCCTCAACAAAGTCTCAGTAATAGCAATAATATCATACTCCCAGGTACTAATCCAAGCCCTAAGTTCATCTGCCTTACCTACTACACTTCTTGCATTAAAACAAATGCACCTCAGACCACCAGTCCCTTTGCGTTCATCATCTGCTCCCTGCCTATTCTTCCCCTTAGTCACGCTGACTTCATGATCTAGTTCCTTACAGGCTTTAGTTACTACCTCCTTACTGTCCACTAACCTCCTCATTTGGTTCCCATCCCCCTGCCACATAAGTTTAAACCCTCCCCAACAGCGTTAGCAAAAGCACCCCCAAGGACATTGGTTCCAGTCCGGCCCAGGTGTAGACCATCCAATTTGTAGTCGTCCCACCTCCCCCAGAACCGGTCCCAATGTCCCAAAAATCTGAACCCCTCCCTCCTGCACCATCTCTCAAGCCATGCATTCATCCTGCCTATTCTTTCATTTCTACTCTGACTACCACGTGGCACTGGTAGCAATCCTGAGATTACTACCTCTGAGGTCCAACTTGGCTCCTAACTCCCTAAATTCTGCTTGTAGGACCTCATCCCATTTTTTATCTATATCATTGGTGCCTATATGCACCATGACAACTGGCTGTTCACCCTCCCCCTTCAGAATGTTCTGCAGCTGATCTGAGACATCCCTGACCCGTGCACCTGGGAGGCAACATACCATTCGGGAGTCTCGTTTTCGACCTCAGAACTGCCTATCTACAACCCTTACAATTAAATCCCCTATGACTATAGCCCTTGCACTCTTTTTCCCGCCCCTCTGTACAGCAGAGCCAGCCACGGTGCCATGAACCTGGCTACTGCTGCCTTCCCCTGGTGAGCCATCTTCCCCAACAGTATCCAAAACGGTATACCTGTTTTGGATAGAGATGACTGCAGGGGACACCTGCACTTCCTTCCTGCTTTTTCTCTGCCTTTTGGTCACCCATTCCCTTTCTCCCTCAGCAATCCTAATCTGTGGTGTGACCAATTCGCTAAACGTGCTATCCACGACCTCCTCAGCATCGCGGATGCTCCAAAGTGAGTCTATCCGCAGCTCCAGAGCCGTCATGCAGTCTAACAAGAGCTGCAGCTGGACACACTTCCCGCACGTGAAGGAGCCAAGGACATCAGCCACGCCCCTGAGCTCCCACATTGAGCAAGAGGAGCATAACATGGGTCTGAGATCTCCTGCCATTTTTAAGCTTAACTTAGTCCAACTATAATAGCAAATAATAGATAAATGAAAAAGGAAAGAAAAATTGTTACCAATCACACGATAAAAAAAATTCCAAATAGAAAAACCTTACCTTATCAACACACCTCAGGTAAAAGAAAAACTACTTACCAGTCACCAGCCAATCACTTACCTGCTGGCTGTGACATCACGGTTCAACTTGTTTCTACTTCTACCTGCCCTCGAGTCTCCCTGTTGATCTTTATTCGGCTGGGATCCTTACAGTGATTGTTTATTTTTGGTTAGAGTAGGAGGTAGGGGGGGAAACACTGAAGAAGTGTTTGGGGTTTAATTGTCACTTGACAACAGCTCCTCCACAAACCACCTTCTGGATACAGTGACCGCAATGTACTGATGCAAATTTTCCCCACAACAGCCAATCAGCGGCTCCGCTCTGCTGACCTCTGCTGGATGCTTGCCTTCACTTGAGCAGGAAGGGTGTCTTGCTCAGGTACACCTTCTGGATACAGTGACCGCAATGCACTGATGCAACTTTTCCCCGCAACAGCCAATCAGCGGCTCCGCTCTGCTGCCCTCTGCTGGAGCACGTACACTGGGGGGGGAGGCACATCCTACATTATCACTTCCATTGTCTGCAACTCTTGTACTCCTTTCTCTGCACTCTCTCTTGACAGAGCGCTTTCCACGGCCTTCTTTAACTCAATCAGCGGCTCAGTGAGCAACTTCCGTTCAGTTGCCCGCACTGACTAATCTGTCCCGTAGAATTTCAGACAGAGAATTTCAGGGCCATATTCACAAAACTTAGCCAGTTTCCTTTGATGCTTCAAAAAACTAGGTTACAGACACTCGCCATGTTTATTCAGCCATGTTAAAATGGTATCCTTGCATGGCAGCTTGGGGTCATAATGGCTTGCAACTAGCATTGCCAACTCCTCAAACATCTTCGAGTCTGGAGACACAGGGTATGTTAGACTTTGATTACGCTGAAGGTGGGCGCTCCACAGGCAGTCAACAGTATCACTGTCTGGCACTCTTCACCCATTATCGCTTTGGCCCTGAAGAAATAGCGCACAAGTTCGGCATATTGCATCCTATATTCTATGCTTGCATTAATACATCCAATCTCCCGAAAAGCGGCATTTTGAAAATAGTGCAAACCTTTCCCCAATGGTATGAATAGAGTTGGCCTGGTTTCCAACCATTAATGGCACCGACTGCCGTTCCACTTTATCCTTGTCGCCAGTATTGAGTCCATAGAGGCGTGCACATGAGAGGCTAAAATAAACTATTGGCTTATTTGACAGTGAACTATTTACATGTTGTACACAGATCCCAGTCGGGACTTCTCTGCATGAAATGAAATGAAAATCGCTTATTGTCACAAGTAGGCTTCAAATGAAGTTACTGTGAAAAGCCCCTAGTCACCACATTCTGGCGCCTGTTCGGGGAGGCTGGTACGGGAATTGAACCGTGCTGCTGGCTGCCTTGGTCTGCTTTCAAAGCCAGCGATTTAGCCCTGTGCTAAACTCCCACTTGGGCTATGCTTTTATAATTTAGCTCTGCTGATGGGGCCCCCGCCCCTCAGCATAGACGATCACACTAAAATGAGATTCACTAATTGGTCCAACCCATCGATCTTGTGCGGGTAATAACACTATCCCAGTCTATAATTGGATCATTTAAATCACCCATTATAATAATTATATAATTCTTGCATCTCAATAATTTATTTGCCTTACTACTAGTTGGGTGGTCTATATCCTATACTGATCAGTGATATTGCACCTTTTTCATTCCTTACCTTTAGCAAGAGAAATTCGATCTTTGACCCCTCTGGAACATCCTCTCTCCGTCTGTAAGTCCACATTTAACAAGTACTGCCAATTTTTCTCCGATCCTCTCTGAATTTCCCCTCAGTTTCACATCCTCCTGTCAATCTAGCTTAAACCCTCCTCAACAGCGCTCTTAAACCTCCCTGCAAGGACATTAGTCCCAGGACTGTTTGCACAGGCCCTACCTGCCTCAGAACCAGTCTCAGTGCCTCAGGAATCAAAAGCCCTCCTTCCTACGCCATTTCTCCAGCCAGGTGTTGAACTGCTCAATCTTCCTATTCTTATGTTTCCTGGCACATGCCACTGGGAGAAACCCTGAGATTACTGCTCTTTAGGTCCTGCTTTTAAATTCCCTTCCTAACTCCCTAAAATCTGCTTTGAAGACTTCATCCTTTTCTTCCCATGTCATTGGTCCAGTGTTGATTGTGCTTCCCCAAAAGAATGACCTGCAGCTGATCTGTGACATCCTTGACTCTGGCAACAGGGAGGCAACATACCATCTTTGAGTCATGTCTGTGGCCACAGCATTGCATGTTTACTCCCCTAACTATGGAATCCCCTCATACTACAGCACTTCCACTTTCCTGCCCATGCAGCTGACCCACCCATGGTGCCACAAACTGGGCTCTTGCCACAATTTTCTGAGGAACCGTTTTGCTCACCAGTATCCAAAATGGAAACGTGGTCCGAAAGCACAATAGCCTCAGGTGATTCCTGCACTACCTGTATGACAGAGAGGATTTTAAGATATAGCAAAGGAAGACCAAGAAACTGACAAAGAAAAGAAGAATAGAATATGAATACCATCTAGCAAAATGCATAAAAACAGGAAAAGTGGCTAAGATAAATGTGGGTCCATTACAGGCAGAGTCAGGCAGATTCATGATGGGGAAATGATAGAGAAGCTAAATTAATACTTTGGGCGGGATTTACTGGCTGTTCACACCGGCGGGAAATTCTGGTTCCATGCCGGCGCACAGGTTTCCTGGTGATGAATGGTGCAGTCAACGGAAAATCTCATTGACAACGGGGAGGCCGGTAGATCCCGCTGGCGGGCTGCCAAGCACAAAGTGAGGTGGTCGGTAAATCCCACTCCTTGGGCTGGATTTTCCGTCGCGCCACCTTTCCGTTTCACCCCGCCGGCGGGATGCTCCGTTACGCCGACAGGTCAATGGGGTTTCCCATTATGGGGCAGCCCCACACCGTCGGGAAACCCCCGGGGTTGCCGGTAAAACGGAGCATCCTGCCGGCGGAGAATCCAGCCCCTGATGTGGTGTCTATGGAAGATATAGGAATACTCCCAGATGTAGAGAGCCAAGGGATTTGGAGAAGGAAATTAGTATAAGTAAGAAGATTGTATTGAAGAAATTAATGGGATGGGTCCCATGTTTAATTCTGGTCTCCACACTACCAGGAGGATCTGAAGGCTTTGGAGAGGGTACAGAAGAGGTTTACCAGCCTGTTGCCTGGTATGGAGGGCATTAGCTATGAGGAGAGGTTGGATAAACTTGGTTCGTTCTCTGGCACATCAGAGGTTGAGGCGCGACCTGATTGAAGTCTACAAAATTATGAGGGGCATGGACAGAGTGGATAGTCAGAAGCTTTTTCCCAGGATGGAAGAGTCAGTTACTAGGGGACATAGGTTTAAGATGTGAGGGACAAAGTTTAGAGGAGATATGACACAGAGGGTGAGTGCCTGGAACTTGTCGGAGGAGGTGGTGGAATTAGATACGATAGTGACGTTTAAGGGGTGTCTTGACAAATACATGACCTGGATGGGAATAGAGGGATACAGACTGCAGAAGTGTAGAAGGTTTTAGGTTAGATGGGCAGCATGGTCAGCGCAGGCTTGGAGGGCTGAAGGGCCTGTTCCTGTGCTGTACTTTTCTTTTTTTGTTCTTTGTATCTGATATGCATTGAAATGCATCCCGGAGTTTAGAAAGAAATCTGTAATACTGATATTAATTATCGTAACAGGTTCTGCATGTGCTGTAGCCAGCAGTCCTTAAAGGAACCCTTGAAACTGCCACCATAAAGGTTGAGTCACATTTTTAAAATATATCTTTCTATGGCATCACAAGGGACCAGAAATATTCTTTTCCGCTCTCCTGTGCTCTGGAATGCAGCTGCTAGCCTTTTCTCCACTTGTGCCTTGTGCTCGCCGCCAGTCACTGGACTCAACTGTAGGCAGTGCAGCTTCATGCAATTTCTAAATGGGGCCTGAGAATTAATACTGATTGATTATGTGTTTTGTGCAATGCTTGTTCCCTCTGCTCATCCTGACTTACAGGTATGAATGAGTTTCTACATCTGTTTTCCCTTGAGTATTTTATCCTCTTCTTTTCAGTGGCTATTTCTTAATTGCTATCCATCTGTAATATGTTTTGCTTCTCCCATCTGGGGACTAAGTCCCCAGGCCAGCGGGAGAACCGAACCGGCGCAAATCACTCCGGCGTCAACAGCCCCCAAAAGTGCGGAATTCTCCGTATTTTCAGGGGCTAGGTGGACGGCGGAGGGGCTGGCGTCGCACCAACCGGCGCCGAAGGGAAGGCGCGAGTTCGTGCATGCGTCGAAGCGACGGCATGCTCTCACGCATGCGCAGAGAGGCTGCCGTGGTTCTGCGCATGCGCAGACCGGCCGGTGCATTTTGCCGCATGCGCGGGGGGTTCTCTTCTCTGCGCTGGCCATGGCAGAGCCCTACAGGCGCCGGCGCGGAAGAAAGGAGTGTCCCCACGGATCAAGCCCACAAGCGGGGGGTTGGAGAATCCCCAGTTGTCAACTGCCATGTGTTTTCTCGATGGGTGATATGTGCCTCTCAAATTTTCTATTTTTGTTTCAGAAACAAATGTTATCAGCTGAAAAAAAAAGACTTCACCCAATGATAGAAGTTGCAGTTGCTGAGTCTGTAATGCACCAAGCTGAATTTTGACAGTCTGCAACAAATGGCTGCACGCATCACCTGTAAATGCAGGAGATCCAATCTACTCCCAAGACTGCACATTATATCCACAATTATTCAGTCCACTGCCAGTTTGCCCTGAAACTTGCAGTGTGTCTAAGTCATCTGATTTGAAGCCTGTTATCATTGGGCAGTGAAAATTGCAACCTAGTTTGATTGAATATTTTCTGTTCAGGGCTTGTGTAATCGAATTATAATTCAGTCTAATGGAAAGTATTTCAGGAAGCTGCTGTGGAATTGTATTTACAGAAGATGCTCAAAAATGTAGCTGGAAGTGATCCTATTACTTCTAAGCTCATTAAACAGTTGGATTCAAAATGCCATCATTCCTTTACTACCTACTGTATTAAGGGTTGTACATTTTTTTGAGGTGACAAGAATGGTCTGTAACATTCATTTCAATTTTGAGACTGTCAGATGTGAAAATTAATTTTTGGAACCTTGCAACTGGATCTAATTCACTTACTAGTGCACCTTATGAAAAGAGCAGAGAGTTTATACAGGTTTTTCAGTTGCCCCGTTCGTGGGGTTGGAACGTATATGCACAGTGATTGTTCAGGAAGTTCCTGAAGGATCTGTCATATTATTAAAGACTTTGACTCCTACGAATCTAAGCTAAGAAAACTTTCATAATTTTGTTCAGCTTAATTTTTCCCATTTCTACAAGAACATTTCCAATCAACCCTACAGCTTTGGAATTTGCAGTTGACCAACAACAGGCATTAATACCTCCTCTAGGTGCAGCGGAATTAATGAAGGAGGGACAGCCCCAGGATTGAAGATGCCAAAGTTACTAAGAGAAAATTATTTATTTATTGAAGTATTTTTTTGTATGCTGTGAAATAAATAATTCTGTTGTGTCTAGTTATGTTGGATCTCATTGCTGGGCAATTTTTCTTTAAATTTCACAACACAAAACAGAACCTGAAATTAAAACCTAATTCTTTCCCCTAATCTACAAATTGCGTATACAATATTTTCAGATAAAAAGGGGGCGATTATGCGGGGCTATTCGCCCTAGCCAGGATTCCTGTTGAATTGGGTATGAGGCCCAAAACGGGATTCTCAAAGATGTCAAACCTGTCATGAGTCTCCCAGCCCACATCCCCGAGACTGCCATGGACTTGGGAGATGGGTACTCTATATGTACCTCCAGGGTGCCACGGGATGGTCCAACAAGGCGATGAACAGGAGGGGTTGTGTTTGGGGTCTTTTCTGGGATAAGGATCATGTGGCAAGCCTTCCTCTGTCAAACCTTTGATGTCTCCCAGCATGTCAATATCAATGATCTGTCAGATGAATGTGTTTTCCCTCTTGAAAGCTTGGGTGGGATTCTCCTTCAGCTGCTTCTTCCGCTTCACCAGCAGCGCACTCGCCCAGGGATTTCCGGATGGCGTGGGAGTAGCCCCAATGGCCAGCTGCCAGGACGGAGAATCCCACTGTCGGTGGGGGCGCGCCGTGCCAGAAAATGGGTCTGGCGGGATGGAGAATCCTGCCCTTGATTTCTGTCGCAGCACATCACTGAAATATCTGTCAGATGAAGGTAAAAGTTTCACTAAAATGTGTTGGAAGTTTTTGGAGCCCTTCACATTCAATTTCATTCCCCTTTAACTTTCTCAATCCTCTGGGCTTGCTGAGAAGCCAAAAGTCTTCGAACTGTATTGTTAACAGTAAATTTCACTGTCCATTTACTAGCCTCATGATTGACAGGTCCAGGCTATTTCAAATGAGAGATTAGCTTTGTTTTTATAGCTCTTCATGATCCATTAACAACTGCTTCCTCCTTTGAGCAGGTGTTTGTAACCACAGTTTTCTTAAAGAGGGTGTTTATTTGCTCTGAAGTGCTTTGTCTTTTCAGCAGGTGTTCTGGCCAGCCCCATGTTTTTTCCAAGTTTGAACCTTTCTAGAGAGCAGATATGCTTTCTATGGTAACGACAAGGGGAGTCCGTCGAGTTCACAGGGAGACATTTATTCAGCTTTACAGTGGCACATATATAGGACCCAGGTACACATTGCTAGGTCCTTGCTCCTTTCTGCCAGCTCTTGTCAAAGGTCCTACGCCGTTGCTGTATAAGAGTGTGGCTACTGGGCATTTCCGGTGGCGGCTGTGAGGGAGTAAGTCGCACATTTGGTGGCTCTCGATCCAGTCGGACTTTTGGACCTTTTTCCCTGACTTTTTTGAGCACTAGATTTGAAGGCATAGGCACTCCGGCACTGACTCCAGGGCATGAGGGTAGTTTTGGTCAATGTATATGCCCCAAATTGGGACGATGTGAATTTTATTAAGAGACTGCTGGGGAAGATACCTGACCTGGACTCGCACAGGCTGATTATGGGAGGTGATTTTAACACAGTCCTTGACCCCGGCTTAGACCGGTCGTGTTCAAAAACATGCAAGGTGCAGGCAATGGCAAAAGAATTGAGGGGGTTCATGGAGGGCTAGTTGGCCAACGGGGAAGGAGTTTTTGTTCTATTCACATGTTCATATTTTTTCATCATGAGCAGGGATTTGCTGGCGGGGGTGACAAACGTAGAATATTCGGTGATCGCTATTTGGGACCATGCTCCACACTGGGTTGATCTGCAGGTCTGTAAGGAAAGTTTTCAGCGCCCTCAATGGAGGCTAGAGGTCGGTCTGCTGGCGGACGAGGCGGTGTGTGAGAGGGTGAGGAAATGTATGCAAAACTACCTGCAGGTCAATGACACGGGAAGTCTCAGCTGCGGTGCTCTGGGAGGCGCTGAAGGCAGTGGTGAGAGGGGAGCTGATCTCGATCCGAGCATACGGACAGAGCAGTAACTGACCAACTGGTGAAGGAGATTTTACAGAGATATGCGGAGACCCCGAGGGTAGAGCTTTTAAGGGAACGACGAAGAATGAGTTTGGGGTGTTGTCCACAGGTAAGGTTGTGGAGCAACTTAGGAAGGCGAGGGGTGCGATTTATGCGCACGGGGAGAAAGCTGGCACAGCAACTGAGGAAGAGGGAGGCGGCCAGGGAAATAGGGAAGGTAGTCGAGGGGGGGGAAACTTGGTAGGAGATCAGGCAGGGCTGAACAAGGTGTTCAGGAACTTCTCCAGGAAGTTTTACACCTCGGAATCCCCTGCGGGGCAGGAGGGGGTGAGGCGCTTTCTGGATGGATTGACCTTCCCAAAAGTGGATAGGGGGTTGGTAGACGGGCTGGCGGCCCCGATTAGGACCAAATAAATGTTGGGGGGGGCTTGAGGGCCGCATGGGTATCCGGTGGAGTTTTATAAAAAGTTCTCAGATAGTGGGGCCGGTGCTGGTTAGGGTTTTTAATGAGGCAAGAGACAGAGGGGTTTTACCCCTGATGATGTCACAGGCCACCATCTCCCTGATATTGAAACGGGACAAAGACCCGGAGGCATGTGGGTCCTCTAGGCCGATCTCTGCTCAATGTAGATGCTAAAATACTGGCCAAGCTCTTGGCTGTTAGGATTGAGGACTGTGTGCCGGACGTTATGGAAGATGAAACCGGGTTCGTCAAGGGCAGGCAATTGCTGGCCAACCTAAGAAGGCTGCTGAATGTGATCATGATGCCCCCGGAGAGTAGGGAGGCAGAGGTAGTTGTGGCAATGGATGCCGAGAAGGCTTTCAACCGGGTTGAGTGGGACTATTCATGGGAGGTGCTGAGACAATTTGGGTTTGGGGAGGGCTTTATCGACTGGGTCAGGCTGCTGTACCAGGCTCCGGAGGCTAGTGTAAGGACGAATAGGATGACGTCTCACTATTTTAGACTGTACCGAGGGACAAGGCAGGGGTGTCCCCTCTCCCCACTGCTGTTTGCGCAAGCAATAGAGCCGCTGGCAACTGCTCTGAGAGCTTCTAGGGGTTGGAAGGGGCTGGTATGGGGAGAGGGGCGGTGGAACACAGAGTTTCGTTGTACGCTGATGACCTGCTCTTATATATCACGGGTCCAGTGGCTGGGCTGGATGAAATCATGGAAATCCTGAGGGAATTCAGCCGGTTCTTGGGGTATAAACTGAACATGGCAAAAAGTGAGTTGTTTGTAGTCCAGGCGAGGGGCCAGGAGGGTCGGATGAGGGGGCTGCCGTTTAGGTTAGTAGGGGACAGTTTTAGATACTTAGGGATACAGGTGGCGCAGGACTGGGGCCGGTTGCACAAGTTGAACTTATCTCAGTTGGAGCAAATGAGGGTCGAGTTCCAGAGGTGGGACGCACTCCCACTGACACTAGCGGGGAGAGTTCAGACGGTTAAAATGACGATCCTCCCGAGATTCCTGTTCGTATTCCAGTGTCTCCCCATTTTCATTCCGTGGTCTTTTTTCAAGAAGGTCAATAAAATGATTATGGCATTGGTGTGGGCGGGAAAGTCCCCGCAGGTGAGGAGATTGATGCTCGAGAGGAACCAAGGGGAAGGGGGGCTGGCTCTGCCAAACTTCAGTAATTACTACTGGGCGGCCAACATAGCTATGATAAGGAAGTGGATGGTGGGTGCGGGGTCGGTTTGGGGGTGGATCGAGGCCGCTTCGTGCAAGGGCACCAGTTTGGCCGCCCTGGTTACTGGTTACCGCCGGCACGGTACTCCACCAGCCCTATAGTGGTGGCGACTTTGCGGATCTGGGGCCAATGGAGAAGGCATGTGGGGGAAGTGAGAGCATCAGTTTGGTCCCCAATTTGTGACAATCACCGGTTTGCCCTGTGGAATATGGACGGTGGGTTCTGAACATGGCAGAGGGCTGGGATTGAGAGGATGGGGGATCTGTTCTTGGAAGGGAGCTTCCCTAGCATGAGGGTGCTAGAGGAAAAATTTGGGCTGGCGAGAGGGAATGATTTCAGGTACTTGCATGTGCAGGACTTTCTACGCAGACAGATTCCATCCTTCCCACACCTGCCACATAGGAGGATCCAGGACAGGGTAGTGTCCAGTGGATGGGTTGGGGAGAGGAGGGTCTCGGATATATACAAAGAACTTATGGGGGCCGAGGAGTCGCAGACCGAGGAGTTGAAGCTTAAATGGGAAGAGGAGCTCGGAGGTGAGATAGAAGAGGGCTTATGGGCGGAGGCGTTGAGCAGGGTTAACGTGACTGCAACATGCGCTAGGCTCAGTCTGATTCAATTCAAGGTCATCCACCGGGCCCACATGACAGGGGCTCAGATGAGTAAATTCTTTGAATTGGAGGACAATGCGCCAGATGTTTGGGAGGACCAGCGAACCATGTCCACATATTCTGGGCATGTCCAAATCTCAGGGGGTACTGGCAGGGATTTGCGGACGTTATGTCCCGGGTACTGAAAACAAGGGTGGTGATGAGTCCTGGGTACTGAAAACAAAGGAGGTGGCAATTTTGGGGGTTTCGGAGGACCCGGGAGTCCAGGAGGAGAAAGAGGCTGACGTTTTGGCCTTTGCTTCCCTGGTAGCCCGGCGACAAATTCTGCTGGCATGGAGAGACTCAAAGCCCCCGAAGTCGGAGGCCTGGCTATCGGATATAGCGAGCTTTCTCGGTCTGGAGAAAATTAAGTTCGCTCTGAGAGGGTCACTGTCAGGGTTCACCCGGAGGTGGCAACCATTTATCGACTCCTTCTCGGAAAATTAACCGTCAACAGAGGGGGGGTTAGGGCAACGTAGATTTGGGGGGCAGTTAGGCGGGTCCTTGTAGGAGGGGAGCTCGTTTTTGTACGATGTTGATTGTTCTTTGCACACTATTTTGTATTGTTTACTATGCCAAAATGCCTCAATAAAATTGTTTAGCAAAAAAAAAGTGTGGCTACTTTACAGGGACAAGGTGTTCAAGCCTGAGCATCCACAGTGCACCCATCAACACCTCTGAAAACACCTGTGCCCTTGCATTCCGGGGATCAGGTGCCCGGAAGGTCATGGACAACTATGGGAGGGCATAGGGCAGTGTCTGTGACCGTGTGAACAAGATGTTCTGGGTAGTAGCTGTTTGGGCAGCAAGAATGGTGAGGGTTTGTCAGTATTCAGAAGGAGTTGGGGGCTGGAGGTTCCAGGGATGGGTGGCCTTACTGACCATCTCCCTCCACCTCACAGAAACATGAATTTTGGTGTAGAGCCAGTCGAGTTTGCTACAATCCTAGTCACTGATGTCGAGGAGAACAGCCAACCGCCAGGGTCCAACAAGGCCAGAGGACCAGGAGGCCCTCATAGCCTCCAGATTTCCATGCTATGAGGCTTAAATGTCCACCAGCTCAAAACACCCCACCCTCCCTTATACTTAAACTTAGCCTTGCCCGGTCCCTTCTTCCCTTCCCAGAATTCTTGTTTCCCCACCTCCTCCAACGCTTGACCCCATTCCCTTAAATCGTCCCCCCCCCCTCCCATGACACATGTTCCCCCTCCCCTTCTCTAATGGTCTACATGACATCACACCAGTGTGGTGAGCCTGGAGTGGCAGTGTCAGCGGGTCTCTTCTCATGGAAGCAGGATGATGAGGACTTGCTGTGAGGAAATTTGGTGTTCCAAAGGTTCTGCTTAAGTCTGCCTCCTGCCTTTCTGATGACAGCTCACTGACTTATTGGATCATGCTTGAGTGCGGGATGGTGGCACTTTCTTCTGGGCCACAATTAAGGTGGGGTAGGGGGATGCGAGTTTGGGCTCCTAGACTGATGATGCTGTCATAACAGGATTCCTGAGACTGGTGGTCTCATGGCCACTCACTTCTGGGTGAGCTTGGAGGGCCTTTGGGAAGCTCAGAGATCCAATGGGGGGATGAAGCATACCGCTCCCCCTCCCGCCATGCGGGAAAATAGAGTGAGAGGGATGTTGGTTTGGATGTGCAATATTATTGAATTCTAATTATTTACAGTGAGTCGCATTTTTTCTCGAACTAAAGCTGTGAAACTTCACCCATGCCAACTCTATGCTCTTATCTTAATCTTACTTGGCCTCACACTCTCAGGTGTCTCCCTAGAATGCATATCAGAAGTGGAGGCAGTCTGCTGCATTCCGCACCCCCTGGTCTGCGATCCCCTTGGAGGGCATCTTCTGGAGGGCCTGGACCTGCACCATGGAGGGCCCCGGCTGATGTTCGGGTGTCATAGATGTCGCTGTGTCATCCTGTTCTGCCTGCTGCACAGGAAATGTGCCAGTGCCATGAGAGGGCAATTCAGAAGGCCTGGAGACTGCTTAAGTCTCCTTGGTGGAAGGCCCCGGAATGGGCTCCAGCGCTTCTTTCTCCCTCTGGGTGCTCGCTGGTCCCTGGGTTACTCCGTGGGACAGAGGGCAGCTGGAGTGAGATCCAGAAGTCTGTGTCGTCTGGCCCTGCCAGTCCTGGAGGTCTGTCATTGTCTGAACCATGGTGTTGAAGTCCTTAGACATGGTCCTGTGTGACTGGGCCAAGCTCTGGAGCACCACAGCAGTGTCCATGTGCGTATGGAACATGCCTTTCTGTGTCTAGCCCATGCCATTGGCGGATTCTGCCGTGGACATCACAAAGTTAGACAAGTCTTGGACATCGTCAGTCATGTCTTGGACATCTTGCCCCAGGCTTTCTACTGCAGACATCACACATGCAGTGTTGGCCTGGGTGCCACATGTAGCTGGCACAATTTCCTGCGACAGAAGGTTTCTGGACTCCTCCAGTTGGCTTCACAATTGCTGGAATGTTGCTAACAGCCCCCCCCCCCCCTCCCCCCCTGCAATGCCTGGCTCTGCTTGTGCATCTTGAAATGAAATGAAAATGAAACAAAAATCACTTATTGTCACAAGTAGGCTTCAAATGAAGTTACTATGACAAGCCCCTAGTCGCCACATTCTGGTGCCTGTTCGGGGAGGCTGGCACGGGAATTGAACCGTGCTGCTGGCCTGCCTTGTTCTGCTTTCAAAGCCAGCGATTTAGCCCTGTGATAAACCAACCCCTTTAGCTGTGATGAGAGGACCTTTCCAGGGGCCAGGCAGCTTGCTCGAGGGCAGCTCTTTCCTGGGATCCAGCACACCTCCAACTGCCCGCTCCCTTGGACGTTCGTGCCTCCACCTGATGTGCTTCAGCCACTGTGTAGTGCACACCAAATAGTGACCCAGAAGCCTGTCCACTATGTCCCACCGAGGTGTGTGTCTCTGTAGTGGTAGATGGTGCTGGTGAAAGCAGTGCCGGAAATTTGTGTGTCCTGCCCTGTGTGGTTGGTCAGGAGGCAACGAGTCCAGATGGCTCAGCCTCATCTCATGGAGATCCTGGAAGACAAGAGATATGGGGGTCAGTGTTTGGGAATAACAAGGATGTGGAAGATGAGAGACTCACTTGAGACTGATCATCTGGACAAAGGTACAGTGAACTCTCACTTCTTTGGCACAGGCCAACCTCGCTCTCTGACACTGCTCATTGCAGGGCTCCCCTTGCGATGTCCATCACCCTCTCCCCCTAGGGGGTCAAGACTCCTATTTTGGGCATTCCCCCCACCCGCCTTTTCTTGCTTACACTTATTGTGGGCTATTTTCTCCTGAGGGGACACAGAGGACATTGTGAGGTGGGTGCCTGGTAGATCTGGGGGATTTATAGCAGGTGGCATGCATGGGCATTTAGCCGGAGAGGGGTTGTGTTAGGAAGATCTGGGATGTCAGGTGTCGGGAGGCTGTGAGGTGGCAGATAGGGCGTTAATGGTGAGATGCCAGGGGTGAGAGACAGGAGTGATGCCAGGAGGAGACAGGTGAGTACTCGCCCTTGCAGCTCTAAGAAGGTCATTCATCTTCGGGCATTGTACGCTGGTCCATCTGGTGAGGCTGGGAGCACTCATGGCCTCTGCCACTGCATCCCAGGCTCGTTTCATTACATTCGCTGGTGGTTTCCGGTCAACCCTGGGAAATAGGATGGCCTGCCTCTCCTCCACTGTGCCATGATATGCAGACATGCAGATAATGATATACAGACAGGCACAGACAGGCAGCTAATGAACACAGAGAATGGGACATGACCAATGAGCAGGCAGGACACTCAGGGGTGGTATCTCACTATAAAAGGCACGAGGCACTCACACTCCGCCTCTTTCCACTAATGAACATCTACTGAGTGAGTCAGGGTGTATGTACAGTATCACACCTCCAGCACGTGGCTAAGAGCTAGTCTGGTTCAGTCAGACAGAGTAACCACACTTAGGTTAGCAGAGAGTTGAACTCATAGACAACTGTGCTAACTGTGCTACTGGTTCAATAAATCAGATTGAACTAACTTCAAGGTCTGGAGTATCTTTTGGTTAAAGCTGCATCCAGTTGCAGCCTGTGTTATCCCAGAGTACATAACACAAGACACTGCAGGCAGCAAACAATCAAAGTCTGCGTCCAGGAACCTTGGAGCACCTCGTGTGGTGCTCATCTTCTTTGCTGGACCAACAGTCAATGCTGCAGGAAGCGCTGAAATGGTGCTCCCACTTGTCAGTTGTAAACAGCTGATTCCCAGTTCCAGCGAATCACACGCCTGGGTTGTCTGGCCCAGTGAGATTCTCGTGGGGGGGATTTGGCTTAGCTGATCCAAAAAACCCCCACAAACTTTTGTTCATCCATCATACTTGTACTCACTGCCCGACTCTGGCTCGTGCTCATCCTTGTGTTCAAATCTACCATGGCCTCACCTATTTGTACATTTGTACAACCCTTTGAGATCCCTGCAGTCTTTCAGCACTAGCCTTTTTCATATAGCTGATTTCCATCATTTGATCATTGGCTACCTGGTTGCTAGATTCTGGAATTCTCTCCCTAAAACACTCCACTTCTCACTTTCAGATACTGCTTAAAATTTGCCCCTGACCTAAAATTGAATTGTGTGACTTGCTGTCTGATAATGCTACTGTGAAGTACTTTGGGATGTTTTATTATATTAATGCTGCCATATAAATGTAGGCTGTTGAATTTGGGCTGAATATAATACATCGCCCTTAGTGTCCAAAATTGCCCTTGGTGTTGGGTGGAGGTGTTGACTTTGGGTAGGGTGCTCTTTACAAGAGCCGGTGCAGACTCAATGGGCCGAATGGCCTCCTTCTGCACTGTGAATTCAATGATAATCTATGATTAATCTAGGACAAAGGTTCGGCACAACATCGTGGGCCGAAGGGCCTGTTCTGTGCTGTATTTTCTATGTTCTATGTGAAGTGAGTTAGTGATGACCAAAAAGGTCGGGAAGTTCAGAGGAATGCTGTAAATTTCAGCAGGTGGTTTTGTTGGATAAATTGTTGAGTTTTTTTGCCAGGGTTGATCTTGGGCATGAATGAGGCTGAGTAACATTCAATCATCTGATCCTTTGGAACCTTTCCAGTTGGATTGAGGATTTGGATCTCACTTCCAAGTTTATTGTCCTTGGGCAGTCGTCCTTCTCTGCTTTCACTCACTTTAAAAGCAATAGCTTTCATAGTTTCATTGGTTGCTTAATTTTTGAAATAATTGGCACAATAATTTCTCACAGTAATTAGTGCCAAGTGGCACATTGGTAGCAATGCTGCTAGACTCATTGCTTTTGACAGGTCAGTTTATGTTGGATTTGGATTTGTTTATTGTCATGTGTACTGAGGTACAGTGAAAAGTATTTTTATGCAAGCAGCTCAAACAGATCATTAACTACATAACAGAAAAGAAAAGAGGGGGCTGTTACATAAACTAAACTTGACCCGGTTAGTGGAACAAATGAAAGAGGACTTCCGAAGGTGGGATATGCTCCCGTTATCACTGGCAGGGAGGGTACAGACAGTGAAAATGACGGTCTTCCCGAGATTCCTGTTTGTTTTTCAGTGCCTCCCCATTTTATCCCAAAGGCCTTTTTCAAGCGGGTAAATAAGGTGATTGCCGGTTTTGTTTGGGTGGGTAAAACCCCGCAAGTGAAGAAGGTGATGCTGGAGCGGGGCCGGGGGAGGGTGGGCTGGCGCTGCCGAACTTTAGAAACTATTACTGGGCAGCAAATATAGCCATGATTAGGAAGTGGGTAGTGGGGGAAGGGTCAGTGTGGGAGCGAGTAGAGGCAGCATCTTGTAAGGACACGAGTTTAGGGGCATTGATCGTGGTACCTCTGCCTTTCTCGCCGGCCCGGTACTCCACAAGCCCGGTGGTAGTGGCAGCCCTGAGAGCCTGGGGGCAGTGGAGGAAACATGTGAGAGCGGAGGCAGCATCGGTTTGGGCTCCAATCTGTAGCAACCATTGGTTTGCCCCAGGGAGACTGGATGGAGGGTTTCGGGGATGGCAGAGAGCAGGGATCGGGAGGATGGGAGATTTGTTTATAGATGGGAGCTTCCCCGGTTTGAGGGAGTTAGAGGAGAAGTTTGAGTTGACGGGAGGGAATGGGGTTTATGGATCTGCAGATTCGGGACTTTTTGCGAAGGCAGGTTCCAACCTTCCCGCTCCTACCGCCACGTAGGATACAAGATAGGGTCATTTCTAGAGTATGGGTGGGAGAGGGGATGGTCTCAGATATGTATAAAGAACTCATGGAGACAGAGGAAACACAGACAGAGGAGCTAAAGCACAAATGGGAGGAGGAGTTAGGGGGAGAGGTAGAGGCAGGTCTCTGGGCGGATGAGTTAAGCAGGGTCAACATGTCCACATCATGCGCCAGGCTCAGCCTGATGCAATTTAAGGTCGTTCACCGGGCACACATGACGGTGGCCCGGATGAGCAAGTTGGGATAGAAAACAGGTGTGCAAGGTGCGCGGGAGGGTCAGCGAACCATGTCCACATGTTTTGGGCATGTTCGAAGCTTAGGGAATCCTGGCAGGGGTTTGCAGTTGTCATGTCCACGGTGTTAAAAACAAGGGTGGCACCGAGTCCAGGGGTGGCGATCTTCAGAGTGTCTGAGGACCCGGGAGTCCAGGGGGCGAGAGAAGCTGACGTCTTGGCCTTTGCCTCCCTGGTACCCGGAGACGGATACTGTTAGCATGGAGGGCCTGGAAGCCCCTGAAATCAGAGACCTGGGTCAATGACATGGCTGGCTTTCTCAGTCTTGAGAAAATCAAGTTTGCCCTGAGAGGGTCAATGCTAGGGTTCGTCTGGAGGTGGCAGCCGTTTGTCGACTTCTTTAGAGAAAATTAACTGTCAGCAGAGTGGGGGGCGGGGGGGGGGGCAGTCTAGATTATTGTTCTAGGAAGGTGGGACCTGTGAGGGATGTAGAGGATCTTTGCACTATGTTTATAATTGTTTGTATATGGTTTACTGTTACTGTTATAAAATCACAAGTGCCTTAATAAAATATTTTACAAAAAGAAAGAAAAGAAAAAGAAAATACATAATCGGGCAACACAAGGTACACAATGTAAATAGACACTGGCATCGGGTGAAGCATACAGGAATGTAGTATTAATCAGGTCAGTCCAGGAGAGGGTCATTTAGGAGTCTGGTAACAGCGGGGAAGATGCTGTTTTTGAATCTGTTTGTGCGTGTTCTCAAACTTTTATATCTCCTGCTCAATGGAAGAAGTTGGAACAGTGAGTAAGCCGGGTGGGAGGGGTTTTTGATTATGCTGCCCAGCTGAGAGGAGTCTGTCAATACAACAAAATAATTAATTCCTTAATTTCTATCTCATACATGTTACAATCCCCAAGAAGACCTAACCAAACCCAACTTCCCATATGAGCCCAAAGGAAGAAATTGATGGACAAGTTTTCACTTTAACAACTTTAACGACCAAAACAAACTCAACACAAATTGAATACAAATTAACAGGCAAGTTATATTCAAAAGAAACCAGAAGTTACACTTCAGCTGATACAACAAAGATTTAATGGATTTACCGGCAGTTCGCTTGCATGTGGCACCACGTTCAGTGCCAAAGACAGGTAGAATTTAACTCTTTGACAACAGCTTTATTCTAAATTCTACAGATATAGTTATCAACAAAAGAGCATGCTTCTCTGCTGATGGTGTAGGTTCCCCAGTCATCTCGGCCAGTCTGTACTGTTCGGACACCTGCCGAAAATTGACCTCTCAGCTTTGAGTGTTTTTCCAATCAGTTTGTGATTCCCTCGTATATAGTTGAGGGGTAATTTCTCAGAAGCCTGCTATCAGTCAGGATCAAGATTATATTGTACCCCTCCCCCCCACCCCCCCAAGAAACCTGGGACGGGATTCTCCGTTGGCTGACGCTGGAATCGGGAAACGTGATTTGGCGGAGATTTGTTTCCGACGCGGAAATAGTGGTGGGCGGCGGTTTCACGCCAAATCACAATTCTCCGTTACCTTGACAGCGGCATCAATGTGTTACAGAATGCACGTACAGTAAACACCTTTGGCATATCATTAGCGTGTCCGACCCAGTATTCTCCAAGGCCTCCGTGATTTCCCGTCTCCACTTGGGCGAATTCCCATCAGCGAGGTCCATACGTGCTTTTAAAAATCATGAAACTTCCGCCGAGGCTGATGAGAGAAAGGAGGTAGGACATGGAGAGGCGTGACTATGGCTGCCGGCCGGATACTGACTGGGCTGGCTGGGATGGGGGTGCACTGCCAGGGTTGGGTGTTGGGGGGTGGGGGGGGGGGGGGGGTGTTGACTGGGGAAGGGCCGTGTGTCTAGGGTGAACCCCATGGGACTGGGGCAAAACCCAGGCACAGACCGCCATTGCCGCAGCCGACAAGGCAGCCATCTTGCTGCGTACACCACTGGTCCCTGGTTCTGCAGCGTGACACCAGCCGTATGGGTGCCCCCACCCTACCACCACCCTGCCCCCACTCTCTCACCCCACCACCCCCACGCCTCAGCCCCCACTCTCCCAACCCCGCACCCCACTCTCCACCAGACCCACACCCCACCCTACACCATACCGCCACCACCCGCCGTGGGGCATCAGGTGGCCCACCCAGGGCAACGCTCAATGTAGCCCCTATGGGGGCACTGGACAGCTGCTGCGGAGTGTACCGCTGGCAAGGACAGCACCAGCTGACGGTACCTCTGGCAGCAGGGATGGGATCCAGGGCTGAAGCCCCCACGGTTCCAGGCACCGATGGGGCCAGAGCTGTGGGAACAGGGTCCGCAGTGCCAAACAGGGCCACCGTGTAGCCGGTAGGACCTGGTTGGGCATGGAGGTACGCACCGTGCTAACATGTTGGCCTTTCACTCCCTTCAGACAATGGATATTGGAATTCAATCAGAAATGGTGGCCCTCCTGCTAGTTGCCACAGCCCTGTGGGATGCCCTGCGGCTGTACGAGCTGCAGCTGCTTGAGGAGAAGGAAGTTGCAGTAGCGAAACATGAGGCAGCTACTCAGGATGGTGAGCCAGCCGTCCAACAGGCCGAGGAGGAGGAGGTGCAAAGGAGGCACCGCATGAGGCCTCACGTGTCCCGGCAGCGCCTGCCATTCGAGGACATGCCGGGCCGGGCAGGCCATTGAAGACTCCGGCTGAGCAGGGGGACAGTGCGACATATCTGCCAGATTATGGCACACCTGGCACCGCAGGGGAATGGAAGAGAACACCCACTCCCATTGGTCATCAAGGTGACGGTCGCCCTGAAACTTTACGCCACGGGTACCTTCCAGAGCTCGGTGCACAGGTGCATCCTGAGGTGCATCACCTCAGACATTACTCCACCCAGAGGTGGCGATAGGAGATGCGCTGTTTGATAACCCTTATGAGTATTGCCTTCCATTGAGAGCTCTCTTCCTCCTTCCTCTGGGCACAGTCTCCCCTCTCTGCTGCCTGTCATGCTGCAGCCATAGCTCCATCTGTGGACACCGTTCTCCTAACATGCCTTCCAACTCCTCTAACTTCCTGGCCAATGTCCAGTGCCACTCCCTTGTGGATCCAAACTCCACTCAACACAATCCACTAACTCTGCAGCAACAAAGAAGGGCAATAGCACCTAATCTAGAAATCTCAGAATTATCCCTTTAAACAGTGGAAATGGTTGGTGGGGGAGAGGGGGTGGGTCACAGTGTGGCAGTTCTTCATATAACTCAATTCCATGGAATCTATAGAATCCCTACACTGCATATCCTAACCCTACATTTGGCCCATTGAGTCTGCACCGACCCTTTGAAAGAGCACCTAGGCCCAATACCCCACCCTACTCACGTGACCCCACCTAACCTGCACACATCCGGACTATGGGAGGAAACCAGAGCACCCGAAGGAAACCCACACCGAAATGGGGAAAACCTGCAAACTCAAACAGTCACCCAAGGTCGGAATTGAACGCGTGTCCCTGGCACTGTGAGGCATCCATGCTAACCACTCAGGAAAAGATGAAATTAGTAGCAGCTATTCAACTGGGGAAGCATCACAGCAAACGGATCCTTCGCAGAAAACCGCCTCGATGGACCACACACAAGCTCCATGTCACCTCAAGGCTATTGGTAATTTAAACTCTAATTGTAAACTGTTTAAGCAACAATTCCAAATCAACTTAGAAGCTACTGATTTAATTACCGCAACAGATGATAGAAAAATTATGTTGCTTCTATCAATGGCAGGACAGCATGCAATTGAAATATATAATTCATTTCAATATTCTGTTGGTCAAGACAAAGCCAAATTCGACGTAATATTAAGTAAATTTGATAAACACTGCAAGATACAAACAAATGAAATATTTGAACGTTTCACATTCAACAAAAGATTGCAGAAAGCAGGGGAATCATTTACTAACTTTGTTACAGAGTTAAAACTCCTAGTTCAGTCTTATAACTACGCAGCACTGCATGACTCGTTAATCCGTGATCAAATTGTATATGGCATAAATGCTGAAAATTTAAGAGAAAGGCTTTTAAGACAGCAAGACCTAACGTTATAATTAGCAATAGAAAAATGCCTAGCACATGAGCAGAGCAAGAATCAATACAGTGAATATTATACCTGTGAAAAGGCGTGAAAATCCATCACGAGGTTGAGTGTGTAAAAATGGTGTCACAATCGATGAACGAATTTTGCGACGTAACAGACGCGCTTTGCAAAAAATTTGGTTTAACCAACAAATCTTTCCAAATTTAGACTCACTGATTCGATATTTCGTGATAATCTACTGCATACCAGAAATTTGGATGGCATGCACAAGACTGTGAAAGTTTCAGATTCACCACCTCGTCAGCTAAGAATTTCGACAAGACGACAAAGAAAACCAAACAGACTGAACTTATAAAATATTGTATTATTGTGTATAGTTATTACTCCAGTTTTGCTTGTACAGATATACATCTCATGATTTATACTTATCTTGTACAATTTTCTCTGCCACATAGAAAATATGTTAAATAAAAGGGGGGATGTAGTGAGCTGGTATGTAAGGGGTTAACATCTGTATTATAGTGCTAGACAACCACTAGATGGCAGCACCAGATATATGTATATAAACTTCACTCAGAGGAGATTCCCGCCTCTTCGTTTCAGGAGTGACTAGTGAGCAGAGTGTTAGAGAACAGCTTAGAGATATAGCTTAGTTGGCATGTGTAGTTAAACATTATTTATACTTCTTATTTACCTAACCATCAGTTATAGTTGTAGAAGAGTGAACAAAGTCATAGATATTAATATTTGTTATTCAATAAATCTTATTTGCTTAATTTGAAAACTTCATCCTTTAATGCTGTTTGATATCCTGGTCTGTCCACTCTGTATAATTCCAGTGGACATGAGGAAATCGCGTTTGGAGAGGGGGTGGAGAATCCATTTTCCTGCACGAAATCGGGACTTGGGGAGTATGCCGCACCGAGTATCCACCGCCTGAGGCCTGCCCCACCATTCTCCGTCCCCGGCTGGCTGAATTCGCAACGGCGTATTTCTAATATGGTTCTGCCGTTCGGGAACCTCGCGTGGCGGCTGCGGACTCAGTCCGGGGCCGCCACGGTTGGGGAAGGCCGATCAGAGGGCAGGGGGGCCTTATTCGGGACTGGGGGCTATGTGTGTGGGCGGTCCGGGTCAGGCAAGAGGCTGATGTGGGGCACTATTTCGGCAGTCCAGGTCCGCGGGCTGAGTCCGCCATAGAGCACGGCACAGCCGCTGGAGGCTGCGGTCATCGTATGTGCGGCCTCTGACTCGGAAGTGCGGGGGGCTGTATTGGCAGCTGGAGCTGCGAGCTCCACGACAGCTACCTGCTAGCCCCCTGCAAGACAGTGAATCTGTAGCCTTTTGATGCAGTAAAAGACCACAGTTTTCACGACGGCGTGGGGACATAATCCCAAAAATGGAGAATCCAGGCCTTGAACAGTGAGGGACAAGAAAAGATCCTGCTCAATCCAACTGTGCTCACCCAACTGCTTTGTCTTATTGCATCACAATACATTCAGCGCCCAAATAGGGCCATGCTATCAACTGGAAAAGGTGTGCAAACTAACTCAAACCCATGTAACTAGATCAAGAAAATTGGAATATTTCTCTCTTTCAAGCCTTCAGCAATTGAAATTATTCCAAGAGATCACATTGACCCGATGAATGTCATGAAGTACCTTGGTGTTGTACATTATGATCTTCACTGCAGGCAGAAAACAGTCCAGTTCTTCCTGGATGGAATGCAGTGAATCAGAATCTACTACATGAGCTAACAGCATGTTCTGCACCTTCAATGTTCTCTGGGAAATGATGAATTGCCTAAATCCAACCTCGAGCTGGTCGTATAAAACTTATAATTGTGAATCCTAATCCTCTCTAACTTATTTAGCTGAAACAGACTGCATACATTCATAGCTTATTACCTTATCACATAAATCTATGCTTCTGTAAAGTGTACTAACCCACCTACTTGAGCCTTTCTTGGTAACTAAGCCAATTTAAACTTTTGTGTGAGCAAAGTCAAAAGTTGCAAGCTAAAAGTGAAGGGCTTAATTATAGGCAACAGTCTGCAGAATTAGTGTGAGAAAGGGACTGAGCTAATCGCGCCACAAGCATTTAGAAAGCACAATGTTTTCAAACTGCATTCATAAGTAAATTTATAGACAATCTGCTGAACTGATCAATAGCAACTGATTAAACTAATAAGTATAATTCTCAGTCAACAGTAATTAAGTTGCCGGCCTGATTGATGAATTGTTGGAACTGGAGAATGTTGGCAGCAATTTCCCAATTCCACATAAACCATTTTCATTTGAATGTTGATGGTTGTACACTAATGGTGGGAGATGAAGAAATCATTTAGCTCCTAGTCTGAGCCAGACATTTGGGCCTGGGGAGAGGGGATCCATGGTATCTAGGTGGAATTGGGAGGAGCACATCTGATTATTGTTCCACAACAATATAACTAGGGGAAAGGGCAGTGGATCCTCACCTCTCTGCGCAGGCCAAGCTCGCTTTCGGTGACTGTTCTCTACTCGGGTAACCCCCACAATTTCCAGGGTCCGTTCCTGTGGGATGAGGACCGAAATATCTGGGATTCCTTTCCCTGTCTTGGCACTTCCCTGTTGACATGAGCTATCTTCTGCGGGGACAGAGAGGGCATTGTGAGCTGCACGCTTGGTTCAAGGGGTCTATAGCAGGTGGCATGTGTGGGTACCGCACCTGGGCGTGAAGGGGTTGTGCTGGTGGGTGCCAGGGGGTCTGAGGAACAAGCACGACGATCGATGTGGGGAGGATGAGAGGTGTCAGCCAGTCCATTTGAGGTGAGGAAGGGAAGTTTGGGAACTTGAGGGTTGGCAGGTGAAACTGATGCCAGGAGAGAAGTGGTAACTTACTCTTGCAGCTCATTGGAGGTCGTTGGTCCTCTTCCAACATTGCACGGCAGTCCTCCTGGTCATGCTGCCCGCACTGGCAGCCACTGCCATTGAATCAGGTGGCATTGCTAACCCTGCTGTTGGTTTTCCGACCCCTCGGTGGAACAGGATAGCCTGCCTCTCATTCCCAGCTTGAGGTCGGCATCCCCAATGTGAGGAGCAGGTCTGCGCGCTGCCATGCTTGTGTGTTGACTGGGAGTGAGTGGTGAGGGAGAGTTTAAAAGAAGTTTCCCCTTGTTAGCGGCGAGACACTGAGGCACGAGTCCGATGATACAAACAGCAAGAGAGCCAGTAACGTCGAGATTCTTGTGGAGGCTCATTTTTGGCAGTAAGTGCTGTTGATTACGTGCCGCGATTTTGCCAATGCGGACATCGCAAAACTCCCCGCCAAATGAGCCCAAAACCGAGCTTTAACTTCAGTCTGCTGAAGTGGGGAAGTGCAGCAATGGAGGATATGGAAAAAAGAAACTTGTATTATATAGAACCTTATCACATCATCAGAGTGCACAAAGGCACTTTGTAGCCAATGAATTAGAGTAACAGAGGGCAGTTAAATCACGTACAACATAGCTGAGTACTAACACCTACTGGCTTTGGTGGTGAACTGGCGCCCTAGAAGCCATGGGCGGGATTCTCTGTCGGCTGATGCCTGAATCGAAAACGCAATTGGGCGGAGAATTGGTTCCGACGCCGAAATCGTGGCGGCTGCTGGTTTCACGTCAAATCGCAATTCTCCGGTACCTCAACAGCGGTGTCAATGCGTTCCACTCCGCAGGTACAATAAACGCCATAGGCATATCATTAGCGGGCCTGACCCAGTATTCTCCGGGTCCTCCACGATTCTCCGCCTCCAGTGGGGCGAATTCCTGACGGCGAAGTTCACTTGTGATTTTTTAAATTGTGAAATTGGCTGATGAGGGATAGGGAGGAGATGGTGGACAGAGAGGCGTGACTGTGGGCTGTCAGGCCGGACACTGGCTGGGGTGGGGGAGGGGCCCTGCCAGGACTGGTTGGAGGGGGGGGGTCCGTGGGAAGGGCCGCGGGCACGGACTGCCATTCCCACGGCCTGCAAACAGCCACCCTCCTGTGCATCCCCCTGTACACCCACCTTGGCCCATGGTCCTGCAGAATGCCACCGGCCACCCCCCGCACCTTAACTCCCACCCACCACCCCCCGCACCCCAACTCCCACCCACCACCCCCCGCACCCCAACTCCCACCCACCACCCCCCGCACCCCAACTCCCACCCACCCACCACCCCCCGCACCCCAACTCCCACCCACCCACCACCCCCCGCACCCCAACTCCCACCCACCACCCCCCACACCCCAACTCCCACCCACCACCCCCCGCACCCCAACTCCCACCCACCACCCCCGCACCCCAACTCCCACCCACCACCCCCCGCACCCCAACTCCCACCCACCACCCCCCGCACCCCAACTCCCACCCACCCACCACCCCCCGCACCCCAACTCCCACCCACCACCCCCCCGCACCCCAACACCCACCCACCACCCCCCGCACCCCAACTCCCACCCACCACCTCCCGCACCCCAACTCCCACCCACCACCCCCCGCACCCCAACTCCCACCCACCATCCCCCGCACCCCAACTCCCACCCACCACCCCCCGCACCCCAACTCCCACCCACCACCCCCCCGCACCCCAACTCCCACCCACCACCCCCCGCACCCCAGCCCCACCCTCCACCCCCACACCCCAGCCCCACCTACCATCCCCACACCCCAGCCCCACCCACCATCCCCACACCCCAGCCTGCACCCCCACACCCCAGCCCCACCCTCCACCCCCACACCCCAGCCCCACCTACCATCCCCACACCCCAGCCCCACCCACCATCCCCACACCCCAGCCCCACCCACCATCCCCACACCCCAGCCCCACCCACCATCCCCGCACCCCAGCCCCACCCACCATCCCCGCACCCCAGCCCCGCCCTCCACCGCCGCAGCCCAGCCCCACCCACCATCCCCACACCCCAGCCCCACCCACCATCCCCACACCCCAGCCCCACCCACCATCCCCACACCCCAGCCCCATCCTCCACCCCCACACCCCAGCTCCCACCCACCATCCCCGCACCCCAGCCCCATCCACCATCCCCACACCCCAGCCCCACCCTCCACCCCCACACCCCAGCCCCACCCTCCACCCAGCTCCCACCCACCACCCACGCACCCCAACCAGCCAGCACCCGCCAGCGGGGCATCTGGTGGACCACCCAGGGCAGCGCCCCCAGTAGCCCCTAAGGAGCACCGGATGGATGCCACGGAGTGTACCGCTGGAAAGGGCAGCGTCAGCGAATGGTACACCTGGCAGCAGGGATCAATGTCAGGGCCCGAGGACCCCACGGTGCCGGGCACCGACCGGGCCAGGGGTGCAGGGGGGGGGGGGGGGTGTGGAAGGCATTCAGGAGCAGGGTTCGCAATGCCAACCGGGCATCCAGTTCAATGTGGACTGGGCCCGCAAGGATACCCGGACAGCGGGGTTTGCCGTTATCGCCGAGATGCCCTGTGTCCAGGGGATGATCAAAGGGATGCATGTTCCCCTACGAGCACTTGCAGATGACAGGCTGCTCTACACAAACCGAAAGGGCTTCCACTCAATGAACGTGCAGCTGGTGTGTGACCATCAGATACACATCTTCATGTTTGCACCCAATACCCGGGCAGTGTGCACAACTCCTTCATCCCAGCACACTCGATGAGTCCTGGCCTCATCGAGGCACACCTCCATCTGCGCCCAGGCCCAAGATCAAGCGGTACTTCGACCTCTTGAAGATGCGGTTCAGGTGCCTGGACCACTATGGAGGGGCCCTCCAGTATGACGCTTCATGACAACCTGTTACTTCCTTCACAACATCGCGCAGCAGAGGGGTGATGCGCTGGAGGATGATGAACGGCAGGCCTCCTCCGACGAGGAGGATGCGGGTAGACCATAAGACATAGGAGCGGAAGGCCATTCGGCCCATCGAGTCCACTCCACCTTTCAATCATGGCTGATTTCAACTCCATTTACCCGCTCTCTCTCCATAGCCCTTAATTCCTCGAGAAATCAAGAATTTATCAACTTCTGTCTTAGAGACACTCAACGTCCCGGCCTCCACCGCCCTCTGTGGCAACGAATTTCACAGACCCACCACTCTCTGGCTGAAGAAATTTCTCCTCATCTCTGTTCTAAAGTGAATCCCTTTTATTCTAAGGCTGTGCCCCCGGGTTCTAGTCTCCCCTGCTAATGGAAACAATTTCCCTACGTCCACCCTATCTAAGCCATTCATTATCTTGTAAGTTTCTATTAGATCTCCCCTCAACCTCCTAAACTCCAATGAATATAATCCCAGGATCCTCAGACGTTCATCGTATGTTAGGCCTACCATTCCTGGGATCATCCATGTGAATCTCCGCTGGACCCGCTCCAGTGCTAGTATGTCCTTCCTGAGGTGTGGGGCCCAAAATTGCCCACAGTATTCTAAATGGGGCCTAACTAGTGCTTTATAAAGCTTCAGAAGTACATCCCTGCTTTTATATTCCAAGCCTCTTGAGATAAATGACAACATTGCATTTGCTTTCTTAATTACGGACTCAACCTGCAAGTTTACCTTTAGAGAATCCTGGACTAGGACTCCCAAGTCTCTTTGCACTTCAGCCTTATGAATTTTGTCACCGTTTAGAAAATAGTCCATGCCTCTATTCTTTTTTCCAAAGTGCAAGACCTCGCAATTGCCCACGTTGAATTTCATCAGCCATTTCTTGGACCACTCTCCTAAACTGTCTAAATCTTTCTGCAGTCTCCCCACCTCCTCAATACTATCTGCCCCTCCACCTATCTTTGTATCATTGCCAAACTTAGCCAGAATGCCCCCAGTCCCGTCATCTAGATCGTTAATATATAAAGAGAACAGCTGTGGTCCCAACACTGAACCCACCACTCGTCACCGGTTGTCATTCTGAAAAATAACCTTTTCTTTTTCGGAAAAGGCGAGGATGAGCAGTATATGGTGTTATGGGCCAGAGTTTAGAGAACCCCAAAGTGTATCATGGAGTTCACCTGACCCACAACTTTTAATAGATTGTGGTATGGGGAGCACGCGGCCCACTCTACAGGTGTGGTACAGCAGAAATGGAAAAGTATTTTTTTAAACAAAACAACGTTTATTCTGTGAACTCAAGTTAACCTTTTAAAAACATACAGTGAACATCTTAGCAACCATCAATTCAAATATAACCCCCAAAGAATACAACACTAAGTAATCCTTTAAGCTTTCCTTTTAACATCCATAAAACTTAAAAACATAACCTTTAACAGAAGCACATCAGGTTAAAGTCACTACTGAGAGCAGTTATTAGTTTTAAATCACCAAAGGATCGATTTACAGTTTTTTGAATAGAGAGAGAGAGACTCGTGCACCTTCTGGCTGTGACTGCAGCTATCTAGCTCTGAAAACTAAACTAAAACACACCCTGCAAGTAAAAAGCTGACAGACAGCCCAGCTCCACCCACTCGCTGACATCACTGCAGTAATAACCACCCATTTCTTAAAGCTTCTCCCACTACAGATATTTATATGCACACCCATTTATAAACACCCATTTCTTAAAGGTACTCTCACATAACACCTCCCCCCAAGAAAAAAAATAAACCATCAATGTCAAGACGGTTTCATTTTTCACTATCCTTTAAGAAATGCACACTTTAAATATACATTTTAGTTTCAAAAAACACAACACGCGAACAGGTATAATAATATAGTCCATTTTTGTTCTTGTTCCTCCAACTGAACCTGCTTCCGTTCATCACATTCGTGACAAAGCATCGGCAATCACGTTTTCTTGTCCTGCCACATGTACTATTTTTAAATGAAATGGCTGTAACAATAAACTCCAGCGGAACAGCCTTGCATTGTTATTCTGGAATCGCTCCAAAAACATCAATGGATTATGATCAGTATATATAATGGTGTTAGACGGATTGCTGGTCATATAAATGTGAAAATGTTGCAAAGCCAGCACCAAACTCAATGTCTCCTTCTCAATCGTGGAATACTTTTTCTGGTGAGAATTCAATTTTTTTGAAAAATAACCAATGAGGAAATTCGGAAGGCAATAGGGACATGCAGATGGGCAAGGCACGGGAGCTGATGGGTTCTTGGTGGAATTTTATTAAAAGTTTGCCGATCGGCTGGTACATTAGTGGAGACATTTGAGATTCAGTGGCGCAGGATTGAAGACGAACATCCCTGAGACGATGATGCAGGCATCTCCCTCACTCCTCTTAAAGAAGGATGAGGATCTGGTGGAGTGTGGGTCGTACAAGCCAATCTCGCAATTCAATGTGAACGCAAAGATTTTGGCTAAGGTGTTGGCGCTCAGGTTGGAGGAGTGCCCCCCTCAAGTTGTTGGGGAGGACCAAACGGCGTTTGTAAAGGGTTGGCGGCTGCTCTAACATGTTTATCAAATGTGATTTTGTCTCCGTCAGAAGGGGGAGAGTAGGAGGTTATTATGGTGCTGGATGCAGAAAAGGTCTTCGACAGAGTAGATAGATGGAGCTACTTGTTCGCGTTGTTGGAGTGGTTCAGGATAGGGCCTAAGTTTGTGTCGTGGGTTAAGTTATTATGCAAGGAACCTAAGGCCAGTATCCATACTAATAAATATGAGCTCAAAATAGTTATAGTTGCACAGGGGAATGAGATAGGGGTCCCCTCTCCTGTTGAGCCTTTGGCCATCGCCATGAGGAATTCAGAGTGGAGGGAGATAGTGAGGGGAGGGGGGGGTTGGGATTGGAGCATCGGGTGACCCCTGTACAGTGATGAGCTGTTATTGTATGTTGCGGGCCCGGTCCCCACAATGGGGGACATTTGTTGAAGCGGTTTGGGGCTTTCTCTGGATACAAGCTAAATTTGGAGTAAAGTGAATGTTTTTCGGTTATCCTGCTGGGGAGGGGAGCTAATCTGGGGTGTTGTCATTTCATTTGATGGGCACTTACTTCAGGTACTTAGATGTGCAGGTAGCTCTGAATTGGGCCCGGGTTCATCAATTAAAGTATACGAGTCTGGTGAGTAGGGTTAAGGCTGAACTACAGAGGTGGGAAGCCTCCCTTTATCTTTGGCTGTTTAATCTGTGAAAATGAACATTCTGCCACGGTTCTTGATTTTATTCCAATGTCTATCGGTTTTTACCAAAAGCATTTTTTGTTGGGGTGGAGAGATTGAATTCATGAATAGGATGGGAATAGAGAGATACGGACCCCAGACATGCAGAGGGTTTTAATTTAGACAGGCATCATGATTGGCATACACTTGTAGGGTCGTGGGGAATGTTCCTGTGCTGTACTGCTCTTTGTTCTTTGCTCATCTGGGCGGGCAAGTTGGCCAGGATTCAGAAAATGGTCCTACAGAGGGACCAGCAGTCAGGGGGCTTGGTGTTGCCGAACCTGATATACTTTTATTGGGATGTGAATGCGGAGGTAGTGGGTTGATGTGGGGATCAGGAGGCAGTTTGTGTGACGATGGAGTCAGGTTCATGCAGGGGGTCGGGGCTGTGGGCATTGGCGACGGCTTCACTTCCGCTCTCTCCAGTGAAATATTTGGGTAATCCGAATGGTCACCACATTGAAAATATGGAGACAATTTCAGCAGCAGTTTAAATTGGGAGCGGTGTCGAAGATGGCACCGATTTGTGCTAATCACATGTTTGAGCTGGCAAGGCTGGATGCCAGGTTTAGAGGCTGGGAAGACAAGGGGGCGGAAGGAATGAGGGATTTGTTTCTAGAGGGGCGGTTCTCGAGTTTAGAGGAGCTGTCAGAAAAGTTTGGGTTCTCGCAGTCAGAAGGTTTTAGATATCTGCAGGTTCGGGACTTAGCGAGGAAGGTCGTCCCGTCTTTTCTGGTAGTGCTACCATCATTCGCTGTTGGAAAGGGTTCTGTCGCTCACGGGGAAGGAAGAGGGAAGTACTTCAGGAATTTACAGGAGGATCCTGGCAGAGGATACTTCATCCCTGGTGAAAGGGTTGAGAAGAGAAGCCATTTTTCTTTATTTGTTCCTGTGATGCGATCTTCACTGACAATCCAGCATTTATTACCCATCGTTAATTATCCTTGTGAAGGTGGTGGCGAGCCACCTTCTTGAGTTGCTGCAGTCCATGAGGTGTAGGTACACCCACAGTGCTGTTAGGAAGGAGGTGATCTTTCACTTTCTTTTAAAAAAAATTTTTTTTATTAGAGGCATTTCCAAGTACATACAGAAAAAAAGAGAAAGCAACAACACCAATAATCATCAAACAGTACCTACATCTTAACGATCCAATCTCTACGCAAAGAGTAGTGAGGCCGTGGAATGCCCTACCTGCTACAGTAGTGAACTCGCCAACATTGAGGGCATTTAAATGTTTATTGGATAAACATATGGATGATAATGGCATAGTGTAGGTTAGATGGCTTTTGTTTCGGTGCAACATCGTGGGTCGAAGGGTCTGTACTGCGCTGTATTGTTCTATGTTCTATGTTCTCCATCCTAGCCCACTCCCTCAGCCCCCCTTTTTAGTTCTAGTAACAAAACCCCAAAAGAAACCCCTCCACTGGTGAATTGCCACTCCTTAAAGAAGCCGATGAATGGCCTCCACTTTGAGAGGAACCCTTCATCCATGCCTCGGATGGCAAACCTTATCTTTTCTAGGTGCAGAAACTCTGCCAAATCACTCCTCCATACACCTACTTTAGGCGACTCCGGGCCCCGCCAACCCAGCAATATCCACCTCCGGGCTATCAGGCAGGCAAAGGCCAACACGTCAGCCTCACTCCCCATCCACACTCCTGGGTTTTCCGAAACTCCAAATATTGTCACCCACGGGCTCACCCCCAGAATCTATGACATTTTCTCTGCAAAAGTTGTCCAGAAATCCACCAACTTTGGAGATGCCCAGCACATGTGGTTCGCCAGCCCAGCCCTGCGCACCACCCACACCTATCCTCTATCCCGGGACAGAACCGGCTCATCCTTGGCATTATCACCACTTTGAACTGAATGAGACTTAGTCTCACTCATGACAATGTTGAGTTTACCCTTCGTAGAGCCCCACTGCAGATAATAATAATATAATAATAATCTTTTATTGTCACAAGTATGAAGTTACTGTGAAAAGCCCCTAATCGCCACATTACGGCGCCTGTTCGGGTAAGCTGGTACAGGAATTGAACCCGCGCTGCAGGCCTTGTTCTGCATTACAAACCAGCTGTCTAGCCCACTGAGCTAAACCAGCCCACTGAGCTAAACCAGATCCCAGCTTCAATGGCCTTCCCCAAAGCTCCTCTTCCCATTTCTGTTTGACTTCCTCCACCGGGGATCTCTCTCTTTCCATCAGCTCCCCACATATATCGGAGATCTTGCCCTTCCCTATCTCGCCCTCCGACAGAATGTTATCCTGTAGCGCTGGAAGTGGCAATTTTGGGAATGAAGCCAGCTCCTTTTTAACAAAGTGTCTAATTCACAGGTATCGATACCTATTCCACTTTGGTAGTTGATACTCCACCTCTAGCTCCCCCAACTCCTCAAACATCCCCACTATGAATAAGTCCCTGAAGTATTTTATCCCCGTCCGCTCCCATATTCTAAACATAGAGTCTAACCCAGCCAGAATAAACCTATGATTGCCACGGATCGTCGCCACAGCAACATGCCTTCCGTCTTGTAATGTTGTCGGCATTGGGTTCATACCTTCAACGCCGATACCACTACATGGCTTGTGGAATACCTAGCTGGTGAGAACATAAGAGGTGCCGGCAACAATGCCCTCAAACCCAACCCTCTGCACGAGGCCTCCATCTGTCCCCACACTGACCTCTACTCCATTGCCCATTTCCTGACTTTTGCAACGTTTGCTGCCCAGTAACAACACAGCAGGCACGGTATGCTAACCCCTCTCTCTGTATAACTCTCGCCAGGAACATCCTCCTAGCCCAAGGGACCTTACCCATCCATATGAACTCTGAAATCATTTTATTGACCTAACTGAAAAAGACTTAGGCACAAAGATCGGGAGGTTTTGGAAGATGAACAGAAACTTCGACAACACTGTCATCTTTACCCTCTGGACCCTTCAGAGCTAACAATAACGGCAAATTACACCCCTTTAAAATCTTCCTTCAACCCCTTCACCAAATTTGGCAGATTTAACTTGTGCAGCTGGGCCCAACTGTGCGCCACTTGTATTCCCAGGTATCAAAAGCTCCCTCGTACCAACCTGTACCAAGCTCTTCCCCTGCCCCCGCGTGTTGATCGGAAACACCTCATTCTTCCCCATATTGAGCTTGTACTCCAAAAACAAACTAAACTCCCCCAGTATCCCCATAATCCTGTCAAAGCTCTCCACCATGTTTGAAATTTACAGCAGGAGATCATCTGCCTACAGGGAGACCCCCCCCCCCCCCCCCCCCCGCCCCCAAGGCTCTAAATGCTCAATCAGCAGCTCAATCGCTAAAGCGAAGAGCAACAGGGAGCGTGGACACCCCTACCTCATCCCCCGGTGCTATCCAAAGTATTCCAAACTAATGTTATTTGCACGGACACTCAGTCTTGTACAGCAACCTAACCTAATCCACAAATCCCTGCCAACACCTCAAACAAATCCGCCTATTCAACCCAATCAAACACTTTCTCCGCATCTATTGACACTACTACCTCCGTTTCCTGGCCTCCCAGGGGCATCATAATCACATTTAATAATCGTCTAATATTAATCGACAGCTGCTGCCATTTCATGAACCCCCTTTGCTCCTCCCCTGTCAACCCCAGCATACAATCCTCTACACGCATTGCCAGCACTTTCAACAGCAGCTTCATGTCTACATTGAACAGCGATATTGGCCAGTATGATTCACATTGCTCCGGGTCTTTGTCCTTTTTTAAAATGATCGAGATAGAAGCCTGAGACAACATGGGCAGGAGCTCTCCCTTACCAACCAATTCATTGTACGTCATGACTAATAAGGGCCCCAATTCCAAACCAAACATTTTATAAAAGTCTGCTGGGAACCCGTCTGGGCCCAGGGTCTTCCCCGACTGCATTGAGCCCACACACTCCATTACTTCCCCCAGCCCAATTGGAGCACCCAACTCCTGCACCTATCCCTCCTCGACCATTGGCAACATCATTCCATCCAGAAACCGCCTCATGACCTCATCCCTTGCCGGGATTTCTGGTAAAAGGCCTCAAATACTCCATTTACCTCCCTTGACTCAGTAACCGACCTGCCCATCCCCCGGACCCTCATCCGCCCAATCTCCCTCGCCGCTGCCTGCTTCCTCAACTGATGCGTGAGCACCTTGCTGGCCTTTTCCCTATGCTCATACATTGCCCCCTTAACCCGGCGCAGTTGCCCCATTGCCTTCCCCGTCGACATAAGCTCAAACCCCATTTGAAGCTTCTTTCTTTTAACAGGGCCTCCTCAGGGGCCACTAGATAACTCCAATTAGCCACCAGAATGGCCTCCACCAACCTCTGCCTGTCTAATTGCTCCACCTTCTCCCTATGCACCTGGATCGAAATGAACTCCACTCTTATCACCGTCTTTAATGTCTCCCACACCACAGAGGCGGAGACCTCGCCCATCTTATTGTGCTCCACATAGTTTTGAATAGCCACCCCTATCTTTTCACAAATCCCCTTGCCGGCTAACAACCCCACATCTAACCACCACTGCAGGCGCCGCAAGTCCACCAAATGTGGCGCGTCAGCGGACACCAGGATTGCTGAATATTCCAACCTAACCATTGCCGGCAACAACATTTTGTCCAGGACGAAGAAACCGATCCAGGAATACACCCGGTGGACATGTGAATAAAACGAGAATTCCTTCATTTTTAGCCTACCATATCACCACGGGACCACTCCTCCCATTCGCTCCACAAACCCCAACAGTTCTTTGCCATCACTGACACTTTCAGGGACCTCAGGCTCGACCGGTCCAACCTAGGGTCCAACACTGTATTAAAATCCAACCCCCGGACTTCTGGTGGCGACCATGGAGTGAGTGGCCGCACATTTGGTGGCTCCCGCTCATGATGGACTTTTTGGGAATTTTCCCCGGATAATGGCGGAGCTGAATGTTAGTGAAAGGTGCAGGAGGGGTGGAAGAAGAGAGTATCCCACCATTGTATGGATTTGTGGACCAGAAGTGGTCGAAAAAGGAGAGAACAACGGTCGAAAGTTGGTGTGGAGCCTGCGACACAGCAGAAGATGGCGGAGGGTCAAGGTCGAGCTTGTTGGCCCAGTGGTTGACAGATAAGTTAGTGAGCTTCCTCCACGAGAAGTCTGCCCAGCAGAGGAAGGATAACCAGGAAGACCTGGCCAGGGTGGTGGATCCGATAAAGGTAGGGATTTGCCGCATGGAGATGAGGTTAGAGGCCCTGGGCCAGGCAATCCGGAAGGTGGAGGGGGCAATGGGGGAACACAAGGAGCAGCTTGCTTCAATGGCTGTGGAGATGGGGTTGTTTTTTTTTAATAAACATTTTATTGGGGTATTTTTTGGCATTGTAACAGCAGCAATATAAACAATATACATGAGACTATAAACACAGTGCAAATACCACCTCCCTCCCTAACAGGTCCCACCATTAATTAACCCCCTAATCTATGCTAACCTAACCCCCTCCCCCCCCACTCTGCTGACGATTAATTTTCCGCAAAGAAGTCGATGAATGGATGCCACCTCCAAGCGAACCCCAACAGTGACCCTCTCAAGGTGAACTTGATTTTCTTCAAACAGAGAATGCCAGCCATGTCCGATAGCCAGGTCTCCGACTTCGGGGGCTTTGAGTCCCTCCAAGCTAATAGTATCCGTCTCTGGGCTACCAGGGAAGAAAGGCCAGAACATCTGCCTCTTTCTCCTCCTGGATTCCCGGGTCTTCCGACATCCCGAAAATCGCCACCTCTGGACTCAATGCCACCCTTGTTTTTAATACCTTGGACATGACATCAGCAAACCCCTGCCAAAATCCCCTAAGCTTTGGACATGCCCAGAACATGTGGACATGGTTCGCTGGTCCTCGCTCACATTTTGCACACCTGTCTTCCACGCCAAAGAATCTGCTCATCAGGGCCACTGTGGAGATGGGGTTGTTGAGAGATCAACAGAGGAGGCTGCAGGACAAGGTGGAGGACTTGGAGAATAGATTGCGCAGGCAGAACTTGAGGATCGTGGGTCTTCCGGAGGGCAGTGAGGGAGCAGGTGCCGGTGCATATATGGCACGGCTGTCGAGAAGTTGCTGGGTGAAAGAGCGTTTGCTCGGCACTTGGAGGTGGACTGGGCGCATAGGGCGCTTATGAGGAAGCCGCAAGGAAATGAGCCACTGAGGGCGATGGCGGTGGGACTCCACCGGTTCCCGGACAAGAAACAGATTTTAAGGTGGGCCAGGCAGACAAGGCTCTGCACTTGGGAAAGCAGCGAGCTGCATGTCTATCAGGGCCGGGGTGCAGATCTGGCCAAAAGGAGGGAGAGCGTCAAAAAGGTGAAGTCGGCCCTCTTTAAAGGGGTGAAGTTCGGCATGTTGTACCCAGCGCGTTTGTGGGTAACATACGAAGGCCAGGAACTCTGCTTTGGGTCGCCAGAGGAGTGATGGAATTTATTAGAGACAATGGACTGGCAGGAGAATGAGGACATTGAACTCTGGAGGGGATGTTCCTAACTTGTATTTTGTTTTTTCTTCTGGTTTGTATGAACCACCTTTGCACTGTACTTGGGGCCGTTGCTCTGTTTTGGGTTTGTTTGTTTTTGATGGGGGATGGTGGGTTGTTCATTTTTATGGATTGGTTGGGGATTGTAAAGTTTGCACTGGGTGGATGGTTGAGCTGGGGGGGGGGGGGGGGGGGGGCGGTGGGGTGAATCAACGGGCAGTAGGATGCTAGGCGCCATCGGCAGGGGCTACCAGGCTGGCTAGTTCACGGGGCAGTGGGGGGTGAGCAGGTAGTGTGTGGATTTGGGTTGGGATTGTTATTTTGTTATGGGGTAGAGACCAGGCTGATCACATGGAATGTGAGAGGGTTGAATTGGCCAGTCAAGAGGGCCGCGTATTCGCAAATCTGAAAAGCTTAAAAGGCGGACGTGGCAATGATACAGGAGACACACCCGAGGGTGGTGGATCAGACTCGGCTGAGGAAGATGTGGGTAGGGTAGGTATTCCATTCGGGGCTAGACTCTAAAGCTAGGGGGGTAGCGATCTTGATCAATAAGCAGGTGGCGTTCGAAGTGGGAAGTATAGTGGTGGACCCAGGGGTAAACATTATGGTGAGTGGGAAGCTGGAGGGGATGCCAGTGGTGATAGTGAACATTTATGCACCGAACTGGGATGATGTAGAGTTCATGAGGTGGGTGTTGGGGAAGATCCCTGATCTGGATTTGCATCAGCTGATTATTGGGGGGGGGGGGGGGGCTTTAATACATTTATGGATGCAAAGCTGGCTCAGTCGAGTTCGAGGACTGTTGTTGGTGTTGGCGGTTGCGAAGGAGCTAAAGGGGTTTATGGGGGAGATTGGGGGGGGGGGGGGGGGGGGAAGATCCGTGGAGGTTTTGGTGGCCGAGAGCGAAAGAGTATTCATTCTTTTCCCATGCATACAAAGTGTGGTGGTGGTGGACGTTGAGTACTCGGTGATAGTAGTGTCGGATCATTCCCCACACTGCGTGGACTTACGGGTGAGTAAGGAGGGGGGCCAGCGGCCGCGCTAGAGGTTAGATGTAGGACTATTAGCGGAGGAGGAGGTGTGTGTGCTGGTGAGGGAGGCCATTCGGAGGTATGTGGCGATAAACGATACGGGGGAGGTCTCAGCAGCTACGGTATGGGAGGCGTTGAAGGCAGTGGTGAGAAGGGAACTTATCTTGATTTGGGCACAGGGAGAAGGTGGAGCGGGCGGAGACGGATTAATTAGTGAGGGAGATTCTCCAGGTGGACAGGAGGTACTCGGAGGCGGGGTTATTGAAGGAGCGGCAGAAGCTGCAGATGGAACTTGGGTTCCCCATCTATGGGGAAGGCGGTGGGGCAGTTGAGAAAGGTGAGAGGGGTGGTGTATGAATATGAGGAGAAGGCTAGTAGGATGCTAGCACACCAGTTAAGGAAACGGGAGGCGGCGAGGGGGTAGTGGAAAAGTGAAAGACAGAGGGGGGAATTCGATTTTGGACCGAGTGGGGGTGAACGGGGTGTTTGGAGACTTCTACAGCAGGTTATACGAGTCGGAGCCCCCAGCCGGAGTGGAGGGGATGAGGCAGTTTTTGGAGGGACTGGAGTTTCCGAGGGTGGAGGAAGAGCTGATGGTGGGCCTAAACGCCCCAATTGGGCTGTTTGAAGTGGTGGAGGGGCTGGAGGCGACGCAGTCGGGCAAGGCCCCGGGGCCGATGGGTACCCATTAGAGTTTTAAAAGCAAGGGCCCCAGTACTCTATTAGAAGGGACTTTAGTTGGCGGATTAGCTGCCTTATTACTCTATTCATGTTAACCGGCTGCTTGACTATATTTCATGGAAATAGGTACTTGACAAAGCATGATGGGTCTTTTGCCTTATTTTTTAGTCAAGAGTTTCTGTAGGAAACAGTCAGAAGGTCATACAATGTAAATAAGCATACAGCTGTATACTGTTTTGCTGACAGCAGACAATTATTATTTTTCTTAGGCGAGGAACTCAAGGCCTGCTCGTTTTTTCTGTCTTTCTGCTTATCTAAAGAATACATTTTGTCCGAGATATTGCTTACTGTAACATATAAATTGCTTGCCTTACCTCTGTAGAGGGGGTACATTTGGAATGACTTTGGTTTATCTAATCCCCCCACGAACTTCGTGTTAAATACGTTGGGGCGGTTTGGGATTGGACAGGGTTTTGTGGACTGGGTCCGGTTGCTGTACCAGGCACCGGTGGCGAGTGTGCAGATGAACCGAGTGAGCTTGGATTATTTTAGGCTGTGAGGGAGCGGGGGCGAGCAGGGATGTCCACGCTCCCCACTGTTGTTTGCCTTGGTCATGAAGCCACTGGCGATGGCACTGACAGCGTCAAAGGACTGCCAGGGGATTGTGCGGTGGGGGAGGGCACAGGGTCTCACTATATGCTGATGACCTCCTTTTGTATAGTTCTGGCCCGCTGGGGGGTATTGGAGAGATTAATGGGATCCTAGGGGAATTCAGCTGGTTTTCGGGGTACAAATTGATTATGGGTAAAAGCGAGGTCTTTGTGATTCAGGCGAGAGGGCAAGAGAGGAGACTGGGGGGGGTGCCATTTAAGGTGGTGGGAGGGAGCTTTAGGTATTTGGGTACCCAGGTGGCGCGGGAGTGGGAGCAGCTGCACAAGCTGAATCTGTTTTGGTTAGTGGAGCAGGTGAAGGGGGTCTTTAGAAAGTGGGATTAGCTCCCGCTGTCACTGGCGGGGCGGGTGCAGATGGTAAAGATGATGGTTCTTTTCATAGAAGTTACAGTGCAGAAGGAGGCCATTTGGCCCATCGTGTCTGCACCGGCTCTTGGAAAGAGCACCCTATTCAAGCCCACATCTCCACCCTATCCCCATAACCCCGTAACCCCACCCAACACTAAGGACAATTTTGGACACTAAGGGCAATTTAGCATGGCCAATCCACCTACCCGCACATCTTTGGACTGTGGGAGGAAACCGGAGCACCCGGTGGAAACCCACGCACACACGGGGAGAACGTGCAGACTCCGCACAGACAGTGACCCAAGCCGGGAATCGAACCTGGGACCCTGGAGCTGTGAAGCAATTGTGCTAACCACTATGCTACCGTTCTCCCGAGGTTTTTGTTCATATTCCAGTGCCTGCCTATTTTTATCCCCATGACGGTGATCTCAGGGTTTGTGTGGGCGGGTAAAACCCTGCAGGTAAAAAAGGTGCTGCTGGAGCGGGGTCAAGGGGAGGGGGGGCTGCCCAGCTGAATTTTAGAAACTACTACTGGGCGGCGAACATAGCAATGTTAGGAAATGGGTAGTGGGAGCGGGGTGGGTGAGGGAGCGGGTGGAGGTGGCATCATGTAGGGGCACGGGTAATGGCACCTCTGCTGTTCTCGCTGGCTCGGTACTCCACAAGCCCAGTGGTAGTGGCGGCCTTGAGGGAGTGGGGACAGTGGCGGAAACACATGGGAGTGGAGGGGGCGTCGGTATGGATACCTATTTGTGGCAACCACCGGTTTGCACCAGGGGGGCTGGATGGGGGGGTTTCGGAGGTGGCGAGCTGGGATCGAGCGGTTTGGGGACCTGTTTATTGGCGGCAGCTTTTCGTGCTTAGAGGATTTGGAGGAGGAGTTGAACTGCCCGGGGGGAATGGGTTCCGCTACCTGCAGGTGAGGGACTTTGCATGGAGGCAGGTCTCGACCTTTCCGCACCTACCACCCCAGGGGAAACAGGACAAGGTAGTTTCGAAAACGGGAGTGGAGGAGGGGAAGGTCTCAGAAATTTATAAAGAACTCATGGAATGGGAGGGAACTCCGATACGGGAGGTAAAGCGAAAATGGGTGGAAGAGTTGGGCAAGGAAATCGAGGCCGGATTGTGGGAGGATGCCCCGAGTAGAGTTAATGTGTCCTCGTCGTGTGTCAGGCTTAGCCCGATACAATTCAAGGTGGTCCACAGGGCGCATATGACTGTGGCCCGTATTTGATTTGATTTAGTGTCACATGTACCGAAGTACAGTGGAAAGTATTTTTCTGCGGCCAAGAGAACTTACACAGTACGTACATAGTAGACAAAAAAAGAATAATCGACAGAGTACATTGACAAATGGTACATCGACAAACAGTGATTGGTTACAGTGCGGAACAAGGGGCCAAACAAAGCAAATACATGAGCAAGAGCAGCATAGGACATCGCGAGTAGTGTTCTTACAGGGAACAGATCCGTCCGAGGGAGAGTAGGTGAGTATAGTAGCTGTGTGGAAGAAGCTATTCCTATGTCTGCATATGCGGGTCTTCAGACTTCTTTACCTGCTGCCTAATGGAAGGGTCTGGAAGAAGGCAAAGCATCAACGTGAGTGAACCAGGATAGACTGTTGGTGATGGTGACCGAATCCAGAGGAGGTGATTTTTGGTGTGTCGGAAGACCCGGGAGTCCAGAAGGCAAAAGAGGCTGATGCGTTGGCCTTTGCCACCCTGGTAGCCCGGAGACGGATATTATTGGCGTGGAGGGACGCGGAACCTCCAAAATCGGCGGCATGGGTCAGTGACATGGTCGAGTTTCTCGGGCTTGAGAAGATCAAGTTTGCCCTGAGAGGATCGATGCTCGGGTTTGCTGGGAGGTGGCAGCCGTTTATTGACTTCTTTGGGGGAAAAAGCAGGCATAAGAGGGGGGAGGAGGTTAGGGAAAAGAGGGAGGCAGGGGGAGGGGGGGGGGGGTTGGTTGAGGTGGGAAACAGTTAGTGGGAAAGGGGGAACTGTGTATGTAAGCCACGTTGGCTGGGTTTGGTTGTTGGTTGGGTGGACTTTAACTATTCTGTTTCTTCCTCTTGAAAATTGGGGAAAAATCCTACCCCCCCCCCCCCTCAGATATCTGGGGGCAGTTATGGAGTGAGTGGTCGCACATTTGCGAGCTCCCGCTTAAGACAGATTTTTTCGGTCTTTTCCCCACCCGAAGGTCGAAGCATTCGAGAGCAAGAGTGCTTCGGGAAGGTTTTATTCCTCTGGGGTGGCGGATGGATGGGTCCACGGACTTGGAGTGGGGCAAGAAGGAAAGAGCTGCTGGAGGAGTAGTCTTCTTGCTGCGCCATGGGATAAGATGGCGGGGGGCAAGGGAGCTGCTCAGTCTGCCCAGTGGTCGATGGAGCAGTTAATAGAGTTCCTCAATGAGGAAAGGGGCCCTGGAAGGCCTAGCCAAGGTGGTGGAGTCGATTAAGTTGGGGGTCGAAAGAGTGGAGCAGAGGCTGGAGTCCTAGGGCCAGACGATCCATAAAGTGGAGGAGGCGGTGGGGGATCACGGGGGGCAGCTCGCCTCGTTGGTGGCTGAGGTGGGGGTGATGCCAGAGGCTGAAGGAGAAGGTGGGAGATCTGGAGAATTGCTCCAGGATCGTGGGGATGCTCAAAGGCATCGAAGGTGCGGAGGCTGGCATGTATGTGACTAAGATGTTGGAGAAATTGTTGGGGGTGGGCAGGGGGGGCGCTTTGACTGGCCTCTGGAGGTTGATTGAGCGCACAGGGTGCTGATGAGGAGGCCGTAGGTGGACGGGCCGGTGAGGGCGATGGTGGTGCGGTTGCACTGTTTTCTGGACAAGAAGATTCTCCGATGGGTGAGGCAGACGAGGAAATGTACCTGGGAAGGCAACGAGCTGCGGTTGTACCAAGACCTAGTGTAGCCAGTTAAAATGGCTAACTCCCGATTTAAAATGGCTAACTCCCGATTTAAAATGGTGAACGGCAATGGCTGATGGGAAAGTCAGCCAACAGGACACAAACGAGCAGCTGCAGGTTGAGTGTGTATTTACCTCTGGAAAGGCCAGACAAGATCGATACCAGCAACCAGCAGCATAACAAAACACCAGCCATCTGCATATTAATGAGCAATCCCCGGGAACAATGAGCAACATTTAGACACATAAAGCCAAACCAGACTCTTTGGCGCCAGCAGAAGCCTACACAATGGGAGGTGAACGACCACCTCAGGACCGCTCATCGATCAGGGAACCGCTCCAGCATTGGAGAAAATCGAACCAAGTAATTGGGACAAAATCCAATCACTTGGAACCAGGTACAGGGTCCGCCCCGAAAGGCGGGAAGCCCCTGGGGACTATAAGAATCAAGCCCAAGTTCAAATCGGTCTTCTCTTCTTGACCGGGTCACTCAGCAACGCGAACCGACCCTTGACAGTGACCGGTCCAGCCACCGCTGATATCCAATGCTTGCTACGAGATAGGCGCTCCTAGCTACCAATCTGGACCAGCTTCGAATCCCGCAGGCTCAGAACCCGAACGAAAGGCCATTCGTTTCCCTGACCTGGTGGGCCAGTTCCAAGTTAAGTATTGGCCTGTTAGTCGTAGAAGTAGCTTAGACGTAGAATTTATACATGAGTAGTGATTACTGTGTATAATAAATGTGCTTTGATTTATATCTTATTAAGCGATGTATTGGATTATTGATCATTACTCGGACTTGAACCACGTGGCGGTATCAGAAAGATACCTGGCGACTCAAGAGTAAAGGTGATAAAACAAAGCAATTAAACTAAGGCAAAAGTTAGCAACCCTAGGAGCAGAACTGGCGAAGTGGAGGTGTTGTTGTTTAGCCTTATTGATTGTGGCCTATGGGTCAGGAAACTGAGGATCCAGTTGCAGAGGGAGGAGCCAAGTCCTAGGTTTTGGAGTTTTGATATGAACTTGGCTGGGATTATGGTATTGAAGGGGGAACTGTAGTCAATGAATAGGAGTCTGACGTAGGAGTCCTTGTTGTCGAGATGCTCCAGTGATGAGTGTAGGGCCAGGGAGATGGCGTCTGCTGTGGACCGGTTGTGGAGATATGCGAATTGCAGTGGATAAAGGCATTCTGGGAATATGGAGTTGGTGTGTCTCATGACCAACCTCTCGAAGCACTTCATAATGATAGATATCAAGGCCACCTTGTTCTTCTTTGGCACCGGAATGATGGTGGTCTTCTTGAAGCAGGTGGGAACCTCGGAACGGAGAGGTTGAAGATGTCCACAAACACACCCACAAGTTGGTCCGCGCAGGATCTGATGCACGAACAGGGACTCTGTCAGGACCCGTTGGTTTCTGAGGGTTCACTTTCAAAAAGGTCGATCTGACTTCGGAAGCTGTGATGGTCAGTATGGGTGTTTCCAAGGCTGCTGAGGCAGTTGACAACGGTTTGTGGTTTTGTTCGAAATTAGTTCATCGGGGAGGGGAGCACTGCTATCGGAGATTCTACTTGGCTTTGCTTTGTAGCCCGTTATGTTGTTTAAGCCTTGCCACAACCGAAGAGAGTCCATCCCATTAGTCTATGACTCTAACATTCAAACTCAAGACCATAGCTGATTAACACTTGGAAATCTATTGATGCTCAAGAGATTTTACCCTTTGTGTTTATTTAATTCTTTCATGGGATTTGAGTGCACTGGCTGGGACAGCTTTTGCTGTCCATTCCTAGTTCAAGTAATTCCTTGGAAGAAGTCATGCCAACAAATGTGAACAATCTTTGCAGCGGAGTAGACAGCTGCTAACACTTGTTCATTGTTGGGACTTTCTGCATCACCATTAAATTATCTTAACACATGGCTACTTTCAGATATTACAGATTTGTTTGTTAAATAATGCATCAACATTTCAATCAAACTATTCTTCCCCCAAACATTTGTGACAAAGCAGCCCTGTCCATTTCTTTTTAAAAAAATTTTATTTAGTGTACCCAATTTATTCCCCCCATATTAAGGGGCAATTTAACTTGGCCAATCCGCCTAGCCTGCACATCTTTGGGTTGTGGGGATGAAGGCCCATGCACACACAGGGAGAATGCGGACCCTTTGGTGGTGATATTTGGGGTCTCAGAGAAGCCGGAGCTCATGGAGAGGAGGAAGGCCGATGTCTTGGCCTTCGCCTCTCTGATTGCACGGCGGCAAATTTTTGCTGGAGTGGCGGTCGGCATCGCCACCGAGGGTAACGGCTTGGTTGGGTGACCTGTACAACTTCTTGCGATTAGAGAAGATAAAGTATGAGTTAAGGGACTCTTCAGGGGGGTTTGAAGAAAGGTGGGGGATGTTTGTGACGTGTTTGAGGGGCTGTTCGTCGCAGGGGAGAGAGGGGGTGAAAAAGGGGATAAATCTGTACAGACTGTATAGTTGATTGTAGGGAAGCATGTTTCCCGGGGTGTTTGTTCGCTGTAACCGGTTTTGATACATGTTTGTAATAAAATACATTTAAACAAAAAAAGAATTGTTTAACTGTTAATTGTAAGCTATTTTTCTGTGATGATAATGTAGTTTAAACCTGTGTTCATGAAGTTTGTTTTAATATAACATATCCCTACTTGTCAGTGGAATCACTCCTGAAGTGAAGTATCCTTTCTTCATAAAAATGTGTTAGAACATAGAACATTACAGCGCAGTACAGGCCCTTCGGCCACCGATGTTGCGCCGACCTGTGAAACCACTCTAAAGCCCATCTACACTATTCCCTTATCGTCCATATGTCTATCCAATGACCATTTGAATGCCCTTAGTGTTGGCGAGTCCACTACTGTTGCAGGCAGGGCATTCCACGCCCTTACTACTCTGAGTAAAGAACCTACCTGACATCTGTCTTATATCTATCTCCCCTCAGTTTAAAGCTATGTCCCCTCGTGCTAGACATCACCATCCGTGGAAAAAGGCTCTCACTGTCCACCCTATCCAATCCTCTGATCAACTTGTATGCCTCAATTAAGTCACCTCTTAACCTTCTTCTCTCTAACGAAAACAGCCTCAAGTCCCTCAGCCTTTCCTCATAAGATCTTCCCTCCATACCAGGCAACATTCTGGTATATCTCCTCTGCACCCTTTCCAATGCTTCCACATCCTTCCTATAATGCGGTGACCAGAATTGCACGCAATATTCCAAATGCGGCCGCACCAGAGTTTTGTACAGCTGCAACATGACCTCATGGCTCCGAAACTCAATCCCTCTACCAATAAAAGCTAACACACGGTATGCCTTCTTAACAACCCTCTCAACCTGGGTGGCAACTTTCAGGGATTTATGTACATGGACACCGCGATCTCTCTGCTCATCCACACTGCCAAGAATCTTACCATTAGCCCAATACTGTTATTCCTTCCAAAATGAATCACCTCACACTTTTCTGCATTAAACTCCATTTGCCACCTCTCAGCCCAGCGCTGCAGCTTATCTATGTCCCTCTGTAACTTGTAACATCCTTCCGGTTTGTGCCTAGTATCCTAATACATGTTGGGGTCTGGTCCAGGATTTTAACATGTTAATTTTTTGGCATTTGATAAATTTCTCAACATGCTTTGACGCACGTAAGTAAATTATATAGTAAAAAAAAGTTAGTTTTGCTGTCCCGTACTGTACATCAGGCAGAGTCTGTGCAGCCTATCCTACTGGCGTGTGAAGGAGGGTGTATGTATCAGCATACGTTAAGACAGCAAAGCTAGCACATGGTTGAAGTTGTCGTACTATTCGTTCGTAGTAACTCTTTATAATGGATTGTTTTTCAGCATAAAGTCCTTAGAATGAAAACACTCTTCTCTAAATTGCAAGCCAAATGAAATGCTTCAGGAAATATTCGAACTTGGACTTTCTGGGGTATTTCCTCATATTTTTGTCAGTTTTCTTGCATCAATGGCTTCAGGTGAACACACTTTTGACGTGTTGAAGCAGTTACAGAACTATCATCATTCAACTTGGGACAAGAATGTCTGAATGGTCTCGCCATGCTTAATACCAATGTGACGTTGCACGACAGCTAGATTTTTCCTCAATAATTTGTGCATTTGAAATGAAATGAAAATCGCTTATTGTCACGAGTAGGCTTCAATGAAGTTACTGTGAAAAGCCCCTAGTCGCCACATTCCGGCTCCTGTTCGGGGAGGCTGGTACGGGAATCGAACTGTGCTGCTGGTCTGCCTTGGTCTGCTTTAAAAGCCAACGATTTAGCCCAGTGAGCTAAACCAGCCCCTTGCACAGATAAAGACTGGAAAAGCATTTGTTAATTTTTTTAAAAATTCAAATTATGTCTCACCTTTTTTTTGGTGCCTTATCTTGCTTTCATATATCTTCATTTTTTATTTTGGCTAGAAGTCTCAAAAGCTGCAAGTGGCCCAGGCCTTTCTGGACCTTTTGTGCGGGCATGAAAGTACGTCCTCCATTTTAAGTTTTGTTATTCCTGTTACATTAAAATATGCATACCTGTTAAGACCAGATTTCCATTGGCGTCAGATTGAGCTCACCCTCGAATCCAGTACACTGTCAGTCTACAACTTCAGCTTGTTGCCATACAAGAAATGCAGAGGAGAAGTCAGAGGAAGAGAGGGAAAGTCAGGCAGTAAACTAAGCAGCAGGGTGCTTTGGCATATTGCTTAGTAGTCTGTTGAAATGAAAATGGAGGAGACCATCGGTAGTATGTGATCTACTCAGGATCAATAAATCAGATTACAATGGACATCCTCTTTTATGTTCTCAATGAAACTAGAACATAAACAATTTCTGAAGTAACTCCATCTATCTTGCATCTTTAACTTTTATTCAACACTTGAAATATTAAAGTAAAAAAACACATTTCAATTCCACATAATGACAAATCCAATATGAACTCAATATAATTACACAAATTTCTAAAACCAAATTCATGTTACACCTCCTGTTTGCAGACTGCGATGGGAATGAGATTCCATCTTTTGTCCAGATTCTCACAGGCCAATGTTCGAAACTTTCCTGAAGTCATAAAAATAACAGTGAAAAGATATTGCGGCACTGAGAGAGGAATTAGGTAAAAAATGAGAAGACTAAAATGCTCAGGTGGCAGAGACTGCCAGTATGTTTGATCCTTCTACACTGTGTTATGAAGCAGGATCAGTGCAACATGTCCCTGTAATTCCATTGCCACAGGAAAAGGGGAGAAATTGTAATCCTCAATTTAGCAGGGAGAAATGAGCGAGTTACACTTTAGCGTTGTCAAGACTGATAAACAGAGCAATGCGCCAGACTTTAAGAAAGCCCTTTTACTTGAGGTCCTTTATTGTTTCCTCATTCGGTTTTCTCTCTGTCATACCACAAATTGCGACAACGTGCTCAACAACCTCTTACAATAACCAATTAAATTGGTTATAGTTCAGGAAACTGTAAAGTTGTAAAATTGATTGAGGTGAGTTAATCAATCAATGGTTGAAACAATTGCTCACTCAGCTGATGTGGAGGACAAAAAAAAGTAGCTGAAGCTTTACAATCTGATCAGAGAATGATGAATTCACCTTGCCATGTACAATTTCTCATAACATGTGTAAAGGTTCTTCAGGTTAGCCTACCTCAAATTTGGGAGATGAATCCCATCTCACACATGATAGAATACATTATCCCTTGTAATGAGGCATATGTGTTGCACAATAAGAAGTTATTTTACACAACATTATCTCAGTTTCAATAATATATTTCAGGGACATTATTGCGGAGAACAGAATCTTAGAAAAAAAAATGGCTCAGAGTGACATCGCCCAAACCTGCAGCTAATATAGGGCCTATTCAAGATCAGATCTGCCTGCAATTATACATTCTTCATTTTGCTCAAAGTCCAATTTCTTATAGGAACTCCAAGATAGTGGTCACAGCAGGAATTTGGGTAACATTCCCCACCACCCATTCAAAACTAAAGGGCTGATGAGACTAATCGTAGAACATGACAAAGATCAGCTAACTCAGCACAGTTAAAAGTATTGCCACTTGGCTTGTCATGGTTTTGTCATTCATGGTCTCGTCAGGACAGGCCCAATGTCTCCTGATTCTCCCAAAGCCAGGCCCAGTACTTATTGAGTTTGTGATCTTGAGGCTGTACCTGGGAAATAAAAATGAAGAAAAATACAGATGAGGAGAGAATGTGCTGGTGATCTTTCAGAATTCTTCTGTTTCTGGGCTGTGGTTGAAAGTGGCTTTCTACAATTCAACACAGAGTTTTACTACCACGTCACCGAGTAGAGGAACAAATATGTGATTGGATGTTGCCAGAGGGAGAGCTCGGAGTTCAATCAATAGAACAAAATATCATAATTCATTAAACAGACCACTTATATAACTATTAGTTCAAATCTTAACATAGTCTCTTTGTGCAGTATGTATACTTCATGTGGAGAATGGCTGAAGTCGCCTAATACCTGGTTTACTCTCTGGGAAACCCCCCCCCAAACATTTGCCGAGCGGAGGTGCTTTTGTTGCAGTATGGTTCCATGGATACAGGTGGATCTTTACCAGTCTTTACATGTAAACCTAGACATTGGTTATTTAATCACAGGAGGGGAGTAACTTCTAACAGCAACACTGCACACATCTCATGACACCAAGAATACTTAACAGTCGCTGGATAACGATAAAAGCATGAAGCTCAGTTGATCTTTCCAACCCTGGTTCTTGAATGTTGAAGCTAATTGTATGTAATGTATTCTCTTTCAGCCAGGCTAAGATCTGCAGGCTCAACTCAAACAGGCTATTAAACTGGAAACCATCTTTCCCATCGGCTCAATGGAGCATTATAGACTGCATTTACCCACAAAGCTGTCAAAGCCACTAACCCTAACCCGAAATTGTTTTCAACTGGAACTATGTAACCCATGTGGACAGTCATCATGTCAGCTTTTCTCATAGGATTCAAACACAAAGTAGAAAGTAAAAATGCTTTAAGCAATATCCTCATGACCATGAGAGAGACTCAGCTTTCTGACCTTTACACAGCTCGATATCCACCTCAAGCAGAAACTTGTTTAACTGTGGTGGGAAGGAGAGTGTGGCTCACAAGCCTGATGGATACTTTCAAGAAAGGTGGCTACCAAATACAGGCATGGAGCAGACCCCTGATTGAGTCTTCCCTTGCTATACTCCACAGCACCAAAACTTTAGCTCTCCTACAGGCACCTCGAGCAGAGACCTTAACTATCTCAGCAGGAAACATAGTCAATCCTTCCTGACCTGTATTATAAGGGTTAGGGGGAAGGAAGATGGGGGAAAAGAGTTGGAGGGTGTTGCTGGGTGGCTATCCGAGTTCACTGCTCTGGGGTATTCGGGCTGATTATGTTTCAGCTTCTTCCTCTGCCCATCTCCTCAGTCCCAATCTGTCCTACAGATCATAGAATCATAGATTCCCTACAATGCAGAAGGAGGCCATTTTGCTCATCGATTCTGCACCGACCTCTGAAAGAGCACCCTAGCTAGGCCCACTCCCCTGCAAACCCATAGCCCCATCTAACCCTTTCACACTAAGGGGTAATTTAACATGGTCAATCAACCGAACCTGCACATCTTTGGACTGTGGGAAGAAGCTGGAGCACCCAGAGGAAACACACGCAGACAGAGGGAGAAAGTGCAAACTCCACACAGTCACCTGAGGCCGGAATTGAACCCGGGTCCCGGGCGCTGTGAGACAGCAGTGCCACCGTGCCGCCCCAATGCAGAAACCAATCCAGACTTTAAAACAGTCACATTTACTGTAGTTTCACCAGGAAGAAAGACATTGGTAAGGTACTGTTAATCTAAATTATATATAGTCATATATTAAAGACTGATTCTGCAATGATTGTAATGGCTACACAGGTCAGCCATGAATGCTGCAGAGAACTAATGAGCACTTGTGTATGGAATGTCTGGCGTGCAATAAAAGTATATGCTGATAGGATGTGATATATGGTGGAGGAGGCTTGTCTGGAGCATAAATACAGGTACGAACCTGTTCTATTGCATGGCCTGTTCTCTGCTGTAAATTATATGCAAGATGCACACTCTAAACATTATAGCCCTGCTATACATCTAGAAGCCACATTAAAAGACAAACTGTTCTGGTTATCTCTTACCTCCTTCCATTCTTTAACACAAAAAATCCTGTAGGAATCATTCCCGTACTTCCCAATTCCATGCAATTCAATTGGGTACCTCCATTGTTTGGTCAGGAACTCATCTGTTACATGAATTATTAAAAACAATGTAAATAATTCCCAGAACATTACTGCAGTAAATGGAAAGAGATTGTATACTTTCTGTAATCTCGGCCTTAGCGTAGTTTAGCGAGAACAGGGTTAATTACTGAAACTGTACATCAATCGTAGAAAATATAATCATCGAAGATGTAGTTCCTAAATTGCAGCACCTGTATTCACTATAATTAGATAAAAATGCATTTTTAAAGCAGAATACTGAAATAGACATATATTCACTTGTGAAAGGTTCACAAGGCATAATGGGATACTGGAAAGATGGAGGCTGAGGGGGAAACCTGATAGAGGTCTACAAAAGTATGAGACATAGACAGGGTGGACAGTAAGAGGCTTTTTCCAAGGGTGGAAGTGTCAATTACAAAGGGGCACAGGTTCAAGGTGAGAGAGGGAAGATGTGCGGGGTACGTTTTTCACACAGAGAGTGGTGGGTGCCTGGAACACGCTGAGAGAGGATGTGGTGAAAGCCGGCACATTAGCAACATTTAAGAGGCATCTGGATGGATACATGAATAGGGAGGAAATAAAAGGATACAGACCGAGTAAGGACAAATTTTTTTTTTTTAGTTAGGGCATCATGATCGGCACAGGCTTGGAGGGCCATAGGGCCGGTTCCTGTGCTGTACCTTTCTTTGACCACATTTCTGAGATGAGAAAATTCACACACTGAAACAGACAAGCCAGCAGGAATTCTTATCAGCGGACGAATGGAACCAGTTAGAGCTAGGAGTCAGGCTAGAATGTATACAGGGCATCAAGGACAGACAGATAAGAAAGGTCTGGTAACCATCTGTGGACAATGAATAAGGTATTCACAAATCATGAGGTGATCACTCAAGCAAAAAATATATTTTATTGGTTAAGTGACGTGACTGGATCCCAGCCAACCAGGGGTGGGCTACTAACTTTTTGATAAATGTATAATTACTGTACCGAAACTCTGTAAATTCAAAGAGATTTGAGACTGCCTCAAACCTCTTTCCTTTGTACGTCGATCCAGCTTGAAAATAAAGAACGTCTTCTTACCAGAGTTGCAGTGTGATTCTTTAAGTCGACTGAGCCATAATTAAAGGGGAGGTTCTCCGCCAGTCCAATACATAGTCTCTAAAAAAGTTCCCCTTCACCGCCCCTGCCCAAATTCTTCCACTCTACCACATTACCCAGCCTTTTCCCTTCACTTTTATTTTTTTTAAACCATAGTGTTATGTGGAGTTGATTGGGAGGAATTCCAGCACTGCGTGACACACACAACAGACTGGCTATTCTGGAACAATACTCTGAAGTATTGTGCATCTACCTGGCTCAAGAACTGGATCATATAACCTGCCACACAAGGAAATTATAAACTTTCATTACCATAGCTGCCTTGAGTCCAAGATATCCTTGCCACAATGATTGGAGCTAATTTGGTTGCACATAGTTATATGATGAAAGGTACGGAAGGGGGGAGAAATTTTACACTGGAGAGAGATAAGATGCTACAGAACAAATAAAAAAACAATCAAGGCCAATCAAACTGCCCCAATCCCCTGGCCTGTAATCCTCCCAGAACAAACGCTCATGGCAGAAAATCGGAGTACCAATGGACTCCCCAAACAAGCAATCAAAATTTGCATAACATTCAATGTACTTTGCTGGGAATTCTGCTCAAAGCTAAACTTACAGGTCAGCTTTGACAAAGAGTCACCCAGACTCAAAACGTTAGCTCTGTTTTCTCTCCACAGATGCTATAAGACCTGCTGAGATTGTCCAGCATTTTCTGTTTTGTTTCAGATTCCAGCATCTGCAGTAATTTGTTTTTAAACATACAAGGTCTTCCTTTCCAAAAAGAGGTGATGGTACAAAAACAAGGAAGTTATACAAAATCTTTATAAATCACTGGTAAGGCCTCAGTTGGAGTAGTGTGTCCAATTCTTGGCACAACACTCTCAGAAGAATGTCAAGTCCCTGGGAAATTGCAGCGATGAACTAGAATGGGACCAGGGCTGAAGGATTCAGTTATGGGGAGAAGGTGGAGAAGTTGGATTGTTCACCATACACCAGGAAGGTGAAGAGGAGACTTAATGGAGGTGGTCAAAATTCCAAAGGATTTTGTTCCCAGGAAGGTTGGTAACCAAAGAGCACACATTTAAGATAATTGTCAGAAAGACAAAGGAGAGATGAAGAGTATTTTTTAATGCAATCAGTTGCAATGATCTGGAATTCACTGCCTTACAATACAAACTTCTGGAAAGGAATTAAATATTTACAATGAAAGAAAAATTACAGTGCTATGGGGAAAGTGCATGGGAATGGGGTTAACTGGATCGCTCTTCAAAGAGCCAGCAAATATCACAGGATCTTTACAGTGCAGAAGGAGGCCATCTGCCCTTTAAGTCTGCCGTAGCATTCTACCTAGTCCCATTCCCCTGCCTTATACATAGATACATAGAATATAGGAGCAAGAGGAGACCTTTTGGTCCTTCAAATCTGCTCCGCCATTTATCACGATCATGGCTGATCATCCAACTAAATAGCTCAATCCCGCTTTCTCCCCATAACCTTTGATCCCATTCGCCCAAGTGCTATATCCCCTTAACCTTGTACATTCTTTCTTTTCAGATGGCAATCCCATTTTGAATACCTCGATCGAACCTGCCTCCGCCACCCTCTTAACTGAAATTCATTCCAGGTTCGAACCATTCTCCGGGTGAAAACAAAAATTCCTCATATCACTTCTACTCCTTTTATTCATTGTTTGAATCTGTGCCCTCTAGTTCTTGATGTACTCTCGAGAGGAAACAATTTCTCATTATTTACTCTGTCCATGCCCTTCAGGATCTTGAACACCTCTATCAAATCTCTTCTCAGTCTGCTTTGCTCAAAGGAAACCAGACCCAACCTCTCCAATGGCTACAGTTGTTTATCCCTGGAATCAATGCCATCACTGTCCAAATGAGGCCTAACTCACAGGTCAAATGGTCTTCTTTGTGCTGTATAATTCTGATGCCATGAATTCAATAAAAAATACAACCACCAATCCACCAGAAGACAATTTGTAATGTTCCAGACGAGCGACCACACGGAATCGATGACTGCAAGAAAACCTAATATTTATTTTACCTACTATAATAAAACTCCTACCCCCGAAGGAACTTCTGCGCCCGCCCACACTTGGGCCAGGATATTTATGTCCCATGGGTCCCTGGCTTAAGGGTATAGCTCTGACCCCTCACCGGGGGTTGGGGGGGGGGGGGGGGGGAGATCAGGTGAGGCCACAGGGACTCTGATGTTGCAGACCCTGTGGACTCTGGTCGGGCTATAACACAATTAATGCTAAAAATGTTGCTGAAAAGACAAATTGTTGAAGGTTTTCATCTTGAACTCATCAGAATAGATGCAAGAATACCAGATTTCAAACGATTATAATTTATACTACATGAGAAAAAGGTGCAGGTTGGTTGGAAAGTTTTCACTGATAAGCTATGGCGTTGCCATGGAGAAAGCAACAAGGAACGATAGGTTCCTGGGTAATTCACAAATGGCGCAAGGCTTGAACATATTCCTTCTGTTTGCAAAGAATGATGGTCCCTGTGTACGAATGTATGTCACTTCTAGCAGGTATAAATGAGCCACATTGCAAGCTCGATTGATTAACTTAAATTGTTTTTTAGTGCAGCTATTAGTTAAAAATGTCAGCAAACATTCCCTTAGCTGAGGATTAGAGCCCAGCTTCAGGCTCAGAAACCTCATGTGAAGCTTGCATACTCGTGATTTCCAGCTCCTGAATGTGAGGATCAAAACGCATTGAGTAGTTTTTATTCTCAGAACACACCACACTGCATTATATGAAAACAAAAGGAAAATTGGAGAATAGGAATTGTGAAATGTGAGCTATGGGAGGAAAAATATCTAAACTAAATGCATTCACAATGTTAATGTTTAAAAATACCCGAGCTACCTGTCATCTGGTTAGATCTGAGTGGTCTGATATTTCTGTTAATTATCATAGAATTAACAGTGCAGAAGGAGGCCATTCGGCCCATTGAGTCCGCACTGGCTCTTGGAAAGAGCACCCTACCTAAGGTCAACACCTCCACCCTATCCCCATAACCCAGTAACCCCACCCAACACTAAGGGCAATTTTGGACACTAAGGGCAATTTATCATGGCCAATCCACCTAACTTGCACAGCTTTGGACTGTGGGAGGAAACCGTAGCACCCGGAGGAAACCCACGGACACACGGGGAGGATGTGCAGACTCCGCGCAGACTCTGGAATCGAACCTGGGACCTTGGAGCTGTGAAGCAATTGTGCTATCCACAATGCTACCGTGCTGCCCCTATGTTAAGCACATAAAAAAATTAATAAGGTGCTTGGATACAGAATTTAGACACATGCAGACTTTATTGCGCTTACCATCTGGCCTTAGTTATGGCCAATAACACTGGTTTCAGCTGTTACTTAGGAGCAAATGGCAGGAAAAACCTCCCTGATAAAATAACAGCTTCTGCAAGAACTACCGATACACCAGTGGGAACTGGGAGGGGAGAGGATCAAATTCATTTAAATAACTCAGAAAAAGGAAAGGTTTTCAGGAAGAAGAATAAATGAATACAGAATTTCTGTAATAAGCAGATCCACATTGGGAGGCAGAGGAAAACTGTATTTTATAATGGGAACAATTGGGAATAGGTCTTGGACAGGCAAAAGAAAAGTAACTTTAACCATGTTTCATAAAGCAGTATTTAGACAGTGTTACAAATGCTGTATTTGTGTGGCCTGAATCTTTCAGTTTCAGTGCAGTATGCAGTGTTTCACCATGGGTCAATCAGATGCATTATAAGGTGGAATTTTATGCTCCCATTGTTGCAGGAGGTGGAATGGAAAATGCGGCAAGCCATTCAAAAGTCTGCTGATTTGGGCAGGACAGGAAAATCCTTCCGGTAGGAGGGTCTGTAAAATTCTACCCATAGTATGGATAAACTACTCTCAAGTTTAGGGCGCAGTACGACTGAGATAAACATTAGAAAATACTCTCGAGCTTCCAGACCACCTGTGACAATGACACAGGAGATCGATGAGTAAAAACAAAAAGTGTCAAAAATAAACAGGAAGCCTTGCACCAATGGCCACTGGATGAACTGAACATTCAACATTATAAACATGGAAATGCTGTGTTTTTGGACTACTATATAAAACATAAGAGGCAGAGTATACAAGAGACATGACATTCATCTCTATGGGATTGAGAGCCCCTCTATTGTATTTCCCATTGCACTCGTGTTTGATATGTTTTCAACACATTCAATAACTCAGAGATACTTTAAGTTATTTTCTTTCTTTTCAAATGTAATTTCTGTAGATGCCCCAACCAGTTAAGACCTGCAATGTCTTTCTGGTGTTTGCATGTTCGATTTAGATTGTATGTTTCCTAGAGGGTGTGGGAGCAGCTTTACTAGGCCTTCAATGGTATGCAGTCTGGGAGCCCACATTGATTTCCCTTCCTTCCAACAGTGAGACTACCTCCTGATATCTCACAGCAGGAGGAACTCCCCATTCCTTGGAACTCTGTGTGACACTGCAGCAACATACAAGAGAGGAGCTGAAATCAGGGCGGGATTCTCTGATCCCCCACCCACGTGCTTCTGGCGGTGGGATTCTCTGGTCCCGCCGCTGTCAATGGGAGTTCCCATTAAAGCCATCCCACGCCTCTGGGAAACCCACGGGAGTGGTGTGCTGCCGGCGGGACCGGAGAACCCTGCCGCCAGCGAATGGCCGGATAATCCAGCCCAGATCATAAGACAAAATATAATCATCAGTAGAATTAGAAATATCATAAATTTGCAGAGACCAAATTAAGGAAAATAGCAAATGGTGACCCAAGAGGCATTTAATTCTGCGTACATCAATGTACATATTGCGGATGATCTTCAGGTATAAATTGACACATGGGATTATGACGGAGTTACATTAAGAGACCTAACTTAGGCAAGGGCAGGAAAGGGTTCTTAATATTTTGGTTACGAAGGGCTGATCAACCTAATTGAATTATTTCATTAGATAAGGGACAGTTGATCAAGGTGGAGTGGTAGATGTTGTACATATGGGGAGCGTTTCTCTGAAATGGAGACAGAGTGTTCGCGCCGTCGTGAACCTCGACAGCGCGAAATGGCCCCTATCCCGACCGATTCAGGGCCCGAAAATGGGCTAGGAGCGGCGGCGCGTCATTTACGCGTGCCAGGCCTTGGCGCCGCATAAAGGCGGCGCCGCATACATCACGCGGCCGGCGGCGCATAACTGGCGTCACCCTTGCATTCGCGGGTTGGCCGGCGCCAACCCGCGCATGCGTGGTTGCCGTCCGCCCCGCAAGAAGATGTCCGATGGATCTTGCGGGGCTGCGGAAGAAAGGAGGCCCTCCTTCAGAGAGGCCGGCCCAACGATCGGTGGGCACCAATCGCGGGCCAGACCCCGTTTGAGACCCCTCCCGGTACAGGATCCCCCCCCCCCCCCCCCCGTGTTCCCGCGCTGTTCTCGCCGGCAGCGACCAGGTGTGGACGGCGCCGGGGGGAACCCGCCGTTTTGGATAGGCTGCTCGGCCCATCCGGCACTGAGAATCGCGGGGGTACCGGTGAATCGACATTTAACTGTCTCGGGCGATTCACTGGACTGCGCTGCGCAAAACGCGATTGTGCCGATCTGGCCGCTTCCGTGAATCGTGGGAGGGCGTCGGACCGGCGTCGCGGGAAAATTTGGCGACCCAGGCGATTCTCTAAAACGGCGCGGGAGCAGAGAATTGCGCCCATGGACTTTCAGAAGACATTCGACAAAATGTCACACAGGAGGCCAGCTAATGAGCTGGAAGCCCATGGAATTAAGGGGAAAATGGTGGAATGGATACAAAATTGGTTCAGTGACAGGAATCAATGGGAGGTGGTGGTGCATGGATATTTTGTTTATTGAGAGGTGGAAAGTAATTGAGTGCCCCAAGGGTCAGTTTTGGGTACACGACTCTTCAATTTTCATAAACAACCTTGATTTGAGTGAAGGGAATAACATTAAAGAGTTTGTAGATGAAAGAAAATTAACTTAGGATAATTATAGGCTTCAGGAAGCCAAAGAGTTTGCTGTAATGAGTAGAAACATGGCAAATGGAGTTCAATGAGAAGAGTGTGAAATGATGTACTTTTGAAGGATTAAGATGGAAAGACAATATACCAAAAAGGCCTCCTTCTGGTCTGTAAATTTCCATATTTCATGATTACTGTAACTTCAAAGAAATATAAACAGACCGAACTGACAAAATAGAACACATTAGGGCTGACCAATGGAATATAAACTGTGGAATAATACCAGAAAACTTAGCGATGGCTTTGGCTCGCAGCTGATATAGGCCAAGTGGTCTCAGAAGTTCTGCTACCTCCTTCCAATCAGCTACCCGGGCCACTTCAGCAGAAGGGTATCTTTCCAGGAAATCCCACAGCACAGGAATGGCTTTTTTACCTGATACAAGGAAAAGACTATTACCAGAAACATTACAAATGAAGATCAAATATCTGTGATGATTGAGAGGTTAGATAGCAAAGCTACGCTGTAGAATACCATTCTAATACTTGCATCTATATCAGCATCAAACAATCTCAAAGAACAGAATAATGACAGACAGATTTTCCGGGAGCGGGAGAGAGAGGGGGAGCCAGAGTGCAGCTTGTGAAGCAGGTATGTGTTTAAACTTACCTCCAGGTTCCAGCGGCCTTCATTTCCGGGAGCGGGAGAGAGAGAGGGAGCCGGTGAGCAGCTTGGGAATCAGGTCAGTGTTTAAACTTACCCCCAGGTTCCAGCGGCCTTCATTTCCGGGAGCGGGAGAGAGGGAGCCGGACTGCAGCTTGTGAAGCAGGTAAGTGTTTAAACTTACCACCAGGTTCCAGCGGCCTTCATTTCCGGGAGTGGTGGAGAGAGAGGGAGACGGTGTGCAGCTTTGGGAATCAGGTAAGTGTTTAAATTTACCCCCAGGTTCCAGCGGCCTTCATTTCCGGGAACGGGAGAGAGAGAGGGAGCCGGAGTGCAGCTTGTGAAGCAGGTAAGTGTTTAAACTTTCCCCCAGGTTCCAGCGGCCTTCATTTCCGGGAGCGGGAGAGAGAGGGAGACGGAGTGCAGCTTGTGAAGCAGGTAAGTGTTTCAATTTACCCCCAGTTTCCAGCGGCCTTCATTTCCGGGAGCGTGAGAGAGAGAGGGAGCCGGAGAGCAGCTTGGGAATCAGGTAGGTTCTGTATATAAGTTGGGCGGTTACCCCCAGGTTCCAGCGGCCTTAGTTTCCGGGAGCGGGAGAGAGAGAGGGAGCCGGAGTGCAACTTGGGAATCAGGTAGGTTCTGTATATAAGTTGGGCGGTTGCTAAACCCAAGACACTACACTTGTAGTGTCCCCCACCCTTCCATCTCCTCTAACCTAAGGGGTTTAGTGAATATAAGGTAAGCTCTTCTTTTTCTCTCTTCTTTCTTCTTGTTTTATCTAGAGGGGATGGCAGGGAAGGCAGTGCAATGTTCCTCCTGCAGAATGTTTGAGGTGAGGGACACCGTCAGTGTCCCTGCTGATTTCATATGTGGCAAGTGCAGTCATCTCCAGCTCCTCAGAAACCATGTTAGGGAACTGGAGCTGGAGTTGGATGAACTTCGGATCATTCGGGAGGCAGAGGTAGTCATAGATAGAAGCTTGAGGGATGTAGTTACTCCAAAGAATAAAGACAGATGGGTGACGGTGAGAGGGGCTGGGAGGAAGCAGTCAGTACAGGGACCCCTGTGGTCGTTCCCCTGAATAACAAGTATACCACTTTGGACACTGTTGGGGGGGGATGACTTACCAGGGGTAAGGCATGGGGTACAGGTCTCTGGCATAGAGTCTGTCCCTGTTGCTCAGAAGGGAAGGGGGAAGAGGCAATGAGCATTAGTCATTGGTGACTCTTATAGTTAGGGGGATAGATAGGAGATTCTGTGGGAACGAGAGAGGCTCGTGGTTGGTGTGTTGTCTCCCAGGTGCCATGGTCCACGATGTCTCGGATCGTGTTTTCGGGATCCTTAAGGGGGAGGGGGAGCAGCCCCAAGTCGTGGTCCACATAGGCACCAACGACATAGGTAGGAAAAGGGATAGGGATGTAAGGCAGGAATTCAGGGAGCTAGGGTGGAAACTTAGATCGAGAACAAACAGAGTTATTATCTCTGGGGTGTTACCCGTGCCACGTGCTAGCGAGACGAGGAATAGGGCGAGAGAGCAGTTGAACACGTGGCTACAGGGATGGTGCAGCAGGGGGGGATTCAGATACCTGGATAATTGGGGCTCAATCTGGGGTAGGTGGGACCTCTACAAACAGGATGGTCTACACATGGACCAGAGGGGTACTAATATCCTGGGGGGGGAAATTTGCTAATGCTCTTCGGGAGGGTTTAAACTAGTTCAGCAGGGGTCTGGGAACCTGAATTGTAGCTCCAATATACAGGAGGTTGAGAGACTACGACTACGATGTGGTGGCCATCACGGAAACTTGGATAGAAGAGGGGCAGAAATGGTTGTTGGAGGTCCCTGGTTATAGATGTTTCAATAAGATTAGGGAGGGTGGTAAAAGAGGTGGGGGGGTGGCATTATTAATTAGAGATAGTATAACAGCTGCAGAAAGGCAGTTCGAGGAGTATCACCCTATTGAGGTAGTATGGGTTGAAGCCAGAAATAGGAAAGAAGCAGTCACCTTGTTAGGAGTTTTCTATAGGCCCCCCAATAGTAGCAGAGATGTGGAGGAACAGATTGGGAAACAGATTTTGGAAAGGTGCAGAAGTCACAGGGTAGTAGTCATGGGTGACTTTAACTTCCCAAATATTGAGTGGAAACTCTTTAGATCAAATAGCTTGGATGGGGTGGTGTTTGTGCAGTGTGTCCAGGAAGCTTTTCTAACACAGTATGTAGATTGTCCGACCAGAGGAGGGGCAATATTGGATTTAGTACTGGGTAATGAACCAGGGCAAGTGATAGATTTGTTAGTGGGGGAGCATTTTGGAGATAGTGACCACAATTCTGTGACTTTCACTTTAGTAATGGAGAGGGATAGGTACGTGCAACAGGGCAAGGTTTACAATTGGGGGAAGGGTAAATACGATGTTGTCAGACAAGAATTGAAGTGCATAAGTTGGGAACATAGGCTGGCAGGGAAGGACACAAGTGAAATGGGATACAAGATAGCCAGGAGGGAACTGAAGAAAGGGATTAGGAGAGCTAAGAGAGGGCATGAACAATCTTTGGCGGGTAGGATCAAGGAAAACCCCAAGGCCTTTTACACATATGTGAGAAATATGAGAATGACTAGAGCGAGGGTAGGTCCGATCAAGGACAGTAGCGGGAGATTGTGTATTGAGTCTGAAGAGATAGGAGAGGTCTTGAATGAGTACTTTTCTTCTGTATTTACAAATGAGAGGGGCGATATTGTTGGAGAGGACAGTGTGAAACAGATTGGTAAGCTCGAGGAAATACTTGTTAGGAAGGAAGATGTGTTGGGCATTTTGAAAAACTTGAGGATAGACAAGTCCCCCGGGCCTGACGGGATATATCCAAGGATTCTATGGGAAGCAAGAGATGAAATTGCAGAGCCGTTGGCAATTATCTTTTCGTCCTCACTGTCAACAGGGGTGGGACCAGGGGATTGGAGAGTGGCGAATGTCGTGCCCCTGTTCAAAAAAGGAACTAGGGATAACCCTGGGAATCACAGGCCAGTTAGTCTTACTTCGGTGGTAGGCAAAGTAATGGAAAGGGTACTGAAGGATAGGATTTCTGAGCATCTGGAAAGACACTGCTTGATTAGGGATAGTCAGCACGGATTTGTGAGGGGTAGGTCTTGCCTTACAAAACTTATTGAATTCTTTGAGGAGGTGACCAAGCATGTGGATGAAGGTAAAGCAGTGGATGTAGTGTACATGGATTTTAGTAAGGCATTTGATAAAGTTCCCCATGGTAGGCTTCTGCACAAAGTAAGGAGGCATGGGATAGTGGGAAATTTGGCCAGTTGGATAACGAACTGGCTAACCGATAGAAGTCAGAGAGTGGTGGTGGATGGCAAATATTCAGCCTGGATCCCAGTTACCAGTGGTGTACCGCAGGGATCAGTTCTGGGTCCTCTGCTGTTTGTGATTTTCATTAATGACTTGGATGAGGGAGTTGAAGGGTGGGTCAGTAAATTTGCTGACGATACGAAGATTGGTGGAGTTGTGGATAGTAAGGAGGGCTATTGTCGGCTGCAAAGAGACATAGATAGGATGCAGAGCTGGGCTGAGAAGTGGCAGATGGAGTTTAACCCTGAAAAGTGTGAGGTTGTCCATTTTGGAAGGACAAATATGAATGCGGAATACAGGGTTAACGGTAGAGTTCTTGGCATTGTGGAGGAGCAGAGAGACCTTGGGGTCTATGTTCATACATCTTTGAAAGTTGCCACTCAAGTGGATAGAGCTGTGAAGAAGGCCTATGGTGTGCTCGCGTTCATTAACAGAGGGATTGAATTTAAGAGCCGTGAGGTGATGATGCAGCTGTACAAAACTTTGGTAAGGCCACATTTGGAGTACTGTGTACAGTTCTGGTTGCCTCATTTTAGGAAGGATGTGGAAGCTCTGGAAAAGGTGCAAAGAAGATTTACCAGGATGTTGCCTGGAATGGAGAGTAGGTCTTACGAGGAAAGGTTGAGGGTGCTAGGCCTTTTCTCATTAGAGCGGAGAAGGATGAGGGGCGACTTGATAGAGGTTTATAAGATGATCAGGGGAATAGATAGAGTAGACAGTCAGAGACTTTTTCCCCAGGTGGAACACACCATTACAAGGGGACATAAATTTAAGGTGAAAGGTGGAAGATATAGGAGGGATATCAGAGGTAGGTTCTTTACCCAGAGAGTAGTGGGGGCATGGAATGCACTGTCTGTGGAAGTAGTTGAGTCGGAAACATTAGGGACCTTCAAGCAGCTGTTGGATAGGTACATGGATTACGGGAAAATGATATAGTGTAGACTTATTTGTTCTTAAGGGCAGCACGGTAGCATTGTGGATAGCACAATTGCTTCACAGATCCATGGTCCCAGGTTCGATTCTGGCTTGGGTCATTGTCTGTGCGGAGTCTGCACGTCCTCCCCGTGTCTGCGTGGGTTTCCTCCGGGTGCTCCGGTTTCCTCCCACAGTCCAAAGATGTGCGGGTTAGGTGAATTGGCCAATGATAAATTGCCCTTAATGTCCAAATTGCCCTTGGTGTTGGGTGGAGGTGTTGAGTTTGGGTAGGGTGCTCTTTCCAAGAGCTGGTGCAGACTCAAAGGGCCAAATGGCCTCCTTCTGCACTGTAAATTCAATGATAATCTATGATTAATCTAGGACAAAGGTTCGGCACAACATCGTGGGCCGAAGGGCCTGTTCTGTGCTGTATTTTCTATGTTCTATGTTCTAGTGAGGTCATGAGTAACGTTTCAAAGTTGCAGGAGTGTACCGGCAGGCAGGAAAGTGGTTTAAAGTGTGTCTATTTTAATGCCAGGAGCATCCAAAATAAGGTGGGTGAACTTGCGGCATGAGTTGGTACCTGGGACTTCGATGTTGTGGCCATTTCGATGACATGGATAGAGCAGGGACAGGAATGGTTGTTACATGTGCCGGGGTTTAGATATTTCAGTAAGCTCAGAGAAGGTGGTATAAGAAGGGGAGGGGTGGCATTGTTAGTCAAGGACAGTATTACGGTGGCAGAAAGGACGTTCGATGAGGACTCGTCTACTGAGGTGGTATTGGCTGAGGTCAGAAACAGGAAAGGAGAGGTCACCCAGCTGGGAGATTTCTATAGGCCTCTGAAAAGTTCCAGAGGTGTAGAGGAAAGGATTGCAAAGATGATTCTGGATAGGAGCGAAAGTACCAGGGTAGTTATTATGGGGGACTTTAACTTTCCAAATATTGACTGGAAACGCTATAGTTCGAGCACGTTAGATGGGTCCTTTTTTGTCCAATGTGTGCAGGAGGGTTTCCTGACACAGTATGTCGATAGGCCAACGAGAGGCGAGGCCATATTGGATTTGGTACTGGGAAATGTTAGATTTGGAGGTAGGTGAGCACTTTGGTGATAGTGACCACAATTCGATTACGTTTACTTTAGCGATGGAAAAGGATAGGTATATACCGCAGGGCAAGAGTTATAGCTGGGGGAAAGGCAATTATGATGCGATAAGGCAAGACTTAGGATGCATAGGATGGGGAGGGAAACTGCAGGGGATGGGCACAATTGAAATGTGGAGCTGGTTCAAGGAACAGCTACTGTGTGTCCTTGACAAGTATGTCCCTGTCAGGCAGGGTGGAAGTGGTCGAGCGAGGGAACCATGGTTTACTAAAGTAGTTGAATCACTTATTAAGAGGACGAAGAAGGCTTATGTAAAGATGAGACGTGAAGGTTCAGTTAAGGTGCTCGAGAGTTACAAGTTAGCTAGGAAGGACCTAAAGAGAGAGCTAAGAAGAGCCAGGAGGGGTCATGAGAAGTCTTTGGCAGGTAGGATCAAGGATAACCCTAAAGCTTTCTATAGATATGTCAGGAATAAAAGAATGACTGGGGTAAGAGTGGGGCCAGTCAAGGACAGTAGTGGGAAGTTGTGCGTGGAGTCCGAGGAGGTAGGAGGTGCTAAATGAATATTTTTCGTCAGCATTCACACAGGAAAAAGACAATGTTGTCGAGGAGAATACTGAGATACAGGCTACTAGACTAGAAGGGCTTGAGGTTCTTAAGGAGGAGGTGTTAGCAATTCTGGAAAGTGTGAAAATAGATAGGTCCCCTGGGACGGATGGGATTCATCCTAGGATTCTATGGGAAGCTAGGGAGGAGATTGCTGAGCCTTTGGCTTTGATCTTTATGTCATCATTGTCTGCAGGAATAGTGCCAGAAGACTGGGGGATAGCAAATGTTGTCCCCTTGTTCAAGAAGGGGAGTAGAGACAACCGCGGTAACTATAGACCAGTGAGCCTTACTTCTGTTGTGGGCAAAGTCTTGGAAAGGTTGATAAGAAATAGGATGTACAATCATCTGGAAAGGAATAATTTAATTAGAGATAGTCAACACGGTTTTGTGAAGGGTAGGTCGTGCCTCACAAACCTTAGAGTTCTTTGAGAAGGTGACCAAACAGGTGGATGAGGGTAAAACAGTTGTGTGGTGTATATGGATTTCTGTAAAGCGTTTGGTAAGGTTCCCCACGGTAGGCTATTGCAGGTGTTTCAGGGTGATTTAGCAGTTTGGATCAGAAATTGGCTAGCTGGAAGAAGGCAAAGGGTGGTGGTTGATGAGAAATGTTCAGCCTGGAGTACAGTTACTAGAGGTGTACCACAAGGATCTGTTTTGGGGTCACTGCTGTTTGTAATTTTTATAAATGACCTGGAGAACGGCGTAGAAGGATGGGTGAGTAAATTTGCCGATGACACTAAAGTCGGTGGAGTTGTGGACAGTGCGGAAGGATGTAATACGTTACAGAGGGACATAGATAAGCTGCAGAGCTGGGCTGAGAGGTGGCAAATGGAGTTTAATGCAAAAAAATGTGAGGTAATTAATTTGGAATAACAGGAAGATAGAGTACTGGACAAATGGTAAGATTCTTGGTATAGATTATCATAGATTATCATAGAATTTACAGTGCAGAAGGAGGCCATTCGGCCCATCGAGTCTGCACCGGCTCTTGGAAAGAGCACCCTACCCAAGGTCAACACCGCCACCCTATCCCCATAACCCAGTAACCCCACCCAACACTAAGGGCAATTTTGGACACTAAGGGCAATTTATCATGGCCAATCCACCTAACCTGCACATCTTTGGACTGTGGGAGGAAACCGGAGAACCCGGAGGAAACCCACGCACACACGGGGAGGACGTGCAGACTCCGCACAGACAGTGACCCAATGAATTCATGTCCCATGAATTGTGTGTCGAACATTGGGCAGTTTTCAGCTGTACTTAAGATACCTCAAATTAAAGCAGAAAGAGCTGGAAATACTCAGCAGGTCAGGCAGTATCTGTGACGAGATAAACAGTTAACATTTCGAGATGAATAGGATTCTTCTTCAGAACTGACGAAGGGAGAAGTGAGAAAGCTTTTATGTTGTTGAAAAGAGGGTGGGGAGGAGGAACAAAAGAGAAGGTCTTGGATAGGGTAGAGGGCAGGAGAGATTTAATGCCAAAGATGATAAGGAACAAAAGGCAAAAGGAGTGGTAATGATTGGAGTAAAGAGACAAAACATTTGCCCAGAGTGATTGTTAATGGGAGAACAATGAACAGCTGTGTAAAAGTAAAAACATGAAAGAAAAGATTTGAGTCTGTGTTTGGTCTCCCCAGTGTAAGGAGGCTGCACTGTGAGCAGCAAATATGGTATTCTAAATTGAAAGGAATGTTTGTGGTTTTTTGCAGCCTTCTGGATGTAACATTGAGTTCAACAATTTCAGGGCATACCGCAGTCTCCCATTTTGACTGTTTCTTGTTTGCCATGTGCCAATCAGAATCTTGCATTTCAAGTTTTTGGTTTCTGACAGAGCTGTTCATCATTCTGCCACTAACACTCACACTAGAGCAATGCTTTGCTTCTTTACTCCAAACATTACTACCCCTTTTGCCTTTTGTTCCATAACACTTTTGTTGTTTAATCTCCCCTGCCCTCTACCCTATCCTAGACCTTCCCTTTTGTTCTTCCTCCCCACCCATTTTTCAACATTATAAAATTCATCACATTCCAACTTTCTTCAGTTCTTCAACTCGAAACATTAACTCAGTTTCTCTCTCCACAGATGCTGACAGGCCTCCTATGGATTTTCAAAGGTTTCTGTTCCTGGTTCAGAATTCCACCATCCTCAGTATTTTGCTTTTAAGACTGCTCAATATCGGTTAGTGAGCAGTGTAGCACCAGTCTGAACTGGACTGCAATTCAGGTGAAAGGACAGTGTGCTCACCTATTGTCTCCTTATTTTTGGGTAATAAGATGGATATTGTTAGTGCTGGCAAAAAAAAATCAACAGGATCATTAAATTTATATATATTTTTTTAATTAAAAAAAAATATATTTTATTGAAAATTTTTGCCCAACCATCACATTACATTGTGTATCCTTTACACAGTAATATCACAATATAAATAACAATGGCCAATTTTATAAACAAGAAATAAATAATATATAAACAAAAACAAAACTAAATGGCAACTGTCTTGTCCCAAATAAATATTCTCCAAGAATATGTTTTAACCGTCCAATATACAATTATCTATAACAACAACCTATACATATTGTACTTATATACTTATATATTAACATCCCTGAGAATCCCTCTGGTTCCTCCCCCCCCCCCGGGTTGCTGCTGCTGTCTTCTTCTTTTCCATTCCCTCTATCTTTCTGTGAGGTATTCGACGAACGGTTGCCACCGCCTGGTGAACCCTTGAGCCGATCCCCTTAGGACGAACTTAATCCGTTCCAGCTTTATAAACCCTGCCGTGTCATTTATCCAGGTCTCCACACCCGGGGGCCTGGCTTCCTTCCACATCAACAGTATCCTGCGCCGGGCTACTAGGGACGCAAAGGCCAAAACATCAGCCTCTTTCGCCTCCTGCACTCCCGGCTCTTCTGCAACCCCGAATATAGCCAACCCCCAGCTTGGTTCGACCTGGACCCCCACCACCTTCGAAAGCACTTTTGTCACCCCCACCCAAAACCCCTGTAGTGCCGGACCTGACCAGAACATGTGGGTGTGATTCGCTGGGCTTCTCGCGCATCTCGCACACCTATCCTCTACTCCAAAAAATTTACTGAGCCGTGCTCCAGTCATATGCGCCCTGTGTAACACCTTAAATTGTATCAGGCTTAGCCTGGCACACGAGGACGATGAGTTTACCCTACTTAGGGCATCAGCCCACAGCCCCTCCTCAAATTCCTCCCCCAGCTCTTCTTCCCATTTCCATTTCAGCTCGTCTACCATAATCTCCCCCTCGTCCCTCATTTCCCTATATATGTCTGATACCTTACCGTCCCCCACCCATGTCTTTGAGATCACTCTGTCCTGCACCTCCTGCGTCGGGAGCTGCGGGAATTCCCTCACCTGTTGCCTCGCAAAAGCCCTCAGTTGCATATACCGGAATGAATTCCCTTGGGGCAACCCATATTTTTCGGTCAGCGCTCCCAGACTTGCAAACGTCCCATCTACAAACAGATCTCTCAATTGTGTTACTCCTGCTCTTTGCCATGTTCCAAATCCCCCATCCATTCTCCCCGGAGCAAACCTATGATTATTTCTTATCGGGGACCACACCGAGGCTCCCGTCTTTCCCCTATGCCGTCTCCATTGCCCCCAAATTTTCAGAGTAGCCACCACCACCGGGCTTGTGGTGTATTTCTTCGGTGAGAACAGCAACGGCGCCGTCACCATGGCTTGTAGGCAAGTCCCCCTACAGGATGCCTTCTCCAATCTCTTCCACGCCGCTCCCTCCTCTTCTCCCATCCACTTACATACCATTGAGATGTTGGCGGCCCAGTAGTACTCACTCAGGCTCGGTAGCGCCAGCCCCCCCCTATCCCTACTACGCTGCAAAAATCCCTTCCTCACTCTCGGGGTCTTCCCGGCCCACACGAAACTCATGATACTCTTCTCAATCCTTTTGAAAAAAGCCTTCGTGATCACCACCGGGAGGCACTGAAACACAAAGAGGAATCTCGGGAGGACCACCATTTTAACCGCTTGTACCCTCCCTGCCAGTGACAGGGATACCATGTCCCATCTCTTGAAGTCCTCCTCCATCTGTTCCACCAACCGCGTTAAGTTTAGCCTATGCAATGTACCCCAATTCTTGGCTATCTGGATCCCCAAGTAGCGAAAGTCCCTTGTTACCTTCCTCAGCGGTAAGTCCTCTATTTCTCTGCTCTGCTCCCCTGGATGCACCACAAACAGCTCACTTTTCCCCATGTTCAGCTTATATCCTGAAAATTCTCCAAACTCCCCAAGTATCCGCATTATCTCTGGCATCCCCTCTGCCGGGTCCGCCACATACACCAATAAATCGTCCGCGTAAAGAGATACCCGGTGTTCCTCTCCTCCCCTGAGTACTCCCCTCCACTTCCTGGAACCCCTCAATGCTATTGCCAGGTGCTCAATCGCCAGTGCAAACAATAATGGGGACAGAGGACATCCCTGCCTCGTCTCTCTATGGAGCCGAAAATACGCAGACCCCCGTCCATTCGTGACCACGCTCGCCATCGGGGCCCTATACAGCAGCTGTACCCATCTAATATACTCATCTCCAAAGCCAAATCTCCTCAACACCTCCGACAAATAATCCCACTCCACTCTATCAAATGCTTTCTCAGCATCCATCGCCACCACTATCTCCGCTTCCCCCTCTAGTGGGGGCATCATCATTACCCCTAGCAGCCTCCGTATATTCGTATTCAGCTGTCTCCCCTTCACAAACCCAGTTTGGTCCTCATGGACTACCCCCGGGACACAATCCTCTATCCTCATTGCCATTACCTTGGCCAGAATCTTAGCGTCTACATTTAGGAGGGAAATAGGTCTATAGGACCCGCATTGCAGCGGGTCTTTTTCCTTCTTTAGGAGAAGCGATATCGTTGCCTCCGGCATAGTCGGGGGCAGCTGTCCCCTTTCCTTCGCCTCATTAAAGGTTCTCATCAGTATCGGGGCAAGCAAGTCCACATATTTCCTATAAAATTCGACTGGAAATCCATCCGGTCCCGGAGCCTTCCCCGCCTGCATACTCCTAATTCCTTTCACTACTTCCTCTATCTCGATCTGTGCTCCCAGTCCCACCCTCTCCTGCTCCTCCACCTTAGGAAATTCCAGCCGGTCCAGGAAGCACATCATTCTCTCCTTCCCATCCGGGGGCCGAGCTTCGTATAATCTTTTATAAAATGCCTTGAACACTCCATTCACTCTCTCCGCTCCCCGCTCTGTCTCTCCTTCCTCATCCCTCACTCCCCCTATTTCCCTCGCTGCTCCCCTTTTCCTCAATTGATGGGCCAGCAACCTGCTCGCCTTCTCCCCATACTCATACTGTACACCCTGTGCCTTCGTCCACTGTGCTTCTGCAGTACCCGTTGTCAGCAAGTCAAATTCTACGTGTAACCTTTGCCTTTCCCTGTACAGTCCCTCCTCCGGTGCCTCCGCATATTGCCTGTCCACCCTCAGAAGTTCTTGCAGCAACCGCTCCCGTTCCCTACTCTCCTGCTTTCCTTTATGTGCCCTTATTGATATCAGCTCCCCTCTAACCACTGCCTTCAGCGCCTCCCAGACCACTCCCACCTGGACCTCCCCATTATCATTGAGTTCCAAGTACTTTTCAATGCACCCCCTCATCCTTAGACACACCCCTTCATCTGCCATTCGTCCCATGTCCATTCTCCAGGGTGGACGCCCTTCTGTTTCCTCCCCTATCTCCAAGTCTACCCAATGTGGAGCGTGATCCGAAATGGCTATAGCCGTATACTCCGTCCCCCTCACCTTCGGGATCAACGCCTTTCCCAAGACAAAAAAGTCTATTCGCGAATAAACTTTGTGGTCATAGGAGAAAAACGAAAACTCCTTACTCCTAGGTCTGCTAAATCTCCACGGGTCTACTCCTCCCATCTGCTCCATAAAATCTTTAAGCACCTTGGCTGCAGCCGGCCTCCTTCCAGTCCTGGATCTCGACCTGTCCAGCCCTGGCTCCAGCACCGTATTAAAATCTCCCCCCATTACCAACTTTCCCACCTCTAGGTCTGGGATGCGTCCTAACATGCGCCTCATAAAATTGGCATCATCCCAGTTCGGGGCATATACGTTTACCAAGACCACCGCCTCCCCCTGTAATTTGCCACTCACCATCACGTATCTGCCCCCGCTATCCGCCACTATGGTCTTTGCCTCAAACATAACCCGCTTCCCCACTAGTATAGCCACCCCCCTGTTTTTCGCATCTAGCCCCGAATGAAACACCTGCCCCACCCATCCTTTGCGTAGTCTAACCTGGTCTATAAGTTTCAAGTGCGTCTCTTGTAACATAACCACGTCTGCCTTAAGTTTCTTAAGGTGTGCGAGTACTCGTGCCCTCTTTATCGGCCCGTTCAGCCCTCTCACATTCCACGTGATCAACCAGGTTGGGGGGCTTTTTCCACCCCCCCCTTGTCGATTAGCCATCCCCTTTTTCCAGCTCCTCACCCGGTTCCCACGCAGCTGTGTCCCCCACAGGCGGCGCCCCCCCGCCCACCCCACCCCATTCCGGCTCCCCCCTCTCCCCAGCAGCAGCAACCCAGTAACTCCCCCCTCCCACTCCCCCCCCGCTAGATCCCCCACTAGCGTAGTTACACCCCCCATGTTGCTCCCAGAAGTCAGCAAACTCTGGCCGACCTCGGCTTCCCCCCGTGACCTCGGCTCGCACCGCGCGACGCCCCCTCCTTCCTGCCATGATTATCATAGCGCGGGAACAAAGCTATTCCCTTTTGGCCCCGCCCCCCCTGGCCAACGCCCCATCTCCTCCACCTCCCTTCCTCCCTCCACCACCACCTGTGGAAGAGAGAAAAGTTACCGCATCGCAGGATTAATAACATAAAACTCAGCTTTCCCCCCCTTTTACCCCCCTCTTCGCCCCCCATACTCGCCCCACCACTTTGTTTCAAACGTTCTTTTTTAGTAACCCGCTTATTCCAGTTTTTCTTCCACAATAAAAGTCCACGCCTCATCCGCCGTCTCAAAGTAGCAGTGCCTCCCTTGATATGTGACCCACAGTCTTGCCGGTTGTAGCATTCCAAATTTTATCTTCTTTTTGTGAAGCACCGCCTTGGCCCGATTAAAGCTCGCCCTCCTTCTCGCCACCTCCGCACTCCAGTCTTGATATACGCGGATCACCGCGTTCTCCCACCTACTGCTCCGAGTTTTCTTTGCCCATCTAAGGACCATCTCTTTGTCCTTAAAACGGAGGAACCTCACCACTATGGCTCTAGGAATTTCTCCTGCTCTCGGTCCTCGCGCCATCACTCGGTATGCTCCCTCCACCTCCAGCGGACCCGCCGGGGCCTCCGCTCCCATTAACGAGTGCAGCATCGTGCTCACATATGCCCCGACGTCTGCTCCTTCTGGAAGACCAAGAATCCTTAAATTATTCCTCCTCGCGTTATTCTCCAGCACCTCCAATCTTTCCACACATCGTTTATGGTGTGCCTCGTGCATCTCCGTCTTCACCACCAGGCCCTGTATATCGTCCTCGTTCTCGGCAGCCTTTGCCTTCACGACCCGAAGCTCCCGCTCCTGGGTCTTTTGCTCATCCTTTAGCCCTTCGATCGCCTGTAATATCGGGGCCAACAGCTCCTTCTTCATCTCCTTTTTAAGCTCTTCCACGCAGCGTTTCAAAAACTCGTGTTGTTCAGGGCCCCATATTAAACTGCCACCTTCCGACGCCATCTTGGTTTTTGCTTGCCTTCCTTGCCGCTGCTCTAAAGGATCCACCGCAATCCGGCCACTTTCCTCTCCTTTTTCCATCCGTATCCAGGGGGGATTCCCTTCTGGTTTACCGCACAGTGCTTTTAGCCGTTAAAATTGCCGTTGGGGCTCTTATTAAGAGCCCAAAAGTCCGTTCCACCAGGAGCTGCCGAAACGTGCGACTTAGCTGGTCATCGCCGCACCCGGAAGTCCCATTAAATTTATATTAATATACATGTTACATTTTATTTTTTAGCCTTTCATACTTGTGACAATAAAAGATTATTATTAGATCTTATATTTATTATACTTTTATGCAAAGATATGAATGTAGGAGAGTTGATCAGTAAGTTTGCAGATGATACGAAGATTGGTGGGGTGGTAAACAGTGAAGAGGATAGCCTTCGATTACAGGAGGATATAGGCGGGCTGGTCAGATAGGCTAAAAGCAAATTACTGCGGATGATAGAATCTGAAACCAAAGAGAAAATGCTGGAAAATCTCAGCAGGTCTGGCAGCATCGGTAAGGAGAGAAAAGAGCTAACGTTTTGAGTCCAGATGACCCTTTGTCAAAGCTCCATCAGACAGGCTGATCAGTGGAAAATGGATTCAATCTGAATAAGTGTGAGGTGTTGCACTTGGGCAGGACAAACAAGGCAATGGAATACATGTAAAAGGGCAGGACAAACAAGGCAAGGGAATACATGAAAAATGGCAGGACCCTGGGAAAAATAATAATAATCTTTATTAGTGTCACAAGTAGGCTTACATGAACACTGTAATGGAGTTACTGTGAAAATCCCAGAGTTGCCACGCCACACTACAGCACCTGTTCGGTGCACTGAGGAAGAATTCAGAATGTTTTTCAGGACTTGTGGAGGTAACCGGAGCACCTGGAGGAAACCCATGCAGACACTGAGAGAACATGCAGATTCCGCACAAACAGCGACCCAAGCCAGGAGTCGAGCATGGGTCCCTGGCACTGTGAAGCAGCAGTGCTAACCACTGTTCAGCACCGAGGATCAGAGGGATCTTGATGTGCATGCACACTGGTCCTTTAAGGTAGCAGGGCAGATGGATACAGTGGTTAAGAGGGCATATTGTATACTTGCCGTTATTAGCATAGGCAAAGAGTTAAGAGCAGGGAGGTGATGCTGGAACTGTATAAAATGTTGGTTAGGCCACAGTGAGAGTATTGTGTGCAATTCTGGATTCCACATTACAGGAAAGGGTGCAGAAGAGATTTACCAGGATATTGCCTGGGCTGGAGAGTGTTAGTTATGAAGAGAGATTGGGCAAACTTGGATTGTTTTCCTTGGAGCAGAGGAGACTGAGGTGGGGATGTGATTGAGATGCATAAAATTATGAGGGGCATAGATAAGAGTTGACAGGAAAAATGTTTCCCCTTCGTGGAGGATGAATGACTGGGGGCATAGATTTAAGGTCAGGGTCAGGAGGTTTCGAGGGGATGTGAGGAAATTTTTTTTACCCAGAGGGTGGTGGGAATCTGGAACTCAATGCCTGAAAGGGTGGTGGAGGCAGAGGCCCTCATAACGTTTAAGAAGTATTTAGATGTGCACTTGCAATGCCAAAGCATACAAGGCTATGGGCCAAGTGCTGGAAAATGGATTAGAATACTAAGGTGGTTGTTTTTGACTGCTGCAGATATGATGGTCTGAAGGGCCTTTTCTGCACTGTAAACCTCTATGACTGGTGAAGGCGATTGAGGGGGCGGTTGCCCCAATTCGGGCGTTCTTGGACACGATGGATCAGCGATTAGATGTACAGGGAGCAACACTCAAGAAGGTGGAGGAGGTGCTCACTGACCATAGTGATCGGATTGGCAGAGATGGCGTTGCTGGCGGAAGAGCGGATGTCATTAAATGCCAAGGTCGATGATCTTGAGAACTGTTCCAGATGGCAGAATTTAAGAATTGTTGGGCTACCGGACAGCCTGGAAGGTACATACGCCACGGATTACATCTCCAAGATGTTTGGAAAGTTGGTGGGGAGAGGATCTTTTCAACACATCCTTTGTTTTTGAACTGGCTTGATGGGTGTGATGGCGGCCGTCTTGGGAAGGCCTGGAGCTGATGCAGGTTGGATACCCTGCTTCAGAGGAGGGGCTTACGGCTGATCCTGTGGGGGGGGAGAAGCTGACCTTGGCAGGGAGACTACAGATGGTAAAGATGAATATTCTCCCAAGGATTTTGTTTCTGTCCCAGAGTCTCCCAGTCTTTCTTTCTCAGGATTTTCTTTGGCAGGTCAATAAGTTAATATCTACTTCTGTTTGGGTGGGTAAAACTCCTCGGGTTCGCATGGCATTTCTGCAAAGGAATAGACAATCTGGGTGTTGGCACTATCTAATCTGCTGTGTTATTACTGGGCAGCAAACATTGAGAAGGTGCGGGGTGGTCTAAGGATCCGGACTCTATATGGGGATGGATTGAGGAGGCTTTGTGCATAGGATCGAGTCTGAGGGCCCTTGCTACTACTCCACTCCCATTCTGTCCGGTAACATTTTCGTCGAGCCCAGTGGCAATAGCCTCTTTGAGGATTTGTAATCAATTTAGACAGCATTTTAATTTAGGCTCTATATCACTGTTGGCACCATAGGTTTATGCCGCCTGGTTCAGATTCAACGTTCAGGGCATGGGAGAGGGCGGGATTGAAGAGATTTAGGGATATGTTTCTGAAGGGAAGGTTTGCTGGTCTAGATGAGATTTTGGACAAGTTCCAACTCCTGAGTGGGAATGTATTCAGATACTTTCAGGTGTGCGATTTTGTACGTAAGGAGCTTTCTTAATTTCCCCTGGTACCAGCACCCTCGCTTATGGATAGGGTACTGTCCTTGGACGATAGTGAGGGAAGGATTTCAAGACATTTATGGGCAGTTGTTGGCAACTGAGCAGGCATCACTGGAAGTAAAGAGGAAATGGGAGGAAGGAGTGAGTCCTGGATTGGCCAAGAAGAGCCGCAATATTGACCATGACGGACAAACAGTTCGGATCTACCAGGACATCGGGGCCGAGTTGGCAAAGAGGTGTGCGGCCTTCAACAAGGCGAAGGCGGTGCTCTATAACAAAGGAGTGCGATTCGGGGTGGTGTATATGCCCGGTTTCAAGTACGATGGATTCGACCATTACTTTGACATGTCGGAGCAGGCAGAGGTGACACACCAGAGGAGGCAGAGGCCTTCATTAAGGTGAAGGGACTGTTACTGGTCTGAGGAAGGCTGATTGGTACCTATACTGCGAAAGACGAGATGGGGTTTTTTGAAAGTGTTGTGTGTTAATTCTCTGTTTTTCTGGATTTGGGAGGGGATTTTCCTAGGGTGATGGAAGGGAGGCCAGGACCATTGGGGGTTGTAAAAGCAGTGATTGATATGGCATCTGGGGGTGAGGAGGAGCTCAGTAAGGTTACTGCCGCTTGGGTACTTTGTGTAGGGTGGATGGGCCAGGGGATTATGTTTTTGCTTTCTGTTGCCTTTCTGGGCAGGGACCCTGGGTGGGGCTACCTCACTAGAAAAAGGAGTAAGCTAGTGAACGGGAATGGAATTGGCGGGGGGGGATAGGAAGGAGAGTATGCGACTTAATGGGCCAGTTTGGGCGAGGCACAATGAATCTACTTCTGTTTGATTGGTGAGGGAAGGAATTATCTGGGGCAACAGGTAGTCTGCAAACTCGGTGGTGTGGCCGGGTGGGTGGGGAGAGGAGGTACTGGTGGAGAGGGGATTGGGTGGGGCTGGTGGCCATCTTAGGTGGGCCTTGGATCTAAGAAGGAATATGCAATGACGGGTAATGGCTGACTCATAAGTGGTGGTGGTGGGGGGGCGGGCGTGGGGGGAGAGAGGCCCCCGACAAGGCTAGTTACCTAGAATGTGCAGTGATTGTGAAAAGGGTGGAAGTTTTTTCTCATATGAAGAATTTGGGGACTGATGTGTTTTTATAGGAAATCCATTTGTGGGTGCGGGACCAGACCAGGCTTCGGAGTCAGGGTCAGCCAGGTTTTTCATTCAGGCTTTGATAGTAGGGCCCAGGTGGTGGCAATTTTAATCAATAAGAAGGTTCTCTTCCAAGCAGGGAAGTCGTGGCTGATCGGTCACAGGTACATTGGAGGGAATGTCAATGGTCTTAGTAAATGTATATGCCCCGAATTGGGATGATTTAACGTTTATAAGGAGGTTGTTGGCCGCAATACCGAATCTAGACACTCACCAACTGATTCTGGAGGGAGATTTAAACTGTGTTTTAGACCCAAGACTGGATCGCTCTAAGCCGAAGTCTGTGGCCCCTTCCGGGATGGCAAGGTGCTTTCTGCATTAGTGCAAGAGGCAGGGGGTGCATACCCATGGGGGGGTTACGCACCCTTGGGGTAAGGAGTTCTCCTTTTTTCCCCCTCCAGTGCCCAAGGTGTACTCGAGGGCAGATTATATGGTTATGGATAAGACACTCTCTTCGGGGTGAGGAAGGCGGAATATTCGGCTGTGGTTATCACAGACTGTGCTGTGCTGATGTTAGAGGTGGGCCGGATGCACCGCACGGGATGGAGGTTGGATGTAGGCCTTTTGTTGGATGTGGGCTTTTGCGGGCGGGTTTCGAGACCCACAGGCGAATACATGAAGCTCCATGAGAATGGGATGGTTTCGCTCTCTATTTTGTGGGAGGCGTTGATGGTGGCGATTAGAGGCAGGATCATACATATAAGACATACATGGACAAGGAGGCTAGGGAGAAGTGCCAGAAGTTAGTTGATAAGATCTTGGAAGTGGACTGTAGGTTTGCGAGTGACCCTACTCCAGAACTTGACATGCTGGAAAAAGCTGCAAAAGCAGGTTGACCTGCTATCGACAGTTAGGGCGGTGTGTCAGCTGAGGCATTTGAAGGGTTGGCCTATGAGTATGTGGAGAAGGCCAGCTGTCTCTTGGCTCACTAGCTAAGGTGGTAGGTGGCCTCTAGGGAGATCAACCAGGTTAGGGATTTGGGAGGTTGGCTGGTGACCATCCTGGACAAGGCAAATGGGGTATTTTGAACCTTTTACAAGAGGCTTTATAGGTTGGAACTGTAGTGATATCATGGTTGTGTTGTAAGTCACCGACTAACCACTAGGAATCTCATTAGTATATAAGTGAATGTGAGAGTCAGGTGACCTCAGACTGACCGGAGAGCTGGAAGAGAGAGGTTGCTTGTGCATGTTAATACTGTTATTCATCTGTTGTTTTGTATATAGTTGACCCACAGTTAATGTTAATAAATCGTTTATAGCTTTGGCTACAAGTGTTTTTGTAATATAAATCAGGCAATCCGACAAGAATATTACAGGAACCATCAGAGGCATGGTGGTGCAGTGGTTAGCACTGCTCACCTCACGGCCAGGTTCAATTCTGGTCCCGGGTCACTGTCCATGTGAAGTTCGCACATTATCCCAGTGTTTGCGCGGGGAGAATGCACAAACAACCCAAAGGTGTTCAGCATAGGTGAATTGGCCACGCTAAATTGCCCCTTAATTGGAAAAAAAAAAATTGGGAATGGCAGAGATTTTAGAGGGCCTGGTGTTCCGAAAGTGGGGGAAGAAGTGTGGGAAGGACTGGAAGAATCTCTGGAGGTTCAAATAGCATTGGGACAGATGCAGACAGGGAAGGCACCAGGACCAGACGGGTTCCTGGTGGAATTTTACAAGAGGTTTGTGGACCAGCTGGTTCCTTTACTGATGGGAATGTTTAATGACTCTCTGGGAAAGGGTTCCCTCCCTGAGGCACTTGGGCAGGCATCCATCTCCCTTCTCCTGAAAAAGTATAAGGATCCTGTAGAATGCGGGTCAGATCACTCAGTTTCATTGCTTAACGTAGATGCAAAGCTATTGGCTACGTTTCTAGCACTGAGGCTAGAGTCCTATCTCCTGGAGGTAGTTGGGGAGGATTAGACGGCATGTGTAAAGGGCCGAAGATTGTCGTCGAACATGAGCTGACTGCTGAATGTGGTTCTCATCCCAGTGGTTGTTCCCGAGCTGGAGATAATTGTCATTAGATGCAGAAAAAGCATTTGATTGGGTCGAGTGGAGGTACCTCTTCGCTGTTTTGGAGAAATTTGGGTTTGGCCGGAGGATTTGTGTCGTGGGTGCATTTGCTGTACGAGGTTCCTTCCGTCAGCGTTTGTACCAAGATGAGTTTGGTGTCTTTTTGGTTGTATGGGGGGGGCAGGGGTGTCCTGTGTCTCCCCTTCTGTTCGCTTTAGCAATTGATCCATTGGCCATTTCCCTGAAGGCCTCAGATAATTGGAGCGGGATAGTGAGGGGTGGAATGGAGCACAGGGTGTCCTTGTATGCAGATGATCTTTTCTTATACATGAATTATCCGGGGCCAGCTATGGGAGACATAATGAGTATATTGAGGAGCTTTGGCTCCTTCTCTGGATACAAGTTAAATTTAGAGCAGAGCGAATATTTTCTGGTCAGCGCTTCAGGAAAGGGAGTCAGTCTGGGGATACTACCTTTCCATCTACCCGGGACTAGCTTTAGGTATCTGAGGGTCCTAGTGGCTTGAGATTGAGCTCAGCTCTGTATATTGATTATACCAGCCTGGTGGATAAGGTCAAAGCTGGCCTACAAAGCTGGGAAAGCCTCCCCTTGTCCTTTGCGGGCAGGATCCAATCAATCAAGATGAACATCTTGCCAAGATTCCTGTTCCTATTTATCTTCCCAAGTTATTTTTCAGGGGTTGAGTGGCTTATATCTGGCTTCATACGGACGGGAAAGTCTCCGGGGATTCTCAGAGGTGTCCTACAGAGGGATCGACAGTCGGGGGGTTCTTGCACTGACGAATCTGATATTCTATTACTGGGCGGCGAACGTGGAGGTGTTGGGATGGTGTGGGACTTGGGGGTCTACCCGAGTGTGGATGGAGTCTGGGTCGTGCAGAGGGTCCAGTTTGGGGGCACAGGTAACAGCTCCTCTTTCATTTGTTCTGGCAAAGTATTCGCCAAACCTGGTTGTTGTCTTCACTTTAAAAATATAAAGGCAACCCTGTCAATATTTCAAGCTGGGGTCAGTGTCAAGGCTGGCCCCTATTTGTGATAATCACCTGTTTGGAGTCGGCAAGGTTGGATGCTACGTTTGGGGTGGGGAGGGGCTGGAGGGAATGTGTGATCTATTCCTGGCGAGGCGGTTTGCCAGCTTGGAGGAATTGAAAGAGAAATTTGGGCTCGGACTCGTTTAGGTACCTCTATCATAGATCATAGAATTTACAGTGCAGAAGGAGGCCATTCGGCCCATCGAGTCTGCACCGGCTCTTGGAAAGAGCACCCTACCCATGTTCAACACCTACACCCTATCCCCATAACCCAGTAATCCCACCCAACACGAAGGGCAATTTTGGACACTAAGGGCAATTTATCATGGCCAATCCACCTAACCTAGGTACAAAAGTTAGATGGATGTTTCCGGCATTTCCAGCGTCATCATCCTAGTCAGAGGGGATCCTTTCCTACTCAGGGTAGGAAGAGGGCAATACATCCAGCATATATGGAAAGATTCTGGGGGAGGATTCCGTCTCGGTGGTTGGGGTGAAAGCCAAATGGGAGGAGCTGGGGTCCATATTCATAGAATTTACAGTGCGGAAGGTGGCCATTCGGCCCATCGAGTCTGCACTGGCTCTTATAAAGAGCACCATACCCAAGCCCACACCACCACGCTATCTCCATTACCCAGTAACCCCACCTATCCCCATTACCCAGTAACCCCACCCAACACGAGGGGCAATTTTGGACACAAAGGACAATTTAGCATGGCCAATCCACCTAACCCGCACATCTTTGGACTGTGGGAGGAACCCGGAGCACCCGGAGGAAACCCACGCACAACGGGGAGAACGTGCAGACTCCACACAGACAGTGACCCAAGCCGGGAATCAAACCTGGGACCCAGGTGAAGCAATTGTGCTAACCACAATGCTACCGTGCTGCCCTGAAGGAATTGAAGGAATATTGAAGGAAGAGGTGTGGAGGGAGGACCTTCGTATCCCCGTGTGCGAGGCTGAGCCTGATCTAAGTCATGGTACTGTTTAGGTCACACTTGACCAAAGCTAGAATGAGTCGTTTCTTTGCAGGGGTTGGGGATAGGTACAAGCGCTGTTCGAGGGGCCCACCAATCACACGCACATGTTCTGGTCCTGTCCCAAGTTTGTGGGATTGTGGTTCTCCTTTTCAGCACCTTGTCGGCGATGCTGAACATTGAGCTAGAACCCTGTCCCTTAGCGGTTATATTTGGGGTCTCGGACATGCTGGAGCTGCGGAACAGTGAGAGGGCAGACGTCCTTGCCTTCGCCTCGTTGGTTTCTTGGGAGACAGGTCCTGCAAGCTTTAGGCTGGCGATGCCTCCCAATGCCTCATCTTGGCTGGGGGACTTAATGGTTTTGCACTTGAATAAGGTTGGGTTACGGGGATAGGGTAGAAGTGAGGGCTTAAGTGGGTTGGTGCAGACTCGATGGGCCGAATAGCCTCCTTCTTTCCCCTTAGGAGGTAGGCAGAAAGTGGGTAATTATAGGCCAGTGAGCTTAACTTCGGTAGTAGGGAAGATGCTGGAATCTGTCATCAAGGATGAAATAGCGAGGCATCTGGATGGAAATTGTCCATTGGACAGACGCAGCATGGGTTCATAAAGGGCAGGTCGTGCTTAACTAATTTAGTGGAATTTTTTTGAGGACATTAACAGTGCGGTAGATAACGGGGAGCCAATGGATGTGGTATATCTGGATTTCCAGAAAGCCTTTGACAAGGTGCCACACAAAAGGTTGTTGCATAAGATAAAGATGCATGGCATTAAGGGGAAAGTAGTAGCATGGATCGAGGATTGGTTAATTAATAGAAAGCAAAGAGTGGGGATTAATGGGTGTTTCTCTGGTTGGCAATCAGTAGCTAGTGGTGTCCCTCAGGGATCAGTGTTGGGCCCACAACTGTTCACAATTTACATAGATGATTTGGAGTTGGGGACCAAGGGCAATGTGTTCAAGTTTGCAGACGACACTAAGATAAGTGGTAAAGCAAAAAGTGCAGAGGATACTGGAAGTCTGCAGAGGGATTTGGATAGGCTAAGTGAATGGGCTAGGGTCTGGCAGATGGAATACAATGTTGACAAATGTGAGGTTATCCATTTTGGTAGGAATAACAGCAAAAGGGATTATTATTTAAATGATAAAATATTAAAACATGCTGCTGTGCAGAGAGACCTGGGTGTGCTAGTGCATGAGTCACAGAAAGTTGGTTTTCAGGTGCAACAGGTGATTAAGAAGGCAAATGGAATTTTGTCCTTCATTGCTAGAGGGATGGAGTTTAAGACTAGGGAGGTTATGCTGCAATTGTATAAGGTGTTAGTGAGGCCACACCTGGAGTATTGTGTTCAGTTTTGGTCTCCTTACTTGAGAAAGGACGCACTGGCACTGGAGGGTGTGCAGAGGAGATTCACTAGGTTAATCCCAGAGCTGAAGGGGTTGGATTACGAGGAGAGGTTGAGTAGACTGGGACTGTACTCGTTGGAATTTAGAAGGATGAGGGGGGATCTTATAGAAACATATAAGATTATGAAGGGAATAGATAGGATAGATGCGGGCAGGTTGTTTCCACTGGCGGGTAAAAGCAGAACTAGGGGGCATAGCCTCAAAATAAGGGGAAGTAGATTTAGGACTGAGTTTAGGAGGAACTTCTTCACCCAAAGGGTTGTGAATCTATGGAATTCCTTGCCCAGTGAAGCAGTAGAGGCTCCTTCATTAAATGTTTTTAAGATAAAGATAGATAGTTTTTTGAAGAATAAAGGGATTAAGGGTTATGGTGTTCGGGCCAGAAAGTGGAGCTGAGTCCACAAAAGATCAGCCATGATCTCACTGAATGGTGGGGCAGGCTCGAGGGGCCAGATGGCCTACTCCTGCTCCTAGTTCTTATGTTCTTCTGCACTGTATATTTAATGTTAAATACACCATGAGGGGGTCAACTGAAGGGGTCTGCCGGAGATGGCAACCTGGCAACCGCTTATGCTACATTTCAAGGATTTGATCACTGTTAACTGCTGGGGGGGGGGGGGGGGGGGGGGGGGGAGAAGAAGAAGAAGAGGGAGTACATTGGGGGGGGGGGGCGGGGGGTTGCGTAGTGTAGTTTATTGTTCTTTTTGGTTTAGGGTTACTGTTGTTGTCTGGTCTTCAGGGTGGGGGTGGGGGAGTGGTGTGTGAAGTGAGGCGCTTCATGGGGTTATCTTCACCTCCTCGTGTGCAAGTTAAGTCTGATGCAGTTCAAGGTGGTGCACAGGGCACATCTGACCAGGACGCATATGAGAGGATTCTTCTCAGGGATTTGAGGATGAGTGGAGGACAGGTGTGAGCGGTGCTCTATGGTACCGGCGAACCACATGCTCCTGCCCCAAGCTTGTTCATTTTTGGGTCTCTTTTTTTGAAACAATGTCAGGGGCTCTGGGTGTTAAGCTGGAACAGTGCCTGTTGGTGGCCAATTTTTGGAGTGTCAGACTCGCTGATGCTACAGGTGGGGATGAATCGCTAATAGCCCGCCTAAGGCTTCGGCCTGCTTTAATAATAACTTTTTATTGTCACAAGTAGGCTTACATTAACACTGCAATGAAGTTACTGTGAAAAGCCCCTAGTCGCCACATTCCGGCGCCTGTTCGGGTACACGGAGCTGGTACGGGAATTGAACCTGCATTACAAGCCAGCTGTCTAGCCCACTGAGCTAAACCAGCCCTGCTGGTTTGGGGACCTGATGGAATCGCTGGACAGGTTTTACTCAAGGTACCAGCTGTTCATTGCCTTTTTAGGGAGCTGGTTACTGTCAGCTCCTTTGGGGGGGGGGGGCGGAGTTGTTCAGTGTATTAGGGCCTTCTTTGTGTGTGTGGAGGGGGGGGGGGGCTAGTTTGGTATAAAATTGGGTTGGGATGAGTGTGTTGGGGTTATTTTTGTAATATTGAAAATTTTGTTTGAATAAAAATATATATATATTTAAAACTCAGAAATATGGCAGAGCTTTTAATTAGTGTTGATAAACCAGGTTCTGTTGAACAACAGCTGTTGCTGACTAACTCAGATCTGAATTTCTCATTGCTAACATCTCGTTTTTTCAGGTCCTTCAGTTAACACAGGCTTACTCACCAGAGGTTTTATTAAGAAGTATGGTTGCAATGAGAAGCTTCCAGGGATCATGAAAAAGTGTCTCTTGGACCAGTTTAAATGGGGATCGAGGAGGAATCCACTTGGCAAAGGCCTTGCGCTTTGGTGGGCTGGATGCTGTAAAAAAATACACTGAAGGTCAGCACCATTTCAGAGTGTATAAAACTCACACCTCGAAAAAGATTCATCTTCCGTACCTGAATATTTACTGGAAAAATATGGACTGGTCTTCCTCCTGTCGAGCTTCACCCTTGGAGAAGGATGATTCTCTGTTTATAAAAAAAATCCAAGAGATTATGAGGAATAATGAGATCTCTGGTATTTTTGATTAGTAGGGATGGTGTTGGCATTGTCAAATGGCTGTAAAAGCTCTCTTTGTAGTAACAATTCAATTTTAAGATCAATCTAAACCCACAGTAAAAGTGGATGTGACGATAAGATTACCGTTTTGAGTTTCTACCTCCCTTTTCCTCCAGGTCTTGTGCCCCAAGCTTCCAAGTACTCTCTTAACCATCTGCTGGGATGTATACAAGGGTTTGAGTATATTCTTGCTCCATTTACTGCAGAAAATGCCTGTGGTCCTCCCAGCTGTTTTGGGGGGTGAGGGGAGAACCTGTATGCATGAAGTCTGTGTCTATTGCTCAATGATGCTACCCCGCAATACAAATCTTCCTCGTGAGGAGAATGCTGAGTTCAGTGGTCAAATCTCCTGGATCTCTGCACATTTCCTGTTCCCATGTATAATGCCAGGACATGACCAATAATATGTCTTTACAGGAACCTACCTCCATTGAAACTTTCAAGACTGAGTTTACTAGATTTTTGTTAAGTAAGGATATCAAGGTATCTGCAGGAAAGGCATAGAAACAAGGTTGAGGCACATATGAGCCATAACCTAACTGAATGGCAAACAAACCTGACAGGCAAAATTACCTACTCCTGTCTATTGCAACAAGTTCAAGGGGCTGAGAAGCTTAGTTCTGCTCTCATGTTCTTATGTAACAGGCTCGAGGGGCTGACAGCCTCTTCCTGTTCCTATTGTCTGAACATGCTTTTCAGTTTTGGCTTTGCTTCATGTCCGTAACAAAACAGCAAATAGTCATAGCAGCAAAGTGCACTGGGAAATTGTGTCAAGTTAAAAAGCCTCATTTGGTAAGCTGTGTACAGAGTGATGGCTTCACCAAAGGCTTGAAAAATCAATTACCCAGGTGAAATACTGCATCATCTCCTGGTATCTTTTACAAGGCACTGCCAGGAGTCCTGCAGCAGATGACTGGTTCTGATGCTTGGCATTGGGAATGCTGTATGGGCGGGAGAACTTAGATGTAGAAAATAGGAAAGAATGGCAATAGGCTAGTGAGGAAAAAGCACAGCTGAGTACTGCTTGAGGCCATTTAGACTAGAAATTTCAGTTTCATTTACTGACCATTGTTGGGCTAACTGATTTCATCTGTGAGTCAGTTACCTTCAGAGAGCATGGAATTTTAAGAGAATAAAAACTTGAAATCTGCTTTCGGAAAAGAAGACGGAACATTTCACAGCTATGATTGATATGTTGAATTATCCTTTCAATGTAGTACCTTGGGTTTTCAGCAATGTAAACCTGTCCCCATCAGAATCCTTTGCGTCTCTGTCAGAGTTTTCACAAGTAATTTCTGATTTGGAGCAATGTGTTTGTGAAGCGTGAAGGTTTACATCAGAAATTAGAGGGAATGTGATGGCATCAGCATTGCCTTCCTTGCTCATTGCTGCCATCTGTCTGTTAAACACTGGTACCTCAGAGACTGGCTCACCATCTCCTTCTACATGCAGTTGCAGTAGGTCCTCGCTTTTAAATGCCTGCTCCTTTGGAAGCTGCTTTTTGCTGTTTGCTGCTTGCACTTTAGACTTTCTGCTGATATATTTTCTCTTGGGTTTTGGACTTGCTCTTGTTCCAGCAGCTGGAGCCCCATCACTCAGCTCCTTCACTTCAGTTGATGACTGCTTTTTCTGCCTCGATCTTGCAGACAATCTTCTCCTGGAACACATTACCAGTCTGGTTGCGTTTTGTGGGTTTGCATTTTTTTTAGGTTTCTGTTTTGAGGCAGTTTTAACCTCTACTTTCCTCAGTCTTTTGCTCTTATTGCAGTTACCCACAGTTTTAGGTCCATCCTCTCTCTCGACAGTTTGTGGCAGGCTAACAGGCAATTTATCGATGTCTTGGGTTGGTGATGTATTGGTCTGCAACAATGCCGTCCGTTTAGCAGAGGTAATCCTTCTCCGAGTACAGCCTCGCCAGAAGACATTAAGCACTTCGGCCTTCAGACTTTCTTCTCCAGCACCTCTCTGAAAGTAATTTTCAAGCTCCTTTGAAGATCGAAATTTCTTCCCCTGAGGACTAAATAAAAGGATTTGAAAGTTCATAAGGACAAATCAGCTGTGTTTTTTCACAGGAATACTAAGAGTACACATTTGCGTCTTCAATTTGTCTGCAATAAAATAATGACAACTGGTTGATTTCCCATGGCATTGGACACAGGAATGTCAAGATCAAGACTTGTGTGAAGGAGGGTTAAAATGTTGAAGGTCATTAGATCAGAATGTGGAGATGGAATTTGGCATTCATTTTAAAATAATACATTTTGGGGCGGAACAGTGGCGCTGTGGTTAGCACTGCTGCCTTGCGCGCCAAGGACCTGGGTTCGATCCCTGCCCCGGGTCACTGTCCATGTGGAGTTTGCACATTCTTCCCGTGTCTGCATGGGTCTCACCCCCACAACCCAAAGATGTGCAGGGTAGGCGGAATGGCCAAGCTAATTTGCCCCTTAGGAATTGGGTACTTAGAAATAACACATTTTGTCCTTATTTTTGATTATATTGCCACTATTGATCCCCATTTCCATATTTATAATTAAATGTTTTTATGTAAACTGATAATATTGCCTCCTAATGCTGCATTTGAAATGTGATGGGTTGCTGAATGGATGGTGTTTGCTCAATACCAGCTTCATTGTTTTGTTTTGGTGATGACGTGGGCATATAGGATGCACAAGTGAATCCAAAAAACATAGAAACATATATAGAAAATAGAAGCAGGAGGTGGCCATTCGGCCTTGCGAGCCTGCGCTATCATTCATTATCATTGCTGATCATCAAGTTCAATACCCTGATCCCACTTTCCCCCCCATATCCCTTGATCCCTTTAGCCCCAATAGCTAGATCTAATTCCTTCTTCAAATTGCACAACGTTTTGGCCTCAACTACTTTCTGTGGTAGTGAATTCCAGATTCACCACTCTCTGGGTGAAGAAATTCCTCCTCACCTCAGTCCTAAATGGTTTATCCCGTGTTCTCAAACTGTGGCCCTAGTTCTGGACTCCCCAACCATTGGGAACATTCTTTCTGAATCTACCTGTCTAATCTTGTTAGAATTTTATAAGTTTCTATGAGGTCCCCTCTCACTCTTCTACACTCCAATGAATATAATCCTAACCAATTTAGCTTCTCCTCATATGACAGTCCCACCATCCCAGGAATCAGCCTGGTTAACCTTTGTTGCACTCCTTCCATAGCAAGAGCATCCTTTCTCAGATAAGGACACCAAAACTGCACACAATGCTCCAGGTGTGGCCTCACCAATGCCCTATACAATTGCAGTAAGGCATCCCTATTCCTCTACTCAAATCCTCTCGCTATGAAGACCCTAATAAAACTTGAACTGTCATAATTATTTTATGATGAAATAGCAGCTTTTGTCACTTTTATTGATCCCCCATTCTTTATTTCTTGACCTTTCTTTAAATAATTCTGAATTTTGATGCTCTAATTCGAGATTATTGGTCCAGGCCTCTGGATTACTAGTACAATAACGACACTACTGTACCCCTATGTGCAGATCATATCCTCTCGGAGTTGTCCCTCCAGGCTGGCTTCTTTCTCAAGATTTCCCCCAAGATGCAGATCTCAGTACCACTTCTGTGTCATGGCCCTCCAGCACTGAGAATATTTTGAAGGAAATTCTGCTTCCCAATGCTTGACTTCAGGAAGAGGTGCTTTAAAATGAACAGCAAGAACTGAGACTGAAATTGGAAGAGTGAGCTGTCATTTAAATATTGCCATGCTGAGGGAGCAGAGCAAAGCTGGACGGGAATGGGTAGGTTGAAATGAAAAGAAAGAAGAGTAAAAGAATTAGGAGTCACAGCTGACATTAAAAAAAAATTTCATGGATAGAAGCTCTGGGAGTTTGCTCCATGTTTCATACAAAGGTCATGGATCTTTGCAACTTTCTGGTGCAACTTTGGTATGTAGTCTTGTATGCACAGTGGTTAGCACAGTTGTTTCACAGCTCTAGGGTCCCAGGTTCGATTCCTGGCTTGGGTCACTGTCCATGTGGAGTCTGCACGTTCTCCCTGTGTCTGCGTGGGTTTTCTCCGGGTGCTCCGGTTTCCTCCCACAGTCCAAACATGTGCAGGTTAGGTGGATTGGCCATGATAAATTGCCCTTAGTGTCCAAAAAGGCTAAGTGGGGTTACTGGGATAGGGTGGAGGCGTAGGGTGCTCTTTCCAAGAGCCGGTGCAGGCTCGATGGGCCGAATGGCCCCCTTCTGCACTGTAAATTCTATGATTCTATGCAGAAAAACACAGAGGAACCAAACCAAACCTTGTACCAAGTAGAAGATCAGTCTTGCCCCCATGCCCCGTGTTTTTTTCTTCCTCTGCCTCAGTTATTAAATTGTCCAGTCCTTGTTCGAGTTCATTCACATGTGGAAACCTGGACAGTAATTGCCTGCAGGTTAATCATTCACAAAGCCCTCACAATTCAACTGCTTCTCCATATCGAGTATCCATGTGGCATTTTTCAGTAGGTCACTGGACCAGTGATCAGGAATAGAACTCCAGCTGCCTTTTCCACTTTCTCAGCTCAAGCATGCTGATCCCAACCTGCTACCTTGAAATGAGCAAATGCAGCAAACTCGTCACACTGAAGCCAGTCCTTCTTGAACTGCATGGTTCAGTTCCACTTCAGGCAGTGCATTTACCCACAGATGACCTAGTGGAGACCTAGCTGGGAGACTATGCTGGTATAATTTGGGCTGAATTAATCAAGACTTCCGAGCAAGAGGACAGAGGGAGTGCTTCAAAGACACCTTGAAGGTTTACCTCATGAAATTCTACACAGGCGTCAACTCCTGGGAGACCCTTGCTCAGAAGACACCTACTTGGAGGAGCCTCCTGATTGAATTCTTTGAGGACACCCAACGGCAAGAGGAGGCCCAGAAAAGGAGTCTGAGAAAGGAATCCCCGCAACCTGGAGCCCAAGGACTGATACCACCTCCCGGAAAAAACCTCCCAAGTGTGTGGTCGAAGGTGCGACTCTAGGACCAGGTTTATCAGCCATGCAAGGATCTGCTGAACCCATGATGAGTAACATGGTGTTTCTTAGCTGGACAGTCATACTTGTTAGCGAGTGACCGCTGAAGAAGAGGAAGTTATTGTGAATGTTCTAATGTCTCTACCAGTGACCCACTGTATGTGAGAATTTTCTTTTCCATTGGATGTCACAGCACACAGATACATTTGTGAGGTACAACCACATTTCTGCAAGTCTTATGTAATAATAATAATAATAATGATCTATATTGTTACAAGTAGGTTTACATTAACACTGCAAAGAAGTTACTGTGAAAAGCCCCTAGTTGCCACATTCCAGCACCTGTTCGGGTACACAGAGAGAGAATGCAGAATATCCAAACTACCTAATAGCACGTCTTTCGGGACTTGTGGGAGGAAACCGGAGCACCCGGAGGAAACCCACACAGACACGGGGAGAACATGCAGACTCCGCACAGACAGTGACCCAACCCGGGAATCAAACCTGGAACCCTGGCGGTGTGAAGCCATAGTGCGAACCACTGTGCTACTGTGCTGCCCTGCATGAGTAGGGCACAAGATCAAGGTCTTGGAATCACTTCACAATCAACGAGGACTGTGCACAAGGAGGCATCATATTACCCTGCACAGGGTATGTTTGGGAGAATGTGATAGTAAAATACTGATATTAGTGAGACCAGGCATTAAGAGGGTGCTAAATTAGCTCAGAAATGTTGCATTTCTTCACCACCTTGTGTAATAAAGACACCACCTGTGATTTAATAACATGAATGTAGCCTACCTTATAATGTAAATGTCAAATTTTCCTGATGACTTCCCAGTTTTTCTTTCTTTCACTACTCTCTTCCATCCTTCTGGAAGTTCAGAGTAACATCCTCTGGATATTTCAGGATCCAAAGCGTGAATGATAGGCCCAGCTTCAGACAACAAAGATTCTGTGTTTTCAGCATCTGCTAACTTGGGGTTTAAGACATGTTGTTTTGGTGGCTCCTTTTGGAAACAAAATTCATCTTTGCTGATCTCACCACAAGGAGGCACTTCCATCAGGCACACTTCTTTTTAGTTCTTCTTACTGAAAATACAGCACAATTCATTTCATTCATATTTTGTTTTCCTCATTAATAAAAACTTCTATTGGATTTTAGAGTTATCATGATAGTGAATGAATGCAACTAACTTATAATGGAGTTATGGGGGCTGTACAATGCACTCCCAGGTCTGGCTAAGGTCACTGGCTCTGTCAAAGGAAACTTGGTGAGTTGTTGAAAGTGTATCTTGTAGATGGTACACTCTGCTGCCACTGTGCATTGGTGGTGGTCAGAATAAAAGTTTAAGGTAGTGGATAGGGGTGCCAATCAAGCTAGTTGCATTGTCCTGAATGGTGTTCAAATGCTGGAGCTGCACTCATCTAAGCAAGTGGAGAATAATCAATCATATTTCTGTCATTTATTCTATCACTGATCTTCCCCTTTACTATTTTCTAGTCCACATTATATTTTCCCTGAAAATTTTGAAATTGTGTCCTGTACAAGTCTGGGGTCAATGATACATATCAGCTGGAGAGAGGACAGCAAGATACAGCACAGAAACTGACTTCATGAGTAACACTGGATTACCACTGTTCCACCCTATCACCATAAGATTGTAAGATGTAGGAGCAGAAGTAGGCCATTCCGCCCATCGAGTCTGCTCTGCCATTCAATGAGATCTGATATGTTGATTCTCAACTCCACTTACCTGCCTTATCTCCGTAAACCTCGATTCACTTACTGATAAAAAATGTCTATCTCAGCCACGAACATACTTTCTTTGGAATGTTTTTATTAATTTTTAAAAACATTTTATACAAAATTTGAAAACATGCAAACAAATACCTTTAACAAAACACCAAACCCATACAAATTCCCCCAAAACAACAAAATCAAGAAAAGGATTGAGTGGGATTACTGGGTTCTGGGGATAGGGTGGTGGTGTGGGTTTAGGTAGGGTGCTCTTTCCAAGGGCCGGTGCAGACTCGATTGGCCTCCTTCTGCACTGTAAATTGTTTCCACCTTGGGAAACTTCAAACCCCCAGAAACGTGGCCATCCCCCATTTGGCCTCCGGCGGTTCCAATCTCACAGAGAAGGCCCTAAACGTTCTATTCACCTTTTCTGGGGCGGAGAGCAGCCTACCCTCCAAATCCTTAACCGTAACAATCTCCCTGGCCGTCTCCTGCCACCATAATTGGTGAACCACGAGACGACTGGCCTTCTCCCCAGTCATACCCTGCCACTTCGCCTGCCTCAATTGCTGCACTGCGCTGTCAGTGGACAGCAAGTCAAACTGCATTGCAGTTTTTCCTGCACGCCAAAAGCTCTGGGGTCAAGTCCCCAGCATACCTACGATCCCCTCCTAGAATCTCATCCACCAGTTTCTGTTGCTCCTTCCTCGCCTCCATGTCCACATGTGCTTTAAACATGGTGATTTCTCCCTTCATTACCACCTTCAACTCCTCCCACAAAATAGGGGGTGAAACCTCCCCGTTAACATTATTTTCCACATACTCACATATGGTCCTCGAAATCCTCACGCAAAACCCCCAAGTCCGATAACAGCCCTATGTCCCCTACGGCGATCCCGACTGATCTCCAACACCAAGTTCACCCAATGTGGGGCATGGTCTGAAATAACCACGAATACCCAGCCTTCCTCGCCCCAGCGAGAAGAGTCCAACTCATAATAAAATAATCAATCCTCGAATACACCTTGTCTACCAAAGAAAAAAAATAAGAACTTCTTCCCCCCCCCCCCAGGGTGAGCAAACCACCACAGATCTGCCACCCCCTCTCTCCATAAACTCAGACAATACCTTCGCCATCCCAGGTGGGACCAATGATTTCAGCCCAAAGTGATTCACCTTCAGGTCCAACAGACAGTTTATATCATCCCCCAAATCAATTGATGAAATGAAAATGAAATGAAAATCGCTTATTGTCACAAGTAGGCTTCAAATGAAGTTACTGTGAAAAGCCCCGAGTTGCCACATTCCGGCGCCTGTTCAGGGAGGCTGGTACAGGAATTGAACCGTGCTGCTGGCCTGCCTTGCTCTGCTTTGAAAGCCAGCGATTTAGCCCTGTGCTAAACAAGTGTTCAAATCCAGCACCCTAGCCATGAAACCGTTTCATATCGTCCCAATTCGGGGCATACACTTTCACTCGAACCATCTACTTCCCCTCTAATGCCTCTACTACCATCACTATCGTCCACTCTGATCAGCTATCGTCTCAAACATACTTAATGACCAAACCTCTACAGCCCTCTGTGGTGAAGAATTCCGCAGATACCCTCGGAGAGAAGAAATTCCTCCTAATTTCTGTCTTAAATGGGTGGCCCTTACTTTGATTATGCCCTCGGGTCCCAGACTCTCCCACCAGGGGAACATTCTCTCAGCATTTACCCTGTCAAGTCCCCTGAGAATCCTATATGTCTCAATAAGGTCGCCTCTCAGTCTTCTAAACTCCAATGAGTACAGGTCCAACCTACTTAACCTCTCCATATCTAGGATCAACCAAGAGAACCTTCTCTGGACTGCATCCAATGGCAGTATATTGTTCCGTAGATAAGGTGGTCAAAGCTGTTCACAGTATTTCAGGTGAGGTCTAACTCTTTAGGCAGCCAAAGACCTTATGTATTTTAAAATAAAAAGTTAATTTCAACCGTGTTGCTACTCCAGGTCAATTGGGCTGGAATTGACCGCGCACTGGCCAGACTGTTGTAACACTATTTTGTCTGCACCAGCTCTCCAAATGAGCATCATGACGTACTATCTTTTTCCCCTGTCTTTTTCCCACACCCCTGCACATTTTTTTCTATTCACATAATCATCTAATACCCTCTTAACGGTCTCGATTGAACTTGCCTCTCCTACACTTCGTCAGTGCATTCCAGACCGCAATCATTCACTGTGTGAAAACGCTTTTTCTCCTATCACATTTGCTTCCATTGCAAATCACTTTAAATCCGTGCCCTCTCGTTCTTGATTCTTTTACGAGCAGGTTAACAGTTTCTCACTACTCTGCCCAGCGCCATCATGATTTTTAACATCTCAATCAAATCTCCAGTAAATCTAAGAAGACTTGGGATAAAGAGGGAGAATTGTGTGGAGGGAGGGGTATGGATGCAAATAATTGGAATGGAATGAAAACAAAAGTATGACATACTAATTATGATTTGGGTTTCAAACATCTTCTTGATGTTTGAGTGGAAAAGAATGGTTTTGTCAAAATGTTTCCAACAGATTCCCACCTGACAAGCTGTCAGGTTTATAGCCGATGGGAAAGCAAGCGGGAAGTGTATGTCAGATAAGTCTGGCATTATTGTCTATGGGCAGAGGGAGGATATTGGGTCACACATCATGGAGCGGTTTCAATTGGACATCTTGAGGGTGGGGTGGGTGAATCAGATATTGTGGAAACATGCGTGACTGATCAGGCAGGGGTGACTGGTTTGGAGGGGGGCGGAGGGGCTGTCCGACCAGGCGAGGATGAACTGATCGGGCATCTGGGTGCAGAGGAACTTGAGAGTGGGAGGGGAAAGATCCAGTTGTTGTGGTCCACGTAGGTACCAACGGCAAAGGTAAAACAAGGATAGAGGTTCTGCTGAGTGAATGTGAGCAACTAGGAACTAGTTTAAAAAGCAGAACCAAAAGGAAGAAATAGCGAGGCATCTGGATGGAAATTGTCCCATTGGACCGACGCAGCATGGGTTCATAAAGGGCAGGTCGTGCCTAACTAATTAGTGGAATTTTCTGAGGACATTACCAGTGCGGTAGATAACGGGGAGCCAATGGATGTAGTATATCTGGATTTCCAGAAAGCTTTTGACAAGGTGCCAGGGGTGACTGGTTTGGAGGGGGGGGCGGAGGGGCTGTCCGATCAGGCGAGGATGAACTGATTGGGCATCTGGGCTGCAGAGGAACTTGGAGTGGGAGCGTGAGATAGAGGTACAAATATGTAAACAGATTATGGAAAGATGGAGGAGCACCAGGGTGGTGGTGATAGATTTTAATTTTCCCAACATTGACTGGGATACACTTAGTGTCAGAGGTCTAGATGGAGCAGAATTTGTAAGGAGCATCCAGGAGGGTTTTCTAGAGCAGTATGTAAATAGTCCAACTCGGGAAGGGGCCATACTGGACCTGGTGTTGGGGAATTAGCCCGGCCAGGTGGTTGAAGTTTCAGTCGGGGATTACTTTGGGAATAGTGATCATAATTCCGTAAGATTTAGAATACTCATGGACAAAGACGAGAGTGGTCCTAAAGGAAGAGTGCTAAATTGGGGGAAGGCCAACTATACCAAAATTTGGCAGGTGCTGGGGAATGTGGATTGGGAGCAGCTGTTTGAAGGTAAATCCACATTTGATATGTGGGAGGCTTTTAAAGAGAGGTTGATTAGAGTGCAGGACAGACAGACATGTCCCTGTGAAAATGAGGGATAGAAATGGCAAGATTAGGGAACCATGGATGACAGGTGAAATTGTGAGACTAGCTAAGAGGAAAAAGGAAGCATACATAAGGTCTAGGCGACTGAAGGCAGACGAAGCTTTGGAAGAATATCGGGAATGTAGGTCCAATCTGAAACGAGGAATCAAGTTGGGCGGAGAAATGGCAGATGGAGTTCAATCCGGGCAAATGCAAGGTGATGCATTTTGGAATATCCAATTCAAGAGCGAACTATACGGTAAATGAAAAAGCCCTGGGGAAAATTGATGTACAGATAGATCTGGGTGTTCAGGTCCATTGTACCCTGAACGTGGCTGCGCAGGTCGATAGAGCGGTCAAGAAGGCATATGCATGCTTTCCTTCATTGGAAGGGGTATTGAGTACAAGAGTTGGCAGGTCATGTTACAGTTGAATAAGACTTTGGTTCGGCCACATTTGGAATACTGCGTGCAGTTCTGGTCGCCACATTACCCAAAGGATGTGGATGCTTTGGAGAAGGTGCAGAGGAGGTTCACCAGGATGTTGCCTGGTATGGAGGGCGCTATCTATGAAGAGAGGTTGAGTAGATTTGGATTATTTTCATTAGAAACACGGAGGTTGAGGGGGGACCTAATTGAGGTCTAGAAAATCATGAGAGGTATAGACAGGGTGGATAGCAAGACGCTTTTTCCCAGAGTGAGGGACTCAATTACTAGGGGTCATGGGTTCAAGGTGGGAGGGGAAAAATTTAAGGGAGAAATGCGTGGAAAGTTCTTTACGCAGACGGTGGTGGGTGCCTGGAACGCATTGCCGACGGAGGTGGTAGAGGCGGGCACGATAGCGTTATTTAAGATGTATCTAGACAGATAGATGAATGGGCAGCGAGCAGAGGGATGCAGATCCTTAGAAAATAGGCGACAGTTTTAGATAGAGGATCGGGATAGGCGCAGGTTTGGAGGGCCGAAGGGCCTGTTCCTGTGCTGTAATTTTTCTTTGTTCTTTATAAAGATAAAGGTGCATGGCATCAAGGGTAAAGTAGTAGCATAAATAGAGGATTGGTTAATTAATAGAAAGCAAAGAGTGGGGTGTTTCTTTGGTTGGCAATCAGTAGCTAGTGGTGTCCCTCAGGGATCAGTGTTGGGCCCACAATTGTTCACAATTTACATAGATGATTTGGAGTTGGGGACCAAGTGCAATGTGTCCAAGTTTGCAGACGACACTAAGATGAGTGGTAAAGCAAAAAGTACAGAGGATACCGGAAGGCTGCAGAGGGATTTGGATAGGTTAAGTGAATGGGCTAGGGTCTGGCAGATGGAATACAATGTTGACAAATGTGAGGTTATCCATTTTGGTAGGAATAACAGCAAAAGGGATTATTATTTAAATAAAATATTAAAACATGCTGCTGTGCAGAGACCTGGGTGTGCGTGTGCATGAGTCGCAAAAAGTTGGTTTACAGGTGCTGTAACAGGTCATCAAGAAGGCAAATGGAGTTTTGTCCTTCATTGCTAGAGGGATGGAGTTTAAGACTAGGGAGGTTATGCTGCAATTGTATAAGGTGTTAATGAGGCCACACCTGGAGTATTGTGTTCAGTTTTGGTCTCCTTACATGAGAAAGGACGTACTGGCGCTGGAGGGTGTGCAGAGGAGATTCACGAGGTTAATCCCAGAGCTGAAGGGGTTGGATTACGAGGAGAGGTTGAGTAGACTTGGACTGTACTCGTTGGAATTTAGAAGGATGCGGGGGGGATCTTATAGAAACATATAAAATTATGAAGGGAATAGATAGGATAGATGCGGGCAGGTTGTTTCCACTGGCGGGTGAAAGCAGAACTAGAGGGCATGACCTCAAAATAAGGGGAAGTAGATTTAGGACTAAGTTTAGGAGGAACTTCTTCACCCAAAGGGTTGTGATTCTATGGAATTCCTTGCCCAGTGAAGCAGTTGAGACTCCTTCATTAAATGTTTTTAAGATAAGGATAGATAGTTTTTTGAAGAATAAAGGGTTAAGGATTATGGTGTTCGTGCCGGAAAGTGGAGCTGGGTCCACAAAAGATCAGCCATGATCTCATTGAATGGCGGAGCAGGCTCGAGGGGCCAGATGGCCTACTCCTGCTCTTAGTTCTTTTGTAAAAAGGTAATAATCTCCGGATTATGACATGAGACACGAGCTAATTGGCACAGGGTCAACAAAGTTAAAGTAGTTAGAATTCATGGACAATTGACACTAGTACTGGGGAAGGAGGGAGCTGTTCCAATGGGACAGTCTTTATTTGAATCATGCTGGGACCAGAGTCCTGGCGAATCGCATAACTAGGGCTGTAGACAGGGCCTTAAACTAAATAGTGTGGGGGAGGGGGTTCAGTTGCATGAAAAATTAGAAAATCAAAGTTAAAGAGTACAGGTTAGTGCTGAGGTGGATTGTTACCAGAAAATAAAAGGAAGGGACAAAACGTCTAAATGTCATATTGCACCAAGGAATGAGACAAGAGGGCAATTTGATAGTAGAACAAACTTAAAGGCTTTGTGTCTGACTGCACAAATCATTTGGAACAAAATTAATGAGTCAACAGCTCAAATAGAGACAAAGTATGATTTGGTGGCGATTATTGAGACATGGCTACAAGGAGACCAGGTCTAGGAGCTGAATATCCTCGCGTACTCAGTATTTCAGAAGGATAGACAGAAAGGAAAAGGAGGTAGTGAAGCGTTGCTAGTAAAGGAAGGGACCAGTGCTGTAGTGAGAAAGAATATAGGCACTGGATGTCAAGATGTGGAATCAATCTGCGCAGAAATAAGAAAAAGCAAAGGAAAGAAGTCCCTGGTGGGAGTAATCTATTGGACCCCAACAATAGTTCTGCAGTGGGACACAGTATAAACCAGGAAATATTGGAGGCTCATAAGAAAGGTACGACAATAATTATGAGCGATTTTAATCTGTATATAGAACAAATTCATCAAATTGACAAGGGTAGCCTCGAGGGAGAGTTCATTGAATGTCTTAGAGATCTTTTCTTGGAGCAGTATATTGTAGAACCAACCAGGAAGCAGGCTATTCTGGATTTTGTACCATGTAATGAGGAGGAATTAATGACCTCAGTTAGGGATCCTCTGGGAAAGAGTGATCATAGCATGTTAGAATTTCAAACTCAATTTGAGGGTGAAAAACTAGAGTCCCACATGAATGCTCTGGAGTTAAACAAAGGTAATTACGTCGGCATGAGGACAGATTTGGTCCTAGTGGACTGGACAGGAAGGCTATAAAATAGTACAGTTGAAGAGCAGTGGTAGTTGTTTAATGGAGATATTTAATTCCGCCTAACTAAAATATATTCCAGAGAGGAAGAAAGATTGTAAGAGGACGAAAAATCATCCATGGCTAAGCAAGAAAGTTAAAGATAGCATTTAAAGGTCAAAAAAGGGTAACTAGGAAGGCCATAAAATAGTACAGTTGAAGAGCAGTGGTAGTTGTTTAATGGAGATATTTAATTCCGCCTAACTAAAATATATTCCAGAGAGGAAGAAAGATTGTAAGAGGACGAAAAATCATCCATGGCTAAGCAAGAAAGTTAAAGATAGCATTTAAAGGTCAAAAAAGGGTAACTAAATAAGTAATTAAAAAAGCAAAGCTAAATTATGAAAGAAAACAAATGTAAAATATAAAAAAAGATAGCAAAAGCTTCTATAAGTATATATGAGTAGCTAAAGTAAATGTTGGTCCCTTAGAGAATCGGGGGGGTGTTAAAAGTGGGGAACACAGAAATGGCAGAGACACAAAGTAAATATTTTACCTCAGTTTTCACGATAGAGGACACTAGTACCATCCCAATAGTAACAGGTAATGCAGAGGTAATAGAAAGGGAGGAACTTAGAACAATCATCATTAATAGGAAAAAGTACTAAACAAACTACTGGGATTGATGGCAGAGATGTCCCCAGGGCCTGATGGCTTACATCCTAGGATCTTAAAGGAAGTGGCAGCAGATCAGCGGAGCTAGTGAATCCACTGGTTCCAATATTGCAAAATTCCATGGTTGTGGGAAACGTTCCAGTGGATTGGAAAAATGCTAATCAAAAAGGGAGGCAGAAGGTAGGAAACTATAGACCAGTTAGTTTAACATCTGCCATTGGGAAATAGTTAGAATCCATTATTAAGGAAGTAATAACAGGACATTTAGAAAATCAAAACACAATCCATCACAGCCAGCATGGTTTTATGAAGGGTAAACCGCGTTTGACTAATTTGCTAGAGCTCTTCGAAGATATAAGAAGCCGATTGGATAATGGGCATCCTGTAGATGTAGGATATCTGGACTTCCAGAAGACATTTGATAAGATGTTACAAGGCAAGATCACACAGGATTAGGGGTAATTTATTCACTTGGATAGAAGCCTGGCTAACCGACAGAAGGCAGAGTTGGAATAAATGGGTCTTTTCCTGGTTGGCAAAAGATGCAACTATTGGGGTGCCACAGAGTTCGGTGTTCGGGCCCCAATTATTTACAATATAAATTAATGACTTGGATGTAGAGATAGGAGGTACTGTAGCCAGATTTGCAGATTACACTAAAATAGGCAGATAAGCAAGTTGCAATGAGGAAATAAGAAATTTACAAATGGATATAGATAGGTCAAGAGAGTGGGTTAAAATGTGGCATGTGGGAGGTTAACGTGGATAAGTGTGAGTTTATCCATTTTGGTTGGAAAAATGGAAAGGTAACTTATCTAAATGGAGAGAAAATTCAGAGTGCTTTGGTGCAGAGGGATCTGGGTGTCCTCATGCATGAACTACAGAAAAGTAGCATGCAGGTACAGCAGGTAATAAGGAAGGCAAATGGAACTGATCGGGCGGGAGTGACTGATCGGGCGGTGGGGTGGGGGCGAACCGATTGGCGAGGGCCAGTTGACTGATCAGGCAAGTGTGTCTGATCGGGTCGGGGTGTTCGTTCCGTAGAAGGTAAGCTTTGTGAACTTTCAGGAAACACGGCGCTCCCCCAGGTCCACGTGCAGTGTAAAAAAGGCACAATTCCAATAAATTCACATTTTCCTTTATCTGTGAGAATTGGGAAGCCCGACCTCCAGGAGTTAAAATTAAAATGCTGCTGACATGGAGGCACGGAGCCATCTTAAAAGATTCAAGTGACCAATTAGTCTCCCGGGATCTCTGCGGCCATTCCCCATTGTTTTCCACAATGTGGAAAAGTGTGAGGGGGCAGCACGGTAGCACAAGTGAATAGCACTGTGGTTTCACAGCGCCAGGGTCCCAGGTTCGATTCCCCGCTGGGTCACTGTCTGTGTGGAGTCTGCACGTTCTCCCCGTGTCTGCGTGGGTTTCCTCCGGGTGCTCCGGTTTCCTCCCACAGTCCAAAGACGTGCAGGTTAGGTGGATTGGACATACTAAATTGCCCTTCGTGACCAAAAAAGGTTAGGAGGGGGTATTGGGTTACGGGGATAGGGTGGAAGTGAGGGCTTAAGTGGGTCGGTGCAGACTCGATGGGCCGAATGGCCTCCTTCTGCACTGTATGTTCTATGTTCTATGCACTTTGGAAGAAGGAATTTAGGCATAGTCTATTTTCTAAATGGGGAAATGCTTAGGAAATCAGAAGCACAAAGGGACTTGGGAGTTCAGGTTCAGTCGGCAGTTAGGAAGGCAAATGCAATGTTAGCATTCATGTCAAGAGGGCTAGAATACGACTTCCAGTGGCGGCTATGAAGGAGTAAGTCGCACATTTGGTGGCTCCCGCTCTGGTCGGATTTTTGGACCTTTCCCCCGGACTTTTTTCTGGTTTTAAATGGTGGATTCGAAGGCTGAGGTAATTGGGCACCGTTTCCACGTATTAGTGTATGAAGCAAAGAACCAGAAGTGCACGAAAAGGCAGAAATAAGTTAGCCAAGAGCTGTGTTGAAGCTGCAGCGGGAGACAGTATGGCCGAGGATCGGACCCCTGGGGTGGCGGCGCAGCGACCAACGGAGCAGGTGATGCAGGCCATCCAGGATGGTTTTGCTAAGCAGAAGCGGGAATGTTTGGACCCGATTAAAGAATCGATCGATCGCCTAGAGCATAGATTGGACGCCCAGGATCAGGCGATCCAGAAGGTTGAGAAGGCACTGGCTGAGCAGAAGGAGCATCAAACAGCGGTGGAGCTGGAGATGGGGATGCTTCGGGACCAGCAGACAAGGCTACTGGAGAAGGTGGAGGACCTTGAGAATCGGTCCCGCTGGCAGAACTTAAGAATTGTCGGGCTTCCGGAGGGGGCTGAGGGAGCAGGCGCTGGGCCATATGTGGCGGGTATGTTCGAAAAACCTGAGGGGACTTAAGGCGGACGTGGTTATTAGTGGACCAGGTCAGGTTGAGGAAAGGCTGGATCAGTCAGGTTTTTCACTCGGGGCTGGATACAAAGACTAGAGGGGTTGCGATCTTGGTTAATAAGCGGGTGACATTTGAGATGGGAAGTACAGTCTCGGATGTGGGAGGTCGATATATCATGGTCAGTGGTAAGCTGCAGGGGATGAAGGTAGTGCTGGTTAATGTATATGCGCCAAATTGGGATGACAGGGATTTTATAAAGAGGGTGCTAGGGAAGATTCCGGACCTGGACTCGCACAAGCTGTTCATGGGAGGGGATTTTAATACAGTTATTGATCCCGGCCTGGATCGGTCATGCTCGAGAACGGCAGGGTGCCAGCAATGGCAAAGGAGCTGAAAAGGGTTCATGGAGCAGATGGGGGGGGGGGGGATATCCATGGAGATTTAGGCAGCCGAGGGCGAAGGAATTTTCTTTTTACTCCCACGGACATAAGGTGTACTCTCGGATCGATTTCTTTGTCATGGGGAGGGCCCTACTGGCTGGGCTGGTGGACACGGTGTACTCGGCGATCACGATCTCGGACCATGCTCCGCACTGGGTGGACCTGCAGGTTAGTATGGATAGCAAACAGCACCCGCAGTGGAGGTTGGACTTTGGGCTATTGGCGGACAAAACGGTGTACGAGAGGCTGAGGAATTGTATGTTGAACTACCTGCAGGTGAATGATACGGGGGAGGTCTCAGCAGCGTTGGTCTGGGAAGCGCTGAAGGCAGTGGTGAGAGGTGAGCTGATTTCGATCCTGGCTCACATGGACAGGACTTAGGGCAGAGACGGACCGACTGGTAAAAGAGATTCTACAAGTTGATAGGAGGTATGTGGAGGCTCCAGAGGCAGGGCTGTTAAGGGAACGCCGGAGGCTACAGGCGGAATTTGGCTTGCTTACCACAGGGAGAGCAGTGGAACAGCTCAGAAAGGCGAGGGGAGAGATTTACGAGCAGGTCGAGAAGGCCAGCAGGATGCTTGCACAGCAGCTCAGAAAAGGGAGGCAGCTAGAGAAATAGGGAAAATTATGGATGGGGATGGGAACTTAGTTGGGGACTCGGCAGGAGTGAGTAAGGCCTTCCGGGACTTTTATAGCAGGTTGTATAGGTCGGAACCCCCTGTGGGGCCAGAGGGGATGAGGCACTTCCTTGAGGGGCTGACTTTCCCGAGGTGGACGGGGAGCTGGTAGAAGGGCTGGGGGCCCCAATCGGGCTGGAAGAGATAGTGGAGGGTTTGAAGGCCATGAAGTCGGGTAAGGCCCCGGGACCGGATGGGTACCCAGTCGAGCTTTATAAAATGTTCTCCGGAACATTGAGACCGGTGCTGATGAAGCTCTTTAACGAGGCTAGGGATAGAGGGGTTCTGCCCCAGACGATGTCACAGGCCATGATCTTGCTAATCCTGAAACAGGACAGCTATGTGGGTCCTGTAGGCCGATTTCCTTGTTGAACGTAGATGCCAAATTGCTGGCCAAAAGTTTGGCCTCCTGGATTGAGATCTGTGTACCGGACGTTATTGTGGAGAATCAGACGGGGTTCGTCAAGGGCAGGCAGCTGGTGGCCAATGTAAGGAGGCTGTTAAACGTGATACTGATGCCCCCAGAGAGTAGGGAGGTGGAGGTAGTGGTCGCGATGGATGCGGAGAAAGCTTTTGACCGGGTTGAGTGGGGTTATTTATGGGTGGTGCTGGAGCGGTTCGGATTTGGGCGGGGCTTTATTGACTGGGTTAGGTTGCTGTACCGGGCTCTGGTTGCAAGTGTACGGACGAATAGGACGATTTTGGACTACTTTAGGCTGCACCGGGGGACGAGACAGGGATGCTCCCTCTCCCCACTGCTGTTTGTGCTGGCTATAGAGCCGCTGACAATTGCTCTGAGGGCCTCAAGGGGCTGGTCCGGGGGGCATTTCGGTATCTGCAGGTGCAGGACTTTTTGCGGAAGCAGGTACCAACCTTCCCACTCCTGCCGCTAAGGGGGATTCAGGATAGGGTGGTTTCTAGAGGATGGATAGGAAAGGGAGCGTCTCGGACATATATAAAGAGGTTATGGGATCGGAGGAGACGCAGACCGAGAGTTAGAGGAACTTTCGGCGGACACGCTGGGTACGGTCAACACGACCGCAACATGTGCCTGATCCAATTTAAGGTCGTTCACTGGGCTCACATGACAGTGCCTGGATGAGCAGATTCTTTGGGGTGGAAGACAGGTGTGCGAAAGACTGGGGGGTGGGGGGCAGTGAACCATGTCCACATGTTGTGGGCATGTCCAAAGCTGGGGGGATTTTGTCAGGGGTTGCCGACGTCATGTCCAAGGTAATAAATACGAGGGTGGTAATGAGTCCAGAGGTGGCGATTTTCGGGATGTCGCAGGATCCGGGAATCCAGGAGGAGAAAGAGGCAGATGTTCTGGCCTTTGCTTCCCTGGTAGCCTGGAGGTGTATATTGCTGGCATGGAGGGACTTGGAAGCCCCCAAAATCAGAGGCCTGGCTATCGGACATGGCTGGCTTCCTCTGCCTGGAGAAAATTAAGTTCGCCATGAGAGGGTCTCTGTTAGGGTTCACCCGGAGGTGGCAACCATTCGTCGACTTCTTCGCAGAGAATTAATCGTCAGCAGAAGGGGGACGACGTCGACAGCTTGTCATGTGAGGAACGGTTGAGGACTCTGGATCTGTACTCGTTGGGAGTTTCGATGAATGAGGGGGATCTTATTGAAACTTACAGGATACTGCGAGGCCTGGATAGAGTGGACGTGGAGAGGATGTTTCCACTTATAGGAAAATCTAGAAGCAGAGGACACAATCTCAGACTAAAGGGACGATCCTTTAAAACAGAGATGAGGAGGAATATCTTCAGCCAGAGGGTGGTGAATCTGTGGAACTCTTTGCCGCAGAAGGCTGTGGAGGCCAAATCAGAGTGTTTTTTAAGACAGAGATAGATAGGTTCTTGATTAATAAGGGGATCAGGGGTTATGCGGAGAAGGCAGGAGAATGGGAATGAGAAAAATATCAGCCATGATTGAATGGCAGAGCAGACTCGATGGGCCGAGTGGCCTAAGTCTGCTTCTATGTCTTATGGTCTTATTGTCACCAGGGTGGAATTTTGAGAATTTTAATATTTCTAATTTAGCGACCAATCATCAGGGGTTAAAAATTCTCCAACTCTACAGATCTTTTCAACAGAAGAACAAGAAACAGCAAAGATGACTTCTAATGGAAATGATATTTAAAAAAATAAACAAAGAATTATTTACTAGATTAGACATCTTTAATCAAACTTACAAGCTCTGTTCTAAAACCTGAGACTAACCTTAATGTCATCTGGGCCAGCAACTGTAAGTCAAAGTTTGGAAGTGGAAAATCACTGAGTGCACCCTATAATCAATAACATAAATTTAATCAAGTGAAACAATATGCCACCAGGTTTCTTTTGCAGTTGAGCACAGCAGTACCTCACAGTAAGATGTAAAAAGTATCACGTTGGTTTTCCATTCACCAGGACTTGAATATTATGAAGACGGACAGGTGGGGGCAGGAGTGAAACACAATGTTGTTAACGTAATATTACGCTGGTTGGCTAATTAATCATCATCCAGTGTGAAATGTACCCTGTGAAAGGTTGAGCCCTGCTAGGGAGGGCAGGACCCGAGAAAAGGGAGCAGTTGGGCTGGCGCTTCCAATGTGCTCCCTCGGGGGACAGCCGCTGCGAAGTTGCTGAAAATAAATATCAGTGGAAAAATTATGCCACGAGTGTTTAGACAGCACAATCATGCACAGACCTCAGTCCCCATTCACATTTGTTAATATTCATAGAATTTACAGTGCAGAAGGAGGCCATTTGGCCCATCGAGTCTGCACTGGCTCTTGGAAAGAGCACCCTACCCAAGGTCCACACCTCCACCCTATCCCCATAACCAAGTAACCCCACCCAACACTAAGGGCAATTTATCATGGCCAATCCACCTAACCTTCACATCTTTGGACTGTGGGAGGAAACCGGAGCACCCGGAGGAAACCCACGCACACACGGGGAGAATGTGCAGACTCCGCACAGACAGTGACCCAAGACGGGAATCGAACCTGGGAATCTGGAGCTGTGAAGCAATTGTGCTAACCACAATGCTACCGTGCTGCAATATTATTGCAGCCTTGACTTTCATCCTGTCCTGTATCAAGGTTGCAGCTAAAACATAAAGGCTGCATGGCTGATAGAATTCAGATTTTCTGGTTAGCTGTAGATGAGATAGATAAAAGGTTTAAATAAGAAATCAATAAGAGTAATTGACTAACTCATATTAACCATGAGAGTAAGAACATAGAACGATACAGCGCAGTACAGGCCCTTCGGCCCACGATGTTGCACCGAAACAAAAGCCATCTAACCTACACTATGCCATTATCATCCATATGCTTATCCAATAAACTTTTAAATGCCCTCAATGTTGGCGAGTTCACTACTGTTGCCGGTAGGGCATTCCACGGCCTCACCACTCTTTGCGTAAAGAACCTACCTCTGACCTCTGTCCTATATTTATTACCCCTTAGTTTAAAGCTATGTCCCCTCGTGCCAGCCATTTCCATCCGCGGGAGAAGGCTCTCACTGTCCACCCTATCTAACCCCCTGATCATTTTGTATGCCTCTATTAAGTCTCCTCTTAACCTTCTTCTCTCCAACGAAAACAACCTCAAGTCCATCAGCCTTTCCTCATAAGATTTTCCCTCCATACCAGGCAACATCCTGGTAAATCTTCTCTGCACCCGCTCCAAAGCCTCCACGTCCTTCCTATAATGCGGTGACCAGAACTGTACGCAATACTCCAAATGCGGCCGTACCAGAGTTCTGTACAGCTGCAACATGACCTCCCGACTCCGGAACTCAATCCCTCTACCAATAAAGGCCAACACTCCATAGGCCTTCTTCACAACCCTATCAACCTGGGTGGCAACTTTCAGGGATCTATGTACATGGACACCTAGATCCCTCTGCTCATCCACACTTCCAAGAACTTTACCATTAGCCAAATATTCCGCATTCCTGTTATTCCTTCCAAAGTGAATCACCCCACACTTCTCTACATTAAACTCCATTTGCCACCTCTCAGCCCAGCTCTGCAGCTTATCTGTATCCCTCTGTAACCTACTACATCCTTCCTCACTGTCGACAACACCACCAACTTTAGTGTCGCCTGCAAATTTACTCACCCACCCTTCTGCGCCTTCCTCTAGGTCATTGATAAAAATGACAAACAGCAACGGCCCCAGAACAGATCCTTGTGGTACGCCACTTGTAACTGAACTCCATTCTGAACATTTCCCATCCCCTGTCTTCTTTCAGCTAGCCAATTTCTGATCCACATCTCTAAATCACCCTCAATCCCCAGCCTCCGTATTTTCTGCAATAGCCTACCGTGGGGAACCTTATCAAACGCTTTACTGAAATCCATATACACCACATCAACTGCTCTACCCTCGTCTACCTGTTCAGTCACCTTCTCAAAGAACTCGATAAAGTTTGTGAGGCATGACCTACCCTTCACAAAGCCATGCTGACTATCCCTGGTCATATTATTCCTATCTAGATGATTATAAATCTTGTCTCTTATAATCCCCTCCAAGACTTTACCCACTACAGACGTGAGGCTCACCGGTCTATAGTTGCTGGGGTTGTCTCTGCTCCCCTTTTTGAACAAAGGGACCACATTTGCTATCCTCCAGTCCTCTGGCACTATTCCTGTAGCCAATGATGACATAAAAATCAAAGCCAAAGGTCCAGCAATCTCTTCCCTGGCCTCCCAGAGAATCCTAGGATAAATCCCATCAGGCCCCGGGGGCTTATCTATTTTCAGCCTGTCCAGAATTGCCAACACCTCTTCCCTACGTACCTCAATGCCATCTATTCTAATAGCCTGGGTCTCAGCATTCTCCTCCACAACATTATCTTTTTCCTGAGTGAATACTGACGAAAAATATTCATTTAGTATCTCGCCTATCTCTTCAGACTCCACACACAACTTCCCATCCCTGTCCTTGACTGGTCCTACTCTTACCCTAGTCATTCGCTTATTCCTGACATAGTGTAAACTGCTAGTGACTGCGAGGTTAAATAGCAGAAAGGCCCTTTGTGTTAAAGAACTGGGCTGAGGTCCCAGTTCTGTTCCCATGGTAATGTCCAGTCAGTCCATGGTGATAAGTCCGGGTGGGAAATGTGTTTCGCTCAATGTTATGGAAAATTACCCCAAATCATTGATCTCTTAAATTGACAAACAGTTTGGGCAAATTGAGTGGATTATAAATTAGTTCAAGCCAATCACAGCTGTAAAGAGGGCAACACTTTAAGATAGTAATCTCCTTAAAAGATCAGTTGTCGGTATAAGAAAACATTTCTTTTCCGGAATCACTCTAACCTATTTTCTGAAACCTATTCTGCTTGCTTTGCAAAATCGCCATTTCCTTTTGTTTTAAATCACCCGTCGTTTTTGTACTGTGCATCTTGATTTGAAGAAATTACCAAGAAATATAATTGTATTTTGAATTCAACTACTGTATTTGCTAAAGACAATCGATCTGACTAGCTTGCTGCAGGGCTAGTTGGAACTTTCTAAAATTTTGTACTGAAATTGAGTTTACCAGTAGACACTAAAAAGTTGACAAATAAAGTTTCAAATAACTTTGCAAAAAAAGTAGTCTGGAATCTCTGTTATTTGGGAACTAAGAAGGGATAGCGCAGATCCAGGGTTCCGAATAGACACAGAGATCCATCAATGGCCAACCAGCCAGCCCGCCAGCCGTAAAGGCAGACGGGCAACGTTAAATCCTAGTTAATTGATGTTTCATAAATTTTAATTGGCTTCCTGATTGTTGGCGGTCGCACGTCTGACTCACGCTTTTGCCAATCGACTGAAATATCATGCAAGGGTGTGACGATGTTGGGTCACGTGATTTTACGCATGCCAGCCTGAGCAATGTAAAATTCTGGCTCAGATTGCAGGGCAACTGCAAACTGTATGAACTTTGATTGCAGGATCCCCAGATGGAATGGGACAAAAATCACATCCAATTACTTTTGTTCCCTTCCCTTTTGTTCCCTCCCCAACGCTAAATGATTAACATCAAATGTTTTTGCTACTGATTGGTCTCACAATTGAAACTTGGACAGAAGTAATTCAACTGTTCTTCTTTAAAGCAACAACAGGGTATTCTAGTTATTCATTCAGCCAGTCTGATTCCAACCAATAAATGATTAAAAGTGGACAGCAACCAAAATTCTCTACAGGAGAACAGAATTATCCTTACTGAGTGGGAAAAAGATCCATCACATCTACTTTTCAACTTATCACTGGAGTAAAATAATTGTAAAATGCAGATTTCAAGGGGGAAGAGAAATTATTTGCCAAGGAGAAAAATCACAGAAAAATCCAGAGACCTGAAAAAATGTTTCCTTCACCCGTGTTAAGACTGATTGTCCAGTTTTGATGGAAGGAAATTTGAGAAAATAGAGCAGAATGTGAGACAAAGTTGGCACAAAAATGATTGACTGGTCAGTTTAATAAAGCAATCTTTTAAAAAAACAAATTTACTGGAAGTCCCGACAGGTAAAATCATTCAGACCGTTACATTTAAAGATGACTTTCCAAAAAGATGTTTCCCTCTCCAGGATTTTATTTTCAGTTATTTAAATGAAAACATGTTTTTGTTCCACCTCGCATGGTGCGAGGTTTTGATTACGTTTTGATTAAGGTGCAAGTACTTTATTTATTTTATTTTTCCGTTCCCAAAACTACGTCTTTACGGTTATTTACAGGATTGCTAAAGGATTCCCCCACCCCCTGCTACCTACAATGGTCGTCATTCTACTTGGTGTTCACTCTGCCATCAGAGGTTCCTAACATCAAGTCTCCGAAGAGTCATTACAGCACAAAAGGAGGCCATTCAGCACATCGAATTCAAGTCAACTCCCTGTACAGCAGCCCAATCAATCCCAGTCCTTTGATCTATCCCGTAGACCTGAAACTTGGTTTCTGTCTCGTGTTCATCCAATTTCCTTTTGAAATCATTCATTGTCTCTACATACACCGCTCTCTTGGGCAACGGGTTACAGGCCATCATCCCACGTGTTGTGCAAATGTTTACCCTCACATCCCCGTAATCCTTGTACATGAGATAACGGGAACAACTTTACTTTGTCTACCTGTCATAATCTTGCACTTCAGATATGATCAGCAGTTATATGGAGGGGCATTTGCCATTGTTTGCTTGAAACACTGCAACAATATCTGTGGTCAGCATTAAAACACATCTAAATATCAACCTCTGACTCACTGAGAAACACCCTGGGCTGGATTCTATATTTGGACGACTACGTCCCCACGCTGGCGTGAAAACGGTGGTGTTTTATGCCAGGTAAAGTGGCGCAAAACGGCCACCGATTCCCTGTTTTGCTGGGGGATAGCAGGGAGGCAGCGTAGAGCTTGCAGCTCTAGCTGCCGATACAGCCCTGAGCATTTCCGGTTCTGTGCCCGCGCATGCGCACGGTGGCGGCCTGCAGCGTGCTGTGCGGTGCTTCATGGCGGACTCAGCTCGCAAATCTGGATAGCAAAGGTAGTGCCCCTCTTCGGCCGCTCCCATGCCCTGGACCACCTGCCCAGTGCCCCCAGCCCCGAATAAAGCTCCCCCTGCCGATCAGCCCTCCCCGACTGTGGCGGGGCCGGACTTAGTCCGTAGCCGCCATGTTAAGTTCACAACGGGTGAGACCATGAGACCCTCATGCCGTCGGGAACTCGGCTGGTCGGGGACGGAACATCGCGGGGTGGACCTCAGGCAATGGCCTGAGACCCTGGATACGTGGCGCGCCGTATACCTAGAGTACGCTGCTTTTCAGGGGGTGGAGAATTTAAAGACCGGCGCCGCCCCCGATATTGGTGTCAAAACGGATTCTCCGCCCCGTCACTGAATGCGATTTTGGAGTCGGGGAGTGGAGAATCCAGACCTCTGTTCCCCTGAATGACACAAAACGCCATTCATTCCAAACACTGGTAGCTCAGAATTCAAAGTGAAAAAGTGTGATGCATCAGTGTTGCTTGTTTAGTTAACTAGTGGTGTACTCTAATGTGCATCAACACACATTTTTAACATAATTTATTAATATGCTTTCAAAACTTTTTTTTTCAAATTCAGTACCTTGTTTTGATGCCTGAACGCATATCTGGGAACACTTAATTAAAAGGGCAAACACCCATAACAAAATGCCTGGAAGTGAATACAGGAATGCTGGGATTTCTAGACATATTAAGACCCAAGGTTGCACTAGTCCTGCTATTAACCAGTTATAGAATCACAGAATCCCTACAGTACAGGAGGAGGCCTTTCGGCCCATCGAGTCTACACCGATCACCTAAAGAGCACCCTACCTAGGCCCACTCCCCGCCCTATCCCTATAACCCCACCTAACCCTTGGACACAAAGCGGAAATTTAGCATGGCAAATCTACCAAAGCAACACATTTTTGGACTGTGGGAGGAAACCAGGGCATCTAGAGGAAACCCACGCAGTCACGGGGAGAACGTGCAAACCACAGAATTGAACCTGGGTCCCTGGTGCTGTGAGGCAGCAGTGCTAACCACTGTGTCGCCCGTTTATTTACGGGGCGTGGTGTTTATTTACGGGGGCGTGGTGTTTATTTACGGGGCGTGGTGTTTATTTATGTGGGGCGGTGTTTATTTACGGGGGCGGTGTTTATTTACGGGGGCGGTGTTTATTTACGGGGGGCGGTGTTTATTTACGGGGGCGGTGTTTATTTACGGGGGGCGGTGTTTATTTACAGGGGGCGGTGTTTACTTACAGGGCCGGTGTTTATTTACGGGGGGCGGTGTTTATTTACGGGGCATGGTGTTTATTTACCAGGGGCCAGCACGGTTGTTTATTTACCGGGGTCCAGGCAGGTTGTTTATTTACCGGAGGCCGGGCAGATTGTTTCTTTATCGGAGGTCGGGCACATTGTTTAATTACCTGGTGCCGGGCAGGTTGTTTATTTATCGGAGGTCGGGCAGGTTGTTTATTTACCTGGGGACAGTGTTTATTTATTGGGGGCCGGGCAGGTTGTTTATTTACCGTGGGCCGGGCAGCTTGTTTATTTACATGGGGCCGGGCAGCTTGTTTATTAACGGGGGGGGGGGGGGGGGGGGGGGTATTTACAGTGGGCCGGGCAGATTGTTTATTTACCAGGGGCCGGGCAGGTTTTTAATTTACTGGGGGTCAGGCTGTTTATTTACCGGGGGCCAAGCAGGTTGTTTATTTACGGAGGGTGGTGTTTATTTACCGGGGTCGGTGTTTATTTACCAGGGGCCCGGCAGGTTGTTTATTTACTAGGGGCGGTGTTTATATACCAGGGGCCCGGCAGGTACCGGGCACGTTGTTTATTTACCGGGTGCCGGGCAGGTTGTTTATTTACCAGGGGCCAGGCAAGTTGTTTAATTACAGGGTGGCCGGGCAGGTTGTTTATTTACCGGGGGACCGGGCAGGTTGTTTATTTACCGGGGGGGGGGGGGGAAGTTGTTTATTTACCGGGGGACCGGGCAGTTTGTTTATTTACCGGGTGACCGGGCAGATTGTTTATTTATCGGGGGACTGGGCAGGCTGTTTATTTACTGGAGGGGGGGGGGGGGCGGGCAGGTTGTTTATTTACCGGGGGACCGGGCGGGCAGGTTGTTTATTTACCGGGGGACCGGGCAGGTTGTTTATTTACCGGGGGACCGGGCAGGTTTTTTATTTACCGGGGGGGGGGGGGGGCCGGGCAGGTTGTTTATTTACCGGGGGGGGGGGGCGGCGGGCAGGTTGTTTATTTACCCGGGGGGGGGGGCGGGCGGGCAGGTTGTTTATTTACCCGGGCGGGCGGGCAGGTTGTTTATTTACCCGGGCGGGCGGGCAGGTTGTTTATTTACCGGGGGACCGGGCAGGTTGTTTATTTACCGGGGGGACCAGGCAGGTTGTTTACTTACCGGGGGGGGGGGGGCGGGCAGGTTGTTTATTTACCGGGGGACCGGAAGGTTGTTTATTTACCGGCGGGGGGGGGGCAGGTTGTTTATTTACCGGGGGGCCGGGCAGGTTATTTATTTACCGGGGGGCCGGGCAGTTTGTTTATTTACCGGGGGGGGGGGCGGGCAGGATGTTTATTTACCGGGGGGGGGGGTCGGGCAGGTTGTTTATTTACCCGGGGGGGGGGTCGGGCAGGTTGTTTATTTACCGGGGGGGGGGGTCGGGCAGGTTATTTATTTACCGGGGGGGGGGGGGGAGGGCAGGTTATTTATTTACCCGGGGGGGGGGGTCGGGCAGGTTATTTATTTACCCGGGGGGGGGGGGTCGGGCAGGTTATTTATTTACCGGGGGGGGGTCGGGCAGGTTGTTTATTTACCCGGGGGGGGGTCGGGCAGGTTATTTATTTACCGGGGGGGGGTCGGGCAGGTTGTTTATTTACCCGGGGGGGGTCGGGCAGGTTATTTATTTACGGGGGGGGGGGGGGTCGGGCAGGTTATTTATTTACCGGGGGGGGGGGTCGGGCAGGTTATTTATTTACCGGGGGGGGGGGTCGGGCAGGTTGTTTATTTACCCGGGGGGGGGTCGGGTCGGGCAGGTTATTTATTTACCGGGGGGGGGGGTCGGGCAGGTTGTTTATTTACCCGGGGGGGGGGGGGTCGGGCAGTTTGTTTATTTACCGGGGGGTCGGGCAGTTTGTTTATTTACCGGGGGGGGGGGGTCGGGCAGTTTGTTTATTTACCGGGGGGGGGGTCGGGCAGTTTGTTTATTTACCGGGGGGGGGGGCAGTTTGTTTATTTACCGGGGGGGGGGGTGGTCGGGCAGGTTATTTATTTACCGGGGGGTTGGGCAGTTTGTTTATTTACCGGGGGGGGGTTCGGGCAGTTTGTTTATTTACCGGGGGGGGGGGTTGTTTATTTTCCCTGCGGTCGGGCAGGTTGTTTATTTACCGGTCGCACCGCCGCCATCCCCTCAACGCTGCCATTCCAGAGCCGCGCTCGATCTCGCGTGATTTCACCCCCAACATGGCGGCGGGATGTGCCGCGCATGCGCCCTGCTCCGGCCCGGGCCTGCCTGTTGCTCCGGTTGAATCCCGAGGCGGCGTGAGTTTGATTCCCCGGCCGTCAAACGACCTTTCACCGGGACAGAGTAGGGAATATGCGGGCCGTTCCCACCTGGATAGACAGGGTACATGACAGGGAGAAGGTTGAACAGTGGTAAGGAGCAGCCGGACACTCTTTCTTTGCCCGCCATACCCCTGGTTACCACATAGCAACGCGGTTTCTAATGTAAACAGGCTGGAGGGTTCGAATACACCCGGCTGTGGGGGGCAAGAATAACACCGGGTTGGAGGGGGGACGAATAGACACTCGGGGTGGGGGCAAGAATAGACAGCGGGATGGGGGGGGGGGGCAAGAATAGACAGTGTTTGGGGGGGGGCAAGAATAGACACCCGGGTGGTGACAAGAATACACGGGAGGGATGGCATGAATAAACACCGTGATGGGGGGGGACAAGAATAGACACCGGGGGGGGGGGGGTGCAAGAATATGCAGGGGTGGGGGCAAGAATAGCCACGGGAGGGATGGCATGAATAGACACTCGGGGTGGGGGCAAGAATAGATACTCTGGGTGGGAGCAAGAATAGACAGTGGGTTGGGGACAAGATTACACGGGAGGGATGGCAAGAATAGACACCGTGATGGGGGGGGGCAAGAATAGACACCGGGGTGGGGGGGCAAGAATAGACACCGGGGCGGGGGGGGGGGGCAAGAATAGACACCGGGGTGGTGACAAGAATAGACACCGGGGTGGGGACAGGAATAGACACCGGGGTGCAGGGGGGGGGGGCAAGAATAGACACCGGGGTGGGGGGGACAAGAATAGACACCGGGGTGGGGGGGGCAAGAATAGGCAGGGGTGAGGGCAAGAATACACAGGGGTGGGGGCAAGAATAGACATGGGAGGGATGGCATGAATAGACACTCTGGGTGGGGGCAAGAATAGACAGTGGGTTGGGGGCAAGAATACACGGGAGGGATGGCATGAATAGACACCGGGATGGGGGGGGGGGGCAAGAATAGACACCGTGATGGGGGGGACAAGAATAGACACCAGGGTGGGGGGTGGCAAGAATAGACACCTGGGGGGGGCAAGAATAGGCAGGGGTGGGGGCAAGAATAGCCACAGGAGGGATGGCATGAATAGACACTCTGGGTGGGGGCAAGAATAGACACTCTGGGTGGGGGCAAGAATAGACAGTGGGTTGGGGGCAAGAATACACGGGAGGGATGGCATGAATATACACCGGGATGAGGGGGGTAAGAATAGACACCGTGATGGGGGGGGGGGTAAGAATAGACACCGGGGCGGGGGGGGGGGCAAGAATAGACACCAGGGCGGGGGGGGCAAGAATAGGCAGGGGTGAGGGCAAGAATACACGGGTGGGGGGGGGCAAGAATAGACACCGGGGTGGGGGGGGGGGGCAAGAATAGACACCGGGGTGAGGGCAAGAATACACAGGGTTGGGGGCAAGAATAGACACTTGGGTTGGGGGCAAGAATAGACAGTGGGTTGAGGCAAGACTACACGGGAGGGATGGCATGAATAGACACCGGGATGGGGGGGGGGCAAGAATAGACACCGGGGTGGGGGGGGGCAAGAATAGACACTGGGATGGGGGGGTCAAGAATAGACACTGAGATGGGGGGGGCAAGAATAGACACTGGGATGGGGGGGCGCAAGAATAGACACTGGGATGAGGGGGGCAAGAATAGACACCGGGATTGGGGGGCAAGAATAGACACCGGGATGGGGGCGCAAGAATAGACACTGTGATGGGGGGGGGAAGAATAGACACCGGGGTGTGGGGACAAGAATAGACTCCGGGGTGGGGACAAGAATAAGACACCGGGGTGGGGACAAGAATAGACACCGGGGTATGGGGGCAAGAATAGACACTCGGGGTGGGGGCAAGAAACAGTGGGTTGGGGGCAAGAATACACGGGAGGGATGGCATGAATAGACACCGGGATGGGGGGGGGGCAAGAATAGACACCGGGATGGGGGGGGGCAAGAATAGACACCGGGGTGGGGGGGGGCAAGAATGGACACTGGGATGGGTGGGGCAAGAATAGACAGTGGGATGGGGGGGCGGGCAAGAATAGACACTGGGATGGGGGGGACAAGAATAGACTCCGGGGTGGGGACAAGAATAAGACACCGGGGTGGGGACAAGAATAGACACCGGGGTATGGGGGCAAGAATAGACACCGGGGTGGGGGCAAGAATAGACACTCGGGGTGGGGGCAAGAAACAGTGGGTTGGGGGCAAGAATACACGGGAGGGATGGCATGAATAGACACCGGGATGGGGGGGGGGCAAGAATAGACACCGGGATGGGGGGGGGGCAAGAATAGACACCGGGGTGGGGGGGGGGGCAAGAATAGACACTGGGATGGGGGGGCAAGAATAGACAGTGGGATGGGGGGGCGGGCAAGAATAGACACTGGGATGGGGGGGGCAAGAATAGACACCCGGATGGGGGGGCAAGAATAGACTCCGGGATGGGGGGGGGCAAGAATAGACACCAGGATGTGGGGGGCAAGAATAGATACCGGGGTGGGTGGGGGGGAAGAATAGACACTGGGGGGGCGGAGGGGCATGAATAGACACCGGGGTGGGGGGGGCAAGAATGGGCAGGGGTGGGGCCGAGACTAAACACTGGAGGGATGGCATGAATAAACACCGGAATGGGGGGAGGGGGCAAGAATAGACACCGGGATGGGGGGGGCAAGAATAGACACCGGGATGGGGGGGGGCCAAGAATAGACACCGGGGTGGGGGCAAAAATAGACACCGGGTTATGGGGGCAAGAATAGACACCGGGGTATGGGGGGAAGAATTGACACCGGGGTGTCGGGACAAGAATAGACAACGGGTTGGGGACAAGAATAGACACCGGGGTGGGGAAAAGAATAGACACCGCGGTATGGGGGCAAGAATAGACACCGTGGTGGGGGCAAGAATAGACACTCGGGGTGGGGGCAAGAATAGACAGTGGGTTGGGGGCAAGACTACACTGGAGGGATGGCATGAATAGACACCGGGATGGGGGGGGGGGCAAGAATAGACACCGGGGTGGGGGGTGGCAAGAATAGACACTGGGATGGGGGGGTCAAGAATAGACAGTGGGATGGGGGGGGCAAGAATAGACACTGGGATGGGGGGGCGCAAGAATAGACACTGGGATGAGGGGGGCAAGAATAGACACCGGGATGGGGGGGGCAAGAATAGACACCGGGATGGGGGCGCAAGAATAGACACCGTGATGGGGGGGCAGGAAATGACACCGGGGTGTGGGGACAAGAATAGACTCCGGGGTGGGGACAAGAATAAGACACCGGGGTGGGGACAAGAATAGATACCGGGGTATGGGGGCAAGAATAGATACCGGGGTGGGGGCAAGAATAGACACTCGGGGTGGGGGCAAGAATAGACAGTGGGTTGGGGGCAAGAATACACGGGAGGGGGGGGCAAGAATAGACTCCGGGATGGGGGGGCAAAAATAGACACCGGGATGTGGGGGGCAAGAATAGATACCGGGGTGGGTGGGGGGGAAGAATAGACACTGGGGGGGCGGGGGGGGCATGAATAGACAACGGGGTGGGGGGGGGCAAGAATGGGCAGGAGTGCGGCCAAGAATAAACACGGGAGGGATGGCATGAATAGACACCGGGATGGGGGGGTGGCAAGAATAGACACCGGGATGGGGGGAGGGGGCAAGAATAGACACCGGGATGGGGGGGGCAAGAATAAACACCGGGGTGTGGGAACAAGAATAGACTCCGGGGTGGGGACAACAATAAGACACCGGGGTGGGGACAAGAATAGACACCGGGGTATGGGGCAAGAATAGACACCGGGATGGGGGCAAGAATAGACACTTGTGGTGGGGGCAAGAATAGACAGTGGGTTGGGGGCAAGAATACACGGGAGGGATGGCATGAATAGACACCGGGATCGGGGGGGGGTGGCAAGAATAGACACCGGGATTGGGGGGAGGTAGAATAGACACCGGGGTGGGGGGGGGGGGGCAAGAATAGACACTGGGATGGGGGGGAGCAAGAATAGACACTGGGATGGGGGGAGGCGGGCAAGAATAGACACTGGGATGGGGGGGGGCAAGAATAGACACTGGGATGGGGGGGGCGGGCAAGAATAGACACTGGGATGGGGGGGGGCAAGAATAGACACCGGGATGGGGGGGCAAGAATAGACTCCGGGATGGGGGGGGGCAAGAATAGACACCGGGATGTGGGGGGCAAGAATAGATACCGGGGTGGGTGGGGGGGAAGAATAGACACTGGGGGTGGGGGGGGGGGGACAAGAATAGACACTGGGATGGGGGGGGGCAAGAATAGACACTGGGATGGGGGCGGGTGGGCAAGAATAGACACTGTGATGGGGGGGGCAAGGATAGACACTGGGATGGGGGGGGGCGGGCAAGAATAGACACTGGGATGGGCGGGCAAGAATAGAGACCGGGATGGGGGGGCAAGAATAGACTCCGGGATGGGGGGGTTCATGAATAGGCACCGGGGTGGGGGCGGGCAAGAATGGGCAGGGGTGGGGCCAAGAATAAACACGGGAGGGGTGGCATGAATAGACACCGGGATGGGGGGGGGGGGGGGGCAAGAATAGACACCGGGATGGGGAGAGGGGCAAGAATAGACACCGGGATGGGGGGGGCAAGAATAGACACCGGGGTGTGGGAACAAGAATAGACTCCGGGGTGGGGACAAGAATAAGACACCGGGGTGGGGACAAGAATAGACACCGGGGTATGGGGGCAAGAATAGACACCGGGATGGGGGCAAGAATAGACACTTGGGGTGGGGGCAAGAATAGACAGTGGGTTGGGGGCAAGAATACACGGGAGGGATGGCATGAATAGACACCGGGATGGGGGGAGTGGGGGCAAGAATAGACACCGGGATGGGGCGGGGCAAGAATAGACACCGCGATGGGGGGGGACAAGAATAGACACCGGGGTGGGGGGGGGGCAAGAATAGACACTGGGATGGGGGGGCAAGAATAGACACTGGGATGGGGGGGCGGGCAAGAATAGACACTGGGAAGGGGGGGGCGGGCAAGAATAGACACTGGGATGGGGGGGGAAAGAATAGACACCGGGATGGGGGGGCAAGAATAGACTCCGGGATGGGGGGGCAAGAATAGACTCCGGGATGGGGAGGGCAAGAATAGACACCAGGATGTGGGGGGCAAGAATAGATACCGGGGTGATGGGGGGGAAGAATAGAGACTGGGGGGGCGGGGGGGCATGAATATACACCGGGGTGGGGGGGGCAAGAATGGGCAGGGGTGGGGCCAAGAATAAACACTGGAGGGATGGCATGAATAGACACCGGAATGGGGGGGGGGAAGAATAGACACCGGGATGGGAGGGGGCAAGAATAGACACCGGGATGGGGGGGGCCAAGAATAGACACCGGGGTGGGGGCAAAAATAGACACCGGGGTATGGGGGCAAGAATAAGACACCGGGATGGGGACAAGAATAGACACCGGGGTATGGGGGCAAGAATAGACACCAGGGTGGGGGGGGGGCAAGAATAGACACCGGGATGGGGGGGGGGCAAGAATAGACACCGGGGTGGGGGGGGGGGCAAGAATAGACACCGGGGTGGGGGGGAAGCAAGAATAGACACCGGGGTGGGGGGGGCAAGAATAGACACTGGGATGGGGGGGCAAGAATAGACACTGGGATGGGGGGGCGGGCAAGAATAGACACTGGGATGGGGGGGGGCGGGCAAGAATAGACATTGGGATGGGTCGGGCAAGAATAGACACCGGGATGGGGGGGCAAGAATAGACTCCGGGATGGGGGGGGCAAGAATAGACACCAGGATGTGGGGGGCAAGAATAGATACCGGGGTGGGTGGGGGGGAAGAATAGAGACTGGGGGGGCGGGGGGGCAAGAATGGGCAGGGGTGGGGCCGAGAATAAACACGGGAGGGATGGCATGAATAGACACCGGAATGGGGGGGGGGGGGGGGTGGCAAGAATAGACACCGGGATGGGGGGGGGCAAGAATAGACACCGGGATGGGGGGGGCAAGAATAGACACCGGGATGGGGGGGGGGCCAAGAATAGACACCGGGGTGGGGGCAAAAATAGACACCGGGGTATGGGGGCAAGAATAGACACTGGGGTATGGGGGCAAGAATCAACACCGGGGTGTCGGGACAAGAATAGACACCGGGTTGGGGACAAGAATAGACTCCGGGGTGTGGGGGCAAGAATAGACACCGGGGTGGGGGCAAGAATAGACACTTGGGTTGGGGGCAAGAATAGACAGTGGGTTGAGGCAAGACTACACGGGAGGGATGGCATGAATAGACACCGGGATGGGGGGGGGGCAAGAATAGACACCGGGGTGGGGGGGGGCAAGAATAGACACTGGGATGGGGGGGTCAAGAATAGACACTGAGATGGGGGGGGCAAGAATAGACACTGGGATGGGGGGGCGCAAGAATAGACACTGGGATGAGGGGGGCAAGAATAGACACCGGGATTGGGGGGCAAGAATAGACACCGGGATGGGGGCGCAAGAATAGACACTGTGATGGGGGGGGGAAGAATAGACACCGGGGTGTGGGGACAAGAATAGACTCCGGGGTGGGGACAAGAATAAGACACCGGGGTGGGGACAAGAATAGACACCGGGGTATGGGGGCAAGAATAGACACCGGGGTGGGGGCAAGAATAGACACTCGGGGTGGGGGCAAGAAACAGTGGGTTGGGGGCAAGAATACACGGGAGGGATGGCATGAATAGACACCGGGATGGGGGGGGGGCAAGAATAGACACCGGGATGGGGGGGGGCAAGAATAGACACCGGGGTGGGGGGGGGGCAAGAATAGACACTGGGATGGGGGGGGCAAGAATAGACAGTGGGATGGGGGGGCGGGCAAGAATAGACACTGGGATTGGGGGGACAAGAATAGACTCCGGGGTGGGGACAAGAATAAGACACCGGGGTGGGGACAAGAATAGACACCGGGGTATGGGGGCAAGAATAGACACCGGGGTGGGGGCAAGAATAGACACTCGGGGTGGGGGCAAGAAACAGTGGGTTGGGGGCAAGAATACACGGGAGGGATGGCATGAATAGACACCGGGATGGGGGGGGGACAAGAATAGACACCGGGATGGGGGGGGGGCAAGAATAGACACCGGGGTGGGGGGGGGCAAGAATAGACACTGGGATGGGGGGGGCAAGAATAGACAGTGGGATGGGGGGGCGGGCAAGAATAGACACTGGGATGGGGGGGGCAAGAATAGACACCCGGATGGGGGGGCAAGAATAGACTCCGGGATGGGGGGGGGCAAGAATAGACACCAGGATGTGGGGGGCAAGAATAGATACCGGGGTGGGTGGGGGGGAAGAATAGACACTGGGGGGGCGGGGGGGCATGAATAGACACCGGGGTGGGGGGGGCAAGAATGGGCAGGGGTGGGGCCGAGAATAAACACTGGAGGGATGGCATGAATAAACACCGGAATGGGGAGGGGGCAAGAATAGACACCGGGATGGGGGGGGCAAGAATAGACACCGGGATGGGGGGGGGGCCAAGAATAGACACCGGGGTGGGGGCAAAAATAGACACCGGGTTATGGGGGCAAGAATAGACACCGGGGTATGGGGGGAAGAATTGACACCGGGGTGTCAGGACAAGAATAGACACCGGGTTGGGGACAAGAATAGACACCGGGGTGGGGAAAAGAATAGACACCGCGGTATGGGGGCAAGAATAGACACCGGGATGGGGGGGGGCAAGAATAGACACAGGGGTGGGGGCAAAAATAGACACCGGGGTATGGGGGCAAGAATAGACACCGGGGTATGGGGGCAAGAATAGACACCGGGGTATGGGGGCAAGAATCGACACCGGGGTGTCGGGACAAGAATAGACACCGGGTTTGGGACAGGAATAGACACCGGGGTGGGGAAAAGAATAGACACCGGGGTATGGGGGCAAGAATAGACACCGGGGTGGGGGCAAGAATAGACACTCGGGGTGGGGGCAAGAATAGACAGTGGGTTGGGGGCAAGACTACACGGGAGGGATGGCATGAATAGACACCGGGATAGGGGGGGGGCAAGAATAGACACCGGGGTGGGGGGGGGCAAGAATAGACACTGGGATGGGGGGGTCAAGAATAGACACTGGGATGGGGGGGAGCAAGAATAGACACTGGGATGGGGGGGGCGCAAGAATAGACACTGGGATGATGGGGGCAAGAATAGACCCCGGGAGGGGGGGGGGCAAGAATAGACACCGGGATGGGGGCGCAAGAATAGACACCATGATGGGGGGGGCAAGAATAGACACTGGGGTGTGGGGACAAGAATAGACTCCGGGGTGGGGACAAGAATAAGACACCGGGGTGGGGACAAGAATAGACACCGGGGTATTGGGGCAAGAATAGACGCCGGGGTGGGGGCAAGAATAGACACTCGGGGTGGGGGCAAGAATAGACAGTGGGTTGGGGGCAAGAATACACGGGAGGGATGGCCTGAATAGACACCGGGATGGGGGGGGGACAAGAATAGACACCGGGATGGGGGGAGGCAAGAATAGACACCGGGGTGGGGGGGGGCAAGAATAGACACTGGGATGGGGGGGGCAAGAATAGACACTGGGATGGTGGGGCGGGCAAGAATAGACACTGGGATGGGGGGGCAAGAATAGACACCGGGATGGGGGGGCAAGAATAGACTCCGGGATGGGGGGGGGCAAGAATAGACACCAGGATGTGGGGGGCAAGAATAGATACCGGGGTGGGTGGGGGGGAAGAATAGACACTGGGGCGGCGGGGGGGCATGAACAGACAACGGGGTGGGGGGGGCCGAGAATAAACACGGGAGGGATGGCATGAATAGACACCGGAATGGGGGGGGGGTGGGCAAGAATAGACACCGGGATGGGGGGGGCAAGAATAGAAACCGGGATGGGGGGGGGGCCAAGAATAGACACCGGGGTGGGGGCAAATATAGACACCGGGGTATGGGGGCAAGAATAGACACTGGGGTATGGGGGCAAGAATCGACACCGGGGTGTCGGGACAAGAATAGACACCGGGTTGGGGACAAGAATAGACACCGGGGTGGGGAAAAGAATAGACACCGGGGTATGGGAGCAAGAATAGACACCGGGGTGGGGGCAAGTATAGACACTGGGATGGGGGGGTCAAGAATAGACACTGGGATGGGGTGGGCAAGAATAGACACTGGGATGGGGGGGGCGCAAGAATAAACACTGGGATGAGGGGGGCAAGAATATACACCGGGATGGGGGGGGCAAGAATAGACACCGGGATGGGGGGCAAGAATAGACACCGGGATGGGGGCGCAAGAATAGACACCGTGATGGGGGGGCAAGAATAGACACCGGGGTGTGGGGACAAGAATAGACTCCGGGGTGGGGACAAGAATAAGACACCGGGGTGGGGACAAGAATAGACACCGGGGTATGGGGGCAAGAATAGACACCGGGGTGGGGGCAAGAATAGACACTCGGGGTGGGGGCAAGAATAGACATGGGTTGGGGGCAAGAATACACGGGAGGGATGGCATGAATAGACACCGGGGTGGGTGGGGGGGGCAAGAATAGACACCGGGATGGGGGTGGGGGGGCAAGAATAGACACCGGGGTGGGGGGGCAAGAATAGACACTGGGATGGGGGGGGCAAGAATAGACACTGGGATGGGGGGGGGCGGGCAAGAATAGACACTGGGATGGGGGGGCAAGAATAGACACCGGGATGAGGGGGGCAAGAATAGATACCGGGGTGGGTGGGGGGGAAGAATAGACACTGGGGGTGGTGGGGGCAAGAATAGACACTGGGATGGGGGGGGCAAGAATAGACACTGGGATGGAGGGGGGCGGGCAAGAATAGACACTGGGATGGGGGGGGCAAGAATAGACACTGGGATGGGGGGGGCGGGCAAGAATAGACACTGGGATGGGGGGGCAAGAATAGACACTGGGATGGGGGGGGCGATAAGAATAGACACTGGGATGGGGGGGGCAAGAATAGACACCGGGATGGGGGGGCAAGAATAGACTCCGGGGTGGTGGGGGCAAGAATGGGCAGGGGTGGGGCCAAGAATAAACACGGGAGGGATGGCATGAATAGACACCGGGATGGGGGGGGGGGCAAGAATAGACACCGGGATGGGGGGAGGGGGCAAGAATAGACACCGGGATGGGGGGGCAAGAATAGACACCGGGGTGTGGGAACAAGAATAGACTCCGGTGTGGGGACAAGAATAAGACACCGGGGTGGGGACAAGAATAGACACCCGGGTATGGGGGCAAGAATAGACACCGGGATGGGGGCAAGAATAGACACTTGGGGTGGGGGCAAGAATAGACAGTGGGTTGGGGGCAAGAATACACGGGAGGGATGGCATGAATAGACACCGGGATGGGGGGAGTGGGGGCAAGAATAGACACCGGGATGGGGGGGGGCAAGAATAGACACTGGGGTTGGGGGGGGCAAGAATAGACACTGGGGTTGGGGGGGGCAAGAATAGACACTGGGATGGGGGGGGCAAGAATAGACACTGGGATGGGGGGGCGGGCAAGAATAGACACTGGGATGGGGGGGCAAGAATAGACACCGGGATGGGGGGGCAAGAATAGACTCCGGGATGGGGGGGGCAAGAATAGACACCGGGATATGGGGGGCAAGAATAGATACCGGGGTGGGTGGCGGGGTAGAATAGACACTGGGGGAGCGGGGGGCATGAATAGACACCGGGGTGGGGGGGGGCATGAATGGGCAGGGGTGGGGCCAAGAATAAACATGGGAGGGATGGCATGAATAGACACCGGGATGGGGGGGGGGCAAGAATAGACACCGGGATGGGGGGGGGGCAAGAATAGACACCGGGGTCTGTGGGGCGGCAAGAATAGACACTGGGATGGGGGGGCAAGAATAGACACTGGGATGGGGGGGCGGGCAAGAATAGACACTGGGATTGGGGGGGGCAAGAATAGACACTGGGCTGGGGGGGCGGGCAAGAATAGACACTGGGATGGGGGGTCAAGAATAGACACCGGGATGGGGGGGCAAGAATAGACTCCGGGATGGGGGGGGGCAAGAATACACACCGGGATGTGGGGGGCAAGAATAGATACCGGGGTGGGTGGGGGGGAAGAATAGACACTGGGGGTGGGGGGGGCAAGAATAGACACTGGGATGGGGGGGGCGGGCAAGAATAGAGACTGGGATGGGGGGGGCAAGAATAGACACTGGGATGGGGGGGCGGGCAAGAATAGACACTGGGATGGGGGGGGGGGGCAAGAATAGACACCGGGATGGGGGGGCAAGAATAGACACCGGGGTATGGGGGCAAGAATCGACACCGGGGTGTCGGGACAAGAATAGACACCGGGTTGGGGACAAGAATAGACACCGGGGTGGGGAAAAGAATAGACACCGGGGTATGGGAGCAAGAATAGACACCGGGGTGGGGGCAAGTATAGACACTGGGATGGGGGGGTCAAGAATAGACACTGGGATGGGGTGGGCAAGAATAGACACTGGGATGGGGGGGGCGCAAGAATAAACACTGGGATGAGGGGGGAAGAATATACACCGGGATGGGGGGGGGCAAGAATAGACACCGGGATGGGGGGGCAAGAATAGACACCGGGATGGGGGCGCAAGAATAGACACCGTGATGGGGGGGCAAGAATAGACACCGGGGTGTGGGGACAAGAATAGACTCCGGGGTGGGGACAAGAATAAGACACCGGGGTGGGGACAAGAATAGACACCGGGGTATGGGGGCAAGAATAGACACCGGGGTGGGGGCAAGAATAGACACTCGGGGTGGGGGCAAGAATAGACATGGGTTGGGGGCAAGAATACACGGGAGGGATGGCATGAATAGACACCGGGGTGGGTGGGGGGGCAAGAATAGACACCGGGATGGGGGTGGGGGGGCAAGAATAGACACCGGGGTGGGGGGGCAAGAATAGACACTGGGATGGGGGGGGCAAGAATAGACACTGGGATGGGGGGGCGGGCAAGAATAGACACTGGGATGGGGGGGCAAGAATAGACACCGGGATGAGGGGGGCAAGAATAGATACCGGGGTGGGTGGGGGGGAAGAATAGACACTGGGGGTGGGGGGGGCAAGAATAGACACTGGGATGGGGGGGGCAAGAATAGACACTGGGATGGAGGGGGGCGGGCAAGAATAGACACTGGGATGGGGGGGGCAAGAATAGACACTGGGATGGGGGGGGCGGGCAAGAATAGACACTGGGATGGGGGGGCAAGAATAGACACTGGGATTGGGGGGGCGATAAGAATAGACACTGGGATGGGGGGGGCAAGAATAGACACCGGGATGGGGGGGCAAGAATAGACTCCGGGATGGGGGGGGGCAAGAATAGACACTGGGCTGTGGGGGTATGAATAGACACCGGGGTGGTGGGGGCAAGAATGGGCAGGGGTGGGGCCAAGAATAAACACGGGAGGGATGGCATGAATAGACACCGGGATGGGGGGGGGGGGGCAAGAATAGACACCGGGATGGGGGGAGGGGGCAAGAATAGACACCGGGATGGGGGGGCAAGAATAGACACCGGGGTGTGGGAACAAGAATAGACTCCGGGGTGGGGACAAGAATAAGACACCGGGGTGGGGACAAGAATAGACACCCGGGTATGGGGGCAAGAATAGACACCGGGATGGGGGCAAGAATAGACACTTGGGGTGGGGGCAAGAATAGACAGTGGGTTGGGGGCAAGAATACACGGGAGGGATGGCATGAATAGACACCGGGATGGGGGGAGTGGGGGCAAGAATAGACACCGGGATGGGGGGGGGCAAGAATAGACACTGGGGTTGGGGGGGGCAAGAATAGACACTGGGATGGGGGGGCAAGAATAGACACTGGGATGGGGGGGCGGGCAAGAATAGACACTGGGATGGGGGGGCAAGAATAGACACCGGGATGGGGGGGCAAGAATAGACTCCGGGATGGGGGGGGCAAGAATAGACACCGGGATATGGGGGGCAAGAATAGATACCGGGGTGGGTGGCGGGGTAGAATAGACACTGGGGGAGCGGGGGGCATGAATAGACACCGGGGTGGGGGGGGGCATGAATGGGCAGGGGTGGGGCCAAGAATAAACATGGGAGGGATGGCATGAATAGACACCGGGATGGGGGGGGGGGCAAGAATAGACACCGGATGGGGGGGGCCAAGAATAGACACCGGGGTGGGTGGGGCGGCAAGAATAGACACTGGGATGGGGGGGCAAGAATAGACACTGGGATGGGGGGGCGGGCAAGAATAGACACTGGGATTGGGGGGGGCAAGAATAGACACTGGGCTGGGGGGGCGGGCAAGAATAGACACTGGGATGGGGGGTCAAGAATAGACACCGGGATGGGGGGGCAAGAATAGACTCCGGGATGGGGGGGGGCAAGAATACACACCGGGATGTGGGGGGCAAGAATAGATACCGGGGTGGGTGGGGGGGAAGAATAGACACTGGGGGTGGGGGGGGCAAGAATAGACACTGGGATGGGGGGGGCGGGCAAGAATAGAGACTGGGATGGGGGGGGCAAGAATAGACACTGGGATGGGGGGGGTGGGCAAGAATAGACACTGGGATGGGGGGGCAAGAATAGACACCGGGATGAGGGGGGCAAGAATAGATACCGGGGTGGGTGGGGGGGAAGAATAGACACTGGGGGTGGGAGGGGCAAGAATAGACACTGGGATGGGGGGGGCAAGAATAGACACTGGGATGGAGGGGGGCGGGCAAGAATAGACACTGGGATGGGGGGGGCAAGAATAGACACTGGGATGGGGGGGGCGGGCAAGAATAGACACTGGGATGGGGGGGCAAGAATAGACACTGGGATGGGGGGGGCGATAAGAATAGACACTGGGATGGGGGGGGCAAGAATAGACACCGGGATGGGGGGGCAAGAATAGACTCCGGGATGGGGGGGGGCAAGAATAGACACTGGGCTGTGGGGGTATGAATAGACACCGGGGTGGTGGGGGCAAGAATGGGCAGGGGTGGGGCCAAGAATAAACACGGGAGGGATGGCATGAATAGACACCGGGATGGGGGGGGGGGCAAGAATAGACACCGGGATGGGGGGAGGGGGCAAGAATAGACACCGGGATGGGGGGGCAAGAATAGACACCGGGGTGTGGGAACAAGAATAGACTCCGGGGTGGGGACAAGAATAAGACACCGGGGTGGGGACAAGAATAGACACCCGGGTATGGGGGCAAGAATAGACACCGGGATGGGGGCAAGAATAGACACTTGGGGTGGGGGCAAGAATAGACAGTGGGTTGGGGGCAAGAATACACGGGAGGGATGGCATGAATAGACACCGGGATGGGGGGAGTGGGGGCAAGAATAGACACCGGGATGGGGGGGGGCAAGAATAGACACTGGGGTTGGGGGGGGCAAGAATAGACACTGGGATGGGGGGGCAAGAATAGACACTGGGATGGGGGGGCGGGCAAGAATAGACACTGGGATGGGGGGGCAAGAATAGACACCGGGATGGGGGGGCAAGAATAGACTCCGGGATGGGGGGGGCAAGAATAGACACCGGGATATGGGGGGCAAGAATAGATACCGGGGTGGGTGGCGGGGTAGAATAGACACTGGGGGAGCGGGGGGCATGAATAGACACCGGGGTGGGGGGGGGCATGAATGGGCAGGGGTGGGGCCAAGAATAAACATGGGAGGGATGGCATGAATAGACACCGGGATGGGGGGGGGGCAAGAATAGACACCGGGATGGGGGGGGGGCAAGAATAGACACCGGGGTGGGTGGGGCGGCAAGAATAGACACTGGGATGGGGGGGCAAGAATAGACACTGGGATGGGGGGGCGGGCAAGAATAGACACTGGGATTGGGGGGGGCAAGAATAGACACTGGGCTGGGGGGGCGGGCAAGAATAGACACTGGGATGGGGGGTCAAGAATAGACACCGGGATGGGGGGGCAAGAATAGACTCCGGGATGGGGGGGGGGCAAGAATACACACCGGGATGTGGGGGGCAAGAATAGATACCGGGGTGGGTGGGGGGGAAGAATAGACACTGGGGGTGGGGGGGCAAGAATAGACACTGGGATGGGGGGGGCGGGCAAGAATAGAGACTGGGATGGGGGGGGCAAGAATAGACACTGGGATGGGGGGGCGGGCAAGAATAGACACTGGGATGGGGGGGGGGGCAAGAATAGACACCGGGATGGGGGGGCAAGAATAGACTCCGGGATGTGGGTGGGCAAGAATAGACACCGGGATGTGGGGGGCAAGAATAGACACCGGGATGTGGGGGGCAAGAATAGATACCGGGGTGGGTGGGGGGGAAGAATAGACACTGGGGGTGGGGGGGTGGGCAAGAATAGACACTGGGATGGGGGGGGCAAGAATAGACACTGGGATGGGGGGGCGGGCAAGAATAGAGACTGGGATGGGGGGGGCAAGAATAGACACTGGGATGGGGGGGCGGGCAAGAATATACACTGGGATGGGGGGGGGGCAAGAATAGACACCGGGATGGGGGGGCAAGAATAGACTCCGGGATGGGGGTGGGCAAGAATAGACACCGGGATGTGGGGGGCATGAATAGACACCGGGGTGGGGGGGGGGCAAGAATGGGCAGGGGTGGGGCCAAGAATAAACACGGGAGGGATGGCATGAATAGACACCGGGATGGGGGGGGGGGGCAAGAATAGACACCGGGATGGGGGGGGCAAGAATAGACACCGGGGTGTGGGATCAAGAATAGAGTCCGGGGTGGGGACAAGACTAAGACACCGGGGTGGGGACAAGAATAGACAGCTGGGTATGGGGGCAAGAATAGACACCGGGATGGGGGCAAGAATAGACACTTGGGGTGGGGGCAAGAATAGACAGTGGGTTGGGGGCAAGAATACACGGGAGGGATGGCATGAATAGACACCGGGATGGGGGCAAGAATAGACACCGGGATGGGGGGGGGCAAGAATAGACACCGGGGTGGGGGGGGCAAGAATAGGCACTGGGATGGGGGGGCAAGAATAGACACTGGGATGGGGGGGGGGCGGGCAAGAATCGACACTGGGATGGGGGGGCAAGAATAGACACCGGGATGGGGGGGCAAGAATAGACTCCGGGACGGGGTGGGCAAGAATAGACACCGGGGGGGAAGAATAGACAATGGGGTGGCGGGTGGACATGAATAGACACCAGGTGGGGTGGGGGGGGGGGGGGGGGGGTGGGGCCAAGAATAAACACGGGAGGGATGGCATGAATAGACACCGGAATGGGGGGGGCAAGAATAGACACCGGGATGGGGGGGGGCAAGAATAGACACCGGGGTGGGGGCAAAAATAGACACCGGGGTATGCGGGCAAGAATAAACACCGGGGTATGGGAGCAAGAATAGACACCGGGTGTCGGGACAAGAATAGACACCGGGTGGGGACAAGAATAGACACCGGGGTGGGGAAAAGAATAGACACCGGGGTATGGGGGCAAAAATAGACACCGGGGTGGGGGCAAGAATAGACACTCGGGGTGGGGGCAAGAATAGACAGTGGGTTGGGGGCACGACTACACGGGAGGGATGGCATGAATAGACACCGGGATGGGGGGGTGGGCAAGAATAGACACCGGGGTGGGGGGGGCAAGAATAGACACTGGGATGGGGGGGTCAACAATTGACACTGGGATGGGGGGGTCAAGAATAGACACTGGGATGGGGGGGGCAAGAATCGACATTGGGATGGGGGGGGGGCAAGAATGACACTGGGATGGGGGGGCGGGCAAGAATAGACACTGGGATTAGGGGGGGCAAGAATAGACACTGGGCTGGGGGGGCGGGCAAGAATAGACACTGGGATGGGGGGTCAAGAATAGACACCGGATGGGGGGGCAAGAATAGACTCCGGGATGGGGGGGGGCAAGAATAGACACCGGGATGTGGGGGGCAAGAATAGATACCGGGGTGGGTGGGGGGGAAGAATAGACACTGGGGGTGGGGGGGGGGGCAAGAATAGACACTGGGATGGGGGGGGCAAGAATAGACACTGGGATGGGGGGGGCGGGCAAGAATAGAGACTGGGATGGGGGGGGCAAGAATAGACACTGGGATGGGGGGGCGGGCAAGAATAGACACTGGGATGGGGGGGGGGCAAGAATAGACACCGGGATGGGGGGGCAAGAATAGACTCCGGGATGGGGGTGGGCACGAATAGACACCGGGATGTGGGGGGCAAGAATAGACACCGGGATGTGGGGGGCAAGAATAGATACTGGGGTGGGTGGGGGGGAAGAATAGACACTGGGGGTGGGGTGGGGCAAGAATAGACACTGGGATGGGGGGGGCAAGAATAGACACTGGGATGGGGGGGGCGGGCAAGAATAGGGACTGGGATGGGGGGGGCAAGAATAGACACTGGGATGGGGGGGCGGGCAAGAATAGACACTGGGATGGGGGGGGGCAAGAATAGACACCGGGATGGGGGGGCAAGAATAGACTCCGGGATGGGGGTGGGCAAGAATAGACACCGGGATGTGGGGGGCATGAATAGACACAGGGGTGGGGGGGGCAAGAATGGGCAGGGGTGGGGCCAAGAATAAACACGGGAGGGATGGCATGTATAGACACCGGGATGGGGGGGGGGGCAAGAATAGACACCGGGATGGGGGGGGCAAGAATAGACACCGGGGTGTGGGATCAAGAATAGAGTCCGGGGTGGGGACAAGAATAAGACACCGGGGTGGGGACAAGAATAGACAGCTGGGTATGGGGGCAAGAATAGACACCGGGATGGGGGCAAGAATAGACACTTGGGGTGGGGGCAAGAATAGACAGTGGGTTGGGGGCAAGAATACACGGGAGGGATGGCATGAATAGACACCGGGATGGGGGGGGGGCAAGAATAGACACCGGGATGGGGGGGGGGGCAAGAATAGACACCGGGGTGGGGGGGGCGGGCAAGAATCGACACTGGGATGGGGGGGCAAGAATAGACACCGGGATGAGGGGGCAAGAATAGACTCCGGGACGGGGTGGGCAAGAATAGACACCGGGGGGGAAGAATAGACAATGGGGTGGCGGGTGGACATGAATAGACACCAGGTGGGGGGGGGGGGGCAAGAATGGGCAGGGGTGGGGCCAAGAATAAACATAGGAGGGATGGCATGAATAGACACCGGAATGGGGGGGGCAAGAATAGACACCGGGATGGGGGGGCAAGAATAGACACCGGGATGGGGGGGGGGCAAGATAAGAGACCGGGGTGTCGGGACAAGAATAGACACCGGGTGGGGACAAGAATAGACACCGGGGTGGGGAAAAGAATAGACACCGGGGTATGGGGGCAAGAATAGACACCGGGGTGGGGGCAAGAATAGACACTCGGGGTGGGGGCAAGAATAGACAGTGGGTTGGGGGCAAGACTACACGGGAGGGATGGCATGAATAGACACCGGGATGGGGGGGGGCAAGAATAGACACCGGGGTGGGGGGGGCAAGAATAGACACTGGGATGGGGGGGTCAACAATTGACACTGGGATGGGGGTGTCAAGAATAGACACTGGGATGGGGGGGGCAAGAATCGACACTGGGATGGGGGGGGGGCAAGAATAGACACTGGGATGAGGGGGGCAAGAATAGACACCGGGGTGGAGGGGGGCAAGAATAGACACTGGGATGGAGGGGGGACAAGAATAGACACTGGGATGGGGGGGGCAAGAATAGACACTGGGATGGGGGGGGGGGGCAAGAATAGACACCAGGATGGGGGTGGGCAAGAATAGACACCGGGGTGCGGGGGGGGGGGCAAGAATAGACACCGGGATGAGGGGGGGGGCAAGAATAGACACCGGGGTGTGGGGGGCAAGAATAGATACCGGGGTGGGTGGGGGGTGGGGCGGAAAGAATAGACACCAGGGTGGGGGCTGGGCAAGAATAGACACCAGGGTGGGGACAAGAATAGACACCGGGATGGGGATAAGAATAGACACCGGGGTTGGGACAAGAATAGACACTGGGGTGGGGGCAAGAAAAGACACCGGAGTGGGGACAAGAATAGACACAGTGGTGGGGACAAAAATAGACACAGGGGTGGGGACAAGAATAGACACCGGGATGGGGACAAGAATAGGCACCGGGGTATGGGGGCAAGAATAGACACCGGGGTATGGGGGCAAGAATAGACACCGGTGTGTGGGGGCAAGAATAGACACCGGGGTGTGGGGACAAGAATAGACGCCGGGGTGGGGACAAGAATAGACACCGGGGTGTGGGGACAAGAATAGACACCGGGGTGGGGACAAGAATAGACACCGGGGTATGGGGGCAAGAATAGACACCGGGGTGGGGGAAAGAATAGACACCGGGGTGTGGGGCAAGAATAGACACCGTGGTGTGGGGGCAAGAATAGACACCGGGGTGTGGGGGCAAGAATAGACACGGGTGGGATGGCATGAATAGACACCGGGGTGGGTGGGTAAAAATAGACACCGTGGTGGGATCAAGAATAGACACGGGAGGGAAGGCATGAATAGACCCCGGGATGGGGGCAAGAATAGACACCGGGGTGGGGGCAAGAATAGACACCGGGGTGGGGGCAAGAATAAACACTGGGGTGGGGGCAAAAATAGACACTGGGGTGGGGGCAAAAATAGACACTGGGGTGGGGGCAAGAATAGACACCGGGGTGGGGGCAAGAATAGACACCGGGGTGGGGGCAAGAATAGACACGGGAGGGATGGCATGAATAGACACCGAGGTGGGGGCAAGAATAGACACCGGGGTGGGGGCAAGAATACACAGGGGTGGGGGCAAGAATAGACACTGGAGGGATGGCATGAATAGACACCGAGGTGGGGGCAAGAATAGACACCGGGGTGGGGGCAAAAATAGACACCGGGGTGGAGGCAAGTATACACAGGGGTGGGGGCAAGAATAGACACGGGAGGGATGGCATGAATAAACACTTGAGGGGGAGGGGGTGGCAAGAATAGACACTGGGATGGGGGGGGGGCAAGAATAGACACCAGGATGGGGGTGGGCAAGAATAGACACCGGGGTGCGGGGGGGGGGGGGCAAGAATAGACACCGGGATGAGGGGGGGGGCAAGAATAGACACCGGGGTGTGGGGGGCAAGAATAGATACCGGGGTGGGTGGGGGAGGGGCGGAAAGAATAGACACCAGGGTGGGGGCTGGGCAAGAATAGACACCGAGGTGGGGACAAGAATAGACACCGGGATGGGGATAAGAATAGACACCGGGGTTGGGACAAGAATAGACACCGGGGTGGGGGCAAGAATAGACACCGGGGTGGGGACAAGAATTGACACAGTGGTGGGGACAAAAATAGACACAGGGGTGAGGACAAGAATAGACACCGGGATGGGGACAAGAATAGGCACCGGGGTATGGGGGCAAGAATAGACACCGGGGTATGGGGGCAAGCATAGACACTGGTGTGTGGGGGCAAGAATAGACACCGGGGTGTGGGGACAAGAATAGACGCCGGGGTGGGGACAAGAATAGACACCGGGGTGTGGGGACAAGAATAGACACCGGGGTGGGGACAAGAATAGACACCGGGGTATGGGGGCAAGAATAGACACCGGGGTGGGGGAAAGAATAGACACCGGGGTGTGGGGCAAGAATAGACACCGTGGTGTGGGGGCAAGAATAGACACCGGGGTGTGGGGGCAAGAATAGACACGGGTGGGATGGCATGAATAGACACCGGGGTGGGTGGGTAAAAATAGACACCGTGGTGGGATCAAGAATAGACACGGGAGGGAAGGCATGAATAGACCCCGGGATGGGGGCAAGAATAGACACCGGGGTGGGGGCAAGAATAGACACCGGGGTGGGGGCAAGAATAAACACTGGGGTGGGGGCAAAAATAGACACTGGGGTGGGGGCAAGAATAGACACCGGGGTGGGGGCAAGAATAGACACCGGGATGAGGGGGGGGGCAAGAATAGACACCGGGGTGTGGGGGGCAAGAATAGATACCGGGGTGGGTGGGGGGGGGCGGAAAGAATAGACACCAGGGTGGGGGCTGGGCAAGAATAGACACCGGGGTGGGGACAAGAATAGACACCGGGATGGGGATAAGAATAGACACCGGGGTTGGGACAAGAATAGACACCGGGCTGGGGGCAAGAAAAGACACCGGGGTGGGGACAAGAATAGACACAGTGGTGGGGACAAAAATAGACACAGGGGTGGGGACAAGAATAGACACCGGGATGGGGACAAGAATAGGCACCGGGGTATGGGGGCAAGAATAGACACCGGGGTATGGGGGCAAGAATAGACACCGGTGTGTGGGGGCAAGAATAGACACCGGGGTGTGGGGACAAGAATAGACGCCGGGGTGGGGACAAGAATAGACACCGGGGTGTGGGGACAAGAATAGACACCGGGGTGGGGACAAGAATAGACACCGGGGTATGGGGGCAAGAATAGACACCGGGGTGGGGGAAAGAATAGACACCGGGGTGTGGGGCAAGAATAGACACCGTGGTGTGGGGGCAAGAATAGACACCGGGGTGTGGGGGCAAGAATAGACACGGGTGGGATGGCATGAATAGACACCGGGGTGGGTGGGTAAAAATAGACACCGTGGTGGGATCAAGAATAGACACGGGAGGGAAGGCATGAATAGACCCCGGGATGGGGGCAAGAATAGACACCGGGGTGGGGCAAGAATAGACACCGGGGTGGGGGCAAGAATAAACACTGGGGTGGGGGCAAAAATAGACACTGGGGTGGGGGCAAGAATAGACACCGGGGTGGGGGCAAGAATAGACACCGGGGTGGGGGCAAGAATAGACACTGGAGGGATGGCATGAATAGACACCGAGGTGGGGGCAAGAATCGACACCGGGGTGGGGGCAAGAATACACAGGGGTGGGGGCAAGAATAGACACTGGAGGGATGGCATGAATAGACACCGAGGTGGGGGCAAGAATAGACACCGGGGTGGGGGCAAAAATAGACACCGGGGTGGAGGCAAGTATACACAGGGGTGGGGGCAAGAATAGACACGGGAGGGATGGCATGAATAAACACTTGAGGGGGAGGGGGGGGCAAGAATAGACACTGGGATGGGGGGGGGGGGCAAGAATAGACACCAGGATGGGGGTGGGCAAGAATAGACACCGGGGTGCGGGGGGGGGGGGCAAGAATAGACACCGGGATGAGGGGGGGGGCAAGAATAGACACCGGGGTGTGGGGGGCAAGAATAGATACCGGGGTGGGTGGGGGGGGGCGGAAAGAATAGACACCAGGGTGGGGGCTGGGCAAGAATAGACACCGAGGTGGGGACAAGAATAGACACCGGGATGGGGATAAGAATAGACACTGGGGTTGGGACAAGAATAGACACCGGGGTGGGGGCAAAAATAGACACAGGGGTGAGGACAAGAATAGACACCGGGATGGGGACAAGAATAGGCACCGGGGTATGGGGGCAAGAATAGACACCGGGGTATGGGGGCAAGAATAGACACTGGTGTGTGGGGGCAAGAATAGACACCGGGGTGTGGGGACAAGAATAGACGCCGGGGTGGGGACAAGAATAGACACCGGGGTGTGGGGACAAGAATAGACACCGGGGTGGGGACAAGAATAGACACCGGGGTATGGGGGCAAGAATAGACACCGGGGTGGGGGAAAGAATAGACACCGGGGTGTGGGGCAAGAATAGACACCGTGGTGTGGGGGCAAGAATAGACACCGGGGTGTGGGGGCAAGAATAGACACGGGTGGGATGGCATGAATAGACACCGGGGTGGGTGGGTAAAAATAGACACCGTGGTGGGATCAAGAATAGACACGGGAGGGAAGGCATGAATAGACCCCGGGATGGGGGCAAGAATAGACACCGGGGTGGGGGCAAGAATAGACACCGGGGTGGGGGCAAGAATAAACACTGGGGTGGGGGCAAAAATAGACACTGGGGTGGGGGCAAGAATAGACACCGGGGTGGGGGCAAGAATAGACACCGGGATGAGGGGGGGGGCAAGAATAGACACCGGGGTGTGGGGGGCAAGAATAGATACCGGGGTGGGTGGGGGGGGGCGGAAAGAATAGACACCAGGGTGGGGGCTGGGCAAGAATAGACACCGGGGTGGGGACAAGAATAGACACCGGGATGGGGATAAGAATAGACACCGGGGTTGGGACAAGAATAGACACCGGGGTGGGGGCAAGAAAAGACACCGGGGTGGGGACAAGAATAGACACAGTGGTGGGGACAAAAATAGACACAGGGGTGGGGACAAGAATAGACACCGGGATGGGGACAAGAATAGGCACCGGGGTATGGGGGCAAGAATAGACACCGGGGTATGGGGGCAAGAATAGACACCGGTGTGTGGGGGCAAGAATAGACACCGGGGTGTGGGGACAAGAATAGACGCCGGGGTGGGGACAAGAATAGACACCGGGGTGTGGGGACAAGAATAGACACCGGGGTGGGGACAAGAATAGACACCGGGGTATGGGGGCAAGAATAGACACCGGGGTGGGGGAAAGAATAGACACCGGGGTGTGGGGCAAGAATAGACACCGTGGTGTGGGGGCAAGAATAGACACCGGGGTGTGGGGGCAAGAATAGACACGGGTGGGATGGCATGAATAGACACCGGGGTGGGTGGGTAAAAATAGACACCGTGGTGGGATCAAGAATAGACACTGGAGGGAAGGCATGAATAGACCCCGGGATGGGGGCAAGAATAGACACCGGGGTGGGGGCAAGAATAGACACCGGGGTGGGGGCAAGAATAAACACTGGGGTGGGGGCAAAAATAGACACTGGGGTGGGGGCAAGAATAGACACCGGGGTGGGGGCAAGAATAGACACCGGGGTGGGGGCAAGAATAGACACGGGAGGGATGGCATGAATAGACACCGAGGTGGGGGCAAGAATAGACACCGGGGTGGGGGCAAGAATACACAGGGGTGGGGGCAAGAATAGACACTGGAGGGATGGCATGAATAGACACCGAGGTGGGGGCAAGAATAGACACCGGGGTGGGGGCAAAAATAGACACCGGGGTGGAGGCAAGTATACACAGGGGTGGGGGCAAGAATAGACACGGGAGGGATGGCATGAATAAACACTTGAGGGGGAGGGGGGGGCAAGAATAGACACTGGGATGGGGGGGGGGCAAGAATAGACACCAGGATGGGGGTGGGCAAGAATAGACACCGGGGTGCGGGGGGGGGGCAAGAATAGACACCGGGATGAGGGGGGGGGGCAAGAATAGACACCGGGGTGTGGGGGGCAAGAATAGATACCGGGGTGGGTGGGGGGGGCGGAAAGAATAGACATCAGGGTGGGGGCTGGGCAAGAATAGACACCGAGGTGTGGACAAGAATAGACACCGGGATGGGGATAAGAATAGACACCGGGGTTGGGACAAGAATAGACACCGGGGTGGGGGCAAGAATAGACACCGGGGTGGGGACAAGAATAGACACAGTGGTGGGGACAAAAATAGACACAGGGGTGAGGACAAGAATAGACACCGGGATGGGGACAAGAATAGGCACCGGGGTATGGGGGCAAGAATAGACACCGGGGTATGGGGGCAAGAATAGACACTGGTGTGTGGGGGCAAGAATAGACACCGGGGTGTGGGGACAAGAATAGACGCCGGGGTGGGGACAAGAATAGACACCGGGGTGTGGGGACAAGAATAGACACCGGGGTGGGGACAAGAATAGACACCGGGGTATGGGGGCAAGAATAGACACCGGGGTGGGGAAAAGAATAGACACCGGGGTGTGGGGCAAGAATAGACACCGTGGTGTGGGGGCAAGAATAGACACCGGGGTGTGGGGGCAAGAATAGACACGGGTGGGATGGCATGAATAGACACCGGGGTGGGTGGGTAAAAATAGACACCGTGGTGGGATCAAGAATAGACACGGGAGGGAAAGCATGAATAGACCCCGGGATGGGGGCAAGAATAGACACCGGGGTGGGGGCAAGAATAGACACCGGGGTGGGTGCAAGAATAAACACTGGGGTGGGGGCAAAAATAGACACTGGGGTGGGGGCAAGAATAGACACCGGGGTGGGGGCAAGAATAGACACCGGGGTGGGGGCAAGAATAGACACGGGAAGGATGGCATGAATAGACACCGAGGTGGGGGCAAGAATAGACACCGGGGTGGGGGCAAGTATACACAGGGGTGGGGGCAAGAATAGACACTGGAGGGATGGCATGAATAGACACCGAGGTGGGGGCAAGAATAGACACCGGGGTGGGGGCAAAAATAGACACCGGGGTGGAGGCAAGTATACACAGGGGTGGGGGCAAGAATAGACACTGGAGGGATGGCATGAATAAACACTTGAGGGGGGGTGGGGCAAGAATAGACACTGGAAGGGGGCAAAGAATAGACATGGGAGGGGGGCATGAATAGACACGGGGGTGGGGTTGAGGGCAAGAATAGACATCGGGATGGGAGGACAAGAATAGACACCGGGGTGTGGGGGCAAGAATAGACATCGGGGTGGGAGGACAATAATAGACACCGGGGTGTGGGGGCAAGAATAGACACTGGGGTGGGAGGGCAAGAATAGTCACCGTGGTGGGAGGGCAAGAATAGTCACCGTGGTGTGGGGGCAAGAATTGACACCGAGGTGGGGGTTGGGGCAAGAATAGACACGTTGGGGGGGCGGGCGGGGAGAGAAGTATAGGCACTGGGGTGGGGGGGTTAAGAATACACCGCGGCCAAGAATACACCCCGTGGTGGGGGTAATAATCCACCATGGTGGGGAATAATACACACCAGGGCGGGGCCATAATACACATCAGGGCGGGGTCAATAATACACTGGGGATGGATGGACGGGATAATAATGCACAAGGAGCAATAATACACTGGGGGACAATTACTGGGGAAAAGGTAACGAGTGGAGTAACAGGCTACGTTGGCAATAATACATTCAGGGGGGGATAATACACACAGGAGCTTATAATCCCTGGAGGAAGTAATACTCTGGGGAATTAATACACTGGTAGTTGATCTATACACTGAGGAATAAGCCAGGGTAGGAAATGGTAAAGACTTGGGCAATGAACACTGTCAAATCTGTTTTTGTTCTATTCTAACTATTGTAAGTAATTTCTTATATGATTGCATATCCTTAGTTAATTGCTTCTAAGTTTACAGAACTATCTTTTTATTTTAACCTTTCTGCAGTATTTATGACATTGCATTCAAACCAGATGGGACTCAGCTGATCGTTGCAGCAGGAAACCGAGTTCTGGTATGTTGGATACATTTATCACATTCTCACTTCACAAATGTCTGTGCGCGTAGATAATACATGATAATGCTCTTAGTGAGCCCACTTAATTCTGTTAGTTTGAGAAGCCAGAACTGGCATTGATCTTGCAGCGCAAATACTGGTGATGATGACTGTCCAAGAGTGGGCTGTAAAGAGGCCAAATGGCAGGGGACGAGCATATTAACTGACAAGCTACCTTTGTCCTTCCACAAATGAAAATCAACATGGCTGTCAAAATAGAGGCTCAGGCGATAGAAATACATTACTCGTCAGATGTATCAAAATAGCCAGAACCCACTAATGTGTGAAAATGCACAGTTTTTTTGGTCGAGTCTACTGTCACACGCTATCACCTTCACTGAAAAATAGTTACAAATTTCACCAGAAAAGTAAAGTACCATGGGAGGGAGAGCCGACTGGTGGTGATTTAACCTGCGAATCACCACACCTCAGACAATGGACAAGGTTGACAAGGCGGGGTCATTATGAATAACCTTAGTCGGCATGGGAATTGAAGCCACAAAGCAGTTACATCTCCACCCTCAACAGGCCTGTGTTTGGGGTACAGGCTGAACCTTGAAATTCAGCTCATGTCAGCTGGAGCACTGATGTAAAGGACCTGCTCCTATCCTGTATCCTGTCCGTATCATTGACAACAAAGAACAAAGAAATGTACAGCACAGGAACAGGCCCTTCGGCCCTCCAAGCCCATGCCGACCATCCTGCCCGACGATATAGATAGCGATCTGCAGCTCTAACCCTGTATTCAGTCTGTATCATTGCCACTACAGATAGAGATCTCCAGTTCTAAACGTGTATTCCGTTTTTATTTTTTAAAAAACATTTTATTTAGGTATTTGTAATTTTATAATAATAACTAACAACAACAGTAAACAATGCAAATCCAAATATAAGCATAGTGCATAAATCATCTCCATCCCGAACAAGTCCCTCCTACCCGAAACAAAAAAGCCTAACTCCGGGCCACCGTCATGTGTGCCCGGTGGACTACCTTAAATTGTACCAGGCTGAGCCTGGCACATGATGAGGACGTATTGACTCTGCTCAAGGAATCTGCCCACAGACTTGCCTCTTATCTCTCCTCCTAGCTCATCTTCCCATTTGCCCTTTAGTTCCTCTATCTGAGTTATCTCCGACTCCATGAGTTCTTTGTAGATATCCGATACCTTCCCCTCATCCACCCCCGTTCTAGAAACTACCCTGTCCTGTATCTCCTGTGGCGGTAGGAGCGGAAAGGGCGAAACCTGCCTTTGCAAAATACCCCGTACCTGCAGATATCTGAATCCGTTTCCTGCTGGCAATTCAGGGGCGAAATTCTCCCGAAACGGCGCGATGTCCGCCGACTGGTGCCCAAAACGGCGCCAATCAGACGGGCATCGCGCCGCCCCAAAGGTGCGGAATGCTCTGCATCTTTGGGGGCCGAGCCCCAACATTGAGGGGCTAGGCCGACGCTGGAGGAATTTCCGCCCCGCCAGCTGGCGGAAACGGCCTTTGTTGCCCCGCCAGCTGGCACGGAAATGACATCTCGGGGCGGCGCATGTGCGTGAGCGTCAGCGGCCGCTGACAGTTTCCCACGCATGCGCAGTGGAGGGAGTCTCTTCCGTCTCCGCCATGGTGGAGACTGTGGCGGAGGCAGAAGGGAAAGAGTGCCCCCACGGCACAGACCCGCCCGCGAATCGGTTGGCCCCGATCGCGGGCCAGGCCACCGTGGGGGCACCCCCGGGGCCAGATCGCCCCGCGCCCCCCCCCAGGACCCCGGAGCCCGCCCACGCCGCCTTGTCCCGCCGGTAAGGTAGGTGATTTAACTTACGCCGGCGGGACAGGCAATTTATCGGCGGGACTTCGGCCCATCCGGGCCGGAGAATCGAGCGTGGGGCCCGCCAACCGGCGCGGCGCGATTCCCGCCCCCGCCGAATATCCAGTGCTGGCGACTTCGGCAACCGGCGGGGGCGGGATTCACGCCAGCCCCCGGCGATTCTCCGACCCGGCGGGGGGTCGGAGAATGTCACCCCTGATTTCTCCTCTAAATCCTTCAAACAGGGGAAGCTCCCATCTATGAATAAATTTCCCATCCTCTCGATCCCTGCTCTCTGCCACCTCCGAAACCCCCCATCCACCCTTCCCAGTGCAAACCGATGGTTATTACAAATTGGGGCCCAGACCGATGCTCTTTCCTCTCTCATGTGCTTCCTCAACTGCCTCCAGACTCTCAGGGCCGCCACTACCACCGGGCTTGTGGAGTACCGGGCCGGTGAGAATGGCAGAGGTGCAGTCATCAATGCCCCCAGACTTGTGCCTTACACGATGCCGCCTCAGCAACACTTTCGTCACTAGCGGGGCTTTACCAGTCCACACAAAACCCGAAATCACCTTGTTTACCCGTTTTAAAAAAGGCCCTTGGGATAAAGATGAGGAGGCACTGGAAAACCAACAAAAATCTGGGGAGGACTGTCATTTTCACGGTCTGTACCCTCCCCGCCAGTGACCGCGGGGTAAAATTTAGCTTATGTAATGTTCCCATGCCAAATAGCGGAAGCTCCCTCCCATCAATCTAAACGGCAGCTCTCCCAGTCCTCTCTCCTGACCCCTCGTCTGGATTGCGAACGTCTCACTTTTCCCCATATTCAATTTAAACCCCGAAAACTCCCTAACAGGTCGGAAATATACAGGAGCAGCTCAAAGCATTTCATGATAACAGACGTCAGGGCCACCGGTCGGTAGTCGTTGAGGCCCGCTACCTTGTTCTTCTTTGGTACTGGTATTATGGTGGGCTTCTTGAAGCAGGTAGGGACCTCGGAGCGGAGAAGTGAGGTGTTGAAGATATCTGCGAATACACGCCAGCTGCTCAGCACAGGCTCTGAGTGCTCGCCCAGGGATTCCGTCGGGGCCCATCACTTTCTGCAGGTTTACTTTCAAGAAGGCAGCTCTTAGCTACGAGGCTGTAACAGTGGGTATGGGTGTGTCCAAGGCTGTTGTGGCGGATGGCACTGATGTATTGGCTGACTGTTCAAAGCGGGCATAGAACTTACTCAGTTCATCGGGGAGGGATGCTCCAGCCCCAGAGATTCCACCTGGCCTTGCTTTATAGCCTGTGATCTCATGTAAACCCTGCCATAGACGTCTTGCGTTTGTAATGTTGGCCTGGGACTCTAGATTTTTAAAAAACATTTAGAGTACCAATTCATTTTTCCAATTAAGGGGCAATTTAGCGTGGCCAATCCACCTACCCTGCACATCTTTGGGTTATGGTGGTAAAACCCACGCAACACGGGGAAAATGTGCAGCCTCCACTCGGACAGCGACCCAGAGCCGGGATCGAACTTGGGACCTCGGCGCTGTGAGGCAGCAATGCTAACCACTGCGCCACCGTGCTGCCCCTGGGACTCTAGTTTGATGTGGTATTGTCTTTTGGCGTCACTGATGGCTTTCCGTACGTCGTGCCTGGATTTCTTATATAGGTCAGGGCCGTCAGACTTGAATGCCTCCGTCCTGGACTTTAGCAGGGAGTGAACCTTTTGGTTGAGCCAGGGTTTCCGATTGGGGAACACCCGCATTGTCTTCTTTGCTACACAGTCCTCGACACACTTATTGATGAAATCTGTGACGGTGGTTGCGTACTCGTTGAGGTTCGCTGCCGCCGCCTTGAATATGGACCAGTCCACAGACTCCAAGCAATCGCGAAGAGTGTCCTCTGATGCCTCAGACCAGCACTGCACGGTTTTCTTGACTGGTTCAGCACACTTGAGTTGCTGTTTGTAAGCCGGAAGTAGGAGTACCGACTTAGGGTCGGATTTGTCAAAGTGTGGTCAGGGAATGGAGCGGTAGGCACCTTTGTAGCAGTGGTCCAGGGTGTTTGCACCTCTGGTGGGGCAGGAGGTATGTTCATGGAGTTGTATATTCAGTCTGTATCACTGACAATATAGCGATCTTCAGCTCTAACCCTGTATTCAGTCTGTATCATTGACGATATAAATGGGGATCTCCAGCTCTAACTCTGATTCAGTTTGTATCATCAACGATATAGATGGGGATCTCCAGCTCTAAACCTGTATGCAGTCTGTATCATTGACGATATAGATGGGGATCTCCAGCTCTAAACCTGTATTCAGTCTGTATCATTGACGATATAAATAGAAATATCCAGCTCTTTTTTTTAATATACATTTAGAGGACCCAGTTCTATTTTTCCAATTAAAGGCCAATTTAGCGTGGCCAATTAACCTACTCTGCATATCTATTTGGGATGTGGTGGTGAGACCCATGCAGACAGGGAGAATGTGCAAACTCCACATGGACAGTGACCCGGGGCTGGGATCGAACCAGGGTCCCCTTCTCTGTGAGGCAGCAGTGCTAACCACTGCTCACCGTGCTGCCCTGAGATTTCCAGCTCTAACCCTGTATTCAATCTGTATATTGATGATACAGATAGAGATCCCCAACTCTATCCTGTAATTCAGTCTGTATCATTGAGGGTATAGATAGAGATCTGCAGCTCTAATCCCAAATTCAGTTTGTATCATTGACAATCGTGCAAGTGAGATCTCCAGCTCTAACCCTGTATTCAGTCTGTACCATTGACAATAGAGAGAGAGATCTGCAGCTCCAATCCTGTATTCAGTTTGTACCATTGACGATACAGAAAGAGATCTCCAACTCTATCCTGTATTCACTCTGTATCATTGAGGATATAGATAGAGACTGCAGCTCCAATCCTGTATTCAGTTTGTATCATTGACGATACAGAAAGAGATTATCATAGATTATCATAGAATTTACAGTGCAGAAGGAGGCCATTCGGCCCATCGAGTCTGCACCGGCTCTTGGAAAGAGCACCCTACCCAAGGTCAACACCTCCACCCTATCCCCACAACCCAGCAACCCCACCCAACACTAAGGGAAATTCTGGACACTAAGGGCAATTTATCACGGCCAACCCACCTAACCTGCACATCTTTGGACTGTGGGAGGAAACCGGAGCACCCGGAGGAAACCCACGCACACACGGGGAGGACATGCAGACTCCGCACAGACAGTGACTCAAGCCGGAATCGAACCTGGGACCCTGGAGCTGTGAAGCAATTGTGCTATCCACAATGCTACCGTGCTGCCCTTAGATCTCCAACTCTATCCTGTATTCACTCTGTGTCATTGAGGATATAGATCGCGATCTGCAGGTCTAATCCTATATTCAGTCTGTAACATTGACAATAAAGGGAGAGATCTGCAGCTCCAATCCTGTATTTAATCTGAATCGTTGACAGTCTAGGTCGGGATGCAGCTCTAACCTTGTATTCAGTTTGTATCATTGATGGGTCCATACTTTGTTAATACATTTATGTGTCACCGCACTATATATTAATCTACAGAACTCGAGACTGAGCTTCTTGGATGAGGCCAAGTATAGCTTTATTTATGTCAGTTTTAAAGTCTACTGATTTGTCCAACGCAAATACAGATGGTTGAGTTGAATTCAAAATAAATTCAGTTTGTGGCAATTTCTTCAGATCAAAATGCACAATACAAAAATGAAACGAAAGAAAATAGCTGTTTGCAATGCAAAGTAAGAATAGGTTTCAAAGGTTAGGTTAAAGATGAATTCAGAGAGAGCGAGCAAAGGCTTTCTCCTGGTCTCTTAAGGAAATCATAATCTTTTGAGGCTCTGTCCGCTTTCTGACTGTGATTGGGTTAAAATAATTATAATTCATCTAATTGACCGAAATGTCTGTCTACCAAGTTTTAAGAGATAATGTGGCATGGGAGAATTTCTCTATGTTTCCATAATATGGTGTGATCGAACCACCTGTTTCCCACCATGTTTTCTAGAACTGGGATGTTTGCCCAGAATTGATAACAATGAGTCTATTCTGCAACGTGGATAGTTAGTTTGAAAACTGACTTCCTTATCAGATCTTTTCCCATGCTCTGAGCATTCTCTGCTGTCATGGTAATATATGATTTTTAATAGTATAATGTCACTAAATCATTTCTTCCCTTAAACTTTTATTACCTGTAAGAAAAGTAGGTTTCTATCAATCATTGACAATATAGATAGAGATCTCCAGCTCTAAACCTGCATTCAATCTGTATCATTGACGATATAGATGACGATGTAAAGTAAGTCTACAGTTATGATGGAATCAATGCAGTGTTCTTTTTCTAGGTCTATGACACTTCAGATGGAACTCTGATTCAACCACTCAAGGGACACAGGGACACTGTATACTGTGTGGCCTATGCTAAGGATGGTACGTATGTCTGACTACTATTCATTGAAGCTATTTATTGGAGCCTTGTTTTTCATTTGTTAATTTTATTTTTCCCCTCTCATTTTCTCCATCTGCGTTAATGACAATCCCCTTATTCTGTTGTACAATATTCTTCTTAACTATACCCGAGTACATCAGCTCCAATTGGACTCATTCTTTGACAGCTTGTTTTTATCAGGAGTGCTCTCTGTACAGAAATTTGATGTACATATACTAAGCAAACCCTGACTGAATTTGTCTCTGAAAGCTGAGTGTGAATCCACAGGTTTGGTAGTCCTCTGTTGATAAGACCACAAGACCATCAATCCCGCCTGATAAGACCATAAGATATAGGAGACGAATTAGGCCATTTAGCCCATCAGGTAAATGGACCATTCGATCGTGGCTGATATCGCAGAATCACAGAATTATACAGTGCAGAAGAGGCTCTTCGGCCCATCGATCTGCACCGACACATGAAAGGCATCTGACCTGTCTACCTAATTCCATTTGCCTGCACTTTGCCCATAACCTTGAATGTTATGACGTGACAAGTACTCATCCAGGTACTTTTTAAAGGATGTGAGGCCACCACCCTCCCAGGCAATGCATTCCAGACCATCACTACCCTCTGGGTAAAAATGCTTTTCCTCCTAAACCTCCTACTTACCTTGAACTTGTGTCTCCTCGTAACTGACTCTTCTAAATGGAACAGCTGCTCCCTAGCTCCCTAAGAGAAGAAAACACAAAAAAAACTGGTAGGATATTATGCACTAGCTCAACAGTTAACAATATTATTTTTAACACATAAGTAGGCACCTGTTTGTGGGCGGAGGGAAACTGGGGACGTACATATACATTTGGCCGGAGAAACCCTTGCATTAGTTATGTCCAATACAGAGAGGGCAATACGTGAATGGATCTGGTGTTGCTGTTGTTACTTGCTTCTCCTGGACGGTTTTCGCTGCCATTGTCGTCTCGCGTTCACCTCCGCTTCGGCCATTCGTCCCGTCTTTCGCCCATATTTTCCTTGCTCTCTGATCCTGTATTTGCCAAGCTTGTTATCGTTTATCGTGCCCTCATTCCGGCTATCATTCCCTTACCTCCCCCCATCTCTCTGGTTCCCCTCTATTGTTCCCTGTCTCCTCCCTCTTCTCCACCCCCCTCCCCTTCTCCTGTGGTTCGCCTTTCTTTTCTCTTTGGTTTAGCTGCCCCGCCGAACAGGATTCTACGGCGGGCGATCAGGAGGCAGAGGCAAGGGCGTCGACCCTCCTCCCCAGGAATAGATCTGGCTGGTCTGATACCCCGAAGAACGCCACTTTCGGGCATGGCTCCACCCTCATCCTCACCACTTTGGACATTGCCTCGAAGAAGGCTGTCCAGTACCCCGCAAGTCTGGGGCAAGACCAGAACATGTGGGTGTGGTTGGCCGGTCCTCCTTGGCACTGTTCACATCTATCCTCCACCTCCAGGAAGAACCTACTCATACGAGTTCTTGTTAAGTGGGCTCTATGTGCCACTTTTAGTTGCGTCAGGCTGAGCCTTGCACACGTGGAGGTGGAGTTGACCCTATGCTGTGCTTCGCTCCAGAGTCCCCACCCTATTTCAATCCCCAGGTCTTCCTCCCATTTCTTTCTTGTTGCGTCCAGTACGGTGTCGGCCCTTTCTACCAGTCGGTCAGACATGTCGCTACAGATCCCTTTATCTGGGATGCTTGCGTCCAGTAACTCTTCCAGTAATGTCTGTCGTGGCGGTTGTTGGTACGTCCTTGTCTCCTTTTGTAGGAAGTTTTTGAGTTGCAGGTACCTTAGCTCGTTCCCCTTGGCTAGCTGGAATTTCTCTGTCAGTTCGTCCAGTGTTGCGATCGTGCCGTCCGTATATCGGGCCCTGACTGTCAGTGTCCCTCCATCCTTTCCCCACTTTTTAAAGGTGGCGTCAGTCAACGCTGGTGTGAATCCGTGGTTGTTGCAGATGGGAGCTTTGTCCGACATTTTGACCAGACCAAATTGCTGCCGTAGTTGGTTCCAGGACTGGAGGGTGGCTATCACCACCGGGCTGCTGGAGTGTTTTTTGGGTGGGGATGGGAGTGCCGCCGTGGCGAGGGCCCGGAGGGAGGTCCCCTTGCACCACCCCCCATATGAACGCCATTATTAGTTTGTCTAGTGCTTTGAAAAGGCCTTGGGGATGTAGATCGGGATAGATCTAAGTAGGAAGAGGTACCTGGGCAGTACGTTTGTTTTGATCATCTGGACTCACCCCGCGAGGGAGAGTGGGAGTGTGTTCCATCTTTGCAGGTCCTTTTTCACTTCCTCTGTCAGACTGGTGAGGTTCCATTTGTGGATCCCTTTCCAGTCATGGGCTATTTGGATCCCCAGGTAGCGGAATTTGTGTCGGGCTTGTTTAAACGGCAGTCCCCCCTACTTGTTAGTGCTGCCCCCCCTACTTGTGGGTGTACTGGGAAGAACTCTCTTTACTCATGTTGAGTTTGTAGCCCGAGAAGGCGCCAATATGTTTCAGGAGCACGGTGATTCCGTCCATGCTGCTTTGTGTGTCCGAAATGTAGAGGAGCAGGTCATCTGCATAGAGTGAGACTCTGTGCTTTTTGCCGCCCCTTCGGATCCCCCTGCAGCTTTTTGCTGCTCTGAGAGCAATTGCTAATGGCTCGATCGCTAGAGCAACAGCAGCGGGGACTGTGGGCATCCTTGTCTGGTGCCCCTGTGCAGCTGGAAGTATCGGGAGTTGGTGTTGTTGGTCCATACACTCGCCATGGGAGCGTTGTATAGGAGCTTTACCCATGAGGTGAATACTGTTCCAAGTCCAAACCGCTCCAGTACCTCTATGAGGTATTTCCATTCGACCCTGTCGAAGGTCTTTTCTGCATCTAGGGAGATGATCACCTCTGGTATTCTCTCCCCGGAGGGGGTAATTATCACGTTCAGCAGGCGCCTGATTTTTGAGGTTAGCTGTCTACCTTTGACAAAGCCCGTCTGGTCCTCTGCGACCACCTCTGGTACGCAGTCTTCTAGCCATTTGGCTAGGTATTGGCCAGTATTTTGGCATCTGCATTCGGCAGTGAGATGGGTCTGTATGACCCACATTCCGTTGGGTCTTTATCTTTCTTAGGTATCAGCGAGATTGAGGCCTGTGCTAGCGTGGGTGGCAGTGTGCCCCTAGCTAGCGAGTCTGTGAATATCTCTCGCAGGTGCGGGGTCAGTGCTGTCGCAAATGTTTTGTAGAAGTCCGTCGGGGACCCGCCTGCATGGAGCTAATGCTGTCCATGACCTCTCCCAGTGCTAGTGGTGCTTCCAGGCCCTGTTTTCTGCCCTCCCCCACGACTGGCATTCCAGTCCATCAAGGAACTGTTTTATCCTGGACTCCCCCGTTGGAGGCTCTGTGGTGTAAAGCACTTGGTAGAAGGCCTTGAAGGTTTTGTTGATCTTTTCTGGTTCTGTTTCTAGTGTGCCTCTGGTATCCCTGATTTGTGCAATTTCTCTGGTGGCTGCCTGCCTTCTCAGCCGTTGTGCCAACAGGCGGCTGGCTTTGTCTCCGTGTTCGTATAGGGTCCCACGTGCCTGGCGGAGTTGGTGCACTGCTTTCCTGTTGGAGAGCAGATCAAAGTTCCTTTATAGCTCTTTCCTCTCCACCAGAAGCTCTAGGGTCGGGGCCTCGGAGTATTTACGGTCTACCTCCAGTATGGAGTCGACCAGCTGCTGCCTAGCCGCCCTTTCTTCCCTATCTCATCGCGCTTTGAAAGTGATAATTTCCCCTCTTACTATGCCCTTTAGCGCTTCCCAGAACGTGGAGAGAGAGACATCCCCGTTTTGGTTGTTCTCAGTGTACTCTGCTATGGACTGCAATATCTTTTTGTTGAAGGCCTTGTCAACTAGTAGGGTAATGTCCAACATCCATGCGGGGCGTTGGGCCCTGCCCGTCTTCAGCCTCACGTCCATGTAGTGTGGAGCGTGGTGGATGATTAGTCGATGCGTCGCTCTGTTGGGGATTTCTGCCATGGTCTTTTTGATGAAGCTCATGTCGTCCCAGTTGGGCGCGTACACGTTAACTATTACTACTGGTGCCCCATCCAGGGCCCCGCTGACCATGACATACCGTCCCTCTGGGTCCGTAACCGTCTTCGTCGCCCTAAACATCGTCCTCTTGCTGATCAGTATTGCTACCCCCCTGGCTCTCGTCCCATAGCAGGAATGGTAGGTCTGCCCCACCCAGCCCTTTCTTACCCACAGTCGGTCCTACTCTCTGGTGTGTCTCTTGGAGGAAGACTATTTTGGCTTTCATATTTCTTAGATGGGCGAGGACTCTGGATCTTTTCACTGGGTCGTGAGTCCCCTTATGTTCCAGGTGACTATCCTGGTGGGGGGCCTGTCCCCCCGTTCCTGTGGGATTAACCATGCTTACCTTTTGTACGCGCCCCTTTGTTAGGGGGCCGTCCAGGATGGCCGCAATCACTCCATGCTGTCGGATCCCTGCGCTCCTTGGTTTCCCTGTGTCTAGAGGGCACCCAACATGGCTGCCCACTGTGTGTCTGCCACGTGGGTAGTGCCCTGCACTCTGGAGTCTCCCTTCGCCCAGAGACGTATCGGGTGGTTGCTTGCAGCGATTCCTTGTTCCGAGCCCTTGGATGGCACTTTGTAACCTTATTGTCATTCTCCTTCTAGCCTTGTTTTTCCCTCCTTTCCTGTCTCTTCTCCCCACCCCCCCCCCCCCCCCCCCCCCCCACTCCGGTCGCTCCCTTCCCCCCCCTTTTTCCCCACTCTCCCGCAATGTCCTCGTAAACTGTGATGAAGTGTCCTTCCCATTTGCAGGTTCTGTTTTGCCTGGCCCAGCGCAGGATTGTTTCCCTGTCTTGGTACCGGTGCAGTTTAGCTATAACTGCCCTCGGTTGATCCCCGCCTTGGGCTTCGGCCGCAGCGACCGGTGTGCTCTGTCCATTTTTGGTGGGTTGGGGAAAGTTTTCCTCCCCATTAAGTTGCCCAGCATCTCGGCCACGTATGCCGTGGGGTTTCTACCCTTGATCCCCTCTGGTAGGCCCACTATCTTTACATTTTACCTTCCCGAGCGCTTCTCCTGATCGTCCACTCTGCCCTTCAGGCTCCCTGCATTGTGTCCAGTCTCGCCACCTCCTTCTCCAGTGCCGTGATCCGGTCGCTCTTGTCAGTCGCGGCTTTTTCCAGCTCCTTAATGGTCGCCTCTTTGGCTTCCAGTTTCTCCTCTGCTCTGCCCAGGGTGAGCTGCACCTCCGCCAGGGTCATGGCCATTGCTGCCTTCACCGCGGCCTCCATGTCTACTCTAGCCTCTGCCTTGTTTTCCTGCTGATGTTCCCTCAGCGCCTCGGCAAAAGATGCCTTCCAGTTCCCTGGCCCATGGTGAAAATCATCCTGTCTGTCCAGTTCTTTTTGTTGCGGCGAACCTTCCGTTCCGCCGCTTCGTGCGCCGGTTAGCTCGTCTGAGTGGGCTCACCCATGGCCCCTTCTGCTTCTGGTGCCCTTTCTCCCTCTGCTTTGGCTCCATTCTGGCATTTTTAGTTCCCCTTTTCTTTCGCCCTCCCTTCTCCCCTTTAACACTTAAAAAATATTTGGTTTTATTTCAAAATTAAAAAAAATAAATCTTTTTTACAAAAGTTTTTTAAGGGAAGTTCTTTTTTTTCCCTCACTCACCCACACACCGGGTCAGGAGGGTCGAGAGAGAGAGGCTTCTGGTCGGGCCGGGAGTCCTCCTTTGTTCCGCCGCCTGCCTCGTGGTCGCCGCCGGGAGGGGGGTCTTTGCCGCTGGCTCGGTCCACGCTCTGGTCCCCGCTTTTGTCTGGACTGCTGCTCGTCTTGCCCCGCATTCTCCTGCCGTGCGGTGGGGTGGGGGAGGGGGACCGGTGGGGTGGGGTGGGGGAGGGGGGGTTGCGGAGACAGTCCGCCACATCCTTCCTATTACATGGCGACCAAAATTGCACATAGTACTCCAGCTGTGGCCTCACCAAAGTTCTATACAAGTCATTATTATGAGGGAGGAAGTGTTAGAACAAACAAAGAACAAAGAAATGTACAGCACAGGAACAGGCCCTTCGGCCCTCCAAGCCTGTGCCGACCATGCTGCCCAACTAAACTACAATCTTCTACACTTCCTGGGTCCGTATCCCTCTATTCCCATCCTATTCATGTATTTGTCAAGATGCCCCTTAAATGTCACGATCGACCCTGCTTCCACCACCTCCTCCGGCAGCGAGTTCCAGACACCGACTACCCTCTGTGTAAAAAAAACTTGCCTCGTACATCTACTCTAAACCTTGCCCCTCTCACCTTAAACCTATGTCCCCTAGTAATTGACCCCTCTACCCTGGGGAAAAGCCTCTGACTATCCACTCTGTCTATGCCCCTCATAATTTGTAGACCTCTATCAGGTCGCCCCTCAACCTCCGTCGTTCCAGTGAGAACAAACCGAGTTTATTCAACCGCTCCTCATAGCTAATGCCCTCCATACCAGGCAACATTCTGGTAAATCTCTTCTGCACCCTCTCTAAAGCCTCCACATTCTTCTGGTAGTGTGGCGACCAGAATTGAGCACTATACTCCACTATACTAAGGTTCTATACAGCTGCAACATGACTTGCCAATTCTTATACTCAATGCCCCAGCCAATGAAGGCAAGCATGCCGTATGCCTTCTTGACTACCTTCTCCACCTGTGTTGCCCCTTTCAGTGACCTGTGGACCTGTACACCTAGATCTCTCTGACTTTCAATACTCTTGAGGGTTCTACCATTCACTGTATATTCCCTACCTGCATTAGACCTTCCAAAATGCATTACCTCACATTTGTCCGGATTAAACTCCATCTGCCATCTCTCCGCCCAAGTCTCCAAACAATCTAAATCCTGCTGTATCCTCTGACAGTCCTCATCGCTATCCGCAATTCCACTAACCTTTGTGTCGTCTGCAAACTTACTAATCAGACCAGTTACATTTTCCTCAATCATTTATATAGACTACTAACAGCAAAGGTCCCAGCACTAATCCCTGCGGAACACCACTAGTCACAGGCCTCCAATTAGAAAAGCACCCTTCCATTGTCACTCTCTAGCTTCTATGACCTAGCCAGTTTTGTATCCACCATGCCAGCTCACCCCTGATCCCGTGTGACTTCACCTTTTGTACTAGTCTACCATGAGGGACCTTGTCAAAGGCCTTACTGAAGTCCATATAGACAACATCCAATGCCCTACCTGCATCAATCATCTTTGTGACCTCCTCAAAAAACTCTATCAAGTTAGTGAGACACGACCTCTCCTTTACACAACCATGCTCTCACTAATACGTCCATTTGCTTCCAAATGGGAGTAGATCCTGTCTCGAAGAATTCTCTCCAGTAATTTCCCTACCACTGAAGTAAGGCTCACCGGCCTGTAGTTCCCTGGATTATCCTTGCTACCCTTCTTAAACAGAGGAACGACATTGGCTATTCTCCAGTCCTCCGGGACAGTGAGGATAACACAACCGAAAGAAAGCTTGCATAGCAAGACATGAACATGGCAAGTCAATATGATACAAAGCTTTGTACATTAGATTCCTCCCGTACATTTCAGCCTCCCGGGTCATTCATGTGTTTTCTTGCTCAAAGGCCCCCCAGAAAGGGCCCCCCCCAAGAAAGATGTCCCCCCACCCCCTCCCCTGGGTTGCTGCTGCTGCTGTCCGACCTTCCTCTAACGCACCGCGAGATAGTCTAGGAACGGTTGCCACCGCCTGTAGAACCACTGCGCAGACCTCCTGAAGGCAAACTTTATCCTCTCCAACTTGATAAACCCTGCCATATCATTTATCCAGGCCTCCACGCTGGGGGGCTTCGTCTCTTTCCACATTAATAAGATCCTTCGCCGGGCTACTAGGGACGCAAAGGCCAGAATGCCGGCCTCTTTCTCCTCCTGCACTCCCGGCCCGTCCACTACTCCAAATAGTGCTAGGCCCCAGCTTGGCTTGACCCGGACTTTCACCACCTTAGATACTGTTCCCGCAGCGCCCCTCCAGAACCCCTCCAGTGCCGGACATGACCAAAACATATGGACATGGTTCGCCGGACTTCCTGAGCACCTCCCATATCTGTCCTCCACCCCAAAGAACCTACTCAGCCTCGCCCCCGTCATATGTGCTCTGTGAACTACCTTAAACTGTATCAGGCTAAGCCTGGCCCACGAGGAAGAGGAATTGACCCTACTTAGGGCATCAGCCCACAGCCCCTCCTCAATCTCCTCCCCTAGCTCCTCTTCCCATTTACCCTTCAGCTCCTCTACCAAAGCCTCCCCCTCTTCTTTCATCTCCTGGTATATCGGCGACACCTTGCCCTCCCCGACCCATACGCCCAAAATCACCCTGTCTTGAATCCCCTGTGCCGGGAGCAGCGGGAATTCCCTCACCTGCTGCCTCACAAACGCCCTCACTTGCATATACCTGAAAGCATTTCCCGGGGGTAGTCCAAATTTCTCCTCCAGCGCCCCTAAGCTCGCAAACGTCCCGTCGATGAACAGGTCCCCCATTCTTCTAATCCCTGCCCGATGCCAGCTCTGAAACCCCCCGTCCATCCTTCCTGGGACAAACCGATGGTCATCCCTGATCGGGGACCACACCGAGGCTCCCATCGCTCCCCTATGTCGTCTCCACTGCCCCCAGATCTTTAACGTTGCCGCCACCACCGGGCTCGTGGTGTACCCTGTCGGCGAGAGCGGCAGCGGTGCCGTCACCAGTGCCCCCAGGCTCGTTCCTTTGCAGGACGCCATCTCCAACCTCTTCCACGCCGCCCCCTCTCCCTCCATCACCCACTTACGGATCATCGCCACGTTGGCTGCCCAGTAGTAGCCACCCAGATTCGGCAACGCCAACCCTCTATCTCTGCTACGCTCCAGGAAGCCCCTCCTTACCATCGGGGTCTTGCTCGCCCACACAAATCCCATAATGCTCCTGCTTACCCTCGTAAATAAGGCCTTGGTAATCACAATTGGGAGGCATTGGAATACAAAAATAAACTTCGGGAGAACCACCATTTTAATCGACTGTACCCTGCCTGCCAGCGAGAGTGGCAACATGTCCCACCTTTTAAAAAATATATATATTTTATTAAAGTTTTCAAACAGAATTTTTCCACTTTACAAATCAACATAAAAATAACACAATAGCCGATAAATAACATTATTTAAATAAAATAGTGAGCTAACAAAGTGACAACAAAGAAAAAAGTTTTTTAGTGCTCCCCCCCCCCCCCCCCCCCCCCAATCTGGGCTGCTGCCGATCTATTTTCCCTTAACGTGCTGCGAGGTAGTCAAGGAACGGTTGCCACCGCCTGGAGAACCCCATAGCCGATCCTCTCAGCGCAAATTTCATTCATTCCAGTTTTATGAACCCTGCCATATCGTTTATCCAGGCCTCCACGCCGGGGTATTTCGCTTCCTTCCACATAAGTAGGATCCTTCGCCGGGCTATCAGGGACGCAAAGGCCAGAATATCGGCCTCTTTCTCCTCCTGCACTCCCGGCTCTTCCGCTACCCCAAATATAGCTAACCCCCAGCCTGGCTTGACCCGGACCTTCACCACCTTTGAAATCACCTTTGCCACTCCCCTCCAGTACTCATCCAGTGCCGGACACGACCAGAACATGTGTGTGTGTGGCTCGCTGGGCTTCCCAAGCACCTCCCGCACCTGTCCTCCACTCCGAAGAACCTGCTCAGTCTTGCTCCCGTCATATGTGCTCTGTGTAGAACCTTGAATTGTATCAGGCTAAGCCTGGCACACGAGGACGAGGAATTTACCCTACTTAGGGCATCAGCCCACAGCCCCTCCTCAACCTCCTCCCCCAGCTCATCTTCCCATTTTCCCTTCAGCTCCTCTACCAGCGCCTCCCCCTCGCCTCTCATCTCCTGATATATTTCGGACACTTTGCCCTCCCCGACCCACACCTCGGAAATCACTCTATCCTGGATTCCTGTGTCGGGAGCAGCGGAAATTCCCTCACCTGTTGCCTCGTAAACGCCCTCACTTGCATGTATCTAAAGATATTCCCTGGGGGCAACTCGTACTTTTCCTCCAGCGCTCCCAGTCTCGCGAACGTCCCGTCAATAAACAAATCTCTCAATCTCCTAATTCCTGCTCGATGCCAGCTCTGGAACCCTCCGTCCATCCTTCCTGGGACAAACCAATGGTTGTTCCTGATCGGGGACCACACCGAGGCACCCGTCACCCCCTGTGTCACCTTCATTGCCCCCAGATCCTTAAGGTTGCCACCACCACTGGGTTTGTGGTATACCTTTTCGGGGAGAGCGGCCGTGGCGCCGTCACCAGCGCCTTTAGGCTCGTTCCCTTACAGGACGCCATCTCCAGCCTCTTCCACTCCGCTTCCTCTCCCTCCCTCATCCACTTACAAACCATCGCCACATTGGCGCCCCAATAGTAGTCGTCCAGATTCGGCAACGCCAGTCGCCCTCTGTCCCTGCTGCGCTGCAGGAACCCCTCCTTACCCTCGGGGTCTTCCCTGCCCACACGAAACTCATAACACTCCTGTCTATTTTCTTGAAAAAGACCTTGGTGATCAGAATGGGGAGACATTGAAACACAAAAAGAAACCTTGGGAGGACCATCATTTTTACCGCCTGCACTCTGCCCGCCAGTGAGAGCGGCAGCATATCCCACCTCTTGAAATCCTCCTCCATCTGCTCCACCAGCCGTGTCAGATTGAGTTTGTGTAGAGTTCCCCAGCTCCTAGCTACCTGAATCCCCAAATATCGGAAGCTCCTTTCCACTCTCCTTAACGGCAGGGCGTCTATTCCTCTTCCCTGATCCCCAGGGTGTATTACAAAAAGCTCACACTTCCCCATATTTAGCCTATATCCCGAAAAATCTCCAAACTCCCTCAATACCTGCATAACCTTGTCATCCCCTCTACAGGATCCGCCACATCTTGCAGTAGGTCATATGCGTAGAGTGACACTCGATGTTCCTCTCCTCCTCTAACCACCCCCCTCCATTTCTTAGAGTCTCTCAACGCTATGGCCAGTGGTTCAATTGCCAAAGCGAACCGTAATGGGGACAGGGGGCACCCCTGCCTTGTTCCCCTATGCAACCGAAAATACTCCGATCTTTGCCGATTTGTGACTACACTTGCCACTGGGGTCCCATATAGGAGTCTGACCCAACTGACAAACCCCTCCCCGAACCCAAACCTCCTCAACACCTCCCATAGATACTCCCACTCTACCCTATTGAATGCCTTCTCTGCATCCATCGCCACCACTATCTCTGCCTCCCCCTCCGCTGGGGGCATCATTATCACCCCCAACAGCCGTCGCACGTTGACATTCAGTTGTCTCCCCTTTACAAACCCTGTCTGGTCTTCTTGCACCAACCTGGGACACAATCCTCGATCCTCGTCGCCAGCACTTTTGCCAGCAGCTTGGCGTCTACGTTCAGGAGTGAGATAGGCCTATATGACCCGCATTGCAGCGGATCTTTGTCCCGCTTCAGGATTAGTGATATCGTCGCCTCTGACATTGTCGGGGGTAGAGTCCCCCCTTCTCTGGCCTCGTTAAAGGTTCTCGCCAGCAGCGGGGCCAACAAGTCCACATATTTCCTGTAAAATTCCACCGGGAACCCGTCTGGTCCCAGGGCCTTCCCTGCCTGCATGTTCCCCAGTCCTTTAGTCACCTCATCCACCTCAATTGGCCCCAGACCTGCCACCTCCTGCTCCTCCACCCTCGGGAACTTTAGTTGGTCCAGAAACTGTTGCATTCCCTCTTTTCCCTCCGGGGGTTGGGACCTATATAGCCTCTTATAAAAGGTCTTAAACACCTCATTTGCCTTCCCTGCTCTCCGCTCCGTAGTTCCCGTTTCATCCCTGACTCCCCCAATTTCCCTCGCCGCTATCCTCTTGCGAAGTTGGTGGGCCAGCAGCCGGCTCGCCTTTTCCCCATATTCGTATCTCATCCCCTGTGCCTTCCTCCACGGTGCTTCTGCCTTTCCTGTGGTTAGCAGGTCAAACTCGGTCTGACGTCTTCGCCTCTCTCTATATAGTCCTTCGTCCGGGGCCTCCGCATATCTTTTATCCACCCTCAAAATCTCCCCCACTAATCTCTCCCTTTCTTTGCCCTCTTTTTTTCTCCTTGTAAGCCCTAGTGGAGATCAACTCTCCCCTAACCACCGCCTTCAGCGCTTCCCATACTACCCCCACCTGGATCTCACCATCATCATTGGCCTCCAGGTACCTCTCAATACATACCCGCACCCTTCCACAGACCCCCTCATCCACCAATAATCCCACATCCAGTCGCCAGAGTGGGCGCTGCTCCCCCTCTTCTCCTAATTTCAGATCCACCCAGTGCGGGGCATGGTCTGAAACGGCTATGGCCGAATACTCCGTTCCTGCCACCTTTGAGATCAGTGCCCTGCTCAAAACGAAGAAATCTATTCGGGAGTATACATTGTGGACATGGGAGAAAAAGGAGAACTCTTTGGCCAACGGCCTAGCAAATCTCCACGGATCCACTCCCCCCATTTGCTCCATGAACCCCCCAAGTACGTTGGCCGCTGCCGGCCTTCTTCCGGTCCTGGATCTAGACCGATCGAGCCCTGGATCCAGCACAGTATTGAAATCCCCCCCATTACCAGGCTTCCCACCTCCAGGTCTGGGATACGTCCCAGCATCCGCTTCATAAATCCCGCGTCATCCCAGTTCGGGGCATATACATTTACCAGCACAACCTCCTTTCCATGCAATCTACCACTCACCATCACATATCTACCCCCGTCAACCACTATGTTCCTAGCCTCGAACGACACCCGTTTCCCCACCAATATCGCCACCCCCCTATTTTTCGCGTCAAACCCTGAGTGGAACACCTGTCCCACCCATCCTTTCCTTAACCTAACCTGATCCGCCACCTTCAGATGCGTCTCCTGAAGCATGACCACATCTGCCTTCAGTCTTTTTAAGTGCGCGAACACTCGGGCCCTCTTAATCGGCCCATTTAGGCCTCTCACATTCCACGTGATCAGCCGGATCGGGGGGCCACCCGCCGACTAGCCATCCCCTGTTCTAGGCCAGCCCCCCGTCCGGGTCCTGCGCACCCTCCCGCCCCACGCTTTCCAGGATCGGCCCCGTCCCCCATGGCGCAGCCCCCCCATTCCCCCTCTCAGTCCCTTTTTCCACTGGCGCCCACATTTCTCAGTGTCCACCCATCAAGAGGAGAAAAAATCCCCGTCTATCGTCTCGATACTATGAACCACCCATTCCCCAATTTACATTTCTGTACATCAACCTCGTTGTCTCCCCCCCCCCCCCCCAACATCAGTCCCTCAGTTCTGGTCCAGTTTCTCTTGGATGAAGGTCCATGCCTCATCCGACGTTTCAAAGTAGTAGTGCTTGCCCTGGTGCGTGACCCACAATCGTGCCGGCTGCAGCATCCCAAATTTTATTTTCTTCCTGTGAAGCACCGCCTTGACCTGATTAAAGCTTGCCCTCCTTCTCGCCACCTCCACGCTCCAGTCCTGATACACACGTATCAGGGGAGACCCAGAATCCGGAGGTTCTTCCTCCTCGAGCTGTTCTCCAGGACTTCGAGCCTTTCAATACACCTCTTATGTAGCGCCTCATGCGTCTCCGTTTTTACCACTAGGCCCTGTATCTCATCCTCATTTTCGGCTGCCTTTGCCTTCACCTCACGGAGCTCTATCGCCTGGGCTTTTTGTGTTTCTTTTAGCCCATCGATGCCAATAACATTGGCGCCAGCACCTCCTTCTTTAGTTCCTCCACACACCGTCGGAGGAATTCCTGCTGGTCCGGGCCCCATGTCGTCTGGGCTCCATCCGCCGCCATCTTGCTTCTTCCTTCTCTTCTCTGCCGCTGCTCCAGAGGATCCTTCGCAATCTGGCCACTACCACCGGTCCTTTCCATACACACCCGGGGGGACACCTTCCTTCATCACCCTACACTGGGTTTGGTCCGAAAAAATTTCCGTTGGGGCTCCCGAAAAGAGCCCAAAAGTCCGTTAGAACGGGAACTGCCGAAACGTGCGGCTTAGCAGTGCACCGCCGCAACCGGACATGCCCCACCTTTTAAAGTCCTCCTCCATCTGTTCCACCTACCGCGTCAAATTAAGTTTGTGCAGTGCCCCCCAGCTCCTAGCTACTTGAATCCCCAAGTATCGAAAGCTCCTTTCTGCCCTCCTCAACGGTAGGTCGTCTATCCCTCTTCCCTGGTCCCCTGGCTGCACCACAAAGAGCTCACTCTTTCCCACATTGAGCTTATAGCCCGAGAAGTCTCCAAACTCCCTTAGGATCTGCATGACCTCAACCATCCCATCCGTTGGATCCACCACATACAGCAACAAGTCGTCTGCGTACAGCGACACTCGATGTTCCTCTCCCCCTCTGACCACCACCTTCCATTTCCCCGACTCCCTTAACGCCATGGCCAAAGGTTCAATTGCTAATGCAAACAGCAGAGGGGACAGGGGGCACCCCTGCCTCGTCCCTCGGTACAGCCGGAAATACTCCGACCTCCGCCGGTTCGTAACCACACTCGCCACCGGGACTCTGTACAGGAGCTTAACCCAACTAATAAACCCTCCCCCGAACCCAAACCTCCTCAACACTTCCCAGAGATACTCCCACTCTACTCGGTCAAAGGCCTTCTCCCCGTCCATGGCTGCCACAATCTCTGCCTCTCCCTCCACTGATGGCATCATTGTCACATTTAAGAGCCTTCACACATTGGTATTTAGCTGCCGACCCTTTACGAATCCCGTCTGGTCCTCGTGAATCACCCCCGGGACACAGTCCTCAATCCTCGTAGCCAACATTTTTGCCAGCAGCTTAGTATCTACGTTGAGGAGCGAGATCGGTCTATACGACCCGCATTGCAGTGGGTCTTTATCCCGCTTCAAGATCAAAGAGATCGTCGGCTCCGACATTGTCGGGGGCAGAGTCCCCCCTCCTCCCTTGCTTCATTGAAGGTCCTTACCAGCAACGGGGCTAACAGGTCTACATACTTCCTATAAAACTCCACTGGGAACCCATCCAGCCCCGGGGCCTTCCCTGCCTGCATGCTCCCCAGTCCTTTAACCAGCTCCTCCATCCCAATGGGCGCCCCCAAACCAGCCACCTCCTGCTCCTCCACCCTCGAGAACCCCAGTTGGTCCAAGAATCGTCGCATCCCCTCTTTTCCCCCTGGGGGCTGGGACCTGTACAGCTCCTCGTAAAAGGCCTTAAATGCCTCATTCACTTTCACCGCACTCCGCACCGTAGTTCCCCTGCCATCCTTGACTCCACCTATTTCCCTCGCTGAAATCCTCTTATGGAGCTGATGTGCCAGCATCCGACTCGCCTTCTCCCCATATTCCTATATCGCCCCCTGTGCCTTCCTCCACTGTGCCTCTGCCTTCCCTGTGGTCAACAAGTCGAACTCCGTCTGGAGACTTTGTCTCTCCCTGAGTAGTCCCTCATCAGGAGGCTCTGCATATCTCCTGTCCACCCTTAAAATCACTCTCACTAACCTCTACCTTTCCCTGCCCTCTCTCTTCATCCTATGAGCCCTGATGGAGATGAACTCTCCCCTGACCATCGCCTTCAGCGCCTCCCATACTACTCCCACCCGCACCTCCCCGTTGTCGTTGGTCTCCAGGCACCTTTCGATGCACCCCCCCCGCACCCTCCCACACACTTCCTCGTCTGCCAGCAGTCCCACATCCAACCGCCACAACGGGCGTTGGTCCCTCCCCTCCCCCAGCTCTACCTCCACCCAATGCGGGGCGTGGTCTGAAATGGCTATGGCCGAATACTCCGTTCCCTCCACTTTCGGGATCAATGCCCTGCCCAAAACAAAAAAATCTATCCGGGAGTCGGCCTTATGTACATGGCAGAAAAAAAGAAAATTCTCTGGCCAAAGACCTGGCACATCTCCACGGATCTACTCCCCCCATCTGATCCATAAATCCCCTGAGCACCTTGGCCGCCGGCCTCTTTCCCCGTCCTAGATCTGGAGCGATCTAATGCTGGGTCCAACACCGTGTTGAAATCCCCACCCATTATCAACCTCCCGACCTCCAAGTCTGGAATACGCCCCAACATCCGTTTCATGAATCCAGCATCGTCCCAGTTCGGGGCGTATACATTTACCAATACCACCTCCGTCCCCTGCAACCTACCGCTCACCATCACGTATCGGCCTCCATTGTCCGCTACTATGTTCTTGGCCTCAAACGACACCCGCTTCCCCACCAATATTGCCATCCCTCTATTCTTCGCATCCAGCCCCGAATGGAACACCTGTCCTATCCATCCCTTCCTTAACCTGACCTGATCTGCCACCTTCAGATGTGTCTCCTGAAGCATGACCACGTCGGCCTTCAGTCCCTTTAGGTGCGCGAACACTCGGGCCCTCTTAACCGGCCCGTTTAGGCCTCTCACATTCCACGTGATCAGCCAGATTGCCCCCCCCCCCGGCCAACTAGCCATCTATCTCAGGCCAGTCCCGTGCCCGCGCTTCCCGCACCCTCCAGTCCCCCCGACGGGGAACCCCCGCCCCGACTACCTCTTCCATTTTCAGTTCCCGCTAGATCCGCATCTAGCTCTTTTGCTCCGCCCATACTACTTCCGTGAGTCAGCTGACTTCTGCTGACCCCGGCTTCCCCCGCCTTCCCGTTGATTATCCCGTGTGGGAGTCTCTCCTCCTTACCTTCCTCCATCCCCCCCCCCCCTATCGCGGGAAAAAGCCCGTGCTTTCCTGAGCCAGCCCTGCCCCCTGTGGCGCAGCTCCTGCTGAGGCCTTATCCCAGTTCCCCCATCCCCGAGTCTCACCTCCCTCCAGCACCGACGCCCACATTTCCCACTATCTCGTCAACAGAATTTTTTTTTTTAACAAGAACTCTTCCCACATCCCCCTCCATCATCCCACCCATGAAACATTCTTTACCCATATTTACAACCCCGTATACAGTCAACATCCTCCCCACAACCACAGCCCCTCAGTTCGAGTCCAATTTTTCTGTTTGGATAAAGGTCCAAGCCTCTTCTGGCATTTCGAAATAGTGGTGTCGGTCCTGATAAGTGACCCACAATCGCGCAGGCTGCAGCATTTCCGAACCTGACTCTTTTTTTGTGCAGCACCACCTTGGTCCAGTTGAAGCCAACTCTCCTCTTTGCCACCTCCACACTCCAGTTCTGGTAAACTCGGATCACCGCATTCTCCCATCTACTGCTCCGCACCTTCTTGGCCCACCTGAGGACACTTTCTTTGTCCGCGAAGCGATGGAACCTCGCCACTATCGCCCTTGGCGGCTCATCAGCCCTGGGTCTCCTCGCCAGGACCCGGCGAGCTCCTCCAAGCTCCAGGGGGCTCGGAGAGACCTCCGCACCCATCAGCGAATGGAGCATCGTGCTCGCGTACGCCCCGGCATCAGCTCCCTCCACTCCTTCGGGGAGACCCAGAATCCGGAGATTCTTCCTCCTCGACCTGTTCTCCAGGACCTCGAGTCTCTCGGCCCACCTCCTGTTAACCGCCTCGTGCGCCTCCATCTTTACCGCCAGGCCCAGGATCTCGTCCTCGTTCTCATTAGTTTTATCCCCCACTTCACGGAGCTCCACCGCCTGGGCCTTCTGGGTCTCCTTCAGCCCCTCGATCGCTAACAGCATTGGCGCCAGCACCTCCTTTTTAAGCTCCTCCACACAGCGCCTGAGGAATTCCTGCTGGTCCAGTCCCCATGCTGCTCAATCTCCGTCCTCCGCCATCTTGCTTTTTCCCCCTCGTTTTTGCCGCTGCTCCAAAGCCTTTTTCTCTGACGCTCCACCGCTAATCCCTGCCATACAACATAAGGGGGACCTTACTTCACCTTCCCACACGGGATTCAATCAAACAATTACCATTGGAGCTCCTCTGGAGAGCCCAAAAGTCTGTGATAGCGGGAGCTGCCGAAATGTGCGGCTTAGCTCCGCATCGCCGCAACCGGAAGTCGATCCAAAGATTTCTGTCAAGGCCTCAGCAGTTTCCTCTCCAGCCTCCTTTAGTATTCTGGGGTAGATCCCATCAGGCCCTGGGGACTTATCTACCTTAATATTTTTTAAGACGCCCAACACCTCGTCTTTTTGGATCTCAATGTGACCCAGACTCAACATCTACCAATTCCTTCTCTTTGGTGAATACTGATGCAAAGTATTCATTTAGCACTTCGCCCATTTCCTCTGGCTCCACACATAGATTCCCTTGCCTATCCTTCAGTGGGCCAACCCTTTCCCTGGCTACCCTCTTGCTTTTTATGTACGTGTAAAAAGCCTTGGGATTTTCCTTAACCCTATTTGCCAATTACTTTTTGTGACCCCTTCAAGCCCTCCTGACTCCCTGCTTAAGTTCCTTCCTACTTTCCTTATATTCCACACAGGCTTCGTCTGTTCCCAGCCTTTTAGCCCTGACAAATGCCTCCTTTTTCTTTTTGACGAGGCCTACAATATCTCTCGTTAACCTATGTTCCCGAAAATTGCCGTATTTATCCTTCTTCCTCACAGGAACATGCCAGTCCTGAATTCCTTTTAACTGACACTTGAAAGCCTCCCACATGTCAGATGTTGATTTGCCCTCAAACATCCGCCCCCAATCTAGGTTCTTCAGTTCCCGCCTAATATTGTTAAAATTAGCCTTCCCCCAATTTAGCACATTCACCCTAGGACCACTCTTATCCTTGTCCACCAGCACTTTAAAACTTACTGAATTGTGGTCACTGTTCCCGAAATGCTCCCCTACTGAAACTTCTACCACCTGGCCGGGCTCATTCCCCAATACCAGGTCCAGTACCGCCCCATCCCTAGTTGGATTGTCTACATATTGTTTTAAGAAGCCCTCCTGGATGCTCCTTACAAACTCTGCCCCGTCTAAGCCCCTGGCACTAAGTGAGTCCCAGTCAATATTGGGGAAGTTGAAGTCTCCCATCACCACAACCCTGTTGTTTTTACTCTTTTCCAAAATCTGTCTACCTATCTGCTCCTCTATCCCGCTGGCTGTTGGGAGGCCTGTAGTAAACAATCTCCCGCTGGCTATTGGGAGGCCTGTAGTAAACCCCCAACATTGTGACTGCACCATTCTTATTCCTGATCTCTACCCATATAGCCTCACTGCCCTCTGAGGTGTCCCCCCGTAGTACAGCTGTGATATCCTCCCAAACCAGGAGCGGAACTCCGCCACCCCTTTTACACCCCCCTCTATCCTGCCTGAAACATCTAAATCCTGGAACGTTTAGCTGCCAATCCTGCCCTTCCCTCAACCAGGTCTCTGTAATGGCAACAACATCATAGTTCCAAGTACTAATCTAAGTTCATCTGCCTTACCCGTAATACTTCTTGCATTAAAACATATGCACTTCAGGCCGCCAGACCACCTGTGTTCAGCAACTTCTCCCTGTCTGCTCTGCCTCCGAGCCCCACTGTCCCTATTCCCTAGTTCTCCCTCAATGTTCTCACCTTCTGACCTATTGCTCCCGTGCCCACCCCCCTGCCATACTAGTTTAAACCCTCCCGTGTGTCACTAGCAAACCTCGCGGCCAGGATATTTATGCCTCTCCAGTTTAGATGCAACCCGTCCTTATATAGGTCACACCTGCCCCGGAAGAGCTCCCAGTGGTCCAGATAACGGAAACCCTCCCTCCTACACCAGCTGTTTAGCCACGTGTTTAGCTGCTCTATCTTCCTATTTCTAGCCTCACTGACACTGGGAGTAATCCTGAGATTACAACCCTAGAGGTCCTGTCTTTTAACTTTCTGCCTAGCTCCCTGAACTCCTGCTGCAGGACCTCATGCCCCTTTTGCCTATGTCGTTAGTACCAATATGTACAACGACCTCTGCCTGTTTGCCCTCCCCCTTCAGGATACCCTCTACCCGTTCGGAGACATCTTGGACCCTGGCACCAGGGAGGCAACATACCATCCTGGAGTCTCTTTCACGTCCACAGAAGCGCCTATCTGTGCCCCTGACTATAGAGTCTCCTATTACTATTGCTCTTCTGCGCTTTGACCCCCCCTTCTGAACATCAGAGCCAGCCGTGGTGCCACTGCTCTGGCTGCTGCTGTTTTCCCCTGATAGGCTATCCCCCCCCGACAGTATCCAAAGGGGGTATACCTGTTCGAGAGGGGGACAACCACAGGGGATTCCTGCACTGACTGCTTGCCCTTTCTGGTGGTCACCCATTTCTCTGCCTGCACCTTGGGTGTGACCATATTTATATAACTGCGATCTATGACGCTTTCCGCCACCTGCATGCTCCTAAGTGCATCCAATTGCTACTCCAACCGAACCATGCGGTCTGTGAGGAGCTCCAGTTGGGTGCACTTTCTGCAGATGAAGCCATCCGGGACGCTGGAAGCCTCCCGGACCTCCCGGATCTCACAGTCAGAGCACTGCACCCCTCTAACTGACATTGCGTCAATTAATTAGTAAATTAAAGTTAAAAGTTAAAATTTTTAAAAAAAGTTCCTGTTAGCTATCTGTTTCCTCGCACTAGATTTCTACTATAAATGTGAAAGCTAAGTATAGTACTCTCCGATCTCTGGCTTAGATACCTCTCAAAATTATAATTAAGTAATTATGTTTAATTAGTTACCAATGCTTAATTTTTTTAAGTTAGTGTATATTCCCACTCAGCCACTCGGGTCACAGCTTTTCTGTGATGTCACTTCAGTCGTCCCCCCCCCACACACCCACAATTTGAAAAGGTAATAAAAGTAAAAATGAGTAAAAATCACTTACTTACCTTCTGAGGGTCTCCGATGTTCTCAGGTTCTCTCCCTGCTGATTAAAAGTTACAGGCCAGAAGAAAGAGAGAGAACAAAACAGTAGGGGAAAATCACCTTCTCCCACTCTTCACCGAATTACCTCACTGCACTGGGCGTGTTAAAAAGCAATACGGTAGACAAGTCCCCAGGGCCAGATGGCATCTATCCCAGATTACTGAGGGAGACGAGAGATGAAATTGCTGGGCCTCTAACAGAAATCATTTGTTTCCTCGTTGACCACAGGTGAGGCCCCAGAGGATAGGAGGACAGCCAATGTTGTCCCGTTATTTAAGAAGAGTAGCAAGGATAATCCGGGTAATTATAGGCCAGCGAGCTTGACGTCAGTGATAGTGAAATTGTTGGAAAAGATTCTCCGAGATAGAATCTATGCACATTTGGAAGTGAATGCTCTTATTAGTAACAGTCAGCATGGTTTTGTACGAGGGAGGTCATGTCTCACTAATTTAATTGAGCTTTTTGAGGAGATGACAAAAATGATTGACGAGTGAAGGGCTGTGGATGTAGTCTACATGTACTTTAGTGAAGCAATTGACAAGATCCCTCATGGCAGGCTGGTGCAATAGATTAAATCACATGGGGTCAGGTGCGAACTAGCTAGATGGATTCCGAACTGGCTTGGCCAGAGAATACAAAGGGAGCAGTGGAAGGGTGTTTTTCCGAATGGAGGTCTGTAACTAGTGGTATGCAGCAGGGATCAGTACTGGGACCTCTGCTGCTTGTAATATATATAAATGGCTTGGGAGAAAATGTAGCTGGTTTGATTAGCAAGTTGGCGGATGATACTAAGATTGCAGGAGTTGCGGATAGTGATGAAGAATGTCAGAGAACAGCATAAGACCAAAAGACATAGGAGCAGAATTAGGCCACTCGGCCCATCGAGTTTGCTCCGCCATTCAATCATGGCTGATATTTTTCTCGTCCCCATTCTCCTGCCTTCTCCCCATAACCCCTGATCCCCTTATTTATCAAAAACGTATCTATCTCTGTTTTAAAAGCACTCAGTGATTTGGCCTCCATAGCCTTCTGCGGCAAAGAGTTCCACAGATTCACCACCCTCTGGCTGAAGAAATTCCTCCTCATCTCTGTTTTAAGGGATCATCCCTTTAGTCTGAGATTGCGTCTTCTGTTTATAGTTTTTCCTACAAGTGGAAACATTTTCTCCACGTCCACTCTATCCAGGCCACGCAGTATCCTGTAAGTTTCAATGAGATCCCCCCTCATCCTTCTAAACTCCAACGAGTACAGACCCAGTGTCCTCAAACGTTCCTCATACGACAAGCTCTTCATTCCAGGGATCATTCTTGTGAACCTCGTCTGGACCCTTTCCAAGGCCAGCACATCCTTCCTTAGATACGGGGCCCAAAACTGCCCACAATACTCCAAATGGGGTCTGACCAGAGCCTCAGAAGTACATCCCTGGTCTTGTATTCTAGCCCTCTCGACATGAATGCCAACATTGCATTTGCCTTCCTAACTGCTGACTGAACCTGCTCATTAACCTTAAGAGAATCGTGAACAAGGACTCCCAAGTCCCTTTGTGCTTCTGATTTCCTAAGCATCTTCCCATTTAGAAAATAGTCTATGCCTCCATTTCTCCTTCCAAAGTGCAAAACCTCACAATTTTCCACATTGTATTCCGTCTGCCACATCTTTGCCCACTCTCCTAGCCTGTCCAAGTCCTTCTGCAGCCCCCCTGCTTCCTCAACACTACCTGCCCCTCTACAGATCTTTGTATCACCTGCAAACTTAGCAACCGTGCCTTCAGTTCCTTCCTCCAAATCATTAATGTATATTGTGAAAAGTTGTGGCCCCAGAACCGACCCCTGAGGTTCACCACTAGTCACCGGCTGCCATTCTGAAAAAGACCCCTTTATTCCCACTTTCTGCCTTCTGCCAGTCAGCCAATCCTCTATTCATGCCAGGATCATACCCTGAACACCATGGGCTCTTAACTTATTTTTTTTTTCCATAATTTTTTTATTCTCCTCCTTTTTCACATTTTCTCCCACATTTACATCCATCAACAATAATCAGTAATCAGCAAAATATGTCAATCCCCATAATAACAACGATCCCATCTACCCACCGACCCCCAAACCTCAACCCGCATGTTTACATAAACAAATGACAAAAAGGAATCAGGGATTACCCGTAGTCATCCTTAATCTTACACAGCTCCCCACCCCCCACCCACCCCCCAAGTCTCCAGCTCCTCCCGTCCACTGCCTCTTGTAAAACTCCTCCTCCCAACCTCGGTTCCTTCCCCCCCAACTTTCCACCCCGGCTAGACCACTCGGACCCTGTTCTGCCAGGCTCCGATGGCCGCAGCCCCTCCCCCCACCTCACTCCCGTTCACTGGCCGGCTTAAACCGGCCAGCGTGGAGGCCCCCGCCCGGGTCCCTTTCCCCCTTGCCCGGCTCTAGGAAAGCCCAAAGATCCCCTTTTAGCACACAAACCCCACATATCCACCTACACCCCAAAGAGCCCTCATTTCGAGTGAAAGTCCCGTCCCTTCCCATGTCCAAATATATACAACATTGGCTCCTTTAGCCTCTACACCCGCACGCAGTGATACAAAAAAGAAGAAAATACAGTCATGAGGTTACATCGGCACATTCCTCAATTTGTCAGTTCTGCCACAGTCCTTCTGCTTTCGCAAACTCCTCCGCTGCTTCTGCCGTTTCAAAATAAAAGTCCCTGAGCTTGTAAGTCACCCTCAACTTCGCTGGATATATAATGCCGCACCGCACCAGTGCCCTCTTCACCAGGTTGAAGGCAGCCCGCCTCTTCGCCAGCTCCACTGTAAAGTCCTGGTATACACGTATACCAGCTCCAGCTCACTGCAACTCCCGCTTCTGCTTGGCACAGCTCAGAACCTTCTCCTTCACACTGTACCTACGGAAGCACAGAGTCACTGCCCTTGGCGGCTCACTCACCTTTGGTACAGGCCTCCACGACCGATGAGCCCGATCCAGTTCATATCCGGAGGGATCCTCCCCCTCCCCCAATAGTTTTGCCAGCATCGCGGCAAAATACTCAGTCGGCTTCGGTCCTTCAACTCCTTCGGGCAGCCCCACAATCCTCAAATTCTGTCGCCTGGATCTGTTTTCCAGGTCTTCCATTTTTCCCCGCAGATCCTTGTTAATGTCCATCACCTTCCGCATCTCCTTCCCCATCGAGGCAAGTTGATCACCGTGCTGCAATAACGTCTCCTCCACTTCCTTCAGCGCCTCCCCTTGCTCTCGCACCTCCGCCACTGCGCTCGCCACCTCCGTCCTCACCGGGGAAACCGCCTCCTCCACCAGCACACTCAAAACCTCCCTCATCTCCTTCCTCACCATCTCCATGCATTTCTCAATCTGCGCCAACTGCTTTTCGAATTCCGCAACCATCACCTTAATTATTTCTTCAGCCGTAAGCAATGCGGCCTCCCCTGGTGCTCCAGCCTCCATTTTCCTTGGTGACCCCGCGGTGACCTTTCCACTCCCCGACGGACCTTCAGCTGTTTTTTTTACGGCCGTTTTTTTGCTCATCCTCGACATTTTTCTTTTTTTTTCTGTGCCCTCACTGTGCCTCCTCCGTGCCTTCTCCCTGCTTCTGGCGCCTCCGTGGACCCCGGCTCTTAACTTATTTAACAGTCTCCTATGCGGCACTTTGTCAAAGGCCTTCTGGAAATCTAAATAAATCACGTCCACTTGTTCTCCTTTGTCTAGCTTCCTTGTTACTTCCTTAAAGAACGCTATCATATTTCTCAGACGTGACCTCCCCTTGACGAAGCCGTGCTGACTCAGTCCTATTTTACCATGCACTTCCAAGTACTCTGCAATCTCATCTTTAATAATGGACTCTAAAATCTTACCAATGACCGAACTAAGGCTAACCGGCCTATAATATCCCATCTTCTGCCTCCCTCCCTTCTTAACTGGTGTTACATTACCCACTTTCCAGTCCTCTGGGACCCTTCCTGCCTCCAGTGATTCCTGAAAGATCGTCACCAATGCCTCCACAATCTCCTCAACTATCTATTTTAGAATCCTGGGGTGTAGTCCATCTGGTCCAGGTGATTTATCCACCTTCAAGCCTTTCAGTTTCCCCAGAACCTTCTCCTTAGAAATGGTCATTGCACTCGCCTCTGCCCCCTGGTTCACCTGGAGCTCTGGCATCCCACTGGTGTCTTCCACCGTGAAGACTGATGCAAAGGAACTATTCAGTTCTTCTGCCATTCTTTGTTACCTATTATTACTTCTCCAGCCACGTTTTCTAGTGGTCCGATGACCATTTTTGCCTCTCTTACCTTTTATATATTGAAAAAACTCTTCCTATCTTCTTTTATATTACTGGCTAGCTTGCACTCATACTTCATCTTCTCCCTTCTTATTGCTTTTTTAGTTGTCCTCTGCTCGCTTTTAAAGGCTTTCCAATCCTCTGGCTTCCCACTAATCCTTGCCACTTTGTATGCTTTTTCTTTAGCTTTTATTCTGTCCTTGACAGCCATGGATGCCTTGTCCTCCCCTCAGCATGTTTCCTCCTCCTTGGAATGAATTTCTATTGTGCCTCCCGAATAACCCCCAAAAACCTCTGCCATTGCTGTTCCACTGTCTTCCCTGCTCGGCTCCTTTTCCAATCAACTCTGGCCAGCTCCTCCCTCATGTCTTTGTAGTTACCCTTATTTAATTGTAATACCGTTACATCTGATTGCAGCTCCTCCCTCTCAAACTGCAGTGTAAATTCTATCATAATGAGGTCACTGCTCCCTAAGGCCTTCACCTTAAGTTCCCTAATCAAGTCTGCCTCATTACACATCACCAAATCCAGAATTGCCTGTTCCCCAGTTCGCTCTGTCACAAGCTGCTCCAAAAAAACATCTCTTAGACATTCCACAAGTTCCATTTCTTGGGATCCACTATGAACCTGATTTTCCCAGTCCACCTGCATATTGGAGTCCCCCATGATTATTGTAATATTGCCTTTTTTACAAGCCTTTTCTATCTCCTGATTTATTTTCTGCCCCACCTCCTGACTACTGCTAGGGGCCTGTACATAACTCCCATCAGGGTCTTTTTACCTTTGCGATTCCTCAACTCTACCCACAGAGATTCTATGCCTTCTGACCTATATCGCTCCTTGCTGTCGATTTAACTTCATTTGTTACTTTGACCATCTGCCTGTCCTTTCGATCGGACACATATCCTTGGATATTTAGATCCCAGCCCTGATCCCCTTGCAGCCACGTCTCTGTGATGCCCACAACATCATACCGGCAATTTCAATGTGCCCAACAAGCTCATTTACCTTGTTCCGTATACTGCGCGCATTTAGGTACAACACCCTCAAACCTGCATTGACTACCTCGCTTTTCACACTTTTCACCTTTTTTGCTTAGCTTGAGGGTGATGGTGTTCATTTATTTTGGTTCTCTATTTCCTCTTCAGTTATTACATCTTCTAAGCTCACATTCTGGATCCCACCCCCTGCCATACTTGTTTAAATCCTCCCGAATGAATTTAGCAAACCTCCCAGCCAGGATATCAGTGCCCCTCGAGTTTAGATGTAATCCGTCCTTCTTGTACAGGTCCCACCTGCCCCGGAAGTGATCCCAATGGTCCAAAAATCTGAAACCCTTCCTCCCACACCACCAGTTTAGCCACGTGTTTAGCTGCACTATCCTCCTATTTCTAGCCTCAATGGCTCATGACACGGGGAGTAATCCTGAGATCACAACCCGAGAGGTCCTGCTTTTTAACCTGCTGCCTAACTCCCTGAACTCCTTCTGCAGGACCTCATCACTCTCCCTGCCTATGTCGTTAGTACCTATGTGTACTATGACCTCTGGCTGTTCACCCTTCCCCTTCAGGATGTCTTGTGTTCGTTCAGAGATATCCTTGACCCTGGAACCAGGGAGGCAAGATACCAACCTGGAGTCTCTTTCACGTCCACAGAAGCGCCTATCTGTGCCCCTGACTATAGAGTCCCCTATTACTATTACTCTTCTGCGCTTTGCCCGCCCCTGCTGTGTAACAGAGCCAGTTGCGGTGCCACTGTTCTGGCTGCTGTTGTTTTCCCCTGATAGGCTATCCACCACAACAGCATCCAAAGCGGTATACCTGTTAGAGAGGGAGACAACCACAGGGAATTCCTACGCTGACTGCCTGTCCTTTCTAGCGGTTACCCATCTGTCTGCCTGCACCTTTGGTGTGACCACGTCTCTATAACACCTATCTATGACATTTCCGTCACCTGCATGCTCCTAAGTGCATCCAGCTGCTGCTCCAACCAGGATATCCAGCAGGATATAGATAGGTTGCAAAATTGGGCGGAGAAATGGCAGATGGGATTTAATCCGGACAAATGCAAGGTGATACATTTTGGTATATCCAATTCAGGCGGGAGCTATAAAATACATGGCAGAACCATCAGGAGCATAGACACACAGGGAGACTTGGGAGTGCAGGTCCACAGATCCTTAAAAGTGGCAGCACAGGTGAAAATGGTGGCCAAGAAAGATATGGCATGCTTGCCTTCATCGGTCGGGGCATCGAGTATAAGTGATAAGTGTTCGCAAATTATGTTACATTTATATAGAACGTTGGTTAGGCCACATTTAGAATACTGTGTCCAATTCTGGTCACCACACTATCAGAAGGGCATGGGCTTTGGAGAGAGTACAGAAAAGGTTTACCAGGATGTGCCTTGTATGGAGGGCATTAGCTATGAGGAGAGATTGAATAAATTGGGATTGTTCTCCCTAGAAAGACGGAGGCTGAGGGGCGACCCCTCTCCATGTAGCCATCTGTGTCACTTATATAAATGACAAACAATAGGGGACCAACACAGATCCCTGTTGTCCGCCACTGGACACTGGCTTCCAATCACTAAAGCAGCCATCTGTCATCACCCTCTATCTCCTACAGCTAAGTCGATTTTGAATCCACTTTATTAAGTTACCCTGTATACCATGTGCATGTAACCTTTGAGGTCTTTTACCGAGGGCTGTACTCCTCAGAACCCCCAGCAGGGGAATCTGGAATGAAACGGTTCCTCGATGGACTGAACATGCCAGTTGTGGGGGAGGACAGAAAACGGGGCTTGGAAGCACCACTAGAACTGGGAGAGATCATAGAGAGTATTAGCTCCATGCAGGCGGGGAAGGCGCCGGGACTGGATGGGTTCCCGGCAGACTTCTACAAAAAACTTGCGGGAGATGTCTATAGGGGAGAGATTCAGAAGGGCCCGGAGGGGCAATTTCTTCACTCAGAGGGTAGTGAGTGTCTGGAATGGGCTGCCAGAGGTAGTAGTAGAGGCGGGTACAATTGTGTCTTTCAAAAAGCATTTAGATGGTTACATGGGTAAGATGGGTATAGAGGGTTATGGGCCAAGTGCGGGCAACTGGGACTAGCTTAATGGTAAAAACTGGGCGGCATGGACTGGTTGGGCCGAAGGGCCTGTTTCCATGCTGTAAACTTCTATGATTCTATGTCAGATTCGCTGGCTAGGGGCACACTGCCACCTACACTAGCACAGGCCTCAATCTTGCTAATACCTAAGAAAGACAAAGACCCCACGGAATGTGGGTCATACAGACCCATCTCACTACTAAACGAAGACACCAAAATACTGGCCAAAATCATAGCCAAACGGCTGGAGGACTGCGTTCCAGAGGTGGTCGCAGAGGACCAGATGGGCTTTTTCAAAGGTAGACAGCTAACCTCGAACATCAGGTGCTTGCTGAACGTGATAATTACCCCATCCGGGGAGAGAACACCAGAGGTGATCGTCTCCCTGGATGCAGAAAAGGCCTTCGACAGAGTCGAGTGGCATTACCTCATAGAGGTACTGGAGCGGTTCGGGCTTGGATCAGGGTTCACCTCCTGGGTGAAGCTCCTATACAACGTTCTCATGGCGAGCATACTGACAAACAACAACAACAACTCCCAGTACTTCCAACTGCACAGGGGCACCAGGCAGGGATGCCCGCTCTCCCCACTGCTGTTCACCCTAGCGATCCAACCACTAGCGATCGCTCTCAGAATAGCAAAAAACTGGAGGGGGGTTCAAAGAGGGGGAAGAGAGCACACAGTCTCACTCTATGCAGATGACCTGCTCCTCTGCATCTCACAAAGCAGCATGGAAGGAATCATCGCGCTGCTGAAAGAGGTTGGTGCCTTTTCGGGCTACAAACTCAACATGAGCAAAAGCAAGATCTTCCCAGTGAACCCAGAATTGGGAGGGGCAGCACTAGTGGGATTGCTGTTTAAACAAGCCCGACACAAAATCCGCTACTTGGGGATTGTAGCCATCTGAGATGGCCACTTACAACCAGAAACAGAGAAGCTCGCAAAGCATGGCGGGTAAAATGGACAAAGCAAGATTCAGGCAGGCTCAGAGCCTGAAATGTATATTTGCAAGTGAGGAATCCAGACGGTATTGAAATGCCGAACAATTAGCATTTCATGGACCGATTAGCATTTGATGGCCCATCTCCGCCAGACAAAGGACTGGTACTTGAGCGACCAGTACAGTCCCAGACATTTCGGCGTCACTCCCTGTGCTAGGGAAGCGTAAACAACAGGGTCAGTGACCGCTTGGGACACGCCCAACCATCCAGGCACCCGCCCATTTATTGGTTCGAAATTGAACATAGTGATCAGGGATCACCCAATTAGTGGGGTCCAAACTGAAGGACCGCCCAAAAGAGCGCGGAAACCTCCAAGCACAAGAAGAGAGTCCACCATGCGATCGTCTTTTGGACCATCTCCAATCGCAGCACCACCAGAAGCAAGTCCAAGTTCAACGCCCGCTGCCAGACGGATGAGCCTAGCTGAGCAGCAGTTACTCCTACAGACCCGATAAGCCGGGTGCCTGAAGTTAAGTACAGGTTGTCTTAGTCGATAGGTGTAGTTTAACTAGTTGTGTTTATGTTGTGATTAATTGTGTGTGTAAATAAAGTACCCTTGACCTTGAACTAACTAACTGGCGTTTGGCTCTTTGATCGATAGCCGGTTGAAACTTGTGGTGGTATCATTCGATACCTGGCGACTCTGAGCATTAGAATATTGATATCCAAAGGAAGGAGGGCAACCTCGCTGACTGCCATATTTACAGTAGATAAAGAAAAGGCAACAGTTATTGGCGACATCTGATGGGACTCGACCCAGAAGTGACCTTGTTACTCCGAGAGAACCCACAAAAGCTTTTGAATTAGAAATCCAAATTAGCAAAGTAAAAGAAACCACAAGCGAAACCAGTATCAGTCAAACCTCCAAAATTCGGAAGTGTGTAATTTGCAAAGGGATTTAAGGTAAACTCGATGGATTTTGTTGCGTGAAACTTTCGGGAGTTGCGTAAACCGGAAAATAGCTTGAGCCGTACCCGTGTTTGCACCGCTTTATTCCCCCGTGTTCCAAATTTCCGGAAGTCAGAAGTATTTGTAGGGATGGCCATGAAGGCAATGGAACACCTTATGCATCCACAAGAGCCCGAGGTCGCAGCGACCAACAGAGCAGAACCGTGTCCCATTTGGGAGGAAGAGATTAGAAAATACCTAAAGGGGAAAGGATGGCCCCTATGGTCGGAATTTTGCGCAAATGAGGAAACCGGTCCTGGCAGCATAGGACAGACTTGGTGGGACAGCCTGACCGAGATCCACAAAAAGCGTTTGACTAAGGTTCGTAAGCCGATGGCAATCGTGTCCTGCTTGGCACAATTGCGAGGCACAGAGGAGGTTGTGAGGACGCTCCGTAGACAGCTTGAGGAGAAGGAGAGTAGAGAGGGAAACCTTAGTGAAAGTGAGAGATTAAATGTGCAACTCCGGGAGCAGCTAGCGGCGAAGGACAAGGAGATGGATGATGTCAAGCGGGCACACCAATCTTGTCTCGCCCACCTCAGCAGCTTCCAGATCCAATACGATAAGGCCTACCAGGACACGCAACGTGCGGTACTGATAAGAGAAGAAACAGAGAACCAGGTAGAACAGTTGAGGAAACAATGCGATGATTTGAAGGCAGCCCTCCGAGCACTCCACAGTTCCACCACGGAACAGAGGAAGAGTTCGGTGGATCCTGTCAAGTGCAGGCAGCAAATTGCAAGATTGCAATCACTGCTATCCGTCCAGAACGGGTTCAGAGATACCTTTGGCCCACAGTTAGATCAGGAGGATGGCCCCGATTGGCAGGAACTCAGTGAAACAGCCCAACGGTACGTGAATGAGACATAAAATCAGAATAGAGCCCCCCAGGCCCCGAAAAGAGAAGGACCCGCACCACCGACTGCACAGGCAGCACCCGACCCAATGAACCCCATCACTACACAGCGCAGGGTCACCACGGATGACCAACCCGATTTTGTGTATACAACCCCATTAACCATCACCCAGTTAAGAGATGCCCGTGATAAGATTGAGAATTTCCACCCCACATCAGACCCACACCACGTTTTTGAACTAGTTAAGCAACAGACCCTCATGTACGGTTTAGTCGAGCAGGAAGAGGTAAAGCTCATAGTTATGTGCCTTGACCCGTCAGTTAGTTCAACCCTTCCCGACCCACAAAATATAGGAGGAGGTAGCCTCCAAGAGATGAAAACAGCCATTTTAGACGCCATTGGCGACAATAGAGGAGATCCGGTAGAAGGACTCAACCGGTGCAGACAGAAAAAGGGAGAGCATCCAACAGCGTTTGCTGGACGCCTCTGGATCCACTTTACCGTTGTATTTGGTGAGTTAGCCTGCGCCCGTTTATCAGCAGATGATACGGCCAAATGGACCCGTGCTCTAGTATCCCATGCCACAGATGCAGAACAGAAGGCATGTGCCAACTACGACCCCTCAGACCCGGCACACAATGAAGTGTGGGTACTGAAGCGATTATAGAACATTACAGCGTAGTACAGGCCCTTCGGCCCTCGATGTTGCGCCGACCTGTGAAACCACTCTAAAGCCCATCTACGCTATTCCCTTATCATCCATATGTTTATCCAATGACCATTTAAATGCCCTTAATGTTGGCGAGTCAGGGCAGGCAGGGCATTCCACGCCCTTACTACTCTGAGTAAAGAATCTACCTCTGACATCTGTCTTATATCTATCTCCCCTCAACTTAAAGCTATGTCCCCTCGTGCTAGACATCACCATCCGAGAAAAAAGGCTCTCGCTGTCCACCCTATCTAATCCTCTGATCATCTTGTATGCCTCAATTAAGTTACCTCTTAACCTTCTTCTCCTCGAACGAAAACAGCCTCAAGTCCCTCAGCCTTCCCTCATAAGATCTTCCCTCCATACCAGGCAAATCTCCTCTGCACTCTTTACAATGCTTCCACATCCTTTCTATAATGCGGCGACCAGAATTGCACGCAATACTCCAAACGTGGCCACACCAGAGTTTTGTACAGCTGCAACATGACCTCGTGGCTCCGAAACTCATTTCCTCTACCAATAAAAGCTAACACACCGTACGCCTTCTTAACAATCCTCTCAGCCTGGGTGGCAACTTTCAGGGATCTATGTACATGGACACCAAGATCTCTCTGCTCATCCACACTACCAAGAATCTTACCATTAGCCCAGTACTCAGTCTTCCTGTTATTCCTTCCAAAATGAATCACCTCACACTTTTCTGCATTAAACACCATCTGCCACCTCTCAGCCCAGCTCTGCTGCCTATCTATGTCCCTCTGTAAATTGTAACATCCTTCCGCACTGTCCACAACTCCACCGTCTTTAGTGTCATCTGCAAATTTACTCACCCATCCTTCTACGCCCTCCTCCAGGCCATTTATAAAAATGACAAACAGCAGTGGCCCCAAAACAGATCCTTGGGGTACACCACTGGTAACTGGACTCCAGGCTGAACATTTCCCATCAACCATCACCCTTTGTCTTCTTCCAGCTAGCCAATTTCTGATCCAAACTGCTAAATCACCCTGAATCCCATGCCTCCGTATTTTCTGCAGTAGCGCACCAGGGGAACCTTATCAAACGCTTTACTGAAATCCATATACACCAGATCAACTGCTTTACCCTCGTCCACCTGTTTGGTCACCTTCTCCAAGAACTCAATAAGGTTTGTGAGGCACGACCTACCCTTCACAAAACCGTGTTGACTATCTTTAATCAAATTATTCCTTTCTAGATGATTATACATTCTATCTCTTATAAACCTTTCCAAGACTTTGCCCACAACAGAAGTAAGACTCACTGGTCTATAGTTACCGGGGTTGTCTCTACTCCCCTTCTTGAACAAAGGGTCAACATTTGCTATCCTCTAGTCTTCTGGCACTATTCCTGTAGACAATGATGACATAAAGATCAAAGCCATAGGATAAATCCCATCCGGCCCAGGGGACTTATCTATTTTCACACTTTCCAGAATTGCTAACACCTCCTCCTTATGAACCTCAAGCCCTTCTAGTCTAGTAGCCTGTATCTCTTTATTCTCCTCGACAACATTGTCTTTTTCCTGTGTGAATACTGACGAAAAATATGCATTTAGCACCTCTCCTATGTCCTCGGACTCCACGCACAACTTCCCATGACTGTCCTTGACTGGCCCTACTCTTACCCTAGTCATTCTTTTATTCCTGACATATCTGTAGGAAGCTTTAGGGTTATCCTTGATCCTACCTGCCAAAGACTTCTCATGTCCCCTCCTGGCTCTTCTTAGCTCTCTCTTTAGGTCCTTCCTAGCTAACTTGTAACTCTCGAGCGCCTTAACTGAACCTTCACGTCTCATCTTTACATAAGCCTCCTTCTTCTTCTTGACAAGTGATTCAACTACTTTAGTAAACCACGGTTCCCTCGCCCGACCACTTCCTCCCTGCCTGACAGGTACATACTTATCAAGGACATGCAGTAGCTGTTCCTTGAACAAGTTCCACATTTCAATTGTGCCCATCCCCTGCAGATTCCCTCCCCATCCTATGCATCCTAAGTCTTGCCTCATCGCATCGTAATTGCCTTTCCCCCAGATATAACTCTTGCCCTGCGGTTTTTACCTATCCCTTTCCATCGATAAAGTAAACGTAATCGAATTGTGGTCACTATCACCAAAGTGCTCACCTACCTCCAAATCTAACACCTGTCCAGGTTCATTTCCCAGTACCAAATCCAATATGGCCTCGCCTCTCGTTGGCCTATCAACATACTGTGTCAGGAAACCCTCCTGCACACATTGGACAAAAACGGACCCATCTAAAGTACTCGTTTGCAGTCAATATTTGGAAAGTTGAAGTCCCCCATAACAACTACCCTGTTACTTTCGCTCCTATCCAGAATCACCTTTGCAATCCTTTCCTCTACATCTCTGGAACTTTTCGGAGGCCTATAGAAAACTCCTAACAGGGTGACCTCTCCTTTCCTGTTTCTAACCTCAGCCCATGCTACCTCAATAGACGAGTCCTCATCAAACGTCCTTTCTGCCACCGTAATACTGTCCTTGACTAACAATGCAACCCTTCCCCCTCTTTTGCCACCTTCCCTGAGCTTACTGAAATATCTAAACCCCGGCACCTGCATCAACCATTCCTGTCCCTGCTCTATCCATGTCTCCAAAATGGCCACAACATCGAGGTCCCAGTACCAACCCATGCCGCAAGTTCACCCACCTTTTTCCGGATGCTTCTGGCATTGAAGTAGACACATTTTAAATCATCTTCCTGCCTAACGGTACACTCCTGCAACTTTGAAACCTTACTCATGACTTCACTACTCTCAACCTCCTGTATACTGGAGCTACAATTCAGGTTCCCAACCCCCTGCTTAACTAGTTTAAACCCTCCCGAAGAGCATTAGCAAATTTCCCCCCCAGGATATTGGTACCCCTCTAGTCCAGGTGTAGACCATCCCGCTTGTAGGAGGCCCCACCTACCCTAGAATGAGCCCCAATTATCCAGGTATCTGAAACCCTCCCTCCTGCACCATCCCTGTAACCATGTGTTCAACTGCTCTCTCCCTAATCCTCGTCTCGCTAGCACGTGGCATGGGTAACAACCCAGCGATAATAACTCTGTTCCAGATCTAAGTTTCCACCTTAGCTCCCTGAATTCCTGCCTTACATCCCTATCCCTTTTCCTATCTATGTCGTTGGTGCCTATGTGGACCATGACTTGGAGCTGCTCCCCCTCCCCCTTAAGGATCCCGAAAACACGATCCGAGACATCGCGGACCCTGGCACCTGGGAGGCAACACACCAACCGCGAGTCTCTCTCGTTCCCACAGAATCTCCTATCTATCCCCCTAACTATGGAGTCTCCAATGACTAATGCTCTACTCCTGTTTCCACCCCTCCCTTCCCTTCTGAGCTACAGGGACAGACTGTGCCAGAGACCTGTACCCCATGGGTTACCCCTGATGAGTTCCCCCCCCCCCCCCCCAAAAGTATCCAAAGCGGTATACTTGTTACTAAGCGGAACGACCACAGGGGATCCCTGTACTGACTGCTTCCTCCCAGCCCCTCTCACCGTCACCCATCTATCATTAGTCTTCGGAGTAACTACATCCCTGAAGCTTCTATCTATGACCACCTCTGCCTCCCGAATGATCCAAAGTTCCTCCAGCTCCAGTTCCCTAACAAGGTTTCTGAAGAGCTGGCGATAGGTGCACTTCCCACAGATGAAATAAGCAGGGACACTGACGGCGTCCCTCACCTCAAACATTCTGCAGGAGGAACATTGCACTGCCTTCCCTGCCATCCCCTCTAGATAAAACAAGAAAAAGAAAGGAAGAGCTTACCTGATATTCACTCAACCCCTTAGGTTAGAGGAGGTGGAAACGTGGGGGACACTACAAGTGTAGTGTCTCGGGTTTTGCAATCGCCCAACCTATATACAGGTACTAACAAATCTTCCCAGAAATCCCCACGGCCGACTTCCTGCAGCTCTGAAGTTAAGTTTTTAAAGAGGTAAACTTACCTTCCCGACAGACCCCTGGCCACTGCTCCCGCTGAAAATCTTAAGGCCGCTTCTCCTGCAAGGTAAGTTTTTAAAGGTTAAACTTACCTTCCCGACAGACCCCTGGCCACTGCTCCCGGCGAAAATCTGAAGTTATCTGAAATTATCGAGAGCTTGGGAACAGTCCCTACAGAGAAAGACACAGCAGGAAAGAGTAGATGCCACAATGAATCCAGTAAGGGCACACCAAGACCCCACATGGGTAAATGAAGGCAGAAGTAACACACACCACCCAAAAACACAGGAATGTTACAATTGCGGACAGAAAAGACATTACGCACGAGAATATCAAGCCCCCCCCCGAAACAGCAACGGAATCAGCACACAAACGCCCCCCCCTAGAAACAATGTCAGACCCATCCACAGTGTTAGTGCCCGAGCAGATAATTTGGCCATAAATGGCATCGATTGACGGTGTTCGGGCTCCCCAACTTGGGTCTGCGATATCCTTTGGGAGAAGTCCGGAAGACCGGTTGTTGCAGGCACAGTCCGGGGACACCCCGTAGAGTTCCTTTGGGATACAGGAGTGTCCCGAACCACGTTAAACTCCTCCGCGATGTACCAGAGAGATATATGACCCAGTACGGACACCATTACCCTTAGTGGCTTTACAGGTCACCTCCAGCAGGGACACATCACAGTCCTGTGGATGTACAGATTGGCAACATTAAAACAAAACACCCGGTCGTTTTAGTAAATTTACCCCAGGCAGCAGAACACATCCTGGGCATAGATTTTATGAGTGCACACAACCTTTCGTTCGACCCCATTAATAGATGAGTGTGGAAAATGGCAAGAGCAGCACGCGCCCCTGCCACGCTCACAGTAGGAGACTACGCACACAGAATTAGCTCAGTGGGAGAGTACTAGTTTGATCCACAAACTATTACCACAGATAAACCGGTTAGAGAAATCTTGAAAAGACATAAGGCATCGTTTGCCCAGCACAAGCACAACTGCGGCAAAATCCCAGGAGTGGTTAACATGACAGGTCCCGATCCTAAGCCCCAGAAACAATACGGCTTTCCACAGCAAGCCGAGGGAGAGATAGCCAAGGTAATCCAGAGTTTATTGAAGCATCAATGAACAGTGCCCTGATTTGGCCCGTAGGGAAACCAGATGGTTCATGGCAACTGACCATCGATTATAGGGAATTAAATAAAGTGACTCTGTTAGCAGCCCCCACCGTTTTCCCCAAATCCCGAGACCATGTTAAAACAGGGACTCCAGTTAAAGGTTTTCACGGTATTGGATATTAGCAATGGCTTTTGGTCCATACCACTGGACAGAGCATGCCAATACAAATTTGCGTTTTCTTTCCAGGGACAGCAGTACACGTGGACGTGCCTTCCACAACTCCACCTCCATTTATCACAGACAATTGGCGAATGGCTTATCAAAATTTTCCTGCCCTGAATGCCTTGTTCAGTATGTGGACGACTTGCTCCTACAGACTGACACCAAGGAAGAGCATATTTCGCTTCTTTCGGAACTATTAGGACTCCTCAAAGAAATTGGATGCAAAATTAACCCCAAGAAAACCAAAATTCTCCAGGAAAAAGTCACATATTTAGGTACGGTCATCACGCATGGTAAGCGTGAAATAGAACATAAATGCATAGATTTGATTGTAAAATTGCCCTTGCCCCAAAATGTTACAGCACTCCGGTCATTTTTAGGACTGGTCGGTTATTGTAGAAACCACATCGACGGTTTCACCACAAAAGCAACCCTACTTTCCGAGCTCCTTAAGAAACAGGCCCCATGGAAATAGCTTCCACAGCACATGAATGCCGTAGACACATTGAAACGCGCCCTGAGCACAGCCCCCGCTTTGCAGGCCCCAGATCCACACTCCCCACACGCGATAGAGGTAGCGACCACCGACTGAACCCTTTCGGCTGTACTCCTGCAGGAAAGGCACGATCGTTTAGGACCCGTAGCTTATGCCTCACGAGTTTTAGACCCAGTAGAGCAGGGATTTTCAGCCTGCGAAAGGCACTTGTTAGCAATTTTCTGGGTGGTACAGTACTTCTCGTACATAACCGGACTCAACCCAGTAACCATTCTGACCGAGCACACCCCGACACAGCTTTTATTAGACGGCACAGTAAGCCAAATTTGAGCAGCGCGATGGACCCTACTCCTACAAGGACGCAACATTACCGTAAAACGGACAAAAACGCACACGTTTCTGGCCGACAATTTACACTATGTAGGAACCCCACATGAGTGCGAGATCATAGCACCCAAGCACAGCACAGGCCCCTTTGTTCCTAAGTTGGCACTGAAAAAGTCAGGCATCCGACCACAGACGACCCAGCCCACAGACAAAGCTTTGAAAATTGATGTAGGTGGCTCCTCCACAGTCCTTGATGGGAAAAGAATCACAGGATGTGGGATTTATGTAGAGGACGCGCAGGGACGTGCTTTAGAAGAGATAGCTTTAAAGTTGCCTGGACATTTAGGTTCGCAGGCAGCCGAGTTAGCAGCCATCGCTTACATTGTCCAGCACCCCGATTCGTTCCCGACCCCAGCAGACATATATTCAGACAGTTTGTACGTCTGCAACAGCCTGACAGAATTCCTGCCCCTGTGGGAATCAGGAGGATTTATTTCCGCCGACGGAAAACCTCTACCCTCAGCACCATTACTCAAACACATTCTCAGACAGCGAAAGGTAGAAAATATGGAATAGTCTAGAAGTCACCATCGTTCCTCCCCACCCGGTAACGTGAAAGCTGACGCCCTAGCAAAGGCAGGCTCATGACATGGCCACTTTTGGCAACCCCCCGAGAGTGCCCCAGTACACGTGGTTCAGGTCTCACAGAACATCATTCAAGACTTAGCCCAAGCACAGAAGGAAGACGAGACATTAAAGGAAATTTTAAAACGAAACTTCCCAGCTCCCTACGAAAAGTTTAAAAATTCTTTAACGATCCATGAGGGAATCGTTTTAAAAGATGGTATTTATGTAGTCCCCACCCAGGATAGGAACAAGATCATTTGTAAATTCCATGACGGACATGGAAAGTAAGGGATAGAATCCACCCTTGCCCACCTCAGACCTCTCTGCTGGTGGCCTGACTTAAAAACCGACGTATCTCATTACATTGAGGGTTGTTTGATTTGCGCACAGAACAACCCGGACAGAGATGCGAGAAAAGCCCAGCTGAGAGACACCTGCCCTGTAACTGGCCCATGGACAAACTTGCAGTTAGACTATATTGGTCCCCTCCCCCCCCCCCCCCCTACAGAAATGGATACAAAAATGTGTTGCTTGTCATTGACACATTTACAAAATGGGTGGAAGCTTTCCCCTCGAGAACAAATACGGCCAAAGCCACGGCAAATTTTCACCAGATGGGGACTAGCAGGTAGGATTGAGTAGGACCAAGGTTCGAAATTCACAGGCAGGGTCATGAAAAATGTCATGATGATTTTTGGCGTAAAACAGAAGTTTCACATTGCCTGTCACCCGCAGTCTAGCGGCATTGTGAAACTCATAAATCGGACACTAAATGTCACACTTAGGAAAGTCGTGCAGCAGCACAATACGACATGGGACACAGTGGTCCCATTCGCACTGATGTTTATTAGGAACGTGGTGTCGAGTTCGACAGGTTACACCACCCATACCCTCATGACCGGACGACCCATGAAGAGTATTTATTTGGAATTGATTTGGCCAGCCCCGCAGTCACCGCCCTGACCCATGCTAAACGAAAGCAGAGTAAGGCCTGCTTTGATAGGACAGTACACCCGGCAGCGTATGCAGTTGGACAGCAAGTCATGATCTCCTTGTACAACCCCAGCTTATTCCTCTCCCCTAAATTTGCAGGACCCTATTCAATCTCTGACACGGTAAGCCCCTCAGTTTATGAAATCACATATCCCAATGGAAAGTCAGGATGGTTCCATGTAAACCAGCTTAAGGTTTATGGAACGTAGTGCAGCCACTCGCACCACTTCTCATTGGCAATGGCAGACATTGGAGACCCGCCCACTGACAACCCAATCCCGCCCTCCCCCAACAGCGACAGCACGTCCACAGACACGACCTTGACCCCTCCCCCAGAGTCAAATTTCACCCTAACACTTGATTCGGCTGCCAGTGACAGCGATAGCAACAGCGACAGCACAGCTGACACCCCTGAGAGACCCGAACACTGGAAACACAGACCAGGCCCCAGTCACTACAGCCCCAGAGACCCCGACCATGATATGTTCAGCCCCTTAGATACAATTTATTTGCCGTTACCGGAACCTGACCCACCACCCGATGATAGCGACACCCCCATTGCCCCTACGCCCTAGTGAATTCTAAACACTGGCACCGTGATAATTCCTGTCGTCTGACACAGAATGACGAGATGGACCCCACATCGGCACACGGCGCATTGGCACTAAAACTCCATGCACGAGTTTGGCACCCGGGAGATGGTGATGATTCCAAGTCTGATTCCCACCATGGTAACTCCTTTGAGACCCTTTTTGGAATGGAACCTTGAGGTGTCCAGATGATGAGAGAAAGGAACCGATTGAGATTTACGGTGTCCTATTCCCTGATAGAACCTGCCCGCTTTCTTCTTTAGTTTGTTTTTAAATGTACGTTCTGTCTTGTATGATTTTGTGTGTCGGCTTCATGAATAATTTCTTGATACAGTAATGACGACTCTTCTGACGCCACATGGCAGTTAAAGAAACAAGTTTGTTGGAGCCCATATACCCTCAAATTCTTACCGCTCTTGGAAGGTTACTCAGGCAGTGGAGTAATGGCACTGATCCCCACCCTGCCTGAGGACCCCCTATAAATTTGGTCAGCCAAGCTCTGGTAGTGGAGCAACGGCACTGATCACCGCCCTACCCGGGGATTCCTCCCATTCTTGCCCTACCGCGGATCATACGGACCCCATTTGGAGAATTATTTTCGAAACTCTTTTGCTGTTCTTTTCACATCTGTGGTTTAAAGAATGCACTTTTGCCACAACTTTTGCCCCTTTCCGGCGACCCTTCGGTCGCTATCACCCCACCTGCTATTTACATGTTTGAATCACTTGGTGAAAACAAGTTTGCAGAGGACGGAGAAATTGTCCGCCCACTCAGCCCATCAAACACAGGCTGCGGGAGTGCTCGCACTGTGACAATTTTTTTTCTGGATCTCTCCCAAAATGGTTGTTTAAAAAAAAAAAAGAGGGAGTCACATATGATAACGATTCTCAATAGGAAATTGATGATAAGGAGAAACCGACAGACAAGCGAAATATTAAGCAACAAGATGATAACAGATATTATGCTTGTACCCCCAGGAAGATACGGAGATACCTGAAGACGGAGAAAAGTACGGAGAAGATGAAGACGAACCTGATGATCTGCATCATGATCGTCGCTGGAACAATACAATTGCGCGCGTTACCCACCCCTACCTCCCTCACCACACAGGCCCTGAACACGACTACCCAACGCAACACCCCCAGCCCGGACACTACACCACACATAGACACAGCCACTGATACCCCCTCATGGTGCCAGAATCTCATTAAATGAGGAGAAGTACGGGCTCCCCCCCCCCGGGGAACACCTTCAGGTGCTTACAGATAAGGGCGTTTGCCAGACGGCAGGTGGTGGAATTCCCGCAGCTACTGCCACACACAGTACAGGACAGGGTGCTCTCCGGGGGGGGGGGGGAGTGGGAGTGGGGGGGGGGGGGGGAGGAGGAGTGGGAGTGGGGGGGGGGGTGGAGTGGGAGTGGGGGGGGGGAGTGGGAGTGGGAGTGGGGGGGGAGTGGGAGTGGGGGGGGGTGGAGTGGGAGTGGGGGGGGGTGGAGTGGGAGTGGGGGGGGGTGGAGTGGGAGTGGGGGGGGGTGGAGTGGGAGTGGGGGGGGGTGGAGTGGGAGTGGGGGGGGGTGGAGTGGGAGTGGGGGGGGGAGGGGGGGGGGGAGTGGGGGGGGAGTGGGGGGGGGAGTGGGAGTGGGGGGGGGAGTGGGAGTGGGGGGGGGTGGGAGTGGGGGGGGGGAGGGAGTGAGAGTGGGGAAGATCTCGGAAACTTACCAGGTGATGCAGGAGGAGGAGGAGGCCTCGGTGGTGGAGGTAAAAGGTAAGTGGGAGGAGGAAGTGGGAGAGGAAATTGAGGAAGGGACGTGGGCAGATGCCCTGGGGAGGGTGAACTCTTCCTCGTCGTGCGCGAGGCTCAGCCTCATACAGTTTAAGGTGCTGCACAGGGCACACATGACCGGTACAAGGATGAGCCGTTTTTTTGGGGGTGAGGACAGGTGTGTTAGGTGCTCAGGGAGCCCAGCAAATCACACCCATATGTTCTGGGCATGCCCAGCGCTGAAGGAATTTTGGAAGGCGTAGCGAGGACGGTGTTGAGGGTGGTAGGATCCAGGGTCAAACCGGGCTGGGGGCTCGCAATATTTGGGGTGGCAGAGGAGCCGGGAGTGCAGGAGGCGAAAGAGGCCGGAATTCTGTCCTTTGCGTCCCTGGTAGCCCGGCTATTGATTCTTCTTCAGTGGAAAGATGCGAGGCCCCCAAGCGTGGAATCCTGGATCAGCGATATGGCAGGGTTCATTAAATTGGAGAGGGTGAAATTCGCCTTGAGAGGGTCGGGACAAGGGTTCTTTAGGCGGTGGCAACCGTTCTTAGACTTCCTGGCAGAACGATAGACATTGGTCAATGGCAGCAGCAGCTCTGGGGGGGGGGGGGTTTACTTTATTATTGTTTTTGTTATTTAAACTGAAGGGTCTGAGGGGGTATATATACCTGTTGTGTCAAGTCAGGGTGTTAATGTTAATTTATCATTTATGTACGGGGGGGGTGGTGGGGGTTGCTTTTTTCGATTGTGTTTTGTACTTAACCCTGTTGGGTTCTTTTTTTCATTTTGTTATTGATATTTTATGAAAACCTTTAATAAAAACTATTTAAAAAAAAAAAAAAGAATCTCATTAAATGGTACTCCCTGTCATACACAGTAGAAGCCTTACTGGTGATAGCTATATTGTGCAGTGTCATCCAGACAATTAGACTTCGGAAATGGAGGAGGCGAGCCTCCCGCCCTCCAGTATATACACTTACAGCCCCTTTCCTCGGACTCCAGCAAACCCCACACTCTTTCTGAACCTTCCTCCCTAATAAATTCCACGGTTGTTGTTTATTTAATAAAGTTACTTCTTTGTACATAGATATTTGATAAGTAGGATTGTGATGATGCTATTGGTTATTTGTATTGTAAGATAAGTTCTTTAATTATTAGATAGCACCATAGTGTAGTCTAGTTAGAGACCGTTAGAGGTTCCCGTTTTTGTGTAAGGAGACGGAAATATAGGTTTGAATGTTAAATGCCCCCGTAGGAATTTTTAGAATATGGGTCGTATTAGGGAAATTGAGGTAAATATTTTGACCCATAGGACAGTAGGGTAGAACCTGTCCTTGATTGAGGGTACCCGGCATGTCAGAGAACTGGAGAAGTTCCAGTAGTGTGATCCTTCACGCTTCACGTTGAGGATCAAGAGGACGGTGTGTAGCCATCTGGGATGGCAACTTACAACCAGGAACAGAGAAGCTCGCAAAGCATGGTGGGTAAAATGGATAAAGTCAGGCAGGCTCAGAGCCTGAAATGTATATTTGCAAGCGAGGAATCCAGATGGTATCGAAACCCCACTCAGTTAGCATTTGATGGCCCATCTCTGTCAGACAAAGGACTGGTAGTTGAGCGACCGGTCCAGTCCCAGACATTTTGGCGCCACTCCCTGTGCTAGGGAAGTGTAAACAACAGGGTCAGTGACCGCTTGGGACACGCCCAGCCATCCAGGCACCTGCCCATTTATTAGTTTGAAATCGAACATAGTGATCAGGGATCACCCAATTAGTGGGATCCAAACTGAAGGACCGCCCAAAAGAGCGCGAAAACCTCCAAGCATAAGAAGAGAGTCCACCATGCGATCGTCCTCTTTTGGACTTGGCGCCCCGGCAACGACCATCTCCAATCTCAGCACCACCAGAAGCAAGTCCAAGTTCAATGCCCGCTAACAGATGGATGAGCCTAGCTGAGCAGCAGTTACTCCTCCAGACCCGATAGATCCAGAATCGAACAACGGCCACTGTTCCTCTGACCTAAGCCGGGTGCCTGAAGGTAAGTACAGGTTGTCTGAACCGGTAGGTGTAATTTAGGTAGTAGTGTTTATGTTGCATGATTAATTGTGCATAAATAAAGTACCCTTGTCCTTGAACTAACTAACTGGTGTTTGGCTCTTTGATCGATAGCTGGCTGAACCTTGTGGTGGTATCATTTGATACCTGGCGACTCTGAGCATTAGAATATTGATATCCAAAGGAAGGAGGGCAATCTCACTGACTACCATATTTACAGTAGATAAAGAAAAGGCAACAGGATCCAAATCGTTCATGACTGGATGAGGATCCACAAATGGAACCTGACCAGTCTGACAGTGGATGCCAAAAAGGACCTGCAAAGATGGAACACACTCCCACTCTCCCTCGTGGGGAGAGTGCACACGTTCAAAATGGACGTGCTGCCCAGGTACCTCTTCCTACTTAGATCTATATCCCAAGGTCTTTTTCAACTCATTGGACAAATTAATCATGGCGTTTGCATGGTTGGGGGGGGGGCCGAGAATGCTATGATCCCAAAGAAGGTCCTACAGAAAACAAAGTCCAGGGGAGGGCTGCCCTCCCAAACCTACAATACTACCACTGGGCAGCGGCAGCAGAAAGAGTAATGGATGGATTAAGGAACCAGAAGCCGAGTGGGTGCGCGCGGAGGAGGTTTCCTGCAGAGGGACCTCGCTCCGGGCCCTCGCCACGGTGGCACTCCCATCCCCACTCAAAACGCATTCCAACAGCCCAATGGTGGTAGCCACCCTCCAGACCTGGAACTAACTATGGCAGCAATTTGGCCTGACCGAAATGTCCGACAAATCCTCCATCTGCAACAACCATTGGTTCGTACCAGCCCTCACCGACCCCACCTTTTAAAAAGTGGAGACAGGGTTGGGGGGTTGGGAATACTGACATTTAGGGACCTATACACCCACGGCAAGGTCACAACACTGGACGAACTGTTGGAGAGATTTCAACTAGCTAGTGGCAACGAACCAAGATACCTGCAGCTTAAAAACTTCCTACGGAAGGAGACAAGGACGTTCCCATGACCACCACGACAGACACTACTAGAGGAGTTACTTGACGCAAACATTCTAGGTAAAGGAAACTAGCGACATGTACGAATGACTGGTAGAGAGGGCCAACATTTTGCTGAACGCAACGAGGAGGAACTGGGAGGAAGACTTGGGGCTCAAAATAAGGTGGGGACTCTGGAGTGAAGCACTGCATGGGGTCAACTCCACTTCCACAAGCGCAAGACTCAACCTAACGCAACTAAAAGTGGTACATAGAGTCCCCTTAACAAGAACCCGGATGAGTAGGTTCTTCTTGAGGTGGAGGACTGATGTGAACGGTGCCAAGGAGGCCCGGCCAACCACGCCCACATGTTCTGGTCTAGCCCCAAACTTGCTGGGTACTGGACAGCCTTCTTCGAGGCAATGCCAAAGTGGTAGGGGTGAGGGTGGAGCCGGGCCCAAAAGTGGCGGTCTTCGGGGTATCAGACCAGCCAGATCTCTTCATGGGGAGAAGGATGGACGGCCTTGCCTTTGCATTCCTGATCGCCCGCTGTAGAATCCTGCTCGGCTGGCGGTCAGCAGCACCACCCAAAGCTGCGGACTGGCTGACCGACCTATCTCTCCAAATGGAGAAAATCAAATTTGCCATCCGAGGGTTGGATGATGGCTTCTTCAGAACATGGGAGCTATTCACCCAACTGTTCCGGGACTTGTTTGTGGCCAACAAACATGCTGATAAATAATCAAGTAGCCAAGAGCCAGGGGAAAGTAGCCAAAACATGAGAAAAGAGACGCAAGGAGGGAAAGTCGTGGGTGGTGGGTGGTTGGGTGGTTGGGGGGGGGGGGGGGGGGGGGGAACCAGGACCAGGACCAGTGCAAGAGGGGCTATAATGCACAAATAGTTTTTCTGAATTCAGCACAAACTGATAATTAGATTGGGAGTCTCCTGGTCTGTGAAAAGGACTTATTGCATTCTAGCTTTACTCCTGATTTGTTCAGTGCTAAAGTGTGATATCATGGTTTGTAAAATGAGTCCAGTAAAAAACAAATGAGCAGATGATTTAGATGACCATCTACTGATGACATACTATATGTTATTCAGCTTTGAGTCTGCAATTTTGAAACTGAAATTGCTACCTTTTTGAGAATGAAAATGAATTTTAGCTTGTTTGTTTTTCCTGAATTAATTGACCACAATCATCTTAGGTAAACGATTTGCATCGGGTTCCACTGACAAGAGTATTATAATCTGGACATCTAAACTAGAAGGCATCTTGAAATATACGTGAGTTCCTTTTGTTTCTTTTTCTCCTGAACTGATCGTCGTGAAGCTCTTGAAAGTACTTTTACATCAAAGTGAAAAACAAATTGTGATTCAACAACTGGTGTCATTAAGCCAATTATTGAGTCTCTGTTTACAAATGAACAGAAGAAAATAAAGAAGGAAGTACCACTATCTTTCTCTTAGCATTGCTTGCAGGTCCAGGAGAAATTGGGACAGTAAGTGCGAGGTAGAAACAGGAGCAAAGGACACTTGGTAGGCAAGGGCTGAAGCTCTCTAAGGAACAGTGAGCCCAGGAGTTTAGGGTCAAAACGGGTTGGCGGGAGATGCAAAGAGTAGGAATCTGTGGGTAAATTAGTGGTTATGTTACTGGATTAGTAATCCAGAGGCCAGGATTAATGATCATGGGTTGAGTTCGCAAATCAACATGGCAGTTTGGGACTTTGAACTCAGTTAATTAGATAAATTGATTAAAAAAAGCTAGAATCGATAATGGAGACCACAAAACTATTGTAAAGTCGTTAAAAGATCAATCATCAGATCAAGTCCAAGTTGGGGCAGCACGGTAGCATAGTGTTAGCACAGTTGCTTCACAGCTCCAGGGCCGCAGGTTCGATTGCCGGCTTGGGTCATTGTCTATCCCTCCTGAAGCATCTATTCCCTGGGATATTTAGTTGCTAGTCTTGCCCTTCCCTCAACCAAGTCTCCGTAATAGCAATAACATCATATTCCCAGGTACTAATCCAAGCCCTAAATTCATCTGCCTTACCTGTTACACTTCTCACATTATAACAAGTGCACCTCAGACCACCTGTCCCTTTGCGTTTATCATCTCTTCCCTATCTACTCTTCCCCTTAGTCACATTGAGTTTATTATCTAGTACCTTACTGGCTTTAGTTGCTGCCTCTTTACTGACCTCTAACTTCCTAATCTGGTTCCCATCCCCCTGCCACATTAGTTTAAAACCTCCCCAACAGTGTTAGCAAAAGCATCCCCTAGGATATTGGTTCCAGTCCTGCCCAGGTGTAGACCATCTGATTTGTAATGGTCCCACTGCCTCCAGAACCAGTTCCAATGTCCCAAAAATCTGAACCCCTCCCTCCTGCACCATCTCTCAAGCCACGTATTCATTCTGACTATTCTTGAATTTCTACTCTGACTGTCTCGTGGCCCTGGTAGCAATCCTGAGATTACTATCTTTAAGGTCCTACTTTTTAACTTATCTCCTAACTTCCTAAATTCTGATTGTAGGACCTCGTCCCGTTTTTTTTACCGATATCGTTGTGGCCTATATGCACCACGACAACTGGCTGTTCACCCCTTCAGTATGTCCTGCAACCGATCTGAGACATCCCTGACCGGTGCACCCGGGAGGCAACGTACCATTCGGGAGTCTCGTTTTCGACCACAGAAACGCCTGTCTACTCCCCTTACGATTGAATCCCCTATGACCATAGCCCTGCCAGTCTTTTTCCCGCCCTTCTGGCAGGCAGAGCTAGCCACGGTGCCATGAGCCTGGCTACTACTGCCTACCCCTGGTGAGTCATCTCCCCCAACAGTATCCAAAATGGTATACCTGTTTTGGAGGGTGATGACTGCAGGGGACACCTGCACTGCCTTCCTGCTCTTTCTCTGCCTTTTGGTCACCCATTCCCTGTCTCCCTCACCAATCCTAATCTGCAGTGTGACCAACTCACTGAACGTGCTATCCACGACCTCCTCAGCATCGCGAATGCTCCAAAGTGAGTCCATCCGCAGCTCCAGAGCCATCATGCGGTCTAACAGGAGCTGCAGCTGGACACACCTTCCGCTCATGAAGGAGTCAGGAGCATCAGCGTGTCCCTGAACTCCCACATTGAGCACGAGGAGCATAACACGGGTCTGGGATCTCCTGCCATTTTTACACTTTACCTTAACTGATTACAAATATAATGTCAAATGTCAAATAATGAATATGTGAAAGGAATAAGGATTTTACTTACCAATCACAATACTTACCAACCCACGAAGAGTTAAATTTCTCCCAGCTACTTACCTTCCCGACAGACCCCTGGCCACTGCTCCCGCCGAAAATCTGAAGGCCGCTTCTCCTGCAAGGTAAGTTTTTAAATGGTAAACACACCTTCCCGACAGACCCCTGGCCACTGCTCCCTCCGAAAATCTGAAGGCCGCTTCTCCTGCAAGGTTTGCACTCAGTGCTGAATTTGGTGCTTTTTGAGTGCGATAGTGAGAGTTTGGTGACCAAGGGAGTTAGGTGAGGAGGGAGTAAGGTGCTCCTTTCATTTTGTTTCCGACATTTCCGCAAAGAGTGCGAAGAGAGCCAGGAGTTTACAGGAAGTGTAGCTGACTGGGAGCAGAGTCGGAGGGCGGAGATCTAGTTAGTCCACACAGCAGCGATATTCTGTAAGGTAAGAGGGGATGGAGGCTAGGCCAGTTACATGCTCCTCCTGTAGGATGTGGGTGGTGAGGGATACCACCGGTGTCCCCGCTGACTATACCTGCGGGAAGTGCACCCAACTTCAGCTCCTCAAAGACCGTGTTAGGGAACTGGAGCTGAAGCTGGATGAACTTCGGATCATCCGGGAGGCAGAGGGGGTGATTGAGAAGAGTTACAGGGAGATAACCACACCCAAGGTACAGGACAAGAATAGCTGGGTTACAGTCAGGGGGAAAAAAAACAAACAGGCAGACAGTGCAGGGATCCCTCGTGGCTGTTCCCCTTCAAAACAAGTATACCGTTTTGGATGCTGTTGGGGGGGATGACCTACCGGGGGAAGGCCCTAGCGGCCAGGTCTCTGGCACTGAGTCTGGCTCTGGGGCTCAGAAGGGAAGGGGGGAGAATAGAAAAGCAATAGTTGTAGGAGATTCAATGGTTAGGGGAATAGATAGGAGATTCTGTGGTCGCGAGCGAGACTCCCGGAAGGTATGTGGCCTCCCGGGTGCCAGGGCCAGGGATGTCTCGGATCGTGTCTTCAGGATCCTTAAGGGGGAGGGGGAGCAGTCAGAAGTTGTGGTGCACATTGGTACCAACGACAGAGGTAGGAAAAGGGGTGTGGAGGTAATAAACAAGTTTAGGGAGTTAGGCTGGAAGTTGAAAGCCAGGACAGACAGAGTTGTCATCTCTGGTTTGTTGCTGGTGCCACGTGATAGCGAGGCTAGGAATAGGGAGAGAGTGCAGTTGAACACGTGGCTGCAGGAATGGTGTAGGAGGGAGGGCTTCAGGTATTTGGATAATTGGAGCGCATTCTGGGGAAGGTGGGACCTGTACAAGCAGGACGGGTTGCATCTGAACCAGAGGGGCACCAATATCCTGGGAGGGAGGTTTGCTAGTACTCTTCGGGAGGGTTTAAACTAATTTGGCAGGGGAATGGGAACCGGATTTGTAGTCCAGCAACTAAGGTAGCCGATATTCAGGACGCCAAAGCTTGTAATGAGACAGTGGGGAAGGGAACACTGACAAAGGAGAGTATTTGCAGGCACGGAGATGGGTTGAAGTGTGTATACTTCAACGCAAGAAGCATCAGGAATAAGGTGGGTGAACTTAAGGCATGGATCGGTACTTGGGACTACGATGTGGTGGCCATCACGGAAACTTGGATAGAAGAGGGGCAGAAATGGTTGTTGGAGGTCCCTGGTTATAGATGTTTCAATAAGATTAGGGAGGGTGGTAAAAGAGGTGGGGGGGGGGGTGGCATTATTAATTAGAGATAGTATAACAGCTGCAGAAAGGCAGTTTGAGGAGTATCACCCTATTGAGGTAGTATGGGTTGAAGTCAGAAATAGGAAAGGAGCAGTCACCTTGTTAGGAGTTTTCTATAGGCCCCCCAATAGTAGCAGAGATGTGGAGGAACAGATTGGGAAACAGATTTTGGAAAGGTGCAGAAGTCACAGGGTAGTAGTCATGGGCGACTTTAACTTCCCAAATATTGAGTGGAAACTCTTTAGATCAAATAGTTTGGATGGGGTGGTGTTTGTGCAGTGTGCCCAGGAAGCTTTTCTAACACAGTATGTAGATTGTCCAACCAGAGGAGGGGCAATATTGGATTTAGTACTGGGTAATGAACCAGGGCAAGTGATAGATTTGTTAGTGGGGGAGCATTTTGGAGATAGTGACCACAATTCTGTGACTTTCACTTTAGTAATGGAGAGGGATAGGTACGTGCAACAGGGCAAGGTTTACAATTGGGGGAAGGGTAAATACGATGTTGTCAGACAAGAATTGAAGTGCATAAGTTGGGAACATAGGCTGGCAGGGAAGGACACAAGTGAAATGTGGAACTTGTTCAAGGAACAGGTGCTACGTGTCCTTGATATGTATGTCCCTGTCAGGCAGGGAAGAGATGGTCAAGTGAGGGAACCATGGTTGACAAGAGAGGTTGAATGTCTTGTTAAGAGGAAAAAGGTGACTTATGTAAGGCTGAGGAAACAAGGTTCAGACAGGGCATTGGAGGGATACAAGATAGCCAGGAGGGAACTGAAGAAAGGGATTAGGAGAGCTAAGAGAGGGCATGAACAATCTTTGGCGGGTAGGATCAAGGAAAACCCCAAGGCCTTTTACACATATGTGAGAAATATGAGAATGACTAGAGCGAGGGTAGGTCCGATCAAGGACAGTAGCGGGAGATTGTGTATTGAGTCTGAAGAGATAGGAGAGGTCTTGAATGAGTACTTTTCTTCTGTATTTACAAATGAGAGGGGCGATATTGTTGGAGAGGACAGTGTGAAACAGATTGGTAAGCTCGAGGAAATACTTGTTAGGAAGGAAGATGTGTTGGGCATTTTGAAAAACTTGAGGATAGACAAGTCCCCCGGGCCTGACGGGATATATCCAAGGATTCTATGGGAAGCAAGAGATGAAATTGCAGAGCCGTTGGCAATTATCTTTTCGTCCTCACTGTCAACAGGGGTGGTACCAGGGGATTGGAGAGTGGCGAATGTCGTGTCCCTGTTCAAAAAAGGAACTAGGGATAACCCTGGGAATTACAGGCCAGTTAGTCTTACTTCGGTGGTAGGCAAAGTAATGGAAAGGGTACTGAAGGATAGGATTTCTGAGCATCTGGAAAGACACTGCTTGATTAGGGATAGTCAGCACGGATTTGTGAGGGGTAGGTCTTGCCTTACAAATCTTATTGAATTCTTTGAGGAGGTGACCAAGCATGTGGATGAAGGTAAAGCAGTGGATGTAGTGTACATGGATTTTAGTAAGGCATTTGATAAAGTTCCCCATGGTAGGCTTCTGCACAAAGTAAGGAGGCATGGGATAGTGGGAAATTTGGCCAGTTGGATAAAGAACTGGCTAACCGATAGAAGTCAGAGAGTGGTGGTGGATGGCAAATATTCAGCCTGGATCCCAGTTACCAGTGGTGTACCGCAGAGATCAGTTCTGGGTCCTCTGCTGTTTGTGATTTTCATTAATGACTTGGATGAGGGAGTTGAAGGGTGGGTCAGTAAATTTGCAGACGATACGAAGATTGGTGGAGTTGTGGATAGTAAGGAGGGCTGTTGTCGGCTGCAAAGAGACATAGATAGGATGCAGAGCTGGGCTGAGAAGTGGCAGATGGAGTTTAACCCTGAAAAGTGTGAGGTTGTCCATTTTGGAAGGACAAATATGAATGCGGAATACAGGGTTAACGGTAGAGTTCTTGGCATTGTGGAGGAGCAGAGAGACCTTGGGGTCTATATTCATACATCTTTGAAAGTTGCCACACAAGTGGATAGAGCTGTGAAGAAGGCCTATGGTGTGCTCGCGTTCATTAACAGAGGGATTGAATTTAAGAGCCATGAGGTAATGATGCAGCTGTACAAAACTTTGGTAAGGCCACATTTGGAGTACTGTGTACAGTTCTGGTCGCCTCATTTTAGGAAGGATGTGGAAGCTCTGGAAAAGGTGCAAAGAAGATTTACCAGGATGTTACCTGGAATGGAGAGTAGGTCTTACGAGGAAAGGTTGAGGGTGCTAGGCCTTTTCTCATTAGAGCGGAGAAGGATGAGGGGCGACTTGATAGAGGTTTATAAGATGATCAGGGGAATAGATAGAGTAGACAGTCAGAGACTTTTTCCCCATTACAACACCATTACAAGGGGACATAAATTTAAGGTGAAAGGTGGAAGATATAGGAGGGATATCAGAGGTAGGTTCTTTACCCAGAGAGTAGTGGGGGCATGGAATGCACTGCCTGTGGAAGTAGTTGAGTCGGAAACATTAGGGACCTTCAAGCAGCTGTTGGATAGGTACATGGATTACGGGAAAATGATATAGTGTAGATTTATTTGTTCTTAAGGGCAGCACGGTAGCATTGTGGATAGCACAATTGCTTCACAGATCCATGGTCCCAGGTTCGATTCCAGCTTGGGTCATTGTCTGTGCGGAGTCTGCACGTCCTCCCCGTGTCTGCGTGGGTTTCCTCCGGGTGCTCCGGTTTCCTCCCACAGTCCAAAGATGTGCGTGTTAGGTGAATTGGCCAATGATAAATTGCCCTTAATGTCCAAATTGCCCTTGGTGTTGGGTGGAGGTGTTGAGTTTGGGTAGGGTGCTCTTTCCAAGGGCCGAATGGCCTCCTTCTGCACTGTAAATTCAATGATAATCTATGATTAATCTAGGACAAAGGTTCGGCACAACATCGTGGGCCGAAGGGCCTGTTCTGTGCTGTATTTTCTATGTTCTATGTAAGTTTTTAAAGGGTAAACTTACTTTCCTGACAGACCCATGGCCACTGCTCCCGCCGAAAATCTGAAGCTATAACTTGCGGATAATAGAAAAAGAAAAGAGAGAGCTTACCTGCTATTCACTCACCCCTTTAGGTTAGAGGAGGTGGGAGACACTACAAGTGTAGGGTCTCGGGTTTAGCAACGGCCCAACTTAAATAGAGGTAAAAATCAAACACATAAGCACCTACCTGAATCCCAAGCTGCACTCCGGCTCCCTCTATCTCTCCCGCTCCCGGAAATGAAGGCCACTGGAACCTGGGGGCAAGTTTAAACACCTACCTGAATCCCAAGATGCACTCCGGCTCTCTCCCTCTCTCCCGCTCCCGGAATTGAAGGCCGCTGGAACCTGGGGGCAAGTTTAAACCTTCCTGAATCCCAAACTGCACTCGCTGCACTTCGGCTCCCTCTCTCTCGCCCGCTCCCGGAAGTGAAGGCCGCTGGAACCTGGGGGCAAGTTTAAACACCTACCTGAATCCCTGTCTGATAAGACAGAGAACAATACGTTCTCAGTGCTGAATACACTGGAATTCAATGGTTAATTCATTGTATGGGACACTGACTGAATTCCAACAGTCAAGACACTTTTAATATTTTTTGCCTATTAGCTATATGCATTGAACTAGCCCCTACAAGAATAAAACTATGAATAAAATTATACACTATCAGATGTGCTGGGATGCTTGTGGAGCCTCCTGCTCCACTGAGTTCTTTAATTGTTCCCCACCATTCACGGCTGGATTTGGAAGGACTGCAGACCTTATACCTCATCCATTGATTGTGGGATCACTTAGCTCTGCCTATCATTTGCTCCTTTTGCTGTTTGGCACGCAAACAGCGCTGTGTTGTAGTTGCACCAAGGTGGCACCTTATTTTTAGGTATGTCTGGTGCTGTTTCTGGCATGCCGTCCAGCACTCTTCATTGAAACAAGGTTGACCCCTAGCTTGGTAGCAATGTTAGAGTGCGGGTTATAAAGATTGTGTTGGTGAGTACAATTCTACTGTTGCTGGTTGCCCAAGGTGCCTCATGGATGCCCAGTCTTGAGCTGCTAGATCTGTTTGAAGTCTATTCCATTTAGCACGGTGGTAGTGCCACACAACATGATGGGGAGTACCCTCAACATGAAGACAGGAATTTGTCTCCACAAGGACTGTGTCATTCCTACCGAAACTGTCATGTACAGATGCATCTGATGCAGGCAGGTTGGTGAGGATGAGATCAAGTATGTTTTTCTCTATTGGTTCCCTAACCTCTGCATATACCTTGTAACTACAAAGCTGAGAAAATAAATATTTTCATTTGGAATTTCCATTTTGCGGAGGTGTCTTCAGACCAATCTGCATCCAACAACCTGCTATGAAACCTCTGCTCATAATTTGCCAAATTTGCTGTGACAAATTTCTGTATAACAGCTGAGACAATTTACAACATTCTAAATCAAAGAACCCACAGCATTCTTAAAGAAAAGTTAATTTGCCCTATCTCCCAATGTAAATAGATGAATCCAAACAATTCCAAGATCCAGATCCAGATTCGTACCTTCTCCAAAAATAATCAGCTCTTCCTTGGGCCGCACCCGATCTGTGGATCAGGTTTAATGATCCAAGATGGCGTGGGAGCATGGCGATTTTCTGCAAGCTCTCTCCCCCGTAACCTTTTCTTTTATCTCCTATCAGCGTTCTGACCTACTAAAAACTATTTTCCTCCTCTTATATAATTATGAACAATGTTACGCCCTGTGCTGCTCTTGCCCATGTATTTGCTTTGTTTGGCTCCTTGTTCTGTACTGTAACCAATCACTGTTTGCCGATGTACCATTTGTCAATGTCCTCAGTTGATTATTCTTTTGTCTACTATGTACGTACTGTGTACGTTCCCTCGGCCGCAGAAAAATACTTTTCACTGTACTTCGGCACATGTGACAATAAATCAAATCATTCAAATCAATTAATCAAATCAATCAATCATTGAAACCAGTCAATTAGTTTTTGAGATCTATTGTTTACAGAGTAACGAACAACAAACTGGGAGTAAAACAATACTGGGCAGCACGGTAGCATTGTGGATAGCACAATTGCTTCACAGCTCCAGGGTCCCAGGTTCGATTCGATTCCGGCTTGGGTCACTGTCTGTGCGGAGTCTGCACATCCTCCCCGTGTGTGCGTGGGTTTCCTCCAGGTGCTCCGGTTTCCTCCCACAGTCCAAAGATGTGCAGGTTAGGTGGATTGGCCATGATAAATTGCCCTTAGTGTCCAAAATTGCCCTTAGTGTTGGGTGGGGTTACTGGTTATGGGGATAGGGTGGAGGTGTTGACCTTGGGTGGGGTGCTCTTTCCAAGAGCCGGTGCAGACTCGATGGGCCGAATGGCCTCCTGCACTGTAAATTATATGATAATACCTCGGCCATCTTCATTGGCGGAGGCAATAGTAAATTGCGTAGTATACAGACCACATTATATGAGCTGGTAAAACTATGACATTGTGTTACATGGATATAATGTAATTTTAAATTAGTAAAACTCCACACTTACTGTATTAAAAACAGAAAATACTGGAAATGATCAGGTTAGGAAGCATCTGTGGAGAGAGAGATAGAGTTAACGTTTCAAGTTTGTCAGAACTGGCGAAGTACCTAATATCTGTTTTTGATCTAACTTGGAATAACTAAGCATTTTTTTGTTCCTTTATTCCAAAATACAGACATAATGATTCCATTCAGTGCATTGCGTACAACCCAGTCACTCACCAACTGGCTTCCTGTTCCTCCAGTGACTTTGGTAATTTGATCTTTTAATATGTTTAAAAATCAAAAATTTAGTTGGATTAGTGTTTTTATTGCTTGTTATTATTTACTTCAATTGTACATATGGGACGCGATTCAATGGCTTCATCGTGCCAGAACTGGTGTGAGGACGTTTAAGTACTGTTGTCGGGTTACTATGCCACCCTCAGACTGAGTTGTCGTAGTGGGCAATTTGTCAAAACCCTAAACCTCAGGCCTTTATTGTCCAATACTCCCTGCCATCCCACCTTGTCCAATACTCCCTGCCATCCCACCTTGTCCAATACTCCCTGCCATCCCACCTTGTCCAATACTCCCTGCCATCCCACCTTGTCCAATACTCCCTGCTATCCCACCTTGTCCAATACTCCCTGCTATCCCACCTTGTCCGATGCTCCCTGCCACCCTTGTCCAATACTCCCTGCCATCCCACCTTATCCAATACTCCCTTCCATCCCACCTTGTCCAATACTCCCTGCCACCCTTGTCCAATACTCCCTGCCATCCCACCTTGTCCAGTACTCCCTGCCATCCCACCTTGTCCAATACTCCCTGCCACCCTTGTCCAATACTCCCTGCCATTCCACCATGTCCAATACTCCCTGCCATCTCACCTTGTCCAATACTCCCTGCCATCCCACCTTGTCCAATACTCCCTGCCACCCTTGTCCAATACTCCCTGCCATCCCACCTTGTCCAATACTCCCTGCCATCCCACTGTCTGGTGACTTTATAAAAAAAAAAATTGAAGGTCCTTACCTGTGGTATTGCACTCCTGACACCAACTGTTAGACTCGGAAAAGTAGTCAAGGATCAAGTTCAGCAGCTTCATTGAAGATCTTATACAATCAAGAGAAGAGCATTTGCCTATCCTTCACTCAAGAAGTCAGCCAAACCCATCTCGGCTTACAAGCATGAGCGCAGAGGTTATATACATTTCAGACCCTCTTTACCACTCCTCATTACCCCTCCCACTCTTCTGTATCCTTGCCTTTTCCTAGCATGTAATGTTTATTCAAGACCCTCAGAGGTTTGCATGATAGCATTATTACACCAAATGTTCGAGGAGTCTCCTGTGACCGAGAACTGATAACAGATCACATACTCGATATCTTGGCTCCTTCATCCTATTGGGGAGGAATTTATGGCTGCCAGCCCCCCATAACAGGCTGATGCCAGCGACCTAGATTCCTAAAGCAACAAACCTTAGTTTTCCATACAGCTATATTGTTATGAGGCCTCAGCCGGTTTGACTGCAGGCCTTAGAAGCTGGATTGGATTAGATTTGTTTATTGTCACGTGTACTGAGGTACAGTGAAAAGTATTTTTCTGCAAGCATCTCAAACTGATCATTTAGTACATGAAAAGAAAATACGTAATGGGGCAACACAATGTAAACACATAAAGACCGGCATCGGATGAAGCATACAGGGTGTAGTGTTAATGAAGTCAGTCCATAAGAGGGTCATTTAGGAGTCTGGTAACAGCGGGGAAGAAGCTTTTTTTGAATCTGTTTGTGCGTGTTCTCAGACTTTTGTATCACCTGCCCGATGGAAGAAGTTGGAAGAGTGAGTAAACCAGGTGGGAGGTGTTGCCTTTTCTGTGGCTCTGCTGTAAATATGGTAGTCAGTGAGGTTGCCCTCCTTCCTTTGGATATCAATATTTTAATGCTCAGAGTCTCCAGGTATCAAATGATACCACTACTAGGTTCAACCAGCTATCGATCAAAGAGCCAAACACCAGTTAGTTAGTTCAAGGTCAAGGGTACTTTATTTACACACACAATTAATCATGCAACATTAACACAACTAGTTAAACTACACCTATCGACTAAGATAACCTGTACTTAACTTCAGGCACCCGGCTTAGGTCAGAGGAACAGTGGCTGTTGTTCGATTCTGGATCTATCGGGTCTGTAGGAGTAACTGCTGCTCAGCTAGGCTCATCCGTCTGGTAGCGGGCGTTGAACTTGGACTTGCTTCTGGTGGTGCTGCAATTGGAGATGGTCGTTGCCGGGGCGCCAGGTCCAAAAGAGGACGAACGCATGGTGGTCTCTCTTCTTGTGCTTGGGGGTTTTCGCGCTCTTTTGGGTGGTCCTTCAGTTTGGACCCCACTAATTGGGTGATCCCTGATCACTATGTTCAATTTCGAACCAATAAATGGGCGGGTGCCTGAATGGGCGTGTCCCAAGCGGTCACTGACCCTGTTGTTTACGCTTCCCTAGCACAGGGAGTGGCGTTGGAATGTCTGGGACTGTATCAGTCGCTCAAGTACCAGTCCTTTGTCTGGCGGAGATGGGCCATCAAATGCTAATCGGTCCATCAAAATGCTAATTGGGCGGGGCTTCGATACCGTCTGGATTCCTCACTTGCAAATATACATTTCAGGCTCTGAGCCTGCCTGAATCTGGCTTTGTCCATTTTACCCGACATGCTTTGCGAGCTTCTCTGTTCCTGGTTATAAGTGCCCATCCCAGATGGCTACACTGGGGTCTTTGATTATGCTGCCTGCTTTCCCAAGGCAGCGGGAGGTGTAGATAGAGTCAATGGATGGGAGGCGTGTTTGTGTGATGAACTGGGCTGTGTTCACGACTCTCTGAAGTTTTTTGCGGTCTTGGGCTGAGCAGTTGCCATACCAGGCTGTGATGCAGCCAGATAGGATGCTTTCTATGGTGCATCTTTAAAAGTTGGTAAGGGTCCGTGTGGACATGCCGAATTTCCTTAGTTTCCTGAGGAGGTAAAGGTGCTGTTGTGCTTTCTTGGTGGTAGCGTCAATGTGGGTCGACCAGGACAGATTTCTTTGTGATGTGCACACCTAGGAATTTGAAGCTGTCAACCATCTCCACCTCTGCACCATTGATGCAGACAGGGATGTGTACAATACTTTGCTTCCTGAAGTCAATGGCCAGCTCTTTAGTTTTCTGGCATTGAGGGATAGATTGTTATTGTTACACCACTCCACTAGGTTTACCCTCCTGTATTCTGACTCGTTGTTGTTCGAGATCCGACCCGCTATGGTCGTGTCATCAGCAAACTTGTAGATGGAGTTGGAACCAAATTTTGCCGCCCTGTTTGAGCTGCCAGTTAGAGGGGGTGAGGGGGGAGGGGGGCTCCCCGGCGGCCTCACCAAGGTTGGGTGGGTGATGGGGGTCACAAACCGGGTGGGGAGGAAGCACAGCTGGTCAAAACAGTGCCCCGATCTACGAGGAGACTTTCTGCTCGTGAGCTGAAAGTGCGGCCTCAGCGGAGAGAATCCTCTGGAGACAAAAAAAATGGCTAAGTGCCATTGAATAGCAGGGTACTTCTCCGGGCCTGTGCCATTCAGCGGACTTTAACGCAATCCCGCTGAATTGCTCCCTTGTTGCTGGTCAAGGATCTTTGGTACCTCTCCCTGCTATTGCTGGCAGGCAGACCTGAGCAGGGAGTGCATGTGGGCATGGATCTAAAACCAACAACTCGGGAAAGAATTCTTTATTTCTGGATCCTCTTCATTGGATTGGATTGGATTTTGTTTTTTGTCACGTGTACCAAGGTACAGTGAAAAATATTTTTCCTCAAGCAGCTCAACAGATCATTAAGTACATGAAAAGGAAAGGAAATACATAATAGGCAACACAAGGTACAAAATGTAACTACATCGCATCGGCATCGGGTGAAGCATACGGGGGTGGCGTGTTAATGAGGTCAGTCCATAAGAGGGCCATTTAGGAGTCTGGTAACAGCGGGGAAGAAGCTGTTTTTGAGTCTGTTAACTTCATTAGAGTTCTAACAGGAGATTTGGGATGGATTTTACTGGTCTTGAAGGTGGTGAATACAGGAAAAGTAGGTGGGATGAGTGCATGTCCACAAGAGAGGCTGCCTGATTTTCCATCCATTTACATTAATGGAAAGGAAATTGGGTCTGCATTCATTTTCCCAACCTCTCTCTGAACTCTTTGAATTACTAATTGAAATTGATAACTTCTCACTAATTTTCCAACTGAAGTAAAAACCTTTCCTTGTTCACCCTAACAAAACCCTTAACAGTTTTAAAATTTGTATTGAATTTTCTTTTAGACTTCACTGATTCAGTGGGAATCGTCCCAGTATCTTTAGCCTCCATTCATAACATGCAACAATTTTTACTACATTAAAGGTCCAATATAAATACAATATAATTTAATTGGAACATTATAAAGCAAAATTAGACATCGAATAACGGACATCGAGCCACATAAGGCGATCTTAGAGCAGTTGGCCAAAAACCGGGTCAAATAGGAGTTTTGAGGACTGTCTTAAAAGAAGAAAGAGAGAACAAACAAACAAACAAAGAACAAAGAAATGTACAGCACAGGAACAGGCCCTTCGGCCCTCCAAGCCCGTGCCGACCATACTGCCCGACTAAACTACAATCTTCTACACTTCCTGGGTCCGTATCCTTCTATTCCCATCCTATTCATATATTTGTCAAGATGCCCCTTGAATGTCCCTATCGTCCTTGCTTCCACTACCTCCTCCGGTAGTGAGTTCCAGGCACCCACTACCCTCTGCGTAAAAAACTTGCCTCGTACATCTACTCTAAACCTTGCCCCTCTCACCTTAAACCTATGCCCCCTAGTAATTGACCCCTCTACCCTGGGGAAAAGCCTCTGACTATCCACTCTGTCTATGCCCCTCATAATTTTGTATACCTCTATCAGGTCGCCCCTCAACCTCCTTCGTTCCAGTGAGAACAAACCGAGTTTATTCAATCGCTCCTCATAGCTTATGCCCTCCATACCAGGCAACATTCTGGTAAATCTCTTCTGCACCCTCTCTAAAACCTCCACATCCTTCTGGTAGTGTGGCGACCAGAATTGAACACTATACTCCAAATGTGGCCTAACTCAGGTTCTATATAGCTGCAACACGACCTGCCACTTCTTATACTCAATGCCCCAGCCAATGAAGGCAAGCATGCCGTATGCCTTCTTGACCACCTTCTCCACCTGTGTTGCCCCTTTCAGTGACCTATGGACCTGTACACCTAGATCTCTCTGACTTTAAATACTCTTGAGGGTTCGACCATTCACTGTATATTCCCTACCTGCATTAGACCTTCCAAAATGCATTAGCTCACATTTGTCCGGATTAAACTCCATCTGCCATCTCTCCGCCCAAGTCTCCAAACAATCTAAATCCTGCTGTATCCTCTGACAGCCCTCATCGTTATCCGCAATTCCACTAACCTTTGTGACGTCTGCAAACTTACTAATCAGACCAGTTACATTTTCCTCCAAATCATTTATATATACTACAAACAGCAAAGGTCCCAGCACTGATCCCTGCGGAACACCACTGGTCACAGCCCTCCAATTAGAAAAGCATCCTTCCATTGCTACTCTCTGCCTTCTATGACCTAGCCAGTTCTGTATCCACCTTGCCAGCTCACCCCTGATCCCGTGTGACTTCACCTTTTGTACTACTCTACCATGATGGACCTTGTCAAAGGCCTTACTGAAGTCCATATAGACAACATCCACTGCCCTACCTGCATCAATCATCTTTGTGACCTCCTCGAAAAACTCTATCAAGGTAGTGAGACACGACCTCCCCTTCACAAAACCATGCTGCCTCTCACTAATACGTCCATTTGCTTCCAAATAGGAGTACATCCTGTCTCGAAGAATTCTCTCCAGTAATTTCCCTACCACTGACGAAAGGCGCACCGGCCTGTAGTTCCCTGGATTATCCTTGCTACCCTTCTTAAACAGAGGAACAACATTGGCTATTCTCCAGTCCTCTGGGACATCACCTGAAGACAGTGAGGATCCAAAGTTTTCTGTCAAGGCCTCAGCAATTTCCTCTCCAGCCTCCTTCAGTATTCTGGGGTAGATCCCATCAGGCCCTGGGGACTTATCTACCTTAATATTTTTTAAGACGCCCAACACCTCGTCTTTTTGGATCTCAATGTGACACAGGCTACCGACACACCCTTCTCCAGACTCAACATCTACCAAATCCTTCTCTTTGGTGAAAACTGATGCAAAGTATTCATTTAGTACCTCGCTTATTTCCTCTCGCTCCACACATAGATTCCCTTGTCTATCCTTCAGTGGGCAAACCCTTTCCCTGGCTACCCTCTTGCTTTTTATGTACGTGTAAAAAGCCTTGGGATTTTCCTTAACCCTATTTGCCAATGACTTTTCGTGACCCCTTCTAGCCCTCCTGACTCCTTGCTTAAGTTCCTTCCTACTTTCCTTATATTCCACACAGGCTTCGTCTGTTCCCAGCCTTTTAGCCCTGACAAATGCCTCCTTTTTCTTTTTGACGAGCCCTACAATATCTCTCGTTATCCAAGGTTCCCGAAAATTGCCGTATTTATCCTTCTTCCTCACAGGAACATGCCGGTCCTGAATTCCTTTCAACTGACACTTGAAAGCCTCCCACATGTCAGATGTTGATTTGCTCTCAAACATCCGCCGCCAATCTAGGTTCTTCAGTTCCCGCCTAATATTGTTATAATTAGCCTTCCCCCAATTTAGCACATTCACCCTAGGACCACTCTTATCCTTGTCCACCAGCACTTTAAAACTTACTGAATTGTGGTCACTGTTCCCGAAATGCTCCCCTACTGAAACTTCTGCCACCTGGCCGGGCTCATTCCCCAATACCAGGTCCAGTACCGCCCCTTCCCTAGTTGGACTGTCTACATATTGTTTTAAGAAGCCCTCCTGGATGCTCCTTACAAACGCTGCCCCATCTAAGCCCCTGGCACTAAGTGAGTCCCAGTCAATATTGGGGAAGTTGAAGTCTCCCATCACCACAATCCTGTTGTTTTTACTCTTTTCCAAAATCTGTCTACCTATCTGCTCCTCTATCTCCCGCTGGCTGTTGGGAGGCCTGTAGTAAACCCCCAACATTGTGACTGCACCCTTCTTATTTCTGATCTCTACCCATATAGCCTCACTGCCCTCTGAGGTGTCCTCCCGTAGTACAGCTGTGATATCCTCCCTAACCAGTAGCGCAACTCCGCCACCCCTTTTACATCCCCCTCTATCCCGCCTGAAACATCTAAATCCTGGAATGTTTAGCTGTCTCTGTAATGACAACAACATCATAGTTCCAAGTACTAATACAAGCTCTAAGTTCATCTGCCTTACCCGTAATACTTCTTGCATTAAAACATAATGCATAAAACATAAATTAAAACATTGAACGTCTGAGGATCCTGGGATTATATTAATTGGAGTTTAGGAGGTTGAGGGGAGATCTAATAGAAACTTACAAGATAATGAATGGCTTAGATAGGGTGGATGTAGGGAAGTTGTTTCCATTAGCAGGGGAGACTAGGACCCAGGGGCACAGCCTTAGAATAAAAGGGAGTCACTTTCGAACAGAGATGAGGAGAAATTTCTTCAGCCAGAGAGTGGTGGGTCTGTGGAATTCGTTGCCACAGAGGGCGGTGGAGGCCGGGACGTTGAGTGTCTTTAAGACAGAAGTTGATAAATTCTTGATTTCTCAAGGAATTAAGGGCTATGGAGAGAGAGCGGGTAAATGGAGTTGAAATCAGCCATGATTGAATGGTGGAGTGGACTCGATGGGCCGAATGGCCTTACTTCCACTCCTATGTCTTATGGTATATGCACTTCAGGCCACCAGACCCGCTGTGTTCAGCAACTCCTCCCTGTCTGCTCTGCGTCAGAGCCACACTGTCCCTATTCCCTAGTTCTCCCTCAATGCTCTCACCTTCTGGCCTATTGCTCCGGTGCCCACCCTTGTCCACAAAAGGTTGTCGGTATAGCCCCAGCAATTGCAAACCAGCCATTTTAACATCAGTGATGGGCAAGCTGATGGAAACAATTATTCAGGATAAAATTGTTGGTCACATGGAAAAATGGGGGTTGATCAGGAAGAACCAGCATGGATTTCTAAAAGTGAAATCGTGTTTAGCCAACTTGCTGGAGTTTTTTGAGGAGGTAACAAAAAGAGTAGATGAGGGTAATGCTGTTAATGTGGTATACATGGACTTTCAAAGGGCATTCAGTGCCACACAACAGACGTGTGAGAAAAGGTGTAGCTCATGGAATAAAAGGGACAATAGCAAGATGGATACAAAATTGGCTCAATAATAGGAAGCAGTGAGTCAGTGGATATTTTTCAGGTCGGAGGAAGGTTTGCAGTGGTATTGGGACACTTGCTTTTCCTGATATATATTATTTTTAAATGTATTTTATCACAAACATATATCAAAACAGGCTACAGTAAACAAACACCCCAGGAAACATGCTTCCCAACAATCAACTATACAGTCTGTACAGATTTATCCCCTTTTACACCCCCTCCCCCCCATGACGAACAGCCCCTCAAACACGGTCACAAACATCCCCCACCTTTCCTCAAACCCCCCCTGAAGTGCCCCATAACTCATACTTTATCTTCTTTCCTGATTTTTTTACTGATCTAAATCATGGTGTGTCGGAGAAAATTTCGAAATTTGCAGTTGATACAAAACTAGGGAGTATTGTAAACTGTGAGGAGGACAGTGTAGAACTTCAAAAGGACATAGACAAATTGGTGAAGTGGGCAGATAGGTGGCAGATGAAATTCAATGTGAAGAAGTGCAAGGAGGTGTATTTTGGTGGGAAGAATATGGAGAGATAATATAAAGTAAGGAGTAAAATTCTTAAGTGGGTGAAGGAGCAGAGGGACCTGGGTGTTTATGTGCAGAGATCATTGAAGGTAGCAAGGCAGGTGGAGAAAGAAGTTAATTAATCATATAGTATCCTGGGCTTTATTAAAGGGGCATCAGGTACAAGAGCAAGAAAATTATGCTGAACCTATACAAGCCACTAGTTCGACCTCAGATGGAGTATTGTGTCAGATGGAGTATTGTGTACAGTTCTGGGCTCAACACTTTAGGAAGGATGTGAACACATTGGAGAGAATGCAGAAGAAGCTCACAAGAATGTTTCCAGGGATGGGAAACTTCAGTTATGAGGATAGATTGGTGAGGTTGGAACTGTCTCCTTAGAGAGAAGAAGGTTAAGAGGAGATTTGATAGAGATGTTCAAAATCATGCGGGGGCTGGAGAGGGAGAAACTGTTTCTGCTCATAAAAAGATCATGAATGAGAGGGCACAGGTTTAAAGTGATTCGTAAAGAAGCAACTATGATGTGAGAATTTTTTTTTCACACACTGAGTGGTTGGGGTCTGGAACGTGCTGCTTGGAAGTGTGGAGGCAGGTTCAATCGGAATGGGAGAATCATACCTGGCCTGAGGCAGGTTAAATTGAGGTATTCAAGAGGGTATTAGATGATTATTTGGTTAGAAATAATGTTCAGGAAAAACTGGAAAAGGAGGGGGGGGGGGTATACCAGGGTGGCTGTGCGGTGAATGGGGGGTGTTTGGTGGGGGGGTGTAGGGAGGGAGGGGTTTGTTTCCTGTTGCCACGGTTATGCTCGTTTGGAGAGCTGGTGCATACACTGTGGCCCGAATGGCCGCCTTCTGTGCTGTAACAATTCAGTGATTCTTTGATTTTAATCCCACTCTCCAGCACCTGATCCATAGCCTTGCAACTTAAAGCACTTTAGATGCAGATCCAGGTACCTTTTAAATGAGTGTTTTCACCTCAGCCACCAAGTTAGGCAGTGAACTCCAGATGTCACCACCCTCTGGCTGACAGGATTTTCCCTCCTGTCCCCTCTAATCCCTCTACCAATCATATTAAATCTCTGTCCCTTGGTAATTGGCCCCTCAGCTAGCAGAAACAAGTCTTTCCTATCTAGGCCCTATCATAATTCTGTACACCTTAATCCTGTCCCCCCTCAGTACCCTCTGCTCGAAGGAAAACAACCCCAGCCTACACAATTTCTCCTCATAGCCGCAATACTCAAGCCCTGGTAACATTCTCGTAATTCTCCTCTACACTCTCTCCAGAACAATGGTGTCCTTCCTTTAAAGTGGTGACCACACAACTGTGCACAACATTCTAGCTGTTTTATACAGTTCCATCATTACATTCCTACTTTTGTATTTAATACCTTACCTAATAAAGGAAAGCATTCCATATGCTTTCTTAACCACCGTGTCCACCAATCCAGCAGTAATCATTGACTTTCCTAATCTCTGGCTGTTTTTCTGGACTTGATTCCCTGTTAAATTATATTAAAACTTCTCTGTGCTTCTTTCAGCATCCTCTGAAGTTCCACCTGATGCGACCTCCTCATGCAGCCAACCAAATTACCCCATTCCATTCTCTCCTTGCCCATCATAGAATCATCGAATTTACGGTGCAGAGGAGGCCATTCAGCCCCTCGAGTCTGCACCGGCCCTTGGAAAGACCACCCCACTTAAGCCCACACCTCCACCCTATCCCCGTAAACCAGTAACCTCACCTAATCTAAAGGCAATTTAGCATGGCCAATCCACCTAACCTGCACATTTTGGACTGTGGGAGGAAACCGGAGCACCCTGAGGGAACCCACGCAGACACGTGGAGAACGTGCAGACTCCGCACAGACAGTGACCCAAGCCGGGAATCGAACCTGGGACCCTGGTGCTGTGAAGCAATGGTGCTAACCACTGTGCTACCATGCCGCCCACTGTCCAGTGAGCTTGCCAGGGTCTAATCTTGCCAGTGCAGTTCGCTACAGTGCAGAAGGAGGCCATTCAGTCCACCGACCTTTCGAAAGAGCACTCTACCCATGCCCATGGTATAAAATCCTGTATTAAATGTTCTGACCAATGAAACCTAGCATGCTGAATGCCTTCTCCACCACCCTGTCCACCTGCGACTCCATTTCAAGGAGCTATGAATCTGTACTCCTAGATCTCTGTGTTCTGTAACTGTCGCCAACTCCATACCATTAACTGAGTAGGTCCTGCCCCGATTCGATCTACAAAAATGCATCGCCTCCCATTTATCTAAATTAAACTCCATCTGCCATTCATCGATCCAGTAACCCAATTGATCAAGATCCCGTTGCCAACCTAGACAACCTTTTTCACTGTCCACTATGCCACCAATCTTGGTGTCAGCTGCACTGATCCCTGAGGCACACCGCTGGTCATAGGCCTCCAGTTTGAAAGAACAAAAATCATGGCCGCCATCTCTGGTAGAACCTCCCCACCGAGCCTCTGATGGTATACTTGACTTTCTCCAGACGCAAGACCGTTATCAACTCTTCCATCCAGCCCGATGCCTTGGGTGGAGAGGGGGATCTCCAGTAGAGCAATATTCGCCTCCAGGCTATTAAGGAAGCGAAGACAAGAACATCCGCCCTCACAAGCGCGGGAGAGGAGCGGGAGATTTAAAAGCGGGAGAGGAGCCGGAGATTTAAAAGCGGTAGAGGAGCGGGAGATTTAAAAGCGCGGGAGAGGAGCCGGAGATTTAAAAGCGAGAAAGGAGCAGGAGATTTAAAAGCGGGAGAGGAGCCGGAGATTTAAAAGCGCGGGAGAGGAGCCAGAGATTTAAAAGCGCGGGACAGGAGCCGGAGATTTGAAAGCACGGGACAGGAGCCAGAGATTTAAAAGCGGGAGAGGAGCAGGAGATTTAAAAGCGCGGGAGAGGAGCCGGAGATGTGCTGTATGAATACAGATTATTGTTATTAATGCTTCTGCATTTATACTTTCACAAACTTGAGTATTTAAAGCCCTAGGTGACTTGGTTCACCCAGATACGCCATAGAATTACATCAAATATACAGGCAGAAGCAGACCATTCAGTGCTGTTGGTGTTTCTGCTCTGCTCAAGTCTCCTGCCCCTTCTCCAACTCAACCAGCATAGATCTTGAATGAATGAAAATGAAAATTGCTTATTGTCACAAGTAGGCTTTAAATGAAGTTACTGTGAAAAGCCCCTAGTCGCCACATTCTTGCGCCTGTTCAGGGAGGCTGGTACGGGAATTGAACCATGCTGCTGGCCTGCCTTGGTTTGCTTTCAAAGCCAGTGATTTAGCCCTGTGCTAAACCAGCCACCTTCTCCCATATGTTAATCTAGCCACACTGTAAACATATCTGTACTTTTTGCCGGAATCACTTCCTGTTGGAGCAATTCCCACACTCTCAACACTGCATGTGAAAAAGTTTTCTCTGAATTCCCTATTTGGTTCCTTGCTGTCTATCTTAGACTGATAGCCTTTAGTTTTGCTCTTATCTACACTCTCTTTGTGACTAGCCTATCAAAATCTCCCATAATTTTAAAGCTCTCTAGAAGACCTCCCCTCAGTCTTTTCAAGAGAAAAGAGACCTAGCCCACCCTGTGGTGTTGGGTGTTCTGACACACAGATGAGCCAACACGGTTGTATATGGTACAACGCTATTTTATTTAAACTTACTATGTACAGTTTTGTCTTGACACTCTGCACGTGGGGATTCCCTGTTTGTGATTTTGTAACAGCTCTTCTCCGTGTCTTTGTCCCCAGACCTACTGACCACCAGGTGTCGTGCTCGTGCTTTTTATGTGGTTGGTGTTCTTGTGTGTGATTGGTTGTGGTGTTGTGTGCTCTGATTTGCCTGTTGGTGTGTCCATCATGATGTGTGTGTTTGAATATCATGACACACCCATCCTTTCCTCATGTGTATAACCTCACAGTTCTGGTCTCATAGAATCCTTACAGTGCAGAAGGAGGCCTTTCAGCATCCTTGGAAATCCTTTCTGGAGATTCTCCAGAGTGTCTATTCTTCCTTTTTTTTTAAACAAACATTTTATTGAATTATCAAATATAAACAGTAATATATATATAGCCAAAAATATACACACAATATAACATTTAGAATCAACCAAATACTAACCAACCCCTCATTATTCCCCCCCCCCCCCCCTCCAACCTCTAACATGTCTAGGTCATAATAGGTCATACAGGTTATACAGGTTTACAGCATGGAAACAAGCCCTTCGGGCCAACTTGTCCATGCCACACAGTTTTTTTTTTTACCACTGAGCTAGTCACAATTGCCTGCATTTGGCCCATATCCCTCGACCCATTTTACCCATATAACTGTCTAAATGCTTTTTAAAAGAGCCGGAGATTTAAAAGCGAGAGAGGAGAGGAGCAGGAGATTTAAAAGCGCGGGAGAGGAGCCGGAGATTTAAAAGCACGGGAGAGAAGCCGGAGATTTAAAAGCGCGGGAGAGGAGCAGGAGATTTAAAAGCGCGGGAGAGGAGCCGGAGATTTAAAAGCACGGGAGAGGAGCCAGAGATTTAAAAGCGCGGGACAGGAGCCAGAGATTTAAAAGCAGGAGAGGAGCAGGAGATTTAAAAGCGTGGGAGAGGAGCCGGAGATTTAAAAGCGCGGGACAGGAACCAGAGATTTAAAAGCGGGAGAGGAGCAGGAGATTTAAAAGCGCGGGAGAGGAGCCGGAGATTTAAAAGCGGGAGAGGAGCCGGAGATTTAAAAGCGGGAGAGGAGCCGGAGATTTGAAAGCACGGGAGAGGAGCTGGAGAATTAAAAGCGCGGGAGAGGAGCCGGAGATTTAAAAGCGCGGGACAGGAGCCAGAGATTTAAAAGCGAGAGAGGAGCAGGAGATTTAAAAGCGCGGGAGAGGAGCCGGAGATTTAAAAGCGGGAGAGGAGCCGGAGATTTGAAAGCACGGGAGAGGAGCTGGAGAATTAAAAGCGCGGGAGGGGAGCCGGAAATTTAAAAGCGGGAGAGGAGCGGGAGATTTAAAAGCGCGGGAGAGGAGCCGGAGATTTAAAAGCGAAAGAGGAGAGGAGCAGGAGATTTAAAAGCGCGGGAGAGGAGCCGGAGATTTAAAAGCGGGAGAGGAGCAGGAGATTTAAAAGTGCGGGAGAGGAGCAGGAGATTTAAAAGCGGGGGAGAGGAGCCGGAGATTTAAAAGCGGGAGAGGAGCGGGAGATTTAAAAGCGCGGGAGAGGAGCCGGAGATTTAAAAGCGAGAGAGGAGAGGAGCAGGAGATTTAAAAGCGCGGGAGAGGAGCCGGAGATTTAAAAGCACGGGAGAGGAGCCGGAGATTTAAAAGCACGGGAGAGGAGCAGGAGATTTAAAAGCGCGGGAGAGGAGCCGGAGATTTAAAAGTGGGAGAGGAGCCGGAGATTTAAAAGCGCGGACAGGTGCCAGAGATTTAAACGGGGAGAGACACTGCACAAGTAGTGTCTCCCACCCATCCTCCTCTAACCCCCAAAAAAAAGACTGTGTGGTGAGTTGGTGAGGTAAGCTTTTCTTTCCTTTTTCTCTCTCCACCCTTCCACCACCTCTAACCTGCGGGGAGTGTGAAAATCAGGTAAGCTTTTTTTTCTCTCTGTGATTTTCAAGTGGATAAATGGAAGGGATGGCAGAGAGGGCAGTGCAATGTTCCTCCTGCAGGATGTTTGAGGTGAGGGACACAGTCAGTGGCCCTGCTGAGTTCACCTGCGGGAAGTGCACCCATCTCCAGCTCCTCCAATACCGTGTTAGGGAACTGGAGCTGGATGAACTGAGGATCATTCCGGAGGCAGAGTCGGTTATAGATAGAAGCTACAGGGATGTAGTTACTCCTAAGAATGAAGGTAGCTGGGTGACATTTAAAAGGAGGGGGAAGAAGCAGTCAGTGCAGGGATCCCCTGCGGTTGTTCCCCTCAATAACAGGTATACCGTTTTGGATACTGTTGGGTGGGGGGGCGGACGTACCAGAGGTAAGCCATGGTGACCCGGTCTCTGGCACTGAGTCTGTTCCTGTGGCTCCGAAGGGAAAGGGGGAGAGCAGGAGAGCATTAGTTATTGGAGACTCTATAATTAGAGGTACAGATAGACGGTTCTGTGGCAACGATAGATGCTCACGGTTGGTGTGTTGCCTCCCGGGTGCCAAGGTCTATGACGTCTCTGATCGTGTTTTCAGGATCCTTAGGGGGAGGGGGTGCAGCCACATGTCGTGGTACACATCGGTACCAATGACATAGGTAGGAAAAGGGACGGGGATGTAAAACAGGAATTCAGGGAGCTAAGGTGGAAGCTGAGAGACAACCTTGTTGTCATCTCTGGTTTGCTGCCAGTGCCACGTGCTAGCGAGGTGAGGAACAGGGAGAGAGTGCAGTTAAACATGTGGCTACAGGGATGGTGTAGGAAGGAGGGTTTCAGTTACTTGGATTATTGGAGCACATTCTGGGGAAGGTGGGACCTGTACAAACAGGACGGGTTACACCTGAACCAGAGGGGCACCAATATCCTGGGAGGGAAATTTGCTACAGCTCTTCGGGGGGTTTAAACTAATTTGGCAGCGGGATGGGAAACTGATTTGTAGTCCAGGAGATAGCGTTGCTGAAGTTCAGGAAGTTGAGGGTAGCGCAGTATTGAGGAAGGTACCAAGGTCACAAGAGTGGAATGCAGGCATGAAGGTGGTTTGAAGTGTGTCTACTTCAATGCGAGGAGCATCAGGAATAAGGTTGGTGAGCTTGAAACATGGGTTGGTACCTGGGACTACGATGTTGTGGCCATTACGGAGAAGTGGATAGAACAGGGGCAGGAATGGTTGTTGGAGGTTTCGGGGTTTAGATGTTTCAGTAAGATTAGGGAAGGTGTTAAAAGAGGTGGAGGAGTAGCATTGTTAATCACGGATAGGATAATGGCAGCAGAAAGGCATTTTGAGGATGATCTGTCTACTGAGGTAGTGTGGACTGAAGTTAGAAATAGGAAAGGAGCGGTCACTTTGTTAGGAGTTTTCTATAGGCCCCCAAACAGTAACAGAGATGTGGAGGAAAAGATTGCAATGCAGATTTTGGATAGGTGCGGTAGTCACAGGGTAGTTGTCATGGGTGACTTTAACTTTCCAAATATTGATTGGAACCGCTATAATTCGAATAGTTTGGATGGGGCTGTTTTTATCCAGTGTGTGCAGGAGTGTTTCCTCACACAATATGTGGATAGACCGACAAGAGACGGGCCACATTGGATTTGGTACTGGGTAATGAACCGGGCCAAGTGTTAGATTTGGTTGTGGGAGAGCACTTTGGAGATAGTGACCACACTTCGGTGACTTTCACTCGAGCAATGGAGAGGGATAGGAACATACGGCAGGGCAAGGTTTATAACTGGGGGAAGGGTAATTACCATGCGATTAGGCAAGAATTGGGAAGCATAAGATGGAAACAGGAACAATTGAGATGAGGAGCTTGTTCAAGGAGCAAATACTGCGTGTCCTTGATATGTATGTCCATGTCAGGCAGGGAGGAAATGGTCGTGTGAGGGAACCATGGTTTACAAAAGAGGTTGAATGTCTTGTCAAGGGGAAGAAGGCAGCTTATGAAAGGATGACAAAACAGGTTCAGTTAGGGTACTTGAGGGATACAAGATAGCTGGGAAGGAGCTCAAGAAAGGGCTTAGGAGAGCTAGGAGGGAGCATGAGAAGTCCTTGGCGGGTCGGATCGAGGAAAACCCTGAGGATTTTTACACTTATGTGAGGAATAAAAGAATGACCAAGGTGAAATTAGGGCCATCAAGGACAGTAGTGGGAACGTGTAAATGGAGTCTGAAGATATAGGAGAGGCCCTAAATGAATACTTTTCTTCAGTGTTCACAAAGAGAGCTTCTTAAAACAATATGTAAACAGTCCAACTAGGGAAGGGGCGGTACTGGACCTGGTATTGGGGAATGAGCCCGGCCAGGTGGTAGATGTTTCAGTAGGGGAGCATTTCGGTAACAGTGACCACAATTCAGTAAGTTTTAAAGTACTGGTGGACAAGGATAAGAGTGGTCCGAGGATGAATGTGCTAAATTGGGGGAAGGCTAATTATAACAATATTAGGCGGGAACTGAAGAACATAGATTGGGGGCGGATGTTTGAGGGCAAATCAACATCTGACATGTGGGAGGCTTTTAAGTGTCAGTTGAAAGGAATACAGGACAGGCATGTTCCTGTGAGGAAGAAAGATAAATACGGCAATTTTCGGGAACCTTGGATGACTAGTGATATTGTAGGCCTCGTCAAAAAGAAAAAGGAGGCATTTGTCAGGGCTAAAAGGCTGGGAACAGACGAAGCCTGTGTGGCATATAAGGAAAGTAGGAAGGAACTTAAGCAAGGAGTCAGGAGGGCTAGAAGGGGTCATGAAAAGGCATTGGCAAATAGGGTTAAGGAAAATCCCAAGGCTTTTTACACTTACATAAAAAGCAAGAGGGTAGCCAGGGAAAGGGTTGGCCCACTGAAGGATAGGCAAGGGAATCTATGTGTGGAGCCAGAGGAAATGGGCGAGGTACTAAATGAATACTTTGCATCAGTATTCACCAAAGAGAAGGAATTGGTAGATGTTGAGTCTGGAGAAGGGGGTGTAGATAGCCTGGGTCACATTGTGATCCAAAAAGACGAGGTGTTGGGTGTCTTAAAAAATATTAAGGTAGATAAGTCCCCAGGGCCGGATGGGATCTACCCCAGAATACTGAAGGAGGCTGGAGAGGAAATTGCTGAGGCCTTGACAGAAATCTTTGGATCCTCGCTGTCTTCAGGGGATGTCCCGGAGGACTGGAGAATAGCCAATGTTGTTCCTCTGTTTAAGAAGGGTGGCAGGGATAATCCCGGGAACTACAGGCCGGTGAGCCTTACTTCAGTGGTAGGGAAATTACTGGAGAGAATTCTTCGAGACAGGATCTACTCCCATTTGGAAGCAAATGGACGTATTAGTGAGAGGCAGCACGGTTTTGTGAAGGGGAGGTCGTGTCTCACTAACTTGATAGAGTTTTTCGAGGAGGTCACTAAGGTGATTGATGCAGGTAGGGCAGTAGATGTTGTCTATATGGACTTCAGTAAGGCCTTTGACAAGGTCCCTCATGGTAGACTAGTACAAAAGGTGAAGTCACACGGGATCAGGGGTGAACTGGCAAGGTGGATACAGAACTGGCTAGGCCATAGAAGGCAGAGGGTAGCAATGGAGGGATGCTTTTCTAATTGGAGGGCTGTGACCAGTGGTGTTCCACAGGGATCAGTGCTGGGACCTTTGCTCTTTGTAGTATATATAAATGATTTGGAGGAAAATGTAACTGGTCTGATTAGTAAGTTTGCAGACGACACAAAGGTTGGTGGAATTGCGGATAGCGATGAGGACTGTCTGAGGATACAGCAGGATTTAGATTGTCTGGAGACTTGGGCGGAGAGATGGCAGATGGAGTTTAACCTGGACAAATGTGAGGTAATGCATTTTGGAAGGGCTAATGCAGGTAGGGAATATACAGTGAATGGTAGAACCCTCAAGAGTATTGAAAGTCAAAGAGATCTAGGAGTACAGGTCCACAGATCACTGAAAGGGGCTACACAGGTGGAGAAGGTAGTCAAGAAGGCATACGGCATGCTTGCCTTCATTGGCCGGGGCATTGAGTATAAGAATTGGCAAGTCATGTTGCAGCTGTATAGAACCTTAGTTAGGCCACACTTGGAGTATAGTGTTCAATTCTGGTCGCCACACTACCAGAAGGATGTGGAGGCTTTAGAGAGGGTGCAGAAGAGATTTACCAGAATGTTGCCTGGTATGGAGGACATAAGCTATGAGGAGCGGTTGAATAAACTCGGTTTGTTCTCACTGGAACGAAGGAGGTTGAGGGGCGACCTGATAGAGGTATACAAAATTATGAGGGGCATTGACAGAGTGGATAGTCAGAGGCTTTTCCCCAGGGTAGAGGGGTCAATTACTAGGGGGCATAGGTTTAAGGTGAGAGGGGCAAAGTTTAGAGTAGATGTACGAGGCAAGTTTTTTACGCAGAGGGTAGTGGGTGCCTGGAACTCACTACCGGAGGAGGTAGTGGAGGCAGGGACGATAGGGACATTTAAGGGGCATCTTGACAAATATATGAATAGGATGGGAATAGAAGGATACGGACCCAGGAAGTGTAGAAGATTGTAGTTTAGTCGGGCAGTATGGTCGGCACGGGCTTGGAGGGCCGAAGGGCCTGTTCCTGTGCTGTACATTTCTTTGTTCTTTGTTCTTTGTTCTTAGAGGGGCCATGTTGTTGAGGAGGATAGTGCGATACAGGCTGGTGGGCTGGAGGAGGTAGATATTCGGAAGGAAGATGTGTTCGAAATTTTGAGAAGCCTGAGGATGGGCCTGATGGGATTATATCCTAGGATTCTTTGGGAGGCAAGGGATGAGATTGCAGAGCCTTTGGCTTTGATCTTTATGTCCTCACTGTCTACAGGAATAGTGCCAGAAGACTGGAGAGAGGTGAATATTGTCGCCTTGTTCAAGAAAGGGAATAGATATAACCCTGGGAATTATAGGCCGGTTAGTCTCACTTCGGTCATAGGTAAATTATTGGAAAGGGTCCTGAGGGATAGGATTTATGATCATTTGGAAAGATACAGCTTAATCCAGGATCGTCAGCACGGATTTGTGAGGGGTAAGTCTTGCCTCACAAGATTGATTGTATTCTTTGAGGAGGTAATAAGTACATAGATGAAGTGGCTCGCATTCCAAGCATTGTCTGGCATCTTTGAATCTGTCTATATATATATGTTTCTGGAACATACCTCTTCATTCACCTGAAGAAGGAGCAGCGCTCCGAAAGCTAGTGACATCGAAACAAACCTGTTGGACTTTAACCTGGTGTTGTAAGACTTCTTACTGTACATGGATGAAGGTAGAGCAGTTGATGTCGTATACATGGATTTTAGTAAGGCATTTGATAAGATGCCCCATGGTCGGCTCATGCAGAAAGTAAGGAGGCATGGCATAGAGGGAAATTGGGCCGATTGGATCAGTAACTAGCTATCACATAGAAGACAGAGGGTGGTGGTAGATGGTAAATTTTCATCCTGGAGCCCAGTCACCAGCGGTGTACCACAGGGATCAAGGCTGGGTCCTCTGCTATTTGTGATTTTTATCAATGACTTGGATGATGGAGTTGAAGGTTGAGTTATTAGTAAATTTGCTGATGACGCCAAGATTGGTGGAGTAGTGGATAATGTGGAGGGCTGTTGTAGGCTGCAAAGAGACATTGGTAGGATGCAGAGCTGGGCTGAAAAGTGGCAGATGGAGTTTAACTCTGATAAGTGTGAGGTGATTCATTTTGGTAGGACAAATTTGAATGCGGATTATAGGGTTAACGGCAGGGTTCTGAAGAATGTGGAGGAGCAGAGAGATCTCGGAGTTCATGTCCATAGATCTCTGAAAGTTGCCACCCAAGTGCATAGAGCCGTGAAGGAAGCCTATAGTATGTTAGCATTTATTAACAGGGGGATTGAATTTAAGAGCCGTGAGCTGCAACTGTACAAGACCTTGGTTAGACCACATTTGGAGTATTGTGTGCAGTTCTGGTCACCTCATTATAGGAAGGATGTGGAAGCATTGGAAAGGGTGCAAAAGAGATTTACCAGGATGCTGCCTGGATTGGAGGGTAAGTCTTATGAGGAAAGGTTGAGGGAGTTATGGCTTTTCTCATTGGAGCGAAGGAGAATGAGAGGTGACTTAATTGAGGTGTATAAGATGATGAGGGGATAGATAGAGTGGACGTTCAGTGACTTTTTCCTCGGGTGGAATCAGCTGTTACAAGGGGGCATAACTATAAAGTTCATGGTGGAAGATATAGGAGGGATGTCAGAGGTAGGTTCTTTACTTCGAGAGTGGTTGGGGCATGGAACGCACTCCCAGCTATGGTAGTGGAGTCGGACACTTTAGGAACTTTCAAGCGGTTATTGGATAGGCATATGGAGTGCACTAGAATGATTGGGAGTCGGTTGATTTGATCTTAGTTTCAGACTAGTTGGGCACAACATCGTGGGCCGAAGGGCCTGTACTGTGCTGTACTGTTCTATGTTCACTCCGGAGTTGAAAGACAGGGAGTCCAAAACCCCAAATATTGCAACCAGTTCTAAGGTTGTCTGCAAATCTTGAATATTGTGTCAAAAAAGGTGGCCAAGAACCCTCTCCTAACCCTTGGGGTCTTATTTGCCCAAACATGCCCCATAATACTCCTACCTACTCTCTTGAAAAAGCCCTTGGTGATCACGATGGGGAGGCACTGAAACACGAACAAAATCCTCGGAAGGACCACCATTTTGACCGACTGCACCCTACCCGCCAGCGAGAGCGGGAGCATGTACCATCTTTTAAAATCCTCCTCCATTTGCTCCACCACCTTCGTCAAATTCAGTTTATGTAGGGCCCCCCCAACTTCTGGCTATCTGGATCCCCAGATACCGAAAACTCCTCTCCGCCCTCCTCCGCGGTAGGTCCCCTATCCCTCTTTCTTGGTCCCCCGCCTGTAATACAAAAAGCTCACTCTTCCCTACATTAAGTTTGTAGCCCGAGAACTCCCCAAACTCCTTCAGAGTCTGCATGACCTCCACCATCCCCTCCATTGGGTCCGCCACGTATAGCGATACCCGATGCTCCTCTCCCCCGCGGACTATCCCCCTCCATTTCTTAGACTCCCGAAGTGATATGGCCAAGGGTTCGATCGCCAGTGCAAACAACGGGGGGGGACAGGGGGCACCCCTGCCTTGTCCCTCGGTACAGCCGAAAGTACTCTGACCTCCGCCGGTTCGTCACTGCACTCGCCACCGGGGCGCTGTAAAGGAGCTTCACCCATCTAATAAACCATCCCCCGAACCCAAACCTGCGCAATACCTCCCAGAGGTACTCCCACTCTACTCGGTCAAAGGCTTTTTCCGCGTCCATAGCTGCCACTATCTCCGCCTCTCCCTCCTTCGATGTCATCATTATCACGTTTAAGAGCCGCCGCACATTGGTATTTATCTGCCTGCCCTTTACGAACCCTGTTTGGTCCTCGTGAATCACCCTCGGGACACAGTCCTCAATCCTAGTGGCCAGTACTTTTGCCAATAGCTTAGCATCCACATTGAGGAGCGAAACGGGCCTGTACGATCCACATTGCAGTGGATCCTTGTCTCGCTTTAGAATCAAGGAGATTGTCGCCTCCGACATTGTCTGGGGCAGGGTTCCCTCCTCTCTTGCCTCGTTAAAGGTCCTCACTAGTAGCGGGGCCAGCAGGTCCACATATTTTCTATAGAACTCCACCGAGAACCCGTCCGGCCCTGGGGCCTTCCCAGCCTGCATGCTCCCCAAACCCTTACTCAACTCCTCCAACCCAATTGGTGCCCCAAAACCAACCGCCTCCTGCTCCTCCACCTTCGGGAACCCCAGCTGGTCCAGGAATCGCCTCATCCCCCCCTTCCCCCCCTGGGGGCTGGGATCTGTACAGCTCTTCATAGAAGGCCTTGAATACCTTATTTATTTTCGTTGCACTTCGAACCGTGGCTCCCCTTCCATCTTTGATTCCTCCTATTTCCCTCGCTGCCGCCCTCTTACGGAGCTGGTGTGGCAGCATCCGACTAGCCTTTTCCCCGTACTCGTAGGTCGCCCCCTGCGCCTTCCTCCACTGTGCCTCCGCCTTGCCCATGGTCAGCAGGTCAAACTCTGTCTGGAGCCGTCGCCTTTCCCCAAGTAATCTTTCCTCCGGGTCCTCTGCGTATCTCCTGTCATCTCGCAAGATCTCCCCCACTAACCTCTCCCTTTCCATTCCCTCTGTCTTCTCCCTATGAGCCCTGATGGAGATCAGCTCTCCCCTGATCACCGCCTTCAACGCCTCCCATATCACCCCCACTCGCACCTCCCCGTTGTCGTTGGCCTCCAAGTACCTTTCAATACGCCCCCTCACCTTCCCACACACCACCTCATCAGCCAGCAGTCCCACATCCAGCCGCCACAGCGGGCGTTGGTCCCTCTCCTCTCCCAGCTCCAGTTCCACCCAGTGCGGGGCATGGTCCGAAACGGCTATGGCCGAATACTCCGTCCCCTCCACTCTTGGGATGAGCGCCCTGCCCAGAACAAAGAAATCTATCAGGGAGTAAGCCTTATGTACATGGGAGAAAAAAGAAAATTCCCTGGCCTGCGGTCTTGCAAACCTCCATGGGTCCACTCCCCCCACCTGATCCATAAAACCCCTGAGCACCTTGGCCGCCGCCGGCCTCCTTCCCGTCTTTGATCTGGAGCGGTCCAGTGCTGGGTCCAGCACTGTATTGAAATCCCCTCCCATTATCAGTCCTCCTACCTCCAGGTCCGGAATGCGCCCCAACATGCGCTTCATAAATCCAGCATCATCCCAGTTCAGGGCGTATACATTTACCAACACCACCCACGTCCCTTGCAACCTACCACTCACCATCACATATCTCCCTCCATTATCCGCTACGATAGTCTTGGCCTCAAATGACACAAGCCCCCCCCCCCCCCCCCGCCGACTAGCCATCTCCTTTTCTGGGCCAGTCCCTTGTCCGCGTCTCCCTCATTCTCCAATCCCCCAACCGGGGGACCCCCGTCCCAGCCACCTCTTCTGTGTCCCGTTCTCTTTCGGCCAGTGCAACGGTAACCCTTTCCCCCCCCCCCTCCCCTTCCGCCCCCCCCTCCCTCCTCTCCCCCCCCTCCCCCCCTCCCCTCCCCCCCGCTAGATCCCCGTCTAGCTTTTTTTCTCCCCCCATATCCCTCCCGTAAGTCAGCTGACCCCGGCTTCCCCCGCCATCCCTTTGACCCCCCCGTGTGGGAATCTCCCAATCAATGTACATAACCCTTGAATTCTTAACTAGCAACAGCCAGCCATGGATTTGAAAACCAAGGGTATTATTTATTAATTCACTCTTTTCCTGTATAGGTTTATTGCTATCTCACACAAATCGTATACACACAAGATGCGGTAAAATAAAGGAGTTTCACTTCTATGAATATTAAAATCAAACAGAATAGTTAACATTTCACGTGTTTGTAAGAGTCAAGTGAGAGGGGATTTTTCCACTCAGCAGCTGAAATTCAGATGAGTCCAGATAGCTGAAGACAGGATATTGTGGTGTTTCTTTAGAATAAGAGATGTACACCAAGTAGAATAAACAGCCTTGTTAAGTGGCATAAAGAGAACCCAGAGGCAGTAACCATCACCTAAAATAGTGGGTGAAAACCCAGAGGCAGTAACCATCACCTAAAATAGTGGGTGAAAACAGGACACAGGCAGTAACCACCAGCTAGAAGAGTGGGTGAAGAGAGGACACCAGAGGCAGTCGGAAGCATCTAGAAGAGTGGGTGAAGAGAGGATGCCAGAGGCAGTCAGCAGCAGCTGGAAGAGTGGGTGAAGAGGAATCAGTGGCAGCCAGCAGCAGCGAGAAGAGTGGGTGAAGAGGACGCAGGGGCAGCTGGAAGAGTGGGTGAAGAGGACTCGGTGGCAGCTAAAAGAGTGGGTGAAGAGGACTTGGTGGCAGCTAGCAGCAGCCAGAAGAGCGGGTGAAGAGGACTCAGTTGCAGCCAGAAGAGTGGGTGAAGGGGACTTAGTGGGAGCCAGCAGCAACGAGACGAGTGGATGTAGAGAACTCAGCAGCAGCTAGAAGAGTGGGTGAAGAGGACTTGGTGGCAGCTAGCAGCAGCTAGAAGAGCGGGTGAAGAGGACTCAGTTGCAGCTAGAAGAGTGGGTGAAGAGGACTTAGTGGGAGCCAGCAGTAGCGAGAAGACTGGATGAAGAGGACCCAGAGGCGGCAGCTGGAAGAGTGGGTGTAGAGGACTCAGTGGCAGCTGGAAGAGTTGGTGATGAGGACTCGGTGGCAACTAGAAGAGTGGGTGAAGAGGACTCAGTGGCAGCTAGAAGAGATGGTGAAGAGGACTCCGTGGCAGCCAGCAGCAGCTGGAAGAGTATCCAGAGGCAGCTGGATGAGTGGGTGAAGAGGACTCGGTAGCAGCTAGAAGAGTGGCTGAAGAGGACTCAGTAGCAGCTAGAAGAGTGGCTGAAGAGGACTTGGTGGCAGCTAGAAGAGTGGGTGAAGAGGATCCAGAGGCAGCAGCTAGAAGAGAGGGTAAAGAGGACTCGGTGGCAGCCAGCAGCAGCTGGAAGAGTGGGTGAAGAGGACTCAGTGGCAGCTAGAAGAGTGGCTGAAGAGGATCCAGAGGCAGCAGCTAGAAGAGAGGGTAAAGAGGACTCGGTGGCAGCCAGCAGCAGCTGGAAGAGTGGGTGAAGAGGATCCAGAGGCAGCAGCTAGAAGAGAGGGTGACGATGACTCAGTGGCAGCTGGATGAGTGGGTGAAGAGGACTCAGTGGCAGCGGGAAGAGTGGGTGAAGAGGACTCAGTGGCAGCCAGCAGCAGCTGGAAGTGTGGGTGAAGAGGACTCAGTGGCACCTATCTAATCCAGTTGTCTGTGGCTCCAGAGTGGAGTGGCTACGTTCTGATAGAAGTCAAAGTGCGACCACACAGGGCAGCATGGTGGTGCAGTGGGCAGCACTGCTGCCTCACAGCGCCGAGGTCCCAGGTTCGATCCTGGCTCTGGGTCACTGTCCGTGTGGAGTTTGCATATCCTCCCTGTTTCACCCCACAACTCAAAAGATGTGCAGGGTAGGTGGATTGGCCACACTAAATTGCCCCATAATTGGAAAAAATGAATTGGGTACTCTAAATTTATTTTAAAAAAGTATGACCACACAGGGAAATATATTTTGCTCCTTGATCTTCGAAACCCCTGTAATTTGTTAGTAATTGTACGGTTTTATTAGTTATAGAAAGGTTTGTTAGTTGTAGTAAAGATTAATGGGAGTTGCAACATTTCTTAATTATAAATTAATTAAAAATAAACTAATTAAACACATCAGATAATGGAAGGGCAGGTGATATTTTGCTCCTGCAAAATGTGGGCGTTCCTGGATGCTCGAGTGATCTAGGGGAAAGATGCCTGCTGTAAGTGTTCGTGCATTGTGAAGCTTCAGCTCAGGGTAATTGAGCTGGAGGCCAAGATGCAGACATTACGATGCATCAGGGAGGGGACCACACCCCTCGGGTTAGGGCTGTCTGATTTGGGCAGTGGTCAGGCACAGGAGGTTGTGACTACGAGTGAGACAGTTAAGGGGTCCCAGAAGGTAGAGGTGGAGGAGCCTCAGCCTTTGCAATTGTCCAAAGGTTTAAGCTTCTTGCAGCTTGTATGGATGAAGCAGTCACTGCAGGGTGGATGAATCTACTGACCATGACATCATTCAAGTGAGGTGATAACAAGAATGTAGTGGCAATCTGGGACAGTATATTAGGGGGGTTGACCCAGTTCTCTGCAGCTGAGATTGGGAGTCCAAACAGCTGTCTTGCTTTCGTGGTGCCAAGATTCAGAACATCTTCTTTGGGCTGGAGAGGAACTTGCAGTGATAGGGGAAAAGATCCAGTCATTGTGGTCTATGGAAGTATCAATGACATAAGTAGAACTAGGAATGAGGTTCTGCTGAAGGAGTACGAGCAGCCACGGGCTAAGTTAAAAATCACAACCTCAAAGCTAATCATGATTACTACCTAAGCCATGAGCCAAGTACAAATCAGATTAGAAAGTTAAATGCATGCCTCAAAGATTGGTGTGGGTGAAATATGTTTTGACTGATGGGGCACTGGCACCAGTTCTGGGGAAAGTGGAAACTGGACGTTGGGATGGTCTTCACCTGAACCATGCTGGGAACAGTTCTGCCGAGTTGTAAAACAAGGACAGTAGAGAGGGCTTTAACCTAAATCATGGGGGCAAGGAATCAAGTTTGGGAAGATGTGATTACTTAAATGGAGAAGACAAGGTAAGAGAGCAAGATAGGAATAAGGAAATGATGATCTGAGCAAGGCAGGAAGGGACAGAGTGTATAAACCTATGGGTGCACTAACAGATAAGGCTAGAGGTTATAAAAGTAGTAAAAAGACCGTACTAAAGCTGTTTTGTTATGAATGCTACGTACATTCAGAAAAAGCACAAATAGAATTAGATATGTATGATCTGATAGCCATTACAGAGACATGGCTACAGAATGACAAAGACTGGGACCTGAATCATTCAAGGATACATTGGATTGGATTTGTTTATTGTCACGTGTACCGAGGTACAGTGAAAGGTATTTTTCTGCGAGCAGCTCAACAGATCATTAAGTACATGAGAAGAAAAGGGAATAAAAGAAAATACATAATAGGGCAACACAACATATACAAATGTAACTACAAAAGCACTGGCATCGGATGAAGCATACAGGGTGTAGTGTTAATGAGGTCAGTCCATAAGAGGGTCATTTAGGAGTCTGGTGACAGTGGGGAAGAAGCTGTTTTTGAGTCTGTTCGTGCGTGTTCTCAGACTTCTGTATCTCCTGCCCGATGGAAGAAGTTGGAAGAGTGAGTAAGCCGGGTGGGAGGGGTCTTTGATTATACTGCCCGCTTTCCCCAGGCAGCGAGAGGTGTAGAGGGATTTGGTGGATGGGAGGCAGGTTTGTGTGATGGACTGGGCGGTGTTCACGACTCTCTGAAGTTTCTTGCGGTCCTGGGCCGAGCAGTTGCCATACCAGGCTGTGATGCAGCCTGATAGGATGCTTTCTATGGTGCATCTGTAAAAGTTGCTAAGAGTCAATGTGGACATGCCGAATTTCCTTAGTTTCCTGAGGAAGTATGGGCGCTGTTGTGCTTTCTTGGTGGTAGCATCGACGTGGGTGGACCAGGACAGATTTTTGGAGGTGTGCACCCCTGGGAATTTGAAACTACTAACCGTCTCCACCTCGGCCCCGTTGATGCTGACAGGGGTGTGTACAGTACTTTGCTTCCTGAAGTCAATTACCAGCTCTTTAGTTTTGTTGGCATTGAGGGAGAGATTGTTGTCGCTACACCACTCCACTAGGTTCTCTATCTCCCTCCTGTATTCGGACTCATCGTTATTCGAGATCCGGCCCACTATGGTCGTATCGTCAGCAAACTTGTAGATGGAGTTGGAACCAAGTTTTGCCACGCAGTCGTGTGTGTATAGGGAGTAGAGTAGGGGGCTAAGTACGCAGCCTTGCGGGGCGCCGGTGTTGAGGACTATTGTAGAGGAGGTGTTGTTGTTCATTCTGGTTTGTTATGGGTGTGTTAGACTACCCATGGCATGGCTGGTTTAACACACTGGGCTAAATCGCTGGCTTTTAAAGCAGACCAAGCAGGCCAGCAGCATGGTTCAATTCCTGGACCAGCCTCCCCGAACAGGCGCCGGTATGTGGCGACTAGGGGCTTTTCACAGTAACTTCATTGAAGCCTACTCGTGACAATAAGCGATTTTCATTCATTTCATTTCATTTAGGAAGGACAGGAAGCTAGGAAAAGTTGGATGGGTAGCTCTGTTCATCAAGGATGACATTGGTAATATGACAAGATGTAAAATCAGTTTGAGTAGAGATGAGAAATAGTAAAGGTAAGAAGTCATTTGTTAGGTGGTTTGTAGGCTTCCAAACCGTAAGTATACTATAGGACGGGGTATACAAGCAGAAATAATCTGGGCTTGTGAGAAACGTATGGTGATAATCAAAGGTGATTTTAATCTATATATTGATTGAGCAAATCCGATTGGGAAACATAGATGATGAGTTCAGAGAGTGTTTTCGGGACAGTTTCTTAGAGCAGCACGTTTTCGCGCCAACCAGAGAGCAGGCTATACTAGATCTGGAAATGTGAAATGGGACAGGATTAATTAATGACCTCATAACACAGGTACCCTAGGTAGCAGTGATCATAATATGATTGAACTTCACATTCAGTTTGAAGGAGAAAGGAATGGATCGAAGACGAGTATTTAAAACTTAAATAAGGGCAATTATGAGGGCATGAAGACAGAACTGGTTAAAGTGAACTGGGGAATAAGGTTAAGGGATAGGTCAGCAGAGATGGAGTGGCAGACATTTAAGGAGATATTTCAGAATACTTAGAATAAATACATTGTCATGAAAAAGAAAGACTAAGGGAAAGACAGGACATTCGTGGCTCACTAAAGAAGTTAAAGATAGTTAAAAACAGCAAAACATTATTAAAAGATTAATAAGGGTATCAAAAGACAGCAATATATGACGACAAGATTAATAAGGAGAGGGAAAACTGGCTAGAAATATAAAAACAGATAGTAAGAGGTTCTACAGATATTTTAAAAGGCAAAGAGTAATTAAAGTGAGGGAATATAAGAACATAAGAACGAGGAGCAGGATTAGACCATCTGGCCCCTCGAGCCTGCTCCGCCATTCAATGAGATCATGGCTGATCGTTTTTGGACTCTGCTCCACTTTATCGCCCGAACACCATAACCCTTAATCCCTTTATTCTTCAAAAAACTATCTATCTTTATCTTAAAAACATTTAATGAAGGAGCCTCTACTGCTTCACTGGGCAAGGAATTCCATACATTCACGACCCTTTGGGTGACGAAGTTCCTCCTAAGCTCAGTCCTAAACCTACTTCCCCTTATGTTGAGGCTATGCCCCTTAGTTCTGCTTTCACCCGCCAGTGGAAACAACCTGCCCGCATCTATCCTATCTATTCCCTTCATAATTTTATACGTTTCTATAAGATCCCCCCCCCCCCGCATTCTTCTAAATTCTAATGAGTACAGTCCCAGTCTACTCAACCTCTCCTCGTAATCCAACCCCTTCAGCTCTGGGATTAATCTAGTGAATCTCCTCTGCACACACCCCAGCGCCAGTACGTCCTTTCTCAGGTAAGGAGACCAAAACTGAACACAATACTCCAGGTGTGGCCTCACTAACACCTTATACAATTGCAGCATAACCTCCCTAGTCTTAAACTCCATCCCTTTAGCAATGAAGGACAAAATTCCATTTGCCTTCTTAATCACCTGTTGCACCTGTAAACCAACGATTTGCATCTCATGCACTAGCACACCCAGGTCTCTCTGCACAGCAGCACGTTTTAATATTTTATCATTTAAATAATCATTCCTTTTGCTGTTATTCCTACCAAAATGGATAACCTCACATTTGTCAACATTGTATTCCATCTGCCAGACCCTAGCCCATTCACTTAACCTATCCAAATCCCTCTGCAGACTTCTGGTATCCTCTGCACTTTTTGCTTTACCACTCATCTTAGTGTCATCTGCAAACTTGGACACATTGCACTTGCTCCCCAACTCCAAATCATCCTTGTACATTGTGAACAATTGTCCCAACACTGAACCCTGAGGGACACAACTAGCTACTGATTGCCAACCATGGAAACACCCATTAATCCCCACTCTTTGCTTTCTATTAATTAATCAATCCTCTATCCGTACTACTACTTTCCCCTTAATGCCATGCATCTTTATCTTATGTAGCAATCTTTTGTGTGGCACCTTGTCAAAAGCTTTCTGGAAATCCAGATATACCACATCCATTGGCTCCCCGTTATCTACCGCACTGGTAATGCCCTCAAAAAATTCCACTAAATTCGTTAGGCACGACCTGCCCTTTATTCACCCATGCTGCGTCTGCCCAATGGGACAATTTCCATCCAGATGCCTCGCTATTTCTTCCTTGATGATAGATTCCAGCATCTTCCCTACTACCAAAGTCAAGCTAACTGGCCTATAATTACCCGCTTTCTGCCTGCCTCCTTTTTTAAACAGTAGCGTCACGTTTGCTAATTTCCAATCCGCCGGGACCACACCAGAGTCTAGTGAATTTTGGTAAATTATCACTAGTGCATTTGCAGTTTCCCTAGCCATCTCTTTTAGCACTCTGGGATGCATTCCATCAGGGCCAGTAGACTTGTCTACCTTTAGCCCCATTAGCTTGCCCATCACTACCTCCTTGCTGATAACAGTCCTCTCAAGGTCCTCACCTGTCATAGCCTCATTTCCATCAGTTAGTGGCATGTTGTTTGTGTCTTCCACTGTGAAGACCGACCCAAAAAACCTGTTCAGTTCCTCAGCCATTTCCTCATCTCCCATTATTAAATCTCCCTTCTCGTTCGTGAGAGGGAGGCATCTTTTTTCGAACATTAGGAGGGTTTTGAACGTCGTTATGGCACCGGCAGAAGGGAAGGAAACAGGTGTGGCATTGGACACCGAGAAGGCGTTTGACCGGGTAGAATGGGGGTACTTGATGGCAGTTCTGGAGCGGTTTGGGATTGGACCAAGATTTGTGAACTGGGTAAAGCTACTATATAAGGAGCCGAGGGCGAATGTCCGCACAAACAACATCAGCTCGAGATACTTTTCTCTCCACCGTGGGACAAGGCAGGGATGTCCTATGTCCCCCCCTGCTGCTTGCACTTGCGATTGAGCCGTTGGCCATCGCATTGAGAAGTTCGGGAGCATGGAAAGGAATAGTGGGCGGGGGGGGGGGATAGAGCATATATGCTGACGACTTGCTGTTATATGTGTCGGAACCGAGTGTGTCGATAGGGGGAATATTAGAGCTACTGCGAGTATTTGGGTCTTTCTCGGGGTACAAGCTGAACCTAATCAAGAGTGAGTATTTTGTGGTGTCTCTGCTGGGGGTGGGGGCAGGGGTGGGGGGGGGCTGCCATTCCGTAGGGCAGGGAATCACTTTAGATATCTGGGGGTGCAGGTTGCCCGGGAGTGGGGGAGGCTTCGCAGGTACAACATCTCTAGTTTGGTGGGGAGAGAGAAAGCCGATCTGGCAAGGTGGGATGGTCTCCCTCTGTCACTGGCGGGTCGGGTACAGACGGTTAAAATAAATGTGTTGCCGCGATTTCATTGCCAAAGGCTTTTTTCAGGGAGATTGAAGGAAGGATTACCTTGTTCATATGGGGAGGGAAGTTGGTCAGAGTGTGAAAGGTGCTGCTACAGAGGGAAAGGCAGGCAGGGGGTTTGGGTCTTCCGAACCTGGTGTACTACTACTGGGCGGCGAATGTGGAGAAGGTGTGGAGCTGGGTCAGAGGGGTTGATTCCCAGTGGGTCAGAATGGAGGAGAGTTTGTGCAGGGGGTTGGGTCTGAAAGCACGAGCAACAGCGCCGCTCCCGATAGCTCCGGGGGAATACTCGGAGTCCGGTAGATGAAAATTTTCGGAAATGGGAAGAGAAGGGGATTAAATCGCTAAAAGATTTGTTTTTTAGGGGTCGGTTTGCAGGATTGAAGGGGCTGGAAGCGAAGTATGGGCTGGAGCGGGGGAAACGTTTAGAAACATGCAGGTTCGAGATTTTGCCAGAAAGTTGATACCGAGCTTCCCGGAGGAACCGGCCTCCACATTGCTGGAGGAGGTGCTGACGACAAGGGGACTGGAGAAGGGGATAGTGTCAGTGGTGTACGGAACTATTTTGGAAGAGGATAAGGCACCACTTGAAGGGATCAAAGCAAAGTGGGAGGAAGAGTTGGGAGAGGCGATAGAGGAGGGGGTCTGGTGTGAGGTGAGTGTAAATGCCTCCACCTCATGTGCGAGGTTGGGGCTGATACAGCTGAAGGTGGTATACAGAGCACACCTCACGAGGGCGAGGATGAGCCGATTCTTTGAAGGAGTAGAAGATGTGTGTGAGCGTTGCGGGTGGGGGGGGGGGGGGGGGGGGGTGCTAATCACGTTCATATGTTTTGGTCCTGTCCAAAGCTAGAGGATTACTGGAAGGAGGTTTTTAGGGTAATTTCCAAGGTGGTGTATGTGAAACTGGACCTGGGTCCCCGGGAGGCCATATTCGGGGTGTCGGACCAGCCAGGGTTGGAAACGGGTGCGGAGGCAGATATCGTAGCCTTCGCCTCGTTGATCGCCAGGAGGCAGATCCTGTTGGGATGGAGAGCAGCCTCTCCACCCTGTGCCCTGGTGTGGCGGGGGGGAATTCTTGACTCTTGAGAAGGTTAAGTTTGAACTGAGGTGAAGGACGGAGGGGTTCTACAAGTCATAGGCATTATTCATTATGCACTTTCAAGAACTGGATAACATCGAACATTAGTTGGGGGGATGGTGGGGGGAGGGGGGCTGTGTGTATTAAGGGTGACTATGGGTGATCCCTGATTCCTTTTTGTCATTTGTTTATGTAAACATGCGGGCTAATGTTTGGGGGTTGGTGGGAGGATGGGATCGTTGTTATTGTTATGGGGATTGACATATTTGTTGATTATTGTTTATTGTTGGTGGGTGTAAATTTGGGAGAAAATGTGAAAAAGGAGGAGAATAAAAATATTTTTTTAAAAAAAATTAAATCTCCCTTCTCATCCTCTAAAGGACCAATATTTACCTTAGCCACTCATTTTTGTTTTATATATTTGTAGAAGCTTTTACTGTCTGTTTTTATATTCTGAGCAAGTTTACTCTCATAATCTATCTTACTCTTCATTATAGCTTTTTTAGTAGCTTTCTGTTGCCCCCTAAAGATTTCCCAATCCTCTAGTCTCCCACTAAACTTTGCCACTTTGTATGCTTTTTCCTTCAATTTGATACTCTCCCTTATTTCCTGAGATATCCACGGTCGATTTTCCCTCTTTCTATCGTCCTTCCTTTTTGTTCGTATAAACCTTTGCTGAGCACTGTGAAAAATCGCTTGGAAGGTCCTCCACTGTTCCTCAACTGTTTCACCACAAAGTCTTTGTTCCCAGTCTACCTTAGCTAACTCTTCTCTCATCCCATTGTAATCTCCTTTGTTTAAGCACAAAACACTCGTGTTTGATTTTACCTTCTCACCCTCCAACTGTATTTTAAATTCCACCATATTATGATCGCTCCTTCTGAGAGGATCCCTAACTATGAGATCATTAATCAATCCTGTCTCATTACACAGGACCAGACCTAGGGCCGCTTGTTTCCTCGTAGGTTCCATTACATACTGTTCTAGGAAACTATCGTGGATACTTTCTATAAACTCCTCCTCAAGGTTGCCTTGACAGACCTGCTTAAACCAATCGACATGTAGATTAAAATCCCCCATGATAACTGCTGTACCATTTCTACATGCATCAGTTATTTCTTTGTTTATTGCCTGCCCCACCATGATGTTACTATTTGGTGGCCATAGACTACTCCTATCAGTGACTTTTTCGCCTTACTATTCCTGATTTCCACCCAAATGGATTCAACCTTATCCTCCATAGCACCGATGTCATCCCTTACTATTGCCCGGATGTCATCCTTAAATAACAGCGCTACACCACCTCCTTTACCATCCACTCTGTCCTTCCAAATAGTTTGGTACCCTTGGATATTTAACTCCCAGTCGTGACCATCCTTTTACCATATTTCAGTAATGGCCACTAAATCATAGTCATTCACGATGATTTGCGCCATCAACTCATTCCGAATACTACGAGCATTCAGGTAAAGTACACTTATGTTGGCTTTTATACCTTGGTTTTGAACCTTAACACCTTGATCAGAGAGTTGGTCCCCTCGGGAGTGAGAATGGAAAATAAGGAAATGGCGGATGAATTGAAAGATGTTTCGGGTCTGTCTTCACAGTAGAGGCTACAAATATCATCATGGAAATGATTGTGAATCAGGAGGTGAAAGGGAGGGTAAGCTTAAAACAATTACAATCACCAGGGAAATGGTGCTGACAAAACTATTGGAACTAAAAGTTGACAAGTCCCAGGTCCTGACGGACTTCATCCTTAAAAGAGGCGGCGGCAGAGATTGTAGATGGATTGGTTTTAATTTTTTAATCCCATCAGATTGAAAAATAGCGAAAGTGCCTCCTCAATTCAAAAAAGGAGGGAGAGAGAAAGCAGGAAACCTGAGGCCATTTAGCTTAACATTTGTCACACGGAAATAGCTGGAATTTATTATTATGGAAGATACAGTGGGGCAATTGGGAAATCTCAATGCAATAGGCAGAATTGATGTGGTTTTGTGAAAGGGCAATCATGTTTGATGAATTTATTGGAGTTCTTTGAGGAAATAACAAGCAATGTGGATAAAGGGGAAGCTGTATATGTTCTGTGCTTAGAATTCCAGAAGGCATTTGACAGGGTGCCACACCAAATGTGACTTCGCAAAATAAGAATTCATGGGTAACATATTAGCATGGATAGAGGATTGATTAGCTGATAGGAAACAGAGTAAGCATGAACGGTTCATTTTCAGGTTGGCAAGATGTAATGAGTGGTGTTCCATAGGTACCTGTGCTGGAGCCTTAATTATTTAGAATTTAGATCAATGATTTTGACTAAGGGATTTAATGTATGTTTGTTAAAATTGCTATTGACACAAAGATAGGTTGATAAGTTAGGTTGGAAAGTAAGTTGTGAATAGGACATAAGGAGTCTGCAAATGGACAAGATAGTAGGCAGAAATTTGGCAGATGGAGTATAATGTGGGAAAATGTCCACTTGGACAGGAAGAACATAAAAGCAGCCCATTATTCAAATGGAGAGATTTTGCAGAGCTCCGAGGTGTAAAGGATCTGTCCTGGTACAAAAAATGAGTATGCGAGTACAGCAATTAATTAGGGAGGCAAATGAAATGTTGTCTTTTATTGCAAGGGGAATATAATATACCAGTAGAAATGTTTTGCTACAGTTGTGTAGGGAATTGGTGAGACCACATCTGGAGCACTGTGAACAGTTTTGGTCTCCTTATTTAAGGAAGGATATAAATGTGTTAGAAGCAGTTCAGAGGTGGTTCACTCAACAGATACCTTGGGTGGGGGGTGTGCGTTATCTTATGAAAGGTTGGACAGGCTGGGCCTGTATCCATTGGAATTTAGAAGAATGAGAGGTGATCTAATTGAAACACATAAGATCCTGAGGGAACTTGGCAGGGTGAATGCTGAAAGGACGTTTCTCCTTTTGGGGAGGTGAGAACTAGGCGACACAGATTGAAAATAAGAGGTCTTCCATTTAAGACAGGACTAGGAACATATAGGAACTGAAGTAGGTCATTCAGCCCCTCGAACCTTTCCCACCATTTAATGAGATCACGCTGATCTGTGACCGAACTCCATATAATAATGTAATAATCGCTTATTGTCACAAGCAGGCTTCAATGAAGTTACTGTGGAAAGCCCCTGTGAATATCCCTTAATATTTTTGCTTAACAAAAATCTATCTATCTCAGATTTAAAATTAACAACTGTTCTAGCTTCAAATGCTATTTTGGGAGAGAGTTCCAAACCTCTACTATCCTTTGAGTGAGGAAATTCTTCCTAACATCTCTCCTGAACAGTCTTGCCCTAATTTTTAGACTGTGTCCCTTAGTTTTTGAATCTCCAACCAGTGGTCCTAGTTTATCTTTAGTTAATTTAATAATTTTTATTGTCACAAGTAGGCTTACATTAACACTGCAATGAAGTTACTGTGAAAAGCCCTTAGTCGTCATATTCCTGCACCTGTTCGGGTACACAGAAGGAGAATTCAGAATGTCCAAATGACCTAACAGCACGTCTTTTGGGAGGAAACCGGAGCATCCACAGGAAACCCACGCAGACACGGGAGAACGTGCAGACTCTGCACAGACAGTGACCCAAGCCGGGAATCGAACCTGGGACCCTGGAGCCGTGAAGCAACAGTGCTACCCACTGTGCTACCGTGCTATCCTGTTTATCCCTGTTACCATCTTAAATATTTCGATCAGATCACCCTTAACCTTCTAAATTCTAGAAGAATGAGAAGAATTTCTTTCTCTTAAGGGTTGTGAATCTTTGTAACTCTTCTTCAGGGTGCTGCAGGGCAGGGCCAATGAATATTTATAAGGCCAAGCAGATAGATTCTTGACTGACAAGGGAGTCAAAGATTATCGGAGGTCAGCAGAATGTGGAGTTGAGCCACAGTCTGATCAGCCATGATCTTGTTGAATGGAGGAGCAGGTTCAAGGGGCCGAATAGCCTCCTCCTAATTTGCACTTTGGTCTGTTTGTAATACTTGTAGCCAGAGGACAAGTTTCCCTTTTGCAGACAAGGCCAGCATTTTCTTTTTAGAAACCGGCTTTCAAGGAAGCTTTAAAATGTTAAGCCTTGTGACTTGGTAGAAGGCTAGAAGTTATAACCTGATATTAGTAGTGATATACCTTCTGATCACAGTAAGAAGTCTTACAACACCAGTTTAAAGTCCAACAGGTTTGTTTCAAATCACTGGCTTTCGGAGCACAGCTCTCTCCTCAGGTGAATGTTCCCTCCCAGTCGGGGAACACTTCAGCAGTCAAGAGCATTCAGCCTCTGATCTTCGGGTACGCGTTCTCGAAGGTGGCCTGCAGGACATGCGACAACGCAGATTTGCCAAGCAGAAACTTATAGCCAGGTTCCGCACACATGAATATGACCTCAACCGGGGCCTTGGATTCATGTTGCATTACTTTCACCCCCCACCATCTGGCCTGGGCTTGTGAAATCCTACCAACTGTCCTGGCTTGAGACAATTCACACCTCTTTAACCTGGGTTTATCCCTCTCTCCAGTTGCTTCCTCTGGACCTGTAAAGACTTAATTACCTGCAAAGACTTGCATTCAAAGCATCCTCTTGTATCTTTGACTTTGTCTATATATATATGTTTCTGGAACCCACTTCTTCATTCACCTGAGGAAAGATTTGTACTCCGAAAGCTAGTGTTTGAAACAAACCTATTGAACTTTAACCTGGTGTTGTAAGACTTCTTACTGTGCTCACCCCAGTCCAACGCCGGCATCTCCACATCATGGATACCCCCTGATGTTACTCCTGCATTCTACAGTCTACTGCAAAAACCAAGCAGGACTTATAATGAAAGGTTTTCAAAAATCAAAAAGGTTAGGTCAAGTGATGTCTGGCCATTACTACATGATGAAAAAAAGTTGATCCCATTCATGTTAATAAAGTTCCTTCTACCACTAATCCTCAGTGTCTTCCCATTCAGTATATATTTCCATTTCTGTTTTTTTCCTCCAAATTTATTATCTCATGCTTTTCAGTACTAAACTATGTTTGGCACTTGTTTGCCCATTCCAGGAATCCATGTGCTCCCGAAATCTTATGACCATCGCGCTGTTTGCCAGACCTTTATTTTTAAAGTACATCCTGCAAGTAGATTAGAAACAAACATTTGAGTTTACAGAATGATTGAATGAATTGGATAAAGCGGTTTGAAAATGAATTGTCATGTTTATAATTTCACTTTATTTTTCCTTTTATGTTTAAAATGCCTTTATTGCAGGTTTGTGGTCTCCAGAGCAGAAATCTGTCTCCAAGCACAAAGTCAACAGCAAAATTACCTGCTGCAGGTAATCCACTCATTGCTGCTTGTATCATTGCTCTTGTGGGTTTTAAGTATGATCTCAAGGCTGATTGTTACAAAACTGAGCTTGATACTTGTAGTTGCAAACTTCCAATCTGTTTCCCTCTGTAATCTCCTTTGGTACAATGTCATGTTAAACACCACAGATCTACAATGCAGTTTCCTTGTTCTGCACAATTTTCTTCATTATTGGCTGAAGGATTAGTCTACGCAGCTGTAATGGGAACCACTAATTTATCAGACTGTAAAAAATTATCCTCACAGTTTTATTGTTATACTTAACAAGCCATCCCCATCATTTTGTTTTGCATTACAGTTGGAAAATATTCCATTTCAACAAAATGACTGCATCTCATTCCCACTTTATATGATCTGTATGTTGGATGAAGAGGAGTAGTAGGTGGCTGCAATGGGAGCCAAATTATTCATGTGGGTTGGAGGAGAAGCCAGATCATCCCGGAGAGGGGAGCCAGATCATCCCAGTGAGGAGAATCAGATCATCCCAGAGAGGAGAGCCAGACCATCCCAGCGAAGAGAATCGGATCATCCCAGCGAGGAGAGCCGGATCATCCCAGAGAGGAGAGCAGGATCATCCCTCAGTGGAGAGCCAGTTCATCCCAGCGAGGGGACCCGGATCATCCCAGCGAGGGGAGCCAGATCATCTCAGAGAGGAGAGCCAGATAATCCAGAGAGGAGAGCCGGATCATCCCAGCGAGGAGAGCCAGATCAACTTGGAGAGGAGAGCCAGACCATTCCAGAGAGGGGAGCCGGATCATCCCAGAGAGGGGAGTCAGACCATCCCAGAGAGGAGAGCCGGATCATCTAGAAGAGGAGAGCTGGATCATCCCAACGAGGAGAGCCGGATCATCTCGGAGAGGAGACCCAGATCATCCCAGCGAGGAGAGCCAGACCATCCCAGCGAGGAGAGCAGGATCATCCCAGAGAGGGGAGCCGGATCATCCCAGAAAGGGGAGTCAGATCATTCCAGCGAGGAGAGCCAGACCATCCCAGAGAGGAGAGCCGGATCATCTCGGAGAGGAGAGCTGGATCATCCCAACGAGGAGAGCCAGATCATCCCAGTGAGGAGAGCCAGACCATCCCAGAGCGGAGAGCCGGATCATCTCTGAGAGGAGAGCCAGATCATCCCAGCGAGGAGAGCCAGATCATCCCAGAGAGGAGAGCCAGATCATCCCAGTGAGGAGAGCCAGATCATCCCAGCGAGGAGAACCAGATCATCCCAGCGATGAGAGCCAGACCATCCCAGCGAGGAGAGCAGTATCATCCCAGAGAGGGGAGCCGGATCATCCCAGAGAGGAGACCCAGATCATCCCAGCGAGGAGAGCCAGACCATCCCAGCGAGGAGAGCAGGATCATCCCAGAGAGGGGAGCCGGATCATCCCAGAGAGGGGAGTCAGATCATTCCAGCGAGAAGAGCCAGACCATCCCAGAGAGGAGAGCCGGATCATCTCGGCGAGGAGAGCCAGACCATCCCAGAGAGGAGAGCCGGATCATCTCGGAGAGGAGAGCTGGATCATCCCAACGAGGAGAGCCAGATCATCCCAGTGAGGAGAGCCAGACCATCCCAGCGAGGAGAGCCAGACCATCCCAGCGAGGAAAGCCAGACCATCCCAGAGAGGGGAGCCAGATCATCCCAGCGAGGAGAGCAGTATCATCCCAGAGAGGGGAGCCGGATCATCCCAGAGAGGAGACCCAGATCATCCTAGCGAGGAGAGCCGGACCATCCCATCGAGGAGAGCAGGATCATCCCAAAGAGGAGACCCAGATCATCCCAGCGAGGAGAGCCAGACCATCCCATCGAGGAGAGCAGGATCATCCCAGAGAAGAGAGCCAGACCATCCCAGCGAGGAGAGACAGATCATCTCGGAGAGGAGAACTGGATCATCCCAGCGGGGAGAGCCAGACCATCCCAGCGAGGAGAGCCAGACCATCCCAGCGAGGAGAGCCAGACCATCCCAGCGAGGAGAGCCAGACCATCCCAGCGAGGAGAGCCAGACCATCCCAGAGAGGAGAGCCAGATCATCCCAGCGAGGAAAGCCAGACCATCCCAGAGAGGGGAGCCAGATCATCCCAGCGAGGAGAACCAGATCATCCCAGCGAGGAGAGCCAGACCATCCCAGCGAGGAGAGAAGTATCATCCCAGAGAGGAGAGCCAGATCATCCCAGAGAGGAGACCCAGATCATCCCAGAGAGGAGAGCCAGACCATCCCATCGAGGAGAGCAGGATCATCCCAGAGAAGAGAGCCAGACCATCCCAGCGAGGAGAGACAGATCATCTCGGAGAGGAGAACTGGATCATCCCAGCGGGGAGAGCCAGACCATCCCAGCGAGGAGAGCCAGATCATCCCAGAGAGGGGAGCCAGATCATCCCAGCGAGGAGAACCAGATCATCCCAGCGAGGAGAGCCAGATCATCCCAGAGAGGGGAGCCAGATCATCCCAGCGAGGAGAACCAGATCATCCCAGCGAGGAGAGCCAGACCATCCCAGAGAGGAGAGCAGCATCATCCCAGAGAAGGGAGCCGGATCATCCCAGAGCGGAGACCCAGATCATCCCAGCGAGGAGAGCCAGATCATTCCAGCGAGGAGAGCCAGACCATCCCAGAGAGGAGAGCCGGATCATCTCGGAGAGGAGAGCCGGATCATCTCGGAGAGGAGAGCCAGATCATCCCAGAGAGGAGAGCCGGATCATCTCGGAGAGGAGAGCCGGATCATCTCGGAGAGGAGAGCCGGATCATCCCAGAGAGGAGAGCCGGATCATCTCGGAGAGGAGAGCCGGATCATCTCGGAGAGGAGAGCCAGATCATCCCAGCGAGGAGAGCCAGATCATCCCAGCGAGGAGAACCAGATGATCCCAGCGAGGAGAGCCAGACCATCCCAGCGAGGAGAGCACTATCATCCCAGAGAGGGGAGCCGGATCATCCCAGAGAGGAGACCCAGATCATCCCAGCGAGGAGAGCTAGACCATCCCAGCGAGGAGAGCAGGATCATCCCAGAGAGGAGAGCAGGATAACCCAGAGAAGAGAGCCAGATCATCCCAGCGAGGAGAGACAGATCATCTCGGAGAGGAGAACTGGATCATCCCAGCGGGGAGAGCCAGACCATCCCAGCGAGGAGAACCAGATCATCCCAGCGAGGAGAGCCAGATCATCCCAGAGAGGAGAGCCAGATCCTCCCAGAGAGGAGAGCCAGATCATCCCAGCAAGGAGAGCCAGATCATCCTAGCAAGGAGAGCCAGATCATCTCAGAGAGGGGAACCAGATCATCCCAGCGAGGAGAGCCAGACCATCCCAGCGAGGAGAGCAGGATCATCCCAGAGAGGAGAGCCAGATCATCCCAGCGAGGAGAGCCAGATCATCCCAGCGAGGTGAGTGAGATCATCCCAGCGAGGAGAGCCAGATCATCCCAGCGAGGAGAGCCAGATCATCCCAGCGAGGAAAGCCAGACCATCCCAGCGAGGAAAGCCAGACCATCCCAGCGAGGAAAGCCAGACCATCCCAGCGAGGAGAGTGAGATCATCCCAGCGAGGAGAGCCAGATCATCCCAGCGAGGAGAGCCAGATCATCGCAGAGAGGGGAGCCAGATCATCCCAGCGAGTAGAGTGAGATCATCCCAGCACCACCCATTCTGCAGGGTGTACAGAATTTCCCAGTGGGAGCGTTTAGGACTTTATTTAAAGCTGGTAAATTCAGTAACAGTAGTCTTGTAATGTAGTCACTGTAATTTGGCGCCTTAAATTTGTTTCCTAAATGTGTTCTTCTCGTTGCTAGTTGGACAAATGATGGGCAGTACCTGGCCATCAGTCTGTTCAATGGTGTCGTCAGTATCCGGAGTAAGAGCGGAGAAGAGAAAGTGAGGATTGAGAGACCTGGGGCTGTCCCAATCTGGTCAATTTGCTGGAATCCATCCAAGTAAGTAAGGAAACGTACCTCGGGGTTTTTGAGATGCATACCATTAAAACATATGAAATTGAGTTTGGACAGTGCAAACGTAGTTTTCGATTTCAAGTTCAGCAAACATAAAATCCATTATTCAAAACTAATAAGCATTGAATTGGCAATTTTCCTTAAATATTTACAAAAAAGGTGGCTGATATTGAAAATCGAAAATTCAATTTGCGCCGTAGCGATGTAGTTCTGAGGTTGCACATTGTTTATGGAAAGCAAAAAGAACTTTGCTTCCTTTGGTCTGTGATATACCTGAACTGCGAGCGCTTGATACGGGTGACAGATGAAAAAATGTTTTTCATCTCTCAGCACTGTTACTCATCATCTTAAGTCAGGACACAAAAACTAAAATTATTAAATGATTTCTTTTTTATTTACCGTACTTGGAAGTTCCCATTCTGCACCCGGGCAGTACCTTGGACAGAGGCAGTACCTTGTGTGATGAATGTAGAAATAGATATATATTATATTTCATATTCTGTTGCAGTAGTGTTATTTTAAGAGATTCCTGGTTTAAAATACATACAAGCAGCGTGTCTACTAAAGTTGTAATTAAAGAGTTGTGAAAAGGTGAGGTGATCATTCATTCTAACCACTTAATGGGCTAATGGAATTGTGTTTGATTGATGGAGATTCCGTGGACTGTCAATAATTTATGAGGGAGTGGGGTCTAGTCCTAGCTAAACAGTTCATGGAATTTAGTGGGATACAGATGATGTATCCCATTAAATTCTGCCGCCTTTACTGGATGGTTTAAACTTTTTTGTCACTGGAGGGATTCTTCGGCTACTCATGGTACAGTCGAGATGACGGAGTTGACGGAGTCATCTCGACTGTACTGTGGGTAGCCGAAGAACCTCTCCAGTGACAAACAGGAGGAAGATCATCCACTAGAAGCAGCAGAAGAGGATTCTGGTACAAGTCAACTCCGTCGTAGAATTCATAGAATCATAGAAATTACAGTGCAGAAAGAGGCCATTCGGTCCATCGAGTCTGCACCGGCCCTTTGAAAGAGCACATTTAAGCCCACACTTCCAACCTATACCCGTAACCCAGTAACCTCACTTAACCTTTTTGGACACTAAGGGCAATTTAGCATGCCCAATCCACCTAACCTGCCAATCTTTGGACTGTGGAAGGAAACCGGAGCACCAGGAGGAAACCCACGTAGATACTGGGAGAACATGCAGACTCCACATAGACAGTGACCCAAGCTGGGAATCAAACATGGGACCCTGGAGCTGGGAAGCAACTGTGCTAACCACTAGTTGCCATGCTGCTCACCTTGACTGTACTGTGGGTAGCTGAAGAACCCCTCCAGTGACAAACAGGAGGAAGATCATCCAGCAGAGGCGACAGAAGAGAAATCTGGGAGAAGTCAACTACGTCATCTCGACTGTACTGTGGGTAGCCGAAGAGCCCCTCCAGTGACAAACAGGAGGATCATCCAGTAGAGGTGTTAGAAGAGGATTCTGGGAGAGGTCAACTCAGTCACCTCGACTGTACTTTGGGTAGCCGAAGAATTGGTGTCAAGGAGCCATTTACTGTTTCCCATCCTCCTCTAACCAAACAAAAGGCACTGTGAGGAGGACAAATAAGGTAAGATTCTTATTCTTATATCCTTCTTAAATGTACAGGGCAGAGATGGCAGTTAGGGCAGTGATATGCTCCTCCTGCCAGATGTGGGAAATCAGGGAGCTTTCTGACGTCCCTGACGACTATGTCTGCGGGAAGTGTGACCAGCTGCATCTCCTTACAGATCGCATGATTTGGTTTGAGCAGCAGCTGGACACATTGCGGAGCATACAGGGGGCAGAGAGTGTGATAGACACTAGTTTCAGGGAGGTGGCCACACCACAGGTTCAGACAGGTAGATGTGTGACCACCAGGAGAGACAGGCAGGTAAGACGGGAGCCTCCTGTGGCTTTTCCCCCCTCAAACTGGTATACCATTTTGGTTACTGTTGGGGGGGGATAGCCTCTCGGGGCAAGATACCAGCAGCAGCCAGGCCTGTGGCATCACAAACAAAGAACAAAGAAATGTACAGCACAGGAACAGGCCCTTCGGCCCTCCAAGCCCGTGCCGACCATGCTGCCCGACTAAACTACAATCTTCGACACTTCCTGGGTCCGTATCCCTCTATTCCCATCCTATTCATGTATTTGTCAAGATGCCCCTTAAATGTCACTATCGTCCCTGCTTCCACCACCTCCTCCGGTAGCGAGTTCCAGGCACCCACTCCCCTCTGCGTAAAAAACTTGCCTCGTACATCTACTCTAAACCTATGCCCCCTAGTAATTGACCCCTCTACCCTGGGGAAAAGCCTCTGACTATCCACTCTGTCTATGCCCCTCATAATTTTGTATACCTCTATCAGGTCTCCCCTCAACCTCCTTTGTTCCAGTGAGAACAAACCGAGTTTATTCAACCGCTCCTCATAGCTAATGCCCTCCATACCAGGTAACATTCTGGTAAATCTCTTCTGCACCCTCTCTAAAGCCTCCACATCCTTCTGGTAGTGTGGCGACCAGAATTGAACACTATACTCCAAGTGTGGCCTAACTCAGATTCTATACAGCTGCAACATGACTTGCCAATTCTTATACTCAATGCCCCGGCCAATGAAGGCAAGCATGCCGTATGCCTTCTTGACTACCTTAGGGGCAGCACGGTAGCCTTGTGGATAGCACAATTGCTTCACAGCTCCAGGGTCCCAGGTTCGATTCCGGCTTGGGTCACTGTCTGTGCGGAGTCTGCACATCCTCCCCGTGTGTGCGTGGGTTTCCTCCGGGTGCTCCGGTTTCCTCCCACAGTCCAAAGATGTGCAGGTTAGGTGGATTGGCCATGATAAATTGCCCTTAGTGTCCAAAATTGCCCTTAGTGTTGGGTGGGGTTACTGGGTTATGGGGATAGGGTGGCGGTGTTGACCTTGGGTAGGGTGCTCTTTCCAAGAGCCGGTGCAGACTCGATGGGCCGAATGGCCTCCTTCTGCACTGTAAATTCTATGATAATCTATGATTCTCCACCTGTGTTGCCCCTTTCAATGACCTGTGGACCTGTACTCCTAGATCTCTTTGACTTTCAATACTCTTGAGGGTTCTACCATTCACTGTATATTCCCTACCTGCGTTAGACCTTCCAAAATGCATTATCTCACATTTGTCCGGATTAAACTCCATCTGCCATCTCTCCGCCCAAGTCTCCAAACAATCTAAATCCTGCTGTATCCTCTGACAGTCCTCATCGCTATCCGCAATTCCACCAACCTTTGTGTCGTCTGCAAACTTACTAATCAGACCAGTTACATTTTCCTCCAAATCATTTATATATACTACAACTTTATATCACAACTGATTCTGCTGTAGAGCTAAGTCCAAGTGAGTGATAGTAGTAGGAGACTTGATAATCGGGCACAGACAGGTGTTTCTGTGGCTGGAAACGGGACTTTAGGGTGGTGTGTTGCCTCCCTGGTGCCAGGGTCCTGGTTGTCTCCAAACGACTACAGGGTTTCACCAGATGTCCTTGTCTCCATTGGGACTAATGACATAGTCAGAAAGAGGGAGGAGGTCCTGCAAAGACAATTCAGTGAGTTAGGTTCGGGAGCCAAAAAGCAGGACCTCTAGGGTAGTAATCTCAGGATTACACCTCGTGCCATGTACTGGGAAGGCTTGGAACAGGGAGATAGTACAGTTGAACACGTGGCTAAAGAGCTGGTGTAGGAGGCAGGGCTTTAGATATATGGATCACTAGGATGTATTCTGGGAAGATGGGATCTGTACAAGAAGGATAGGTTGCACTGAGCTGGAGGGGCACCAATATCCTGGGCAGAAGGTTTGCTAGTGCTGTTCGGGAGGGTTTAAACTAGTATGGCAGGGGGGTGGGAACCGGAATAGAAGTAGAGACTGGGGGAAAAAAGTAAGACTGAGATTAAACGTAGCGCAGAGAAGAGCAGGCAGAAGGAAACCGCAGGGCTCAGCGGGACTGTAGGTCTGGAGTGCGTTTGCTTCAATGCAAGAAGTCTAACAGGTAAAACAGATGAACTGAGAGCCTGGATTACTGCTTGGAACTGTGATGTAATTGCAATTACGGAGACATGGTTAAAGGAAGGACACGTTTGGCATCTTAACATTCCAGGATGTTGTTGCTTTAGACGGGACAGAAGGGGGAACAAAAGAGGTGGGGGTGTTGCTGATTAGGGAGCAGATCACAGCTGTGTTGAGGGAGGACACATTGGAAGGATCTTGAAGTAAGGCATGATGGATGGCGCTCCGGGATAAGAAGAATGAAATCACAGTGTTGGGAGAGACAGAGGAGCAATTGTGTAGTCAGATACTGAAAAGGTGTGAATAAAGCAGGTTAGTTATGATGAGTGTCCTTAATTTCCCCCATATTGACTGGGAATCCCTTACAGCCAAGGGCTCTGATGGAGAGCAATTTGTTAAATGGGCTTTTCAATACAGTATGTTGACAATCCAACCAGGGAGGGGGCCATACTGGACTTGGTATTGGGGAATGAGCCAGGCCAGATGATTGATGTTTTAGTGGGGGAGAATTTTGGGTTTAGTTACCATATTTCCATAAGATTTCGGGTGATAATGGATAAGGACAAGAGAAGCCCCCGGGGTGAGGGTGCCAAATTGGATGAGGGCCAATTACATCCAAATTAGACAGGAACTGGGGAATGTGGATTGGGAGCGGCTATTTGAGGGCAAATCTACGTCTGACATGTGGGAAATTTTTAAAGTGCAGGACAGGCATGTCCCCGCAAAAATGAAGGATAGAAATGGCAGGATTCGGGAACCATGGATGACAAGAAAAATTGTAAACTTCGCCAAAAGGGAAAAGGAAGCATATGATAGGTGTAGGCATCTAAAAACTGACGAAGCCCCTGAGGAGTACAGTGCAAGGAACTTAAATGTGGAATTAAGAGGGCTTAAAGGGGCCATGAAATGTCTTTAGCAAACATGACCAAGAATAATCCCAAAGCTTTTTATGTATACATTAAGAGCAAGAGGGTAGCAAGAGAAAGAGTAGACCCACTCTGCATGGAACCACAGGAAGTGGGCGAAATCCATAATGAGTACTTTATATTGGTATTCACCAGGGCGAAGGATATGACATGTTGAGGTCAGGGATAGATGTGTGAACGTTCTTGTGAATATATCAAAGGAGAAAGTGTTGAGTTTCCTAAATTGCACTAAGGTAGACCAGTCCCCGGCGCTGGATGGGCTCTGTCCCAGGTTACTGCGGGAGGCAGGGGGAGAAATAGCTGGGGCCTTAACAGATATCTTCACATCCTCTTTGACCACAGGCGAGGTTCCACATCAGTGGTGGGAAAGCTTTTGGAAAAGATACTGAGGGACAGGATTAATGTGCATTTGGAGGAAAATGGGCTACTTAGTGACAGGCGACACTGGGAATGTCATGTTCTCACCAACTGGGTAGAGTTTTTTGAAGAGGTGACACAGGAAATTGATGAGGGAAGGACTGTGGAGTAGTTTATATGGACTTTAGTAAGGTGTTTGATAAGGTCCCACATGGCAGACTGGTACAAAAAATAAAATCACATGTGATTCAGGGTGGGCTGGTTGGATGGATACAGAACTGGTTTGGTTATGGAAGACAGAAAGTAGCTTTGGAAGGACGTTTTTCTGAATGGAGATCTGTAGCTAGTGGTGTTCCACAGGGATCAGTGCTGGACCTCTGATGTTTGTAGTATATATAAATGATCTGGAGGAAAATGTGGGTGGTCTGATTGGTAAGTTTGCGGATGACAGGAAGATTGGTGAAGTTTGCTGATAGTGCCGAGGATTGTCAGAGGATACAAAAGGATATAGATGATTGGAGACTTGGGCACAGAAATGGCAGATGGAGTATAATCCGTAAAAAAATTGGAGGATCAAATGTAGGTATGAATTATACTTTAAATGGCAGAACCCTTAGGAATATGAACTTACAGATGGATCTGGACGTACAGTCCACAGTTCCCTAAAAGTGGCAACACAGGTGGCCAAGCTTTGGAGAGAGTGCAAAGAAGGTTCACCGGGATGTGGCCTGGTCTCGAGGTTGGTGGCTATGAGGAGAGGTTGAATAAACGAGGATTGTTTTCACTGGAAAGGCGGAGGCTGAGAGGAGACCTAGGAGAGGTCCACAAATTTATGAAAGACAAAGACACGGTGGATAAACAGAGGCTTTTTCCAAGGGTGCAAGTGTCAATTACAAGGGGGCACAGGTTCAAGGTGGGAGGGTGAAAGTTTAAGGGAGATGTGTGGGGTACGTTTTTCACACAGAGTGGTGGGTGCCTGGAACACGCTGCCAGAGGATGTGGTGGAATATTTTAGAGGCATCTGGATGGGTACATGAATAGGGAGGAAATAGAAGAATACCGACTGTGTCAGGGCAGAAGGTTCTTTTTTAGTTTAGGGCATCATGATCGACACAGACTTGGAGGGCTGAAGGGCCTGTTCCTGTGCTGTACGTTTCTTTGTTCTTTGATGTAATTAAAGGGAGGCTGGTTTAGCACACTGTGCTAAATCGCTGGCTTTTAAAGCAGACCAAGCAGGCCAGCAGCACGGTTCAATTCCCGTACCAGCCTCCCCGAACAGGCGCCGGAATGTGGCGACTAGGGGTTTTTCACAGTAACTTCATTTGAAGCCTACTTGTGACAATAAGTGATTTTCATTTAATTTCCTGGGGTGAAGTATCCTTTCCTCATAGTTTTACAAATTGAAAAAAAATTGTTTAGGGTTTTCTCCTGGATCCTAGCACTTAAATCTAAAATTTTCCTGCTCCCTTAAGAGATATTGCAAAACAATTGCGGTGAATAACTCCTCCATTTAAGTCAAAGCATTGTTTCCAGTCAGTTACAGACTAATTTCTCTTTCTTATCTCAATACTCTGCAATTTTGCCTGAGAGTTAGGTTTGTTGTCTTTTAATCGCAGGTAAACATTGATTTTTTTCTGTATCAATTAAATGTGGCAATTAAATGACTGGTTCCTGACTAGCACTGTTACGATTAGGAATGAGGTTCACTAGATTAATTCCAGAGATGAGGGGTTTGTTTGTCTTACGGCGAAAGATTGAGCAGTTTAGGCCTGTACTCTCTAGAGTTTAGAAGAATGTGAGGAGATCTAATTGAGGTATATAAAATGATAAAAGGTATTGACAAAGTAGACATGGAGCGGATGCTTCCTCTTTTGGGGCAATCTAGAACGAGTGGTCATAGTTTTAGAATAAAGGGTATCAGATTTAAAACGGAGATGAGAAATTACTTCTCTCAAAAGGTCACAAATCTGTGGAATTCACTACCCAGAGTGCTGTGGATGCCAGGACATTGAGCAAATTTAAGGAGCAAATGGACAGATTTTTAATTAGTAATGGGTTGAAGGGTTATGGAGAATGGGCCGGAAAGTGGAGTTGAGGCCGAGATGAGATCAGGCATGATTGTATGGCTCAGCGGGTTTTGAGGGGCTGAATTGCCTACTCCTCCTCCTAGTTCATATGTTCTTACACGTCAGAAATGCAATGCATACTATTTTAGGTAAATCATTGTGATATATGATGAATTAATATCTGAACTTTAATTTTGTTTTGTACAGAGATGAGCACACTGACATCCTATCTGTGGCAGACTGGGGGCAGCGACTTTCCTTCTACCAACTGAGTGGCAAACAGGTATGATTGTGAAACATTTTCATACTCATTGAAAGGATTGCTGCAGAGAGGTGTCACAAATTGTTTCACATAGAACATAGAAAATACAGCACAGAACAGGCCCTTCGGCCCACGATGTTGTGCCGAACCTTTGTTCGAGATTAATCATAGATTATCATTGAATTTACAGTGCAGAAGGAGGCCATTCGGCCCCCTGAGTCTGCACCGGCTCTTGGAAAGAGCACCCCACCCAAACTCAACACCTCCACCCAACACCAAGGGCAATTTTGGACACTAAGGGCAATTTATCATGGCCAATGCACCTACCCTGCACATCTTTGGACTGTGGGAGGAAACCGGAGCACCCGGAGGAAACCCACGCAGACACGGGGAGGACGTGCAGACTCCGCACAGTCAGTGACCCAAGCCGGAATTGAACCTGGGACCCTGGAGCTGTGAAGCAATTGTGCTATCCACAATGCTACCGTGCTGCCCTTAAGAACAAATAAATCTACACTATATCATTTTACTGTAATCCATGTACCTACCCAATAGCTGCTTGAAGGTCCCTAATGTTTCCGACTCAACTACTTCCACAGGCAGTGCATTCCATGCCCCCACTACTCTCTGGGTAAAGAACCTACCTCTGATATCCGTCCTATATCTTCCACCTTTCACCTTAAATTTATGTCCCCTTGTAATGGTTTGTTCCACCCGGGGGAAAAAGTCTCTGACTATCTACTCTATCTATTCCCCTGATCATCTTATAAACCTCTATCAAGTCGCCCCTCATCCTTCTCTGTTCTAATGAGAAAAGGCCTAGCACCCTCAACCTTTCCTCGTAAGACCTACTCTCCATTCCAGGTAACATCCTGGTAAATCTTCTTTGCACCTTTTCCAAAGCTTCCACATCCTTCCTAAAATGAGGTGACCAGAACTGTACACAGTACTCCAAATGTGGCCTTACCAAAGTTTTGTACAGCTGCATCATCACCTCACGGCTCTTAAATTCAATCCCTCTGTTAATGAACGCGAGCACACCATAGGCCTTCTTCACAGCTCTATCCACTTGAGTGGCAACTTTCAAAGATGTATGAACGTAGACCCCAAGATCTCTCTGCTCCTCCACATTGCCAAGAATGCTACCGTTAACCCTGTATTCCGCATTCATATTTGTCCTTCCAAAATGGACAACCTCACACTTTTCAGGGTTAAATTCCATCTGCCACTTCTCAGCCCAGCTCTGCATCCTATCTATGTCTCTTTGCAGCCGACAACAGCCCTCCTTACTATCCACAACTCCACCAATCTTCGTATCGTCTGCAAATTTACTGACCCACCCTTCAACTCCCTCATCCAAGTCATTAATGACTTGTTTAGTTTTTAATCTGTACCTATTAACGTGAAACATAGTGCACACTCGACAGAGCTTTGTCCCTCCTGTCAAACTTTGGTGTCATAAGTGTGGATGTGCAGATTGCCTCCAGGTCATTGGTTCAAATTTCATATTCAGAAAGCAACATCAAATCAAAATTAACAAGGTTGGAACATATGAATTAAATTGAAAAAAAGTGAGCAAATAAACTTAAAGAGCCTAATAAGGGTGCAATTAATCATATGTTCTTAAATAAAATCTGGCAATAATATAAAGAAGTTGAACTTATGAAGTCACTCCTAATTTTTTTGAAGACCCTCGCATTATAATGATGATTGATTTTTATTGTCACATGTACCGGAGTACAGTGAAAAGCATTTTTCCGCGGCCAAGGGAACGTACACAGACAAAAGAATAATCAACAGAGTACATTGACAAATGGTGCATCAACATATAGTGATTGGTTACAGTGCGGAACAAGGGCCAAATAAGCAATACATGAGCAAGAGCAGCATAGGACGTCACGAATAGTGTTCTTACAGGGAACAGATCCGTCCAAGGGAGAGTCATTGAGGAGTCGAGTATCTGTGGGGAAGAAGCTGTTCCTACGTCTGCATGTGCGGGTCTTCAGACATCTGTATCTTCTGCCTGATGGAAGGGTCTGGAAGAGGGCAAAGCCTGGGTGGGAGGGGACTCTGACAATGCTGTCTGCCTTCCTGAAGCAGCGGGAGGCGTAAACCGAATCAATGGGAGGATGGCAAGCTTGTGTGATGCATTGGGCTGAATTCAGCACACTCTGCAGTTTCTTGCGATCTTGGGCTGAGCAATTGCCATACCAGGCTGTGATGCAGCCGGATAGGATGCTCTCTTTGGCACATCTGTAGAAGTTTGAGAGAGTCAATGCAGACATGCCAAATTTCTTTAGCTTCCGTAGGAAGAAGAGAAGTTGTTGGGCTTTCTTGACTGTTGCATCAACGTGAGTGGACCAGGACAGACTGTTGGTGACAGTGACCCCCAGGAACGTAAAGCTATCGACCATCTCCACTTCGGAGCCATTGATGTAGACGGCGGGGGGTGTCGTGCTGCACTTCCTGAAGTCGATGATCAGTTCCTTGATCTTTTGAACATTTAGAGAGAGGTTGTTTTCGGTACACCATGCAATTAAATGATCTATGTCCCTTCTGCAGTCTGATTTGTTGTTGCTTGAGATACGACCCACCACAGTTGTATCATCTGCAAACCTATAGATTGAGTTGGAGTTGACTCTTGTCGCACAGTCGTGTGTGTATAAGGAGTACAGTCGAGGACTGAGCATACATCCTTGCACGGCCCCGGTGTTGAGGACTATTGGAGGAGGTGCTGTTACCTATCCTGACAGATTGCCGTCTGTGGGGGAGGAAGTCAAGGATCACAGGGAGGAGTCAAGTCCAAGGTTGCAGAGTTTGGTTATTAGTTAGTTTCCTTCATCTAGCAAGCTCAGCGATTAGACCTGGAATTTGTAAGGACTCTCGGTTCAGTAAACCAACAATTAGGGACAGAATTTTCTGTCAAAATAATGGCAAGACTAAACATGCCTGAAGTTATTTATGTGTAAATGGTACAGCAACATCAGGCACAGAGCAGTTATATGGTTAAATGTGAATATCCTAAAATTGCTGTCTGCATTGTGCCAATCTGCTGTTTAATTTGAGAAAATGTCAAACCAGAGACTCCCCCACCCCACCCCCTTTTTTATGCCTGCCTTGCCCATTAAACCACAAACTTGCCAAAACCAGCGTAAGTGTCCCTTTCATGATATTTTAAGTCTTAATTATTACTAATCAACCTCTCTTGTACCATAATTAACTATCACATGAGTGATGTTTTTGAAAAAACCGCATTTAAGAATGTGGGCATTGTTGGCTAGATCAGCATTTATTTTCCATCCCTAATTGCCCTTGAGAAGATGGTGGTAAATGGTCTTCTTGAACTGCTGCAATCCATCCACAGGTACATCCACAGTGCTATTAGGGAGGGAGTCCCAGGATTTTGACCCAGCGACAGTGAAGGAACTGGGATATATTTCCAAGTCAGGGTGGTGAGTTACTTGGAGGGGCACTTCCAGGTGGTGGTTTTCCCAGGTTTTTGTTGCTCTTGCCCTTCTAGATGACAGTGGTTGTGGGTTTGGAAGGTGCTGTTAAAGGAAACTTGGTGAGTTCCTGCTATGCATCTTCTAGATGGTACGCACGGCTGCCACTGTTTGTTGGTGGCGGAGGGATTGAATGTTTATAAAAGGGGTGATGGTCTGTGTGGAGTTTGTACGTTTTCCTTGTGTCTGCGTGGGTTTCCTCCGGGTGCTCCGGTTTCCTCCCACAGTCCAAATAAGTGCAGGTTATGTAGGTTGACCATGCTAAATTGCCCTTTAGTGTCCAAAGATGTTTAGGTTAGGTGTAGTTATGGGGATAGGGTGGGGAAGTGGGTCTAGATAGGATACTCTTTCAGAGGGTCAGTGCAGACGCGGTGGACTGCAGAAGGTGGCCTCCTTCTGCATTGTAGGAATTCTATTCTATGGTTCTATGCATGGTGTCGAGCTTCTTGAGTGTTGTTGGAGCTGCACTCATCCAGGCAATAGAATACTCCATTACACTTCTAACTTGTGCCCAATAGATGGTGGACAGGCTTTGGGGAGTAAGGAAGTGAGTTACTCACTGCTCTGGTAGCCACGGTATTTGTACGGCTAGTCAGTTCAGTTTCTGGTCAATGGTACCCCCCAGGATGCTGATAGTGGAGGATTCAGCGATGGGAATGCCATTGAATGTCAAGAGGTGGTGGTTAGATCCTCTTTTGTTGGAGATGGTCATTGCCTGTCGCAAATATTCCTTGCCACTTGTCACCCCAAATAGAATATTGTCCAGTGTTGTAGCTGTACTGGAACAGTTTGGCTCAGGGCGTGGCACGTTCTGGAGCACAAGTCTCCAGTACTCTGTCTGGAATATTGTCAGGGCCCATAGCCTTTGCAGTATCCAGTGCCTCACTTGTTTCTTGATATCGCATGATGTGAATCGAATTGGCTGGAGGCTGACATGCGTGATGCTGAGAATCTTCAGAGGAGGCCGAGATGGATTATTCACTCGCCATTTTTGGCTGGAGATTGTTGAGAATGCTTCAGCCTTCTCTCATTATTTAAGTTTGAATTTTCTGAGGAGGTTTTAAAAATGTTGAATTTTAATTTGTGTTGCTTAAAATGTTTTTTCCCTCTTTTTTTTTATATTTCCCTTTCAGCACATGAAATGAAATGAAAATCGCTTATTGTCACAAGTAGGCTTCAAATGAAGTTACTGTGAAAAGCCCCTAGTCGCCACATTCCGGCGCCTGTTCGAGGAGGCTGGTACAGGAATTGAACCGTGCTGCTGACCTGCCTTGGTCTGCTTTAAAAGCCAGCTCTTTAACCCTGTGCTGATTTGATACTAAAATCTAGCATTTTAATCCATCCTCCTTTTCAGTCCTTTCATGATTATTTCCCAGTCCTTAAATCTGATTGGTTAAGGAGATACCCTGTTTGGTAGCCCAATTCGCTCCGGCCCGAAGTGCCCTGTTTCCTTTACTGCCATTATCATCTCCCATTTTCAGGAACCTTGTAGGCAAACAGTTTTTGAGCTGAAGCATGCACAAGTTTAACTAATGGCAGACACCATAAGATGCCCCTGTTATTTCAAGAATCCAGATGAATCCTTAACCTAAACATTATTTTCTGTGTTTGAGATATCTCCAACATAATTTTCCATCACAGGTTTGCTCCTGTGTGAGTTCATGCAGAATATGACCAATGTTTGTGGATTAAGTTGAACTGCAGCAACTCACCAAAGCTCCTTTGACAACGCCTTCCAAACCTGTGACTTTGACGACCTAGAAGAACAAGGGGAGTACACACATGGGAACACCACCACCTGCAAGTTTCCCTCCAAGCCATACTCTATCCTGAATGTCACAGAGTCAAATCTGGAATGCCCTCCCTAACAGCACTGTGGGTATACCTGCACCACATGGATTGCAGCAGTTCAAGAAGTCTGCTCACCACCACCTCTAGCATGGTTAGGGATGAGCAATAAAGATGCTGGCCTAGCCAACGACGCCCATAATAATAATCTTTATTGTCACAGCTAGGCTTACATTAACGCTGCAATGAAGTTACTGTGAAAATCCCCTAGTCACCACATTCCGGTGCCTGTTCTGGTACACAGAGGGAGAATTCAGAATGTCCAAATTACCTAATAGCATGTCTTTCGGGAGTTGTGGGAGGAAATCGGAGCACCCGGAGGAAACCCACGTAGACACAGGGAGAACGTGCAGTCTCCGCACAGACAGTGACCCAAGCCGGGAATCGAACCTGGGTTCCTGGCACTGTGAAGCCATAGCGCTAACCACTATGCTACCGTGCTGCCCATGTCCCGTGAAATAATTTAAAATGTTTTCACATGTTGACTGTAAGCACATTCTTGTCGGCATGAGTGATTTGACATTAATCAGAAGCCTAAATCCTGTCTACATTCTCCTCCCTTGTCCTTGGCCCCTCCAAGACAAGGGGCATTGAGACCAGTTTTCCAAGTCCGCACTACTGCCTCATTAAAATCACCTGAACAGTACAGATCACAGATAGAGCTCTAGACCTTCCAAAGGATTTCATTCACCACTAAACTGTTGGGGCATGCTTGAATTATCTAAATATTCAAAGATTGCTGACATCCAGTTGTTTCAGAGTACTCTGGCTTTTGTCGCAACATGGTAACATTGTACCTTGCGCTGTTCTTCTTACATTATGCTTGCCTTGCTACTCCTCATTCAACAAGACACCACTGATTTCTGTCTTATGCAAAAAGTTTCTTTGTTATTAGCTTCCTTTGTTATGAAGTAGAACTGGGGTATTTTAACGGATGACAGACAGTCGAACCAGTTGAGTAAATATACTTGCAATTTAAGTAATTTTGGTAAGGTTTCTATGTTGTCTTCTGCCCTACATTTTAATTGTAAAATCCAAACCCCTCTTAAAAACGCCCACCCTGCATTCAATGTTCCCTTTCCTAATCAAGAGAAGGGTGTTGGTAACCAGCTCCTAGACCTGGGCATGTGTTACAATTGATTTTGTCACAAGAGACGCCCTTCTCTGTTGGGAATCACCTTGACTATGCTTGGTGCTCCCATTTGTTGCAATTGGAAAGTGTTACAATACTGGTGGAGACTAGCAATGTAAAAGAACCAAATAACTCCAATGCAAGAAACTGATGGGGTAAGGTTTCAGACGCACAACTTCACAGCCACATTCTGCCCTGATCATTGGCTGGGATATCCTCATGTCTGATATCACAGCCAGGAAATTCAATTAAAAATCCTCATTCCCCCACCAACCCAACACCTCCGCATTCGTCGCCCAATAGCAGTAAATCAGGTTCGGCAGCCCCAACCCCCCCAACTGCCGGTCCACTCTTTGGATCCTCGCCACCTTCCCTCCCCGTATCAATGCTTTCCACCCTACACCGAACGCCTTTGGTTGAAACACTGGCAGGCATTGAAAAAGTAAGAAGAACCATGACAAGATATTCATCTTCACCAGTTGCACTCATCCAGCTAACGACAGTGGGAGACTATCCCAATTCTGTAGGTCTGCCTCCACCCTGCTCACCAAGCTACGCCCAATCCCTTGCCACCTGTACCCCATAGTACCTGAAATGTGTGTTCGCCAGCCTGAATCAGCCCAACGGGGTGACCGGAAATCATTTGGCAAGATTATCCATCGGCTGATGCAGAAATTGGGAAAGGCGATTGGGCGGAGAATCGGTCTTGACGCAGAAATTGTGGTGGGTGCCAGGTTCACAGCAAATCGCAATTCTCCAGTGTCTTAGCAGTGGCTCAATACGTTCCACTTCGCACATCCAGTAAACGCTGTTTGTATATCATTAGTGGGCCTGACCCGGTATTCTCCGAGGCCTCTGCGATGCTCCGCCTCTGCCGGGGGGATTGCCAACGATGAGGTTCACTTGTGCTTTTAAAAATTGGAAAACAGGCGCCATGGCTGATGAGGGAGAGAGGAGGTAGGACATGCAGAGGTGCGACCGTGTGCTGCCGGTCCTGACACTGACTGGGGGGGGCCCTTTCCAGGGCCAGGTGTGGGTGACGGGGCAGACCAGGGGATGGGCGAAGGGCCGGGGTGCCCAGGCACACGGATCGCCAGTGCCTGCAAGGCAGCCATCTTGCTGCGCACTCCACTGACCAAAAACCTTGGCCTGGTTCCCGTACCCCCCCCCCCCCCCCCCCCCCCCCCCGTCCGTACCCGTCCCCACCACCACCACCACCACCACCAGCCGCTACCTGATGGCGGGGCATCACACAGCCCACCCAAGAGCAACACCCGCAGTAGCCCTATACGGGGTCGCTGGACGGGTGCTGCAGTGCGTAACGCTGGCATGAGCAGCACCAGCCGAAGGTACCCCTGGCAGCAGGGAAGACCGCTGTGGCAAGAGACCCTCACGGACCCGTGCAGAGATTGCCAAACCCCCCCCCCCCCCCCAAGCTTGGGGGTTGGCTCCTGGGCAATGGATAATCTGCTGTGGTCGTGGCTGATGACCCCTATCCGAAGCCATAGGCCAACCCAGAGACCCGCTACAACGATACCTATGCAGTGACCAGGGGCGTGATCGAGTGGTGCTTCGGCATCCTGAAGATGCAGTTCAGGTGCCTGGACCACTCTGGAGGGGCCCTCCAGTATAGTGCTAGGAGGGTCCTCCATCGTGGTGGCTTGCTGTGCTGTGTCCTCCAAAATATCACGCAGCAGAGGGGGGATGTGCTGGAGGAGGAGGATGGACGACAATCCTCTTCCGACGAGGAGGATGTGGGGTGGCCGAGGATGGGCAGGACATGGGGCCCGGGCAGGCACAGCGTGTGTGTCTGAGGCTGACGGGAATAGGATGCTTTAATCGCCTCCAGGTTCACCGACTGGGGGCCCCAGGCATCACATCCTACACCCCCCCCCCCCCCCCCCTCCGCCATTCCATCACACGGTTGCATTGGATCCCCGGGGTGGGGAGGGGGGAATGGGGATGGGACACTGCATCAGTGAGTGGTGGCTGCACTGCGGTCCCTGGGCCAAGCCCACCAACAACATTCACCCATTACCCCCCCACCCCCCCCAAACTCCCTCGGTGGCCAGTCCAGACCAGCCTATCCCTCACACCCTTCTGGCAGAGCACCGAGGCAGGTTGGAACATTGTGCACAAGTGTTTAATGTGAACAAATATATACAGGTTTGTGCCCTCGCCCCTAATGCCATGCACCCATGCCAGCTTCACTGTTATCTATTTTTCTGGCCTTAAGGGATGCTACATCTAGGAGGGTTCCCAGACGGTGCATCAGGAGAGGAGTGATTCCAGCCCTGTAACTTGGGTCCCCTTGCTGCTATCTTCTGGGGCGACCGGGCCTGATGGGCTCGGCTGCTGCTCGGGTATCCCAGGAGGCGTGGTTGCGCCCTGTTGTGTCCACTGCCCATGTGAAGCGGGAGTCACCGGCATGGGCCCCATCACCTCCTCCCTCGGGGTGCCGGTAACCCCCTGGCTATTCCACGGGATGGGGATGCGAGTGGAGCGAACAACTGAGGCTCACTTGCCACTGCCAGTCCTGGAGGCCTACGGTGTTGGCCTGGGTGGAATGCATGGGAGGGCATCAGGTATTTGGATAATAGGATAATTGGAGCGCATTCTGGGGAAGGTTGGACCTGTACAAGCAGGACGGGTTGCATCCGAACCAGAGGGGCATCAATATCCTGGGAGGGAGGTTTTCTAGTACTCTTCGGGAGGGTTTAAACTAATTTGGCAGGGGAATGGGAGCCGGATTTGTAGTCCAGCAACTAAGGTAGCCGATGTTCAGGACGTCAAAGCGTGTAATGAGGCATTGGGGAAGGGAACACTGACAAAGGAGAGTACTTGCAGGCACCGAGATGGGTTGAAGTGTGTATACTTCAACGCAAGAAGCATCAGGAATAAGGTGGGTGAACTTAAGGCATGGATCGGTACTTGGGACTACGGTGTGGTGGCCATCACGGAAACCTGGATAGAAGAGGGGCAGAAATGGTTGTTGGAGGTTCCTGGTTATAGATTTTTCAATAAGATTAGGGAGGGTGGTAAAAGAGGTGGGGGGTTGCATTGTTAATTAGAGATAGTATAACAGCTGCAGAAAGACAGTTCAAGGAGGATCTGCCTAGTGAGGTAGTACGGTTTGAAGTCAGAAATAGGAATGGCGCAGTCAATTTTTTGGGAGTTTTCTATAGGCCCCCCAATAGCAGCAGAGATGTGGAGGAACAGATTGGGAAACAGATTTTGGAAAGGTGCAGAAGTCACAGGCTAGTAGTCATGGGTGACTTCAACTTCCCAAATATTGAGTGGAAACTCTTTAAATCAAATAGTTTGGATAGGGTGGGGTTTGTGCGGTGTGTCCAGGAAGCTTTTCTAACACAGTATATAGATTGTCCGACCAGAGGGGAGGCCATATTGGATTTGGTACTTGGTGATGAACCAGGGCAAGTGATAGATTTGTTAGTGGGGGAGCATTTTGGAGATAGTGACCACAAGTCTGTGACTTTCACTTTAGTAATGGAGAGGGATAGGTGCGTGCAACAGGGCAAGGTTTACAATTGGGGGAAGGGTAAATACGATGCTGTCCGACAAGAACTGAAGTGCATAAGTTGGGAACATAGGCTGCCACAATTGAAATGTGGAACTTGTTCAAGGAACAGATACTACATGTCCTTGATATGTATGTCCCTGTCAGGCAGGGAGGAGATGGTTGAGTGAGGGTACCATGGTTGACAAGAGAGGTTGAATGTCTTGTTAAGAGGAAGAAGGAGACTTATGTAAGGCTGAGGAAACAAGGTTCAGACAGGGATCTGGAGGGATACAAGATAGCCAAGAGGGAACTGAAGAAAGGGATTAGGAGAGCTAAGAGAGGGCATGAAAAATCTTTAGCGGGTCGGATCAAGGAAAATCCCAAGGCCTTTTACACATGTGTGAGAAATATGAGAATGACTAGAGCGAGGGTAGGTCCGATCAAGGACAGTAGCGGGAGATTATGTATTGAGTCTGAACGAGTACTTCAGTATTTACGAATGAAAGGGGCCATATTGTTGGAGAGGACAGTGTGAAACAGACTGGTAAGCTCGAGGAGATACTTGTTAGGAAGGAAGATGTGTTAGGCATTTTGAAAAACTTGAGGATAGACAAGTCCCCCGGGCCTGACGGGATATGTCCAAGGATTCTATGGGAAGCAAGAGATGAAATTGCAGAGCCGTTGGCAATGATCTTTCGTCCTCACTGCCAACAGGGGTGGTACCAGGGGATTGGAGAGTGGCGAATGTCGTGCCCCTGTTCAAAAAAGGGAATAGGGTCAACCCTGGGAATTACAGGCCAGTTAGTCTTACTTCATGGTAGTGTAGCCATCTGGGATGGCCACTTCCAACTAAGTGCAGCGGAACCTGCAAAGACTGGCGGGTAAAATGGACAAGCCAAGAATTAGGCAGGCTCAGAGCCTGAAATGCATATTTGTCAGTAAAGTCCAGATGGTATCGAAACTCCGTCCCATTAGCATGTTAATCAGACCGATTAGCATTTGATGGCCCATCTTTACGAAAACAAAGGACTAGCACTCAAGCAACCGGGACAGTCCCAGACATTTCGGCGCCACTCCCTGTTCAAGGGAAACGCAAACAACGGGGTCAGTGACCGCTTGGACACGCCCAGCCATCCAGATCCTCGCCCACTTATTGGCTAAGGAATCGAGCCGAGTGATCATGGATCACCCAATTAGTAAGGCCCAAATCGAAGGACCGCCCAAAAGAGCGCGAAAACCCCCTGAGTATAAGAAGAAGAGTTTGCCATATGTTCGCTCTTTCTTGGCCTTGGTACCCCGGTCACGGCCATCGGCAATCGTAGCAACACCAGAAGCGAGTCCAAGTTCAACGCCCGCTACCAGACGGATGAGCCCAGCTGAGTAGCAGTTACTCCTTCGAACCCGAGAGATCCAGAATTGAACAGCGGCCACTGTTTTCTGACCTAAGCCGGGTGCCCGAAGTTAAGTTGATAGTTGTAGTTAACTAGTAGTGTTTAGGTTGCATGACTAATTGTGTGTAAATAAAGTACCCTTGACCTTGAACTAACTAACTGGTGTTTGGCTCTTTGATCGACAGCTGGTTGAAACTTGTGGTGGTATCATTCGATACCTGGCGACTCTAAACATTCGGACATCGATAGCATAGAAAGGCAAATTCACTGATTGCCGTAATTGGAACAGAGTCACAGAAAAGACCAAGTAAAAAAAGAAAGCACAACAGTTATTGGTGACATCTGATGGGATTTGACCCAGAAGTGACCGTGTCACTCCGAGAGAACCCACAGAAGCATTTGAATTAGAATCTAAATTGGCAAAGTAAAAGAAACCACAAGCGAAACCAGTATCGATCAAACCTCCAGAATTTGGAAGTGTGTAATTTGCATGCGTACTAACAAAGGGATATAAGGTAAACTCGATAGATTTTGTTGTGTGAAACTTTCGGGAGTTGCGTAAACCGGAAAATAGCTTGAGCCGTACCCGTGTTTGCACCGCTTTATTCCCCCGTGTTCCAAATTTCCGGAAGTCAGAAGTATTTGGAGGGATGGCCATGAAGGCAATGGAACACCTTATGCATCCACAAGAGCCCGAGGTCGCAGCGACCAATAGATCAGAACAGTGTCCCGTATGGGAAGAAGAGATCAGGAAGTACCTAAAGGGGAAAGGATGGCCCCTATTGTCTGAGTTTTGCACGAATGAAGAAACAGGTCCTGGCAGCATAGGACAGACTTGGTGGGACAGTCTGACCGAGATCCATAAGAAAAGTGTGACTAAGGTTCGTAAGCCGATGGCAATCGTGTCCTGTCTGGCACAATTGTGAGGCACAGAGGAGGTCGTGAGGACGCTCCGCAAGCAGCTAGAGGAGAAGGAGAATAGTAGAGTGGGAGATTTAAGTGAAAGCGAGAAATTAAATGTACAGCGCCGGGAGCAGTTATCAGCGAAGGACAAGGAAATGGAGGATGTCAAGAAGACGCATCAATCCTGTCTCGCCCACCTTAGCAGCTTCCGAATCCAATGCGATAAGGCCTACCAGTACACACAACGTGCTGTAGTGGTAAGAGAAGAGACAGAGAATCAAGTACAGCAGCTAAAGAAACAGTGCGAGGACCTAAAAGCAGCCCTCCGAGCACTTCACAGTTCCTCCACGGAACAGAGGCAGAGTTCGGTGAACCACACCAAATGCAGGCAGCAAATTGCAAGGTTGCAATCCCTGCTATCAGTTCAAAATGGGTTTAGAGACACCTTTGGCCCACAGCTAGACCAGGATGACGGCCCTGATTGGCAGGAACTCAGTGAAACGGCCCAACGGTACGTAAGCGAGACCGAGAATCAAAATAGAGCCCCCCCCAGGCCCCAAAAAGAAGAGCACCTGCACAGGCAGCACCCAACGCAATGAACCCCATTACCACACAGCGCAGGGTTACCACGGAAGGCCAACCCGATTTTGTGTACACCACCCCATTATCGATCACCCAGTCACGAGATGCCCGCGAAAAGATAGATACTTCCCACCCCACATCGGACCCACATCACTTTTTCGAGTTAGTGAAACAACAAACCTTCATGTATGGTTTAGACGAGCTGGAGCAGGTCAAGCTCATAGTTATGTGCTTGGACCCTTCAGTTAGGTCAGCTCTTCCCGACCCTCAAAATGTAGGAGGAGGTCGCCTCCACAAAATGAAAACGGCCATTTTAGACGCCATAGGATATAACAGAGGAGACCCGGTAGACGATCTCAACGGTGCAGGCAGAAAAAGGGAGAGCATCCAACAGCATTTGCTGGACGCCTTTGGATCCATTTTACTGCGGTATTTGGTGAGTTAGCCCGCGCCCATTTATCAGCAGACAATACGGCCAAATGGACCCGTACATTAGTGTCCCATGCCACAGAGGCAGGACAGAAGGCATGCGCCAGTTATGACCTCTCAGACCCAGCACACAATGAAGTGTGGGTTCTGAAACGATTGTCCAGAGCTTGGGAACAGTCCGTTCAGGAAAAGACATAGCATGAGAGAGTAGATGCCACAATGAATCCAGTAAGGGCACACCAAGTCTCCGCATGGGTAAATGAAGGCAGAGGTACAGCGCAACACCCCAAGGCACAGGAATGCTATAATTGTGGAAACGAAGACCATTACGCCCGAGAATGCAATGCCCCCACGAAGCAGCAAAGGAATCAGCACCCAAACGCCCCCCCCCCCCAGAAACAATACCCGACCCATTCACAGCGTTAGCGCCCGACCAGATAATTCGGCCACGAGTGGCACCGATTGACGGTGTTCGGGCCCCCCAACTTGGGTCTGCGATACCCTTTGGGATAAGTCCGGAAGTTGCAGGCACAGTCCGGGGACACCCCGGAGAGTTCCTTTGGGACACAGGAGGGTCCTGCACCACGTTAAACTCCTCCATCATGTTCCATTAAGAGATATGGCCCACTACGGATACCATTACCCTTGGTGGCTTTACAGGTCACCTCCAGCAGGGACACATCGCAGCCCCTGTGGACGTACAGCTCGGTAATATTAGGACAAAACATTTGGTTGTTTTAGTAGACTTGCCCCAGGCAGCAGAACACATCCTAGGCATCGATTTCATGAGCGCACACAACCTTTCATTCGACCCAGTCAACCGATGCATATGGAAAATGGCGAGAGCAGCGCGAGCCTCCACTATGCTCACAGTAGGAGATTATGCCCATAGAATCAGCTCAGTAGGAGAGTACTGGTTTGATCCACAAACCATTACCACATACAAAGCGGTTAGAGAGGTCTTGAAAAGACATAAGACAGCATTTGCCCAGCACAAGCACGACTGCGGCAGAATCCCAGGTGTAGTAAACATTACAGGTCCCGATCCCAAGCCCCAGAAACAGTACGGCTTCCCCCAGCAAGCCGAGGGAGAGATAGCCAAGGTAATTCAAAGTTTATTGAATCAAGGCGTGGTTCGACCCGTTGCATTGACAAATAATGCCCCGATGTGGCCAGTAAGAAAACCCGATGGATCATGGCAACTGGCCATCGACTACAGAGAATTGAACCAAGTAACTCCCCTAGCAGCCCCCACCGTTGCCACAACTCCCGAGACCATGTTGAGACAGGGACTCCAGTCAAAGTTTTTTTCGGTATTAGACATCAGTAATGGCTTTTGGTCCGTATTACTGGACAAAGCATGCCAGTATAAATTTGCGTTTACCTTCCAGGGACAGCAGTCCATGTGGACGTGCCTTCCACAAGGCTTCCACAACTCCCCCTCCATTTTTCACAGACAATTGGCAAACGGATTATCTAAATTTTCCCGCCCTGAATGCCTTGTTCAGTATGTGGATGACTTGCCCCTTCAGACTGACACCAAGTAAGAGCAGATCTCGCTTCTTTCTGAATTATTAGAACTCCTTACAACAAAATTAACCCCACGAAAGCCCAAATCCTTCAGGAAAAGGTCACATATCTAGGTACGGTCATCACGCATGGGAAGCGTGAAATAGAACTCAAATGCATTGATTCCATTGTAAATTTGCCCTTGCCCCAAAACGTTACAGCACTCCGGTCGTTTTTAGTACTGGTTCGATATTGTCGAAACCATATAGATGGATTCACCGCAAAAGCAGCCCCACTTTCCGAGCTACTAAATAAACAGGCCCTATGGAAATGGCTTCCACAGCACACGGATGCTGTGGATGCCTTGAAACGCGCCCTGAGCACAGCCCCCGCTTTGCAAGCTCCAGATGCCCACTCCCCATACGCAATAGAGGTGGCGACCACTGATCGCACCCTTTCGGCCGTTCTGCAAGAAAGACACGATCGTCTAGAACCTGTAGCCTATGCCTCGCGAGTCTTCGATCCGGTCGAACAAGGATTTTCAGCCTGCGAGAGGCACCTGTTAGCAGTTTTCTGGGCGGCACAGTACTTCTCGTACCTAACTGGTCACAACCCAGCAACCATTTTGACCGAGCACACCCCGACACAGCTTTTATTGGACGGCAGACTAAAGGACGGCACTGTAAGCCAAATTCGAGCAGCGCGATGGACCCTACTCCTACAGGGACGCAACATCACTGTAAAACGGACAAAAACGCACACGTTTCTGGCCGATAATTTACATTATTCAGGGACCCCACATGAGTGCGAGATCATAGTCCCAAAGCACACCACAGGACCCTTTGTTCCCAAGTCGGTACCAAGAAAGACAGGTATCGGACCCCAGCCCACAGACGAAGCACTGAGAATTTATGTAGATGGCTCCTCCACAGTCCTTGAGGGAAAAAGGATAACAGGCTGTGGTATTTATGTAGAGGACGTGCAGGGATGCGCTTTAGAAGAGATAGCTTTAAAGTTGCCTGGACACTTGGGTTCGCAGGCAGCCGAGTTAGTGGCCATTGCTTACATTGTCTAGCACCCCGATTCATTCCCGACCCCTGCAGACATATATTCGGACAGTTTTTATGTCTGCAACAGCCTAACGGAATTCCTACCCCTGTGGGAATCGAGAGGATTCATTTCCGCGGACGGAAAACCTCTACCCTCAGCCCCACTGCTCAAACATATCCTTCAGACAGCTAAAGGCAGAAAATACGGCATCGTCAAAGAAAGAAGCCACCATCGTTCCTCCCGCCCGGTAATGTGAAAGCTGACGTCCTAGCGAAGGCAGGCTCACGACATGGCCACTTTTGGCAACCCCCCGAGAGCGCCCCAGTACACGCAGTTCAGGTCTCACAGACCAACATCCAAGACCTAGCCCAGGCACAGAAAGAAGACGAAGCGTTAAAAGACATTTTAAAAGGAAACTTCCCAGCTCCCTATGAAAAATTTACAAATTCTTTGACGGTCCATGAGGGAATCGTTTTAAAGGATGGAATTTATGTAGTCCCCACCCAGGACAGGAATGAGATAATTTGTAAGTTCCATGACGGATATGGACACCAAGGGATTGAATCCACCCTTGCCCACCTTTGCTGGTAGCCCGATTTGAAAACCGACGTGTCCCATTAAGTCGAAAACTGTTTAATTTGCGCTCAAAACAACCCCGATGGGTATGCGAGAAAAGCCCAGCTACGCCACACCCGCCCTGTAAATGGCCCATGGACAAACCTTCAATTGGATTATATTGGTCCCCTCCACCCCTGCAGAAATGGATACAAGTATGTGATAGTGGTGATAGACACATTTACGAAATGGTTCGAAGCGTTCCCATTGAGAACAAACACAGCCAAGGCCACCGCATAGATCTTAACAGAACAGATTTTTACAAGATGGGGACACCCCCATAGTATTGAGTCGGACCAAGGTTCCCACCTTACGGGAAGGGTCATGAAAAATGTAATGACGATATTTGGAATTAAACAAAAGTTCCACATTGCCTATCACCTGCAGTCCAGCGTCATTGTGGAGCGCATGAATCGGACGCTAAAGGCCACCCTTAGGAAAATGGTGCAGCAGCACAATACAACATGGGACACAGTGCTCCCATTCGCACTGATGTTTATTAGGAACACAATGTCGAGCTCAACAGGATATACCCCCCATACCCTCATGACCGGACGATCCATGAAAGGTACCGAATACCTATTCAGACTTGATTTGGCCAGCCCTGAGGTCACTGCCCTGACCCATGAGAAAGCAGCCCAGCACATGCTAGAAAATATTAAAGCAGCACAGCTCGCTGCAGCTGTTCGACTAGGCGCTAAATGAAAGCAGAGTAAGGCCTGCTTTGATAAAACAGTACACCCGACAGAGTATACAGTCGGACAGCAAGTAATGATCACCTTATACAACCCTAGCTCGTTCCTCTCCCCTAAATTTGCAGGACCCTATTCAATTTCAGGCAAAGTAAGCCCAGTTTATAAAATCACTTTTCCAAATGGAAAATCAGGATGGTTCCATGTAAATCAGCTTAAGGTTTATGGAACGCAGTGCAGCCACTCACACCACCTCTCATTGGCGATGGCAGATGATGAGGACCCGCCCACTGACAACCCAAGTTCCCCCTCCCCCAGCAACAGCAGCACGTCCACGGACACAACCTTGACCACGCCCCCAGAATCAAATTTCACCCTGACGCTTGATTTGGCTGCTAACGACAGCGACGGCACTACTGAAGCCCCTGAGAGACCCGAACAGAGATCCCAGGAAACAGGCCCCAGTCACTACAGGCCCAGAGACCCTGACCACGATACGCTCAGCCTCAATTTATTTGCCCACACCGGAACCTGACCCGCCACTCGCGATAACGACATCCCCCTTGCAACCTCCCTACGGACAATGAAGCACTGGCACCGCGACAATTCCTGTCACCTGACGAGGAATGACAAAATGGACCCCACATCGGCACATGCCGCGTTAGCATGCAAACTCCAGGAAAGAGTTTGGCACCCGGGAGATGGTGTCAACTCCGAGTCTGACTCCCACCATGGTAACCCCTTTGCAAATCTTTTTGAAATGGAATCTGGAGGTGTTCAGATGATGAGAGTCAGGAACCGATGGAGATTTATGGTGTCCTGTACCCTGATGGAGCCTGCCCGCTTTTTCTTTCTTTAATTTGTTATTTGAATGTTGAATGTTTGTTCTTTGTGCGACTATTTGTGTCGATCTCACTGAATTTCTTGATACAGTTTATTCTTTCGGCCTCACACCAAAGTTCTTGATGCAGCCACAATCATTCGTCTGATGCCACATGGCAGTAAGTGAAACAAGTTTGTCTGGAGCCCATATAGTTACAAATTCTTACCGTTCTTGGAAGGTCACTCAGGCAGTGGAGTAACAGCACTGATCCCCGCTCTGCCTGAGGACCCCCTATACATCTGGTCAGCCAAGCTCGGGTAGTGGAGCAACGGCACTGATCACCGCCCTACCCGGGGATCTCACCCATTCTTGCCCTGCCGTGGATCATACGCACCACCCCATTCGGATCCTTGTTTTCTAAACTCCTTTTCTGTTTTCTTGTCCTGTGGTTTAAAGAATGCTCTTTGCCACTACTTTTGCCCTTCCCGGCAACCCTTCGGTTGCTTTTCCCCCACATACTATTTACATGTAAGAAACCCTCGGTTGGAAAAACAAGTTTGCAGAGGACGGAGAAATGTCCGCCCACTCAGCTCATCGACCACAGGCTGCGAGAGTGCTCACGCTGTGACACAGAATTTATTGGGATGTCTCAGAATATGGTTGTTTTAAATTTAAAAAATGAGGGAGTCACATATGGTGACGATTATAATGGGAAAATTGACAATAAGGAGACACAGGTGGACATACAAGATGTTAAACAACACGATTATAACAGATACTATGCTTGTTCCCCCAGGAAGATACGAAGATACTCAACGGCGAAGGAAAGCCGAATGAGATGAAGACCACCCCCGCACCACACAGGCCCCGAACATGACCACCCAACACAACACCCCCAGCCCGGACACTACACACACACACACACACACACACACACACACAGCCACCGATACCCCCACATGATGTGAGAACCTCATCAAGTGGTATTCACTGCCCTACACAGTGGAAGCCTTACTAGTAATAACCATATTGTACAGTGTCATTCAGACCATCAGATTGCGGAAATGGAGAAGGAGAGTCTCTCACCCTCCAGTATACCCATTTAGAGCCCCCTTCCTCGGACTCCAGCAAACCCCACACTCTTTCCGAACCTTTCTCTTTAATACATTCCGCGGTTGTTGTTTTGTTAATAAAGTTTATTTTCTGTGTATGAATGTCAGTGATAGGAAGAAATGTGATGCTGCTATCGGATATTTTTTGTATTGTAAGATAAGTTCTTTGATTGTTAAATAGCAGCATGAGTGCAGTCTAGTTAGAGACAGTTCGAGGTTCCCCTTTTTCGGAATGTTAAATGGTGCCCTAGAGGTTTTTAGACATGTGTTGTTTCGGGAAGTTAGGTAAATGTTTTTTTTGGACCCATCGGACAGAGTAGAGTAGAACCTGTCCTTGGTTAAGGGTACCCGGCATCCCAAGAGAACAAAGAAGACCCAGTATTGTGATCCTTCACACTTCGCATTGAAGATCAAGAGGATGAGTATAGCCATCTGGGATGGCCACTTCCAACTAGGTGCAGAGGAAATCGCAAAGCCTGGCGGGTAAAATGGACAAGCCAAGAATCAGGCAGGCTCAGAGCCTGAAATGCATATTTGTCAGCAAAATCCAGACGGTATCGAAGCTCCGTCCCATTAGCATGTTAATCAGACCGATTAGCATTTGATGGCCCATCTTTACGAAAACAAAGGACGAGCACTCAAGCAACCGGGACAGTCCCAGACATTTCGGCGCCACTCCCTGTTCAAGGGAAACGCAAACAACGGGGTCAGTGACCGCTTGGACACGGCCAGCCATCCAGATCCCCGCCCACTTATTGGTTAAGGAATCGAACGGAGTGATCAGGGATTACCCAATTAGTAAGGCCCAAATCGAAGGACCGCATAAAAGAAGAAAGGTTTGCCATATGTTCGCTCTTTTTTGGCCTTGGTACCCCGGTCACGGTCATCGCCAATCGTAGCAACACCAGAAGCGAGTCTAAGTTCAACGCCCGCTACCAGACGGATGAGCCCAGCTGAGCAGCAGTTACTCCTTCGAACCCGAGAGATCCAGAATTGAACAGCGGCCACTGTTTTCTGACCTAAGCCGGGTGCCCGAAGTTAAGTACAGATTGTCTTAGTTGATAGGTGTAGTTTCTTGATACAGTTTATTCTTTCGGCCTCACACCAAAGTTCTAAGCACTAGTAGTGTTTAGGTTGCATGACTAATTGTGTGTAAATAAAGTACCCTTGACCTTGAACTAACTAACTGGTGTTTGGCTCTTTGATCGATAGCCGGTTGAAACTTGTGGTGGTATCATTCGATACCTGGCGACTCTTAGCATTCGCCATAGATAGCATAGAAAGAAAGGCAAATTCACTGATTGCCCTAATTGGAACAGAGCCAGAGAAAAGACCAAGTAGAAAAAGAATCGGCAACAGTAGGCAAAGTAATGGAAAGGGTACTGAGGGATGGGATTTCTGAGCATCTGGAAAGACACTGCTTGATTAGGGATAGTCAGAACGGATTTGTGAGGGGTAGGTCTTGCCTTACAAGTCTTATTGAATTCTTTGAGGAGGTGACCAAGCACGTGGATGAAAATAAAGCAGTGGATGTAGTGTACATTTTTGTAAGGCATTTGATAAGGTTCCCCATGCTAGGCTAATGCAGAAAGTAAGGAGGCACGGGATAGTGGAAAATTTGGCCAGTTGGATAACGAACTGGCTAACCGATAGAAGTCAGAGAGTGGTGGTGGATGGCAAATATTCAGCCTGGAGCCCAGTGGCGTACCGCAGGGATCAGTTCTGGGTCCTCTGCTGTTTGTGATTTTAATTAATGACTTGGATGAGGGAGTTGAAGGGTGTGTCAGTAAATTTGCAGACGATACGAAGATTGGTGGCGTTGTGGATAGTGAGGAGGGCTGTTGTCGGCTGCAAAGAGACATAGATAGGATGCAGAGCTGGGCTGAGAAGTGGCAGATGGAGTTTAACCCTGAAAAGTGTGAGGTTGTCCATTTTGGAAGGACAAATATGAATGCGGAATACAGGGTTAATGGTCGAGTTCTTGGCAATGTGGAGGAGCAGAGAGATCTTGGGGTCTATGTTCATAGATCTTTGAAAGTAGCCACTCAAGTGGATAGAGCTGTGAAGAAGGCCTATGATGTGCTAGCATTCATTAGCAGAGGGATTGAAGAGCCATGAGGGGATGATGCAGCTGTAAAAAACCTTGGTACGGCCACATTTGGTGTACTGTGTACAGTTCTGGTCGCCTCATTTTAGGAAGGATGTGGAAGCTTTTGAAAAGGTGCAAAGGAGATTTACCAGGATGTTGCCTGGAATGGAGAGTAGGTCTTACGAGGAAAGGTTGAGGATACTAGGCCTTTTCTCATTAAAACGGCGAAGGATGAGGGGCGACTTGATAGAGGTTTATAAGATGATCAGGGGAATAGATAGAGTAGACAGTTAGAGACTTTTTCCCTGGGTGGAACAAACCTTTACAAGGGAACATAAATTTAAGGTGAATGGTGGAAGATATAGGGGGGGTGGGGGTGGGGAATGTCAGAGGTAGGTTCTTTACCTAGAGAGTAGTGGGGGCATGGAATGCACTGCCTGTGGAAGTAGTTGAGTCGGAAACATTAGGGACCTTTAAGCGGCTATTGGATAGGTACATGGATTACGGTAGAATGATGGGGTGTAGATTAATTTGTTCTTAATCTAGGACAAAAGTTCAGCACACCATCGTGGGATGAAGGGCCTGTTCTGTGCTGTATTTTTCTATGTTCTATGCAGCCCAGGGGGTGGGTAGCTGGTGGCTTCAGCGGCCATGGCGGCCTGCATGTGGTGCAGGGTGGGGGTTCGACCCTCCAAATACTTCCTATCCACCTCCAATATCTCATCCACCAACCGCTGGCATTCCTCCCGCTCTTCCCTAGCAACGTGTGCCTTATATGCAATTGCCTCCCCTCGCACCACCGCATTCAGGGTTTCCCACAACACCAAGGGCGAAACCTCCCCATTCCTGTTGAACTCTACATAATCATCCAACACGTTGGCCATCTTTACACAAAACCCCAGGTCCATGAACAACCCGTCATCCAAACTCCACCCATAGCACTCCCATCACCATCATATATCTCCCCCTAGATCTTCAACCACCGTCTCCATCTGGAACTGGATTCATTTGTTTATCAGAACTGTCACCCCCTACCATCAAAGCTCGAATGAAACACTTTTATGGAGCCTTATCTGGTCCTTCACTCGCAAGTGGGTCTCCTGCAACAGCACCACATCGGCTTTCAAACTCTTCAGGTGCGCAAATACCCTCCCCCATTTCACCGGTCCTCAAGTCACTCACCCGTTGAAGGAGCTGCGCTCCGAAAGCTAGTGATTCGAAACAAACTTGTTGGACTTTAACCTGGTGTGTAAGACTTCTTACTACTTTCTCTCAAGACCACCTCTTTCCCCACTCTACCCATCCCCCCTACTATTCGCACCGCCTAGGCTCACTGAAACTTGCCTGAACAGGTTCGACAGGCCGCAGCCCCTCCCCCTACTCTGCTCCCATTTGCTGCCTAACCAAAGCTTGCTAGCATGGGCGTCCCTCCACCAGGGTCCCCTCCCCCCCCACTCAAATAAAGGAATCAAAACCTCTGCATGCCATCCATCAACCCTCCACCCGAACAAACCAAACCCCCACCAAAGGACCGGCCCCTGAACTCTTACCCCTCCCCAGCTACCCTCCAAGAAAATAAGGGCATGAGAACAGCTAAGCAAACAAAAACAAACAAATTTATAAAAATATTAATCCCCCACCTGCCCCAACCCACCAACAACACCAATAATTTCAGGGTGATTTTTTAACTTTTCCTTCATAATTCTTTTCACATGGTGCTGTTATACTGCATTAATCCTCTTAGCTGTTTCCATGTAAACAGCACAGGTACTTTTCAACATTCACTGTGAGGACATAATCTTTATTTTATATTTATGGAGTTTTAGTTGGTGAGCATTCTCATCAAGATTGAGCTGATTACTTGAAATAATGGTTTTTCTCCAAAAAATGTAACTTCCCAAAACTAAGTTGTGTAAATGTGGAAAAACTGTACCAGATGAATTTGATTAGTTTGCATAACACTGAATTGTATCTGAATTCCAGATCGGAAAAGACAGGGCGCTGAATTTTGACCCTTGCTGTGTCAGCTACTTCACAAAAGGAGAGTATATTGTGATGGGAGGCTCTGATAAGCAAGTCTCTTTGTACACGAAAGATGGGGTTCGTCTTGGTAGCATTGGAGAACAGCAATCCTGGGTGTGGACCTGTAGGGTGAAGCCAGATTCCAATTACGTTGTAAGGTCTTTTTCAGTTCATCTTTGCTAAATGTCGTCGTTAAGCACAGTTTATACTCCTCCAATCCAGTCAATGCTCTTGTAATAATAAGGCAAAATATTTAGTTTGACCTGTCCAGCAGCATTTTTGAGATATATATTTTTCTGCATATTCTGAATGACTTGTGGTTTAAGGACCATGGTAAAACCTTTCCATATATTCCAAAACTGATTGCACATCCTTTTGCTTTTGCCACTCCGTGAAAACATGCTCGAAAGTTTACTTCACAAACCCATCCAGCCCCTTAACAGTGGCTCAGAAACTCGCTGAACAGTGCCAACTTTACAGAGTCTCAATGGCCTCCCAAGCCAGTATGGAATTCATGACGAGTTTGCTCATTGTGAACTGGAAATGCATGGCTTGCCATATTAGTAAAGGCCAAAACAGTTCACTGTCCATCCAGAACAGGATTGCCTTTTTGCATTTCCAAATAAGAGACCTGATGCCCGTCGTCCCCACCCCATCCCCTCCACAAGAATAGATTTCCCTGAGGCAGCTGGTGCTAGCTACACGACGGGAAACAAAGCTGACATCAAGCTGAACACTTGATCCATAATGAGATAACTGAAGGTGGCAATTCACACAATTAACTAGATAAGTTTTTAAAAATATATTTATTTGAATGTGAAAATTGAAATGCTCCAACTGCCCCCCCCCCCCCCCATATTGAAAGAACGGCGTCTTCTGACTTGATTGTCTATCCTTCTGACCCAGTTGTTGCACTTCTTCCCTTATCTGTTGTTGCAGAGACCCGTTCTTTGAACCTATTTCACTGGACAATCTTTCTCTGACTCTCTGTAGTTCACCGACTCATAGAATCATAGAATTTACAGTGCAGAAGGAGGCCATTCGGCCCATTGACTCTGCACCGGCCCTTGGAAAGAACACCCTACCCAAGCCCACACCTTCACCCTATACCCGTAACCCAGTAACCCCACCCAACCTTTTTGGACACTAAGGGCAATTTAGCATGGCCAATCCACCTAACCTGCACATCTTTGGACTGTGGGTGGAAACCGGAGCACCCGGAAGAAACCCACGCAGACACGGGGAAAACGTGCAGACTCCGCACAGACAGTGACCCAAGCCGGGAATCAAACCTGGGACCTGGAGCTGTGAAGCAACTGTGCTAACCATGCTACCATGCTGCCCAGTCGAAATGAGGCCTGAAACCCAAAATCAGGAGCATGTTGGACCTCGTCATTCAGGCAGAGGGAATGACTGCTTTAATGGGCATGTTTGAATTTCTGGGCCAGTGTACTTTTAGAAGTACACAATTAGTAGTGACAATTAGAATTGTCACTAATATACCTGTACCTTTCATAATCTGCAATGTTTTAATCTGTACATTTAGTTATCCATTTTGAATGCATATTTACACAGAATTATCAGGATAAGCAAAGAATAGTATCTATTGCCATTGCATTTTTCTCCCAACAATTTCTCATCTCCGTTTTTTGGTTAATTTCTGCAGCTGAATGCACTCACATTTTGAACCACTTGGTGGCACCCATTTTCTGTTTTCAATATTGTCTTTATTATATTAAAACTGCAGTAATGATTAACCATTAATTGATGACAGTTCAGGCAATGTAGCAGGATGAAATTTTAATTGTTTGTAGTTCATCGAACCAGGAATGGACCATTCAGTCTGTTAAACCTATTCTGCTATTCAATTAGATCACAGCTCAAATATATTTCAGAGGTTAACATATTGCTGCTTCTCTTTGTCTTGTTCCTCTGGTGGATAATGAGTACATGCAAATGGTTCTGTATTCTTCTTGATTCCAAGGTTGTGGGCTGCCAAGATGGTACAATTGCATTTTACCAAATCATTTTTAGCACGGTGCATGGCCTGTACAAGGACCGCTATGCTTATAGGGACAGCATGACGGATGTCATTGTCCAACATCTCATCACAGAGCAGAAAGGTGAGTTCTTAAAAAAGGTGTTGGCAGTTGTACATAGAACATAGAACATACAGTGCAGAAGGAGGCCATTCGGCCCATCGAGTCTGCACCAACCCACTTAAGCTCTCACTTCCACCCTATCCCCGTAACCCAATAACTCCTCCTAACCTTTTTGGACACGAAGGGCAATTTAGCATGGCCAATCCACCTAATCTGCACATCTTTGGACTGTGAGAGGAAACCGGAGCACCCAGAGGAAACCCACGCAGACATGGGGTGAATGTGCAGACTCCGCACAGACAGTGACCCAGCGGGGAATCGAACCTGGGACCCTGGTCCTGTGAAGCCACAGTGCTAGCCACTGTGCTACCATGCTGCCATTGTAACTGAGGCACTGTGGCTCCACCGTACTATTGTACTTAAACGATGATCTTAGCAATTGCTACAATAAATTACCGATGTATCACAAACTGTAATGAGTGCTCTGCATCTTTGAAATCAATTTAACCTGCTTCAGCCAAATACCAGATCGATCTAGATATAACAAATAAAAGGCAAAAAAACTGCTGTTCTTGAACAAATTGAGAAAATCCTACAATTATGCAACCGATGAGCCAGCAATCATTAGCAGAAAGGAAAAATTGAAGATCAGAAATACAAATGGTCGCTTGGCAGGACAGAACTTGAGTATTGCTGAAAAAAGGGATATGCTCTCAAAATATTTCATCTTGCACTCATCAGAACAGATACATAAATACCATTTTCAAAGGGAACAGTAACTTAATCTGCAGGAGAAAAGGAGCACTGATTGGTTGGCAACATCTTGACCAATTAGAGCCAACTTGCCAATCAATCAACACCCCTTTTCCCCTGTGGTATAAGTTTTTCATTTTAAAGTTTGGCCTCATGAGTGCAAGACAAAAATCTTTGACAGCATGCCTCTTTTTCAGCATACTCAAACCGGAAATACTAATTTGTCCGTTTTCTTTTCAGATGCTGACTGACCTTTTTGTTTGCAGCAGTTTTTACATTCATCAAGGGTACAAAATGACATTGTGGCCTTCTTTAACAGAAGTAATTGTTTACATTGATGAAAGTGCAAGTAGTACATGATGTTCTAAATCAAATTGAAGTCTGTTATTGCTATAGTAACCATTTGAAACTCTATGATTTATATCGGTTAATAATATGAAATATTTAAATTTGACTTGTTAATGTCTTTCTCGAGATAAAAGTAATTTTTCTAATCACCAGAGTCTTTACAATGGTCTCACTCTATACTGTGGGAATATATTGACTACTAGATTTATCTGTGATTCTGTTTACTTGCTACATATTTAACTAGAAGCAATTTTATTATTCAATCTCCCAAACCCTTAGTGCTGTTACATTATTTATGCTGTCATAATAGCCTAAATTTTCTAAATATGTGCATGATGGCTTAACCGTCACTAGCACATATGAGAAAAATGTGATACTCCCTGTCACTCCTAAAATCCTTTTCCCAGTTACTTTTGTTATGGGTCTGGGTTTACAGAACCCCAAAGTGTTTCATGGAGTTCAACCGACCCACAACTTTTAATAGATTGTGGTGTGGGAAGCACACGGCGTACTCTCTAGGTGTGATACAGCAGAAACGCACAAATGGTTTTTAAAACAAAACAATGTTTATTCTATGAACTCAAGTTAACCTTTTAAACATTGAATATCTTAACACCCATTACTTCAAAGATAACCCCAAAAGACTACAACACTAAATAATCCTTCAAACTGTTCATTTAAACATCCAAAAGACTTCAAACCTTCAAAAACAGACATTAGGTTACATTCAATATAGTTATAGTCTTTGGATTGTAGAAATCAACAGACCAGCTCTGTGTTTCTTCCTGCAGCTCTCAGCAAAACACAGACACTCCCAGCTGCCTTCTCAAACTGAAACTCAAAAAAGCAGAAGTGAGCTCAGCTCCCCCCGCCCTCTGACATCACTTCAGTAACATGATCAGCTCCATTTCTTAAAAGTACATTGCTTAAACATCCATTTCTTAAAGGTACTCTCACATGACACTTTCATGACTATAAAATCAGCCAAAGTTTTCTCCCACTTCCCATGGTGGATTTCAAATTGTTGGTGTACCCATTGTCAAGTCCTTTCAGACCAATGCCTGAACAGGTAATCATTGGCCACAGTGCAGACTAATTATCTGCCTCTTGCCACCATTTCTGAGCATTCAAATACCTCAGGAACACCTCCCCTCTGATCCTGGTGCAAACATTATAATAATAATCTTTATTGTCACAAGTAGACTTACATTAACAATGACGTTACTGTGAAAAGTCCCTAGTCGCCACATTCCGGCGCCTGTTCGGCTCCACAGCACAGAGGGAGAATTCAGAATGTCCAAATTACCTAACAGCACATCTTTCGGGACTTGTGGGAGGAAATTGGAGCACCCGGAGGAAACCCACACAGACACGGGGAGAACTTGCAGACTCCACACAGACAGCGACCCAAGCCGGGAATCAAATCTAGGACCCTGGAGCTGTGAAGCACCAGTGCTAACCACTGCGCTACCATGCCAAAATAACCTATTTGTTGAAGGGTCTAGTACTCGGTCAGAAACATTTTTTGAAGCATTATGCTCACCCAAAATATTAGAATAAGACTGAGCCCAGAAATGACAGTGGGGTCATGGATCATGGTTGAGACCACTTGTGAATATCAAAGTGTTATCTGAACGAAAGCGGGTTCTTTCTGATAGTGACGTGCTTCAAACTAATGAATTTTATGAGGAGGCAAGAAATCCAGTCCCGTGTGATGGATTTCTTGAATAAGCATAGGTTCATCAGCTCACAGCAAAGAATTATACATTTAGCAATCCGTTTCATCAGGTCAAATGTAAGCTATTTGATAATGCCTCTTCACTACACTTACCATGTACATTTTCCTGTTTTGTAGTGCGGATCAGATGCAGAGAACTAGTGAAGAAGATTGCTATCTATAAAAATCGACTAGCAATCCAGCTACCAGAAAAGATCCTGATCTACGAGCTCTTTTCAGAAGACAATACCGACATGCATTATCGTGTGAAGGAGAAGATCGCTAAGAAATTTGAATGCAACCTATTAGTTGTATGCTCCCAACACCTTATTTTGTGCCTGGTATGTTGACCAATGGAAGAATTAGTTCATAGGCTTATCATATAATAGGGCAACACAACATATACAATGTAACTACATAAGCACTGGCATACAGGGTGTAGTGTTAACAAGGTCAGTCCATAAGAGGGTCATTTAGGAGTCTGGTGACAGTGGGGAAGAAGCTGTTTTTGAGTCATTTAGGAGTCTGGTGACAGTGGGGAAGAAGCTGTTTTTGAGTCTGTTCATGCGTGTTCTCAGACTTCTGTATCTCCTGCCCGATGGAAGAAGTTGGAAGAGTGAGTAAGCCGGGTGGGAGGGATCTTTGATTATGCCACATGCCTTCTTAATTACCGTGGCCACCTTTGTTGCCACTTTTAGGGAACTGTGAACCTGCACACCCAGATCCCTCTGTATGTTAATGTTCCTAAGGGTTTTGCCATTTACAGTATAATTCATAGCTATATTTGATCTTCCAAAATGCATCACCTCGCATTTGTCCAGATTAAACTCCCATCTACCATTTCTGTGCCCAAGTCTCCAATCGATCTATATCCTTTTGTATCCTTTGACAATCCTTGGCACTATCAGCACCTCCGCCAACCTTTGTGTCATCCGCAAATTTACTAATCAGACCACCCACATTTTCCTCCAGATCATTTATATATATTACAAACAACAGTGGTCCCAGCACTGATCCCTACGGAACACCACTAGCTACAGATCTCCATTCTGAAAAACACCCTTCCACCGCTACTCTCTGTTTTCTATAATTAAGTCAGTTCTGTATCTATCCAGCCAGCCCACTCCAAATCTCATGTGATTTTAGTTTTTGTACCAGTCTGCCATGTGGGACCTTGTCAAACGCCTTACATCCATAGTCCTTCCCTCATCAATTTTCTTTATCACCCCTTCGAAAAACTCAATCAAGTTGGTGAGACATGACCTTCCCTGTACAAAACCATGCTGCCTGTCACAAACTAGTCCATTTTTCTCCAAATGTGCTTACATCTTGTCCCTCAGTGTCTTTTCCAAAAGCTTCCCCACCACTGATGACAGGCTCACCGGCCTACAATTTGCTGGATTATCCCTGCTTCCTTTCTTAAACAAGAGAATAACATTGGCTATTCTCCAGTCCTCTAGAACCTCGCCTGTGGTCAAAGAGGATGTGAAGATATTTGTTAAGGCCCCAGCTATTTCTCCCCTTGCCTCCCGCAGTAACCTAGGATAGATCCCATCCGCCCCCAGGGACTTGTCTACCTTAATGCAATTTAGGATACTCAATGATTTGTTATGTTGTAGGTGTAACATAAGCGGCTTCCTTGTGGTGCACTTGACAAAGGAAGGTTCAAACATTGAGATAACTTCAACACGTTTATTAAACTATTTACACTTCTATTACTCGGGTTCGACACTACTGCTAATCCTACTATAGCTACCCAGACTGACTAACCAGCTGCTGCAATCCACGTGATGGGTCTAATATTGAATCAACCCTGTGTCTGTACTCACTGACTGTCTCCACTGGAAAGAGGCAGATCATGTGTGTGGTGTCCTTTATATATGAGTTGGTGTAATGCCCTCCTGTGGTCGTGTCACCTCCGTGTGTATTGTGAATGTCTATTGGTCGTGTCCTATCTACTTGATCTATTGGTTGAGTGTGTGTGTGTGTGTGATGTCACTGGTGCTCCCTCTAGTGTCTAGATAGCATACATGCATTTACATTGATGCACATCACCACATCCCCCCCTTTTTTTTATATGTTTCATATTTTCTGCACACTTTGAGAAAATTGAACAAAGAACAGGTAGATAAGGTAAGGTATATACAAGTCTTGGGAACAGTGATTAAACAATAAGTCCAAATCAAATGTGCGAATCCAAAACCCTTCAATCATCATGGTCAAATGTCTCTCTTGGTGGGGTGGTGAGTTTGATGGTGGCATGTCCTTGTGAACGCCATTGGTGTCCCTGTGTATCAGGAACCAAGAAGTGGTCAAATCACTTCGCCGTCTGATTTGGAGTCTTTTTTTTCCCGATGTTTGTGATGGTGACGTTGGATGGCATCTTGTAGCTGATAAGGTGTTGATGTTGAAGAGGTACCATCAACAGTATCATTCGAGGTCATGGATGTGCCTTATGTTGAAGTTGGATAAGACTGTACATACTGGTTCTGGCCACATGCTGTGCTGGAAGGGTGATCCTGCTGAGAACTGTTGAAACTTGTCGAATTGTAAACAGAATTGCTGCTCATATAAATACCGGGTGATTGTGTGAAGCTAGAACCTTGCGTCTGATAGGAATATGCCGTCTAGCCAGACTGGGGTGCAGCAAATCCTGGGCTGTAACTAAGGTATTAAGTCTGTAGTGCAGATTGCGCTTGCGGTAGTCCTCCTTCGGTCTTGATTCCATTAGTGGGCACTCCGTAGTGCTGGCCTGTTTGAGAATATATTGCATAGACTGCTGGCTGCTGCATGCCTGAATACTGGGTTTTTCCAGCATGAGCTGTCATTGGCTGCACAGCTGGTGTGGAAAAAATGTGTGGATATAGCTGTGGTGAATATTGGTGTATTCCTCTTGGACTGCAGCTGCTGCTTGTTATTACTGACCCAGTGCAATTGTTAAGTGATTCATCTCCTGTCGTTGTGGCATCTGCTGTCACCCTGAGCATGCCATCACTGAGGTTGCAGCACTCCCTGTCTGGAGTAAAGTCTGGCTTACGTGAATCAGAGTCGGCGTTTGGTTGCTCCCCACCTGTTGTCTGGTCTGTTTTAACTGAGTCAGTGTTGGTTTGTTGATGCTCCCTGTCCAGAGTCTTAGCAGGTTCACTGGAGTCAGCTGAGATTTCTTGAAGCTGCTCGTCTGGAGTCGGAACATGCAGGAATGCATTGACTTGTGGAGAGGTTCGAGCGAATGAGGGTGGAAGTATCATGGTGTCACCGGAGTCACCAGTGGTCTCACAGTGATCGTCGAGTGCCTCTGTACACACTAGCTGAGGTCTGTCACTTTGCACCTCTTGCATGGGAAGTGGGATGCTGTCGCCACTCGTCTCACATACCGTGGGTAGATCCTCAGTAGCTGCTTGTTGTTCACTTGGGTTGGGTAAATTGTCAGAGTCTTCACCTGGTAGTGCAAACAATGTGGGTGGACTGTCATTGTCTTGCTGTTGTCCTTCATTTGGCCTTGGGCTGTCATCGTCGCTTTGTTATTCACTGTAGCATGATAGACCGTCATGGTCGTCCTGCTGTGCACTGGAGCGTGGTAGACTGTCATAGTCTTCTTGCTGTTTACTTGAGCATGGCAGAATTGCATCGTCTGCTGCTAGTTGGTCAGAGGAGGTTGCTAGACCCTCATGGCCTTGTTCCTGCAAGGACTGCGCGTCAGAGTCTTGCGTTGCTTCTATCGTGGAGGCTGTCCACGAGCTCACCGCGGAGGCTTGTGACACTGGAGTCACGTCTTGTGTGTGCAAGGACTGCGCTCTGGAGTCTTGCGTTTCTTCTATCGTGGAGTCTGTCCACGAGCTCGCTGTGACACTGGAGTCACTTCTTGTTCGTGCAAGGACTGCGGTGTGGAGTCTTGCGTGTCTTCTTTCTTAGAGTCAGGAACCCTGAGCGGTGCGTGGACCACGCTCTGTGTGGCAGCAGGCCGCTCTCTGCGAGCTTGTACCGCTCTCTGTCTCTTGGTTTCAGGCTGCAGCATCATCCTGCAATCACGAGTTGGGATGTCATATCTGCTGGGCTGAAGATCCTCAAATCCGAAGAACGAATCCGCATCTGCGTCGTATTCAATACGGGGGTCGCCAATGTGTAACACGTCTAGTTGCGGTTCGGTTTTGGTACTGGGGTAGCCTCTTAAGGTGAAAGGTTCGGCCGAGTCGTAGTCTTCTAGGACCATATCATCACTGTTTGCGTCGGAGCTGGCATTGGGCTCGCGAGGTCCAGAGAAAATGTAAAGGTCGGTATCAAAGTATTCAAGGTCGGAATCATCGGTTTGGGCGTAGGTAACTGCTTGTTGCAGGGTTCTTCGGAGGTTAATTTCATTTCCTGGTTCAATTTGAGGCATTGTGCAGTCATTCCAGGTGAAAGAAAGTTGTTTTACGGCTTTGAAAGATTTTTTCTTTGATTTGGGACGTTTCCCCTTTAAATGGGCGTGGTCCGGGGCCTCTGACATCATGACGAACGTGACGTAGCGCGTAGGAAGCGATTGCGCATGCGCAGATTGCTGTTCCTTTACCGATGGCCGTTTTCGTGATTGCGCATGCGCGGCGTCTTGCGCATGCGCAAACGGACCTTCCCGTTCTGCGCGCTTCTCCCGTGCAAGTGCAGACCCTTTAGAAAGATGGCCACCGTTCAAAACTGTTCTCTGCTCCGGGATCTCGGCCTCGTGGTGAGTACTGGCGCTTCTCTTACCTTTTCTTGCTGGTTGGAGTGTTTTCCTCACAGTATTTGCCGAATTTGTCCAGGACTGCCTGGAAGTCGCGCCTGTTCTGCCCCTTGGAGAAGTTGAATTTTTAAAAGATTTCTTCTGCTCTGGCACCGGCGATGGTGAGGAGAAGTTTTTTCAGCGTCGGCCAGGTCTTCTAGTTCGGCTGCCACCAGGAAGAATTCAAACATTTGCCGGAATACCCGCCAATTTTCGCGGAGATCGTCGTGGCACTGGAGCCCTGCGGAACCCGGATCTCGAACATCTTGCCTGAGTATCGTTGCTAGTTGTCACTGTACACTGAGGTATGGCTATATGGATTGAAACAGTTCAGTCCTGGTACCATAATTTGTTATGTTGTAGGTGTAACATAAGCAGCTTCCTTGTGGTGCACTTGACAAAGGAAGGTTCAGGCGTTGAGATAACTTCAACACGTTTATTAAACTATTTACACTTCTATTATTTGGGTTCGACACTACTGCTAATCCTACTACAGCTACCCAGACTGACTAACCAGTTGCTGCAATCCATGTGGTGAGTGTAATATTGAATCAACCCTGTGTCTGTACTCACTGACTGTCTCCACTGGAAAGAGGCAGATCATGTGTGTGGTGTCCTTTATATATGGGTTAGTGTAATGCCCCCCTGTGGTCGTGTCACCTCCTTGTGTATCGTGAATGTCTATTGGTCGTGTGATCTATTGGTTGAGTGTGTGTGTGTGATGTCACTGGTGCTCCCTCAAGTGTCTAGCTAGCCTACATGCATTTACATTGATGCACATCACCACACTCAACACTTCCACCATTGATATATTTGATATATTAGGTAGACCACCTGAGCGCCCACCAACACCATACTCACGATCACATACCTTCCCCCTGAGTCCATCAAAATATTAGCCATTGATCAGCATCACAGTCTCCCTCATCCTCACGTCAAAACTTGAGTGGAATACTTGCCCCACCCATCCTTTCCGCAGCCTTGCCTGATCTCGAACTTTCAAACGTGTCTCCTGTAAGATCACATCCGCCTTCAACCTCTTTAGATGGGCAAACACCCAGGACCTTTTAACTGGCCCATTTTACCCCCTCACGATCCATGGAACCAGCCTGATTCAGGGCTTCTGGGCCACCCCCTCTACCATGATCAGCCATATCCCACACGTAAGGAAGTCCGACAGGGCTCCACCTCGCATCAGCTCCAGGCCCACCCAAGATTGACGCCGCGCCCCCTTAAACCAGTACATCAACAATGAAACCTTCATCATCAGCAATCTACTCCTCCCCCACCTGACTCCTCCCTTTCCCTGTAGCCCCGAGCACCAAACACCACTCCCAACAACTCCCCCGCCCCATCCCAAACAAAGAAAACCCAACCACCCCCTGTGCTCCTTACCTTAATGCACCAAAAAAAACAAGAAACCACCCTCCAGATAACCAGCCGCAGCACTCCCTCGCTTTGCTCCCGTTAACTAGTATAACTGCGAGCAGGATGACCTCCACTTGGGGAAAAATCAAAGTTATACACCCAATGAATCAACAAGCAGCACCTCTACCCGAACCCAACTTTAATAACAAACAATCTATGAAGAAAAAAACCATACCCACACCCTCTTCCCCCAACACTACCAACAATTTCAAACAATACAGTAATAATCATACACCCATAATCCAGAAGAAACCCAAAATAACAGAATCAAAAAAAAGCCACCACGCAGGTGTGGCCAACAACTTCATTCAGTCCTCCCCTAGCCCATGCTTTTTTACAAAGTAAATTGCCTCCTCCGGCGTATTGAAATAGTGATCTCTGTCTCTGAACGTGACCCGAAGGCGAGCTGGATACATCACTCCAATCCACACTTTGATCTTGTACAGATCCGCCATGGCCTTATTAAACCCAGCATGCCTTTTTGCCAGTTCTGCCCCAACATCCTGATACATTCTGACAGGATGGCCCTCCCATCTACATTCTCAAGTGTTTTTCGCCCACCTCAAGATGTTTTCCTTATCCAATTAACTGTGGAGTCTGACTATGATCACCCACGGCGGCTCCCTAGATCTGGGATTTTGTTACGTACGATTGCTGGGCCCGGTCTACTGCGGGAGACTTCACGCACGAAGATCCCCTCCCCCAGCAGCTTCCCAAACATCTTCACCACATAATCCATGGCACTTGCATGTTCTATGCCCTCCGGCAGTCCAGTGATCTTCAAATTTTGGTGCCTGGAGCGTTTCTCCAGATCGTTGGCCTTGGCCTTCAATATCTTCTGCCCCTCCACCAACATTGCCATCTCTGCCTCCAAGGAGGCGATCCGATCGCTACGGTGCCGGAGACGGCTCCGCCACCTTCTGAATCATTGAGCCCTCCGCCTCCAGCCGTTGTTTCACCCCATCCAAAGTTGCATTAATGGGTCCACCGCCACCTCAATCGCTTTCACCAGGTCATCTGAGACCGCTTGTCTCTGTTTCTTAAACTCCTAAGTTAGGAATTTCACCAGCCTCTCAGTCGTCCACTGAGAGGGCAACGACAACACAGTGGCCTTCCCTGCCTGTGTCACGAGGGCCTTCCAAGTCAGAAGAGGAGCCTTTGTTCCTCGTATTATCACCATCAGACATCACATGCCAGAGGAGGAACCAACACTCTCAAACACCACCACTTTTCTTCCTAATCATCACCCATTGAAAGGGCAAAAAGGGCCAAAAGCCGAATCCCCCACCTCATGTGCATCCATACACTTCATGGTCACCATTGGAAGTCAGACTTTTCATGAATGTAACTGAAATATTGTTTTATTATAAAGGAACTAATTTACTCCTATTCAGCGACAGACAGCTGTCCATTCTCTTGAGCTACATGCTGAGTGCACATAAGGTATCTGATTAGCTTGCCCTCCAGCTCCCCACCTCAAGCCTGCCAACCAAAACAACTAAAGTCCAGAAGTCACTGAAGATGGAAGGAAGGAACTGTAGGTGGAAAATTATGTCATACCATTCTGTGGCACATTGTGTTTACAGCACCCAGATAAAGTGCACATACTGTGCAATCTGCTTCTTAATAATCTAAACAACTTGTACCCTGGTTAGAAAAGCCAGGCCGTTTCTCTTTATATATTAATAATGTAGCATCTTTTCTTATTATCAGAATAATATAATAATAACAAAATTTATGCATTAAAATTCTTAGCCAGCCTCAGCTGCACAAATAGAAACTGCTAAATTAAGGATTTGTTACTTCATGCATGAGTAACACTGCACCTGGCTTGCCCTGGAAGTGTTACATTTTCTCTTTTTGATGCCTCTTTGCCTTGCTTTGTATTATCGTTGTTCTGAAGTTAATAACTTCTGCTGCTATGATGTACTGATCCCTTAAATTGCATGACCATGCTTCATGTATGAATCTGAGCAATGGATGCTAACAAGCTCAGCAAACGGTCAGGAAGGAACTTGGCTGGTACTTCTCTACACCCAATACTTTTACTGGTGTTATCTTTAACTTTTAAAAGTTTGTCCACAACAATAGTTCCCAATCTATACATTTAGAATGCTGAAAATTAAGAGAACATATGGGAATATGAAGTAATTTCATATTCACAGTATTCTCCAATAACCAATTCAAATCTAAAAGTTGTTACAAATTGTTTCTCTGGTTGAAATGTCAATAGATTTCTCCAGACAAAGTATGAAAATATGTTCGCACTATGCCCTTGACAGTTAATAGCTAAACTAGGTCAATCACTAGACACTGAATTACATTACCATGTCTGAAGACCTCACAGATCTGTTTCACAGCTGGGAAACATAAGGTGGCATATTGAATGCAACAAAAGGCAGCAGAAACTGAGCTGAAGACATTTCATGAAAAAGAAGACTCAATGTCCAGGCTCACACATGAAGGATATCTTTATGGCAAGGTATAACGGAGTGATTTACACCCATAGAGCTGTGTGCCTTATAGAGAAGACAAAACGGAGGATGTTTTATTTAACTCTCAAATTTAGTGAGAGTAAATACACTTAATTATTTTGAATTTGGGGTGGGAGTTCATCGTTAATTTGGTAGCTGCAGTTAAAAAGAGCTGTTTTGTATTTCTCTCCTTCCCCATTTTTAAGGTAAATCTTCCTTATACTTGATACACCCCATCCCTGAGCTGGGAGTACAGGCTAAATGTGCTGGCCAGCTCTCAGACAGAAACTGACTGTGAAGAATCAGTGCTGGGAGGGCAGATTTGGGAACAATATTATAAGCAATGTAGAAACTGAAAATACATCTTTTTACAAAGTTGTGGGCATCAACAAACTGTTTGTCATTTGAAGTTTGAGCTGCTGTGCCCATTGGAATAGTTTCCACTAAGCTGGTAAAGAGGTTTGTCTTAATTGAGAGTTCTACTCAGTGTGACTGCATTTAATCCAGACTTAGAGGCTTGCACAGTTAATATCTATTAATGTCTTTTTGAATGAATGACACTTTTAATCAATCACTTGCATCTTCACTAATGCCTTCTTTATGCCCCCTGTAGGAGAAAAGATTACAGTGTTTGTCATTCAGTGGTGTGAAGGAGAGAGAGTGGCTAATGGAGTCACTCATTCGCTATATTAAGGTCATTGGAGGACCATCAGGAAGAGAAGGCCTATTGGTTGGTCTAAAGAATGGGCAGGTACTGTTAATCCAGCAAGTGTTTATTCAGGTTATATTTTTTCAAATTAATTTATGGGATGTGGGTGTCACTATCTGGACCAGCATTTATTGCCCACCCCTGGTTGCGCTTGAGAAAGTGTTGGTGAGTTGCCTTCTTGAACCGCTGTAGTTCTTGAGGTGTAGGTACACCCACAGTGCTGTTCAGGAGGGAGTTTCAGGATTTTGACCTAGCGACAGCGAAGGAACGGCGCTATAATTTCAAGTGAGGATGCTGAGGGCCTTGGAAGGAAGCGTCCAGGTGGTGGTGTTCTTGGGTATCTGCTGCCCTTGTCCTTCTAGATGGCAGTGGTCGTGAGTTTGGAAGGTGATACCCAAGGAATCTTGGTGAGTTCCTGCAGGGCATCTTGTAGATGGTACACACGGCTGTCACTGTTCATCACTGGTGGAGGGATTGAATGTTTGTGGAAGGGGTAGCAATCAAGCGAGCTGCTTTGTCCTGGCTGATCTCGAGCTTCTTGGAGCTACCCTCATCCAGGCAAGTGGTTGGACACAGTGGTATAGTGGTTAACACTGCTGCCTCAGCACCAGGGACCCGGGTTCAATTCCAGCCCTGGGTGACTGTGTGGAGTTTGAACATTGTGTCTGCGTGAGTTTCCTCCGGGTGCCCCGCGTTTTCTCCCACAGTCCAAAGATGTGCAGTTTAGGTGGACTGGCCATGCTAAATTGCCCCTTAGTGTCCAAAAGAAGTGTGGGTTGGGTGGGGTTACGGGGATGGGATGGCCTAGGTAGGGTGCTCTTTCAGAGGGTCGGTGCGGACTCGATGAGCTGAATGGCCTCCTTCTGTACTGTAGGGATTCTATGATTCCATTACCTCCTGACTTGAGCCTTGTAGATGGTCGACAGGCTTTGGGGAATCAGGAGGTGAGTTAGTTTCCGTTGAATTCCTAGCCTTTGACCACTCTGGTAGCCACAGTATTTATATGGCTGATCCAGTTCAATTTCTGATCAATGGTAACCTTCAGGAGATGGTCATTGCCTGACACATGTGTGGCACAAATGTTACTTGCCACTTGTCAGCCCAAGCCTGGATGGTGCCCAGGTCTTGCTGCATTTGGATATGGATGCTTCAGTATTTGAGGAGTTGCAAATAATACTCAACATTGTACAATCATCAGCCTACATACCCACTTCTGACATTGTTTTTTAAAAACATTTTTATCCAACCATTCAATCCCTCCACCAGTGACAACCAGGCTGGGTCACTGTCTGTGCGGAGTCTGCACGTTCTCCCCGTGTCTGTGTGGGTTTCCTCCGGGTGCTCAGGTTTCCTCCCACAGTCCAAAGATATGCAGGTTAGGTGCATTGGCTGTGATAAATTGCCCTTGGTGTCCAAAAAGGTTAGACTGGGTTACGGGCATAGGGTGGAGGTGTGGGCTTAAGTGGGGTGCTCTTTCCAAGGGGCCGGTGCAGACTCGATGGGCCGAATGGCACTGTAAATTCTGTGATTTGTCTAAACAGTAAATGCAAACAAACACAAACGCAAGAACAAACAGGAACATCATAATAAATAACTATTGGCCTCTCGCCACCCTGGTCTCCCGGGTCTTCCGACACTCCAAATATCGCCACTTCTGGACTCGGGGCCACCTTCACCCTCAACACCTTGGACATTACGGCCGTGAACCCCTTCTGTTTCGGACATGCCCAGAAAATGTGAACATGGTGCGCGGAGAGACCCACACCTGTCCTCTACCCCCTCAAAGAACCTGCTCATCCTAGCCAGCGTCATGTGCGCCCTATGTACTACCTTAAGCTGGACAAGGCTGAGCCTCGCATACAACAAGGATGCATTCACCATCAGAGCCTCCTCCCACAAGCCGGCCTCCATTCCCCCCCAGTTCCTCCTCCCATTTAAGTTTGACTTCCCCTATCGGGGCTTCCTCCCAGTCCATTAGGACACCTTACACTCACCCACTCCTTCCCTCGATAGCACCTTATCCTGTAATCCCAAAGGTGACAAACCGGGAAAGAACAGCACCTGCTTCCTCACAAAGCCCGGACCTGTAAGTATCTAAACCCATTCCCACTGGGCAGCTCATATTCCTCCTCCAAATCCTCTAAACTCACAAAGCTGCCCTCCACAAACAGGTCCTCAAACCGCTCGATCCCTGCCTGTTGCCACCCCTGAAACCTCGTGTCCAACCCCCCCCCTCCCCCGTGCAAATCTGTGATTGTCGCAAATCGGTGCCCACACCAAGGCACCTTCCAACCTCAGATGCTGCCGCCACTGTCCCTGCTCCCGCAGGTCCGCCACACCACTGGGCTCATGGAGCACTTGGCCGGCGGGGACAGCATTGGCGCCGTCAAAAATGCCCCTAAACTCGCACCCCTGAAAGAGGCCGCCTCCATTCACCCCCACGCTGACCCCTCCCCCACTACCAACTTCCTCACCATAGCAATGATTGCTACTCAATAATAATCCATTGTGATTGGCAAGGCAAACCCGCCCCTCCCTCACCCCTGTTCCAACAGCACCTTCTTGATTCGTAGGGTTTTCCCCACACCCACAAAGCTCGAAATCAACTTTCTAAAAGAATGATTTTGGGATGAAGATCGGGAGGTTGTGAAAGACAAATATCCTCTTAAAATCTCCTCTGATCTGTTCCACCAACTGCGCCAAGTTCAACTTGTGCAGTTGCTCCCATCCCCGCGCCACCTGCATACCGAAATATCTGAAGCTCGCCCCTACCAACTTGAAAGGCAGCTCTCCCAACCTCCTCTCCTGCCCCCTGGCCTCGATTGGGAACACCTCACTCTTCCCCATGTGTAGGTTATATCCAGAAAACTGACCAAATTCCTCCAGAATACTCAGAATTTCCCCGATATCTCCCAGTGGGTCCGAGATATAAAGCAGCAGGTCGTCCGCTACAGCAAGACCCTGTGCTCAACAGCTCCCCCCCCCCGCTTCACCTGTAAAATCCTTGTCCAGCTCCCCGATGCTCTAAACACCATTGCCAATGGCTCTATTGCCAAAGCAAAAAGCCAATGGGAAGACTGGCAACCCTTCCTTGACCTACGGTGTAGCCCGAAGTACCTCTGCTCACCAGATTTGACCGCACGCTCGCTACTGGCGCCCCTTACAACAATCGGACCCAGTCTACACACCCCTGCCCGAACCGTCCTAATGCTTCCCACTATTCCCATTCCACCCGATCAAAAGCCTCCTCTGCATTCATTGCCACTGCCACCTCTACGTCCTGACCCATCATTATCACGTTTATTAATTTCCTAACGTTCGCCGACAGTTGCCTCCCCTTTACAAATCGCATCTGAACTTCCCCTATCACTCCCGGCACACAATCCTCAATTCGCTGGGCCAGGATCTTTGCCAGCAACTTCGTGTCCATATTAGCGATATTGAGCGATAGGACCCACATTGCTCTGGATCTTTATCCTTCTTTAGTATTAAGGACATGGACGGCTGCAATAATGTAGGGGGGAGTTCCCCCATTTTCCTCGCCTCATTATATTCCCTCGCCAGCAGGGGTCCCAGGACCACCCCAAACATTTTATAAAATTCTACAGGAAATCCATCCGGGCCCGGGGCCCTCCCGATCTGCATTGTCCCCGTGCCCTCCATCACCTCTACCAGTCCAATGGGGTCCTTCAGCCCCTCCACCAGGGCCTCCTCCACCTTGGGGACCTCCAACCCATCCAGGAACCGCCGCATTCCCTCCTCCACGGCTAGGGGCTCTGATTCATAAAGCCTCCTGTTAAACTCCTTGAATACCCCATTCATCCCCTCTGGGTCCAGTACCACTCTTCCCCTCCCGTCCTTCTCCCTTCCAATCTTCCTCGCAGTCTCCTGCTTCCTGAGTTGGTGGGCCAGGATCCTACTAGCCTTCTCCCCGTACTCGTACATTGCCCTACTGGCCCTCCACAACTGCCCGACTACCTTCCCCGTGGACACCAACTCGAACTCCATCTGGAGCTTCTGCCTCTCTTTCAACAATCCCGCCTCCAGGGCCCCTAAATGCCTCCTGTCCACCCGCAGAATCTCGTCCACTTCTTGTCGCCTCTGCTCACTCCACCTTTTCCCTATGCACTCGGATCGATATGAACTCCCCCCTAACCACTGCCTTGAACGCCTCTCATAGCGTGGCAGCCACCTGTATCATTCAGTTCCACCTACCCCGAATGGCGGCCCTCACCCGCTCGCACACCGCCAAAATCCTCCCCGACCTCGGGCTTGACTGGTTCAATGACCGTGTTAAAGTCCCTTCCCATAATCAACCGGTGCGAATCCAGGAACGGGATCTTCCCCAGCACCAACCTCATAAACTCCACATCATCCCAATTTGGGGCACAAACATTGACCAAAACCTCCAGCACCCCTCCAGCTTACCACTCACCATCACAAATCTCCTTCCCGAGTCTATCACAATATTCCCCACCTGTTTATTTACCAACACTGCCACCCCCCGCGTCTTCACGTCTAATCCTGAATGAAAGACTTTCCCGACCCCATCCTTTCCAGGGCCTTGTCTGAACCCCCATCTTCAAGTGTGTTTCTTGCAAAAAGGTCACGTCCGTCTTCAAGCTCCTCAAGTGCGTGAACACACGCGACTGTTCGACTGGCCCATTCAGCCGTCTCACATTCTGTGTGACCAACCTGGTCGAGGGCCCACCCCCCTCCCCTCTTGGGCCCGCCCCCAGCCTGTGTCACACAACCCTCCAGGCCTACCCTCGGATACCCACCATCACCACGGTAGCACGGGAAGCACGGTAGCATTGTGGATAGCACAATTGCTTCACAGCTCCAGGGTCCTGGGTTCGATTCCGGCTTGGGTCACTGTCTGTGCGGAGTCTGCACATCCTCCCCGTGTGTGCGTGGGTTTCCTCCGGGTGCTCCGGTTTCCTCCCACAGTCCAAAGATGTGCAGGTTAGGTGGATTGGCCATGATAAATTGCCCTTAGTGTCCAAAAGAATTGCCCTTAGTGGTGGGTTGGGCTATGGGGTTATGGGGATAGGGTGGAGGTGTGGACCTTGGGTAGGGTGCTCTATCCAAGAGCCGGTGCAGACTCGATGGGCCGAATGGCCTCCTTCCGCGCTGTAAATTCTATGATCTATGATGACCACTCCGTTTCTTGCTGCGCCACAGCAAACACACCTTTGTCTGCAGCCCCCCTCCCCGCTCCCCCCACCTCCTCCCCCTCCTCCCCCTCCTCCCCTGAACAAAACAACAACCCATCCACCTCTACTGCACAAACCACCTGGCCACTCCCATTGCGCTTCCGTTAACCAGCTCGCCCAAGGTGCCTGAGCCTCCTATCCCCCACTGATTTCACACCCCCCCCCGCTTGCATACCTCCATAATGCACACAATGGAACAAGAAAATACATCCATTCAGCCTCAAAGCTCCCCAAACATCCTGCACCAAATCCAACAAAAAATCTCAAAGAAAAGTTCTCCAACAACCAACAAACGAAAAGAAAAAATACAGAAAAAGCAAACATCTCCTCACACCTCCACCACAGTTCAATGTCCTCCTCCTCCTGCCAGTCCATTGTCTCTTAAAAACTCCATCGCCTAATCTGGTGTCCCAAAATAATGTTCTCGGTTGTTAAAAGTCACCCAGAGGTGAGTCGAGTACCACATCCCGAACTTCACCCTCTTTTTGAAGAGGGCAGCCTTCACCCAATTGAAACCGGTTCTCCTCTTCGCCAGGTTTGTGCCCAGGTTCTGGTACACCCGAAGCTCGTGGCCTTCCCAGGTGCACCTCCCCGTCTACCTCGCCCATCTCAATGTCTTCTCCTTACCCAGAAATCGGTGGAGACACATCGCCATCGCCCTCGGCGACTTGTTCGCTTGTGGTTTCCTTATCAGCGCCCGAACGACCTCCCCCATCATCTTCTCCAGCATTTTGGCTACATATTACCCAGCGTCTGCTCCCTCAATGCCTTCCCCACTATCCTTAGATTTTGCCACCGGGAGTGATTCTCCAGGTTCTCCACCTCCTTTAACTGCTTCTGGGTCTCCCGCATCATTCCAATCTCGGCCACCAACAAGGGAAGCTGCTCCTCGTGCTCCCTCAATGTTTCCTCCACCTTCCAAATGGCCTGGCCCTCGGATTCCAGCCTCTGTTCCAAGTGATCAATTCCTGCTTTTAATGGTTCCACCGCCTTGGCTAGGCCTTCCTGGGCTTCCTTCCTCTCGTTTGAACTTCTCGTTTAAGAAATCCACTACCCTCTCCATTGACCACTTGTCAGGCAGGGCTAACCCTTTACAAAGAACAAAGAACAATACAGCACAGGAACAGGCCCTTCGGCTCTCCAAGCCTTTGGATCATGATACCAACCTTTGCCAAAACCCTCAGCCCTTCCTTGTGCTGTATCCCTCTATACCCATCTTATCCATGTGTTTGTCAAGATGCCTTTTGAACGCCGTTAATGTATCTAACCTCCGCCATCTTGACCTGTGGCGCATGAAGATTCTCTTGCTCCAACTGCTCTGTTCTTCACGACCTACTTCTGGTCTGTGGATCCATCCACCAGCCCCACCAGTGGGATTTAACTTTCTTCAGTCACCTTTACACCTTTTTACACCGAAACATCCACCCAACAAGCGGGGAAAAGATCCGAAATAGTTGCCTCGAGCAGGAGCTGACAAATGTGCGACCACTCACTCCATGGCCGCCATCGGAATCCCACTTCTGGCATTATGTTGGAAGGAGATCATTGATGAAGCAGCTGGACATGGTTGGGCCTCGGACACTACTTTGAGGCACTCCTGCGGTGATGTTCTGGAACTGGAGCTGGGGAGACGGTGGCGTAGTGGTATTGTCACTGGATAGTAAACCAGAGACCCAGAGTAATGCTGTGGGGATCCCCAGGTTTAAATCCTGCCACTGCAGGTGGTGAAATTTGAATTCAGTAAAAATCTGGAATTGAAAGTCTAATGATAACCATGAAACCATTGTCAATTGTCATAAAAGCCCATCTGGTTCACTAATGTCCTTCAGGGAAGGAAATCTGCTATCATTACCTGGCTTGGCCGACATGTGACTCCAGACCCACAGCATTGTGGTTGACTCTTAACTGCCCTCTCGCGGGCAATTAGCGATTGGCAATAAATGCTGGCATAGCCTGCGACGCCTACGCCTCATGAATGAATAAACAAAAGAGCTGATCGATCTCCAATCACCACAGCCTTCTTCCTTTGTGCCAGTTATGACTCCAACTAGCGGAGAGTTTTCTCCCTGATTTTCATTGCCTCCAGTTTTGCTAGGGCTCCTTGGTCTTCTCGGTGGATTGTTGCTTGACTGGACTATGAGACAGCTTTCACAATTTTGGCACAAGGCTCCAGATGTTAGTAAGGAGAACTTTGTAGGCTCGACAGGGCTGGGCTTATCTTTGTTCGGTTTCATTCCTTTTTGTTCCATTAGTAGCGGTTGAATACAACTGAGTGGCTTGCTTGCCTGTTTTAGTGAGCACTTAAGAGTCAACCATACTACTGTGGGTTTGGAGTCACATGTAGGCTGTCTCAGAAGGACATTAGTGCACCAGATGGGTTTTTACGAACATCGACAATGGTTTCATTGTCATCGTTAAACTTTTACTTCCAGATATTTAATTAGCTTTTAAATTCGGGACCCTGAATTAGTAGTCAAGTGACACCTTCCCCTGCTTTTCTCTCTGCTCCATTTTATACTGCTCTGAGCTGGATGGTGGCATGTGGGCCAGTGCTTCCTTCGCTTTTTGTGGTTGTTGCTTTGAGTCTTGGGCTGAGTTATATAGATTCTTGTGGAGAGAGAAACAGAACCATTTGTTTAGTACTTTTATTAGCGATTAAGAAAGAAATGTGTAACATGTTTAATGTTTGAGCAAGATGATTTAATGTTCAATGTCTGGCAAACTTCATTTTACAAGAAGATTGAAAGTACACTGTTACTTTGTTCACTTTTCCCCACATTGGTGAGTTACTGATCTTAGAGATGTCGCAATTGCTAAGCAGAAGCCAAAGCAGATTGATTCTTGAGATCCAATGGTTCATTAAAATTAGCAGGATTCTGGGAGCAAATTGGGACGTGGCCTGTGAGGCCAGAGAGGGGAGGAACTTGTTGGAAATGATTGCACAAGAGTTTAAAAAAAAACACATTCCTGAACTTGGCTCCAACAATGGAGAAGACCCAGGATACAAGCCACATGTTTTTGACCAGGATGTAAAATCTGAGAAGTCCCTTGTGTATCCTTTAGCTCCTCACCCATTCTAATTTGGTCTCTAACCCAAATGCATCTTCCAACCCCATTCCACCTTGTTATATCTTACACCCATTGGCCTTCCCTATATCTTTGAGTTTTCCCTCTCTTTTCTAGCCCCCTTCTAGCCTCTCACAATTTTCTAACTCCGTTTACAACCTCAAATCACTTTTGCACCATCTGGCCTCTTTGACACCTTCCTGCAGGATGTTTCTAGTTTAGGGAGTCAGCCTGTATCCCTGCAGTTGGATGGCTGACTGCCACATTTGTTAGAAAATCATAATTATCACAAGGAACATGATAGAATAGGAGCAAAATTATGGCATTCAAAGCAGAAATTTTGAGACTGCAGTTTATTTGACTTTTTATGCATTTAACTGATTTTTGCAATCAATGAAAGATACCGGTCCTCTGGAATGCACCATTTTCACCATTTTTGTAAGTGAGTCAGGCATTAAGCTCATTTATGTCAGATGTTGCATAGATTAGAGACTGACTATGTGATCTGCCTTCTCAAGCGATGTTGCAGAGGTAAAATAATGAAATACGCATAACTAAAATAAGGAAAGGCTGTTCAACTTCAGTAATCCTGGTTAATCCAGGGATCATGTATAATTGCTTGAAAATGGGCTTCCTTTTCCCATTACAAATGCATTGCTTGCTTACTTCAGGAAACACAAGGGGCCAATCATGTGATCTTGTCACAGCGGTGAGCATTGCCCTTTTTAGCACCTCTATGCACCTGCAGCACTATTAACTGACCTTCCATAATACGTCACACGTCTGGTCAAATACTAGGAATGCATTGGTGTTAGAAATCAGGATATTTGGTGCTGATCATACTTAAAGGTGTTTACCACACAGGTGAGAAATTATTCAACCAGATTACAATTAAAGACAGAGGCACCTTTATAGCTGGTTTGCTAGTTTGAGGGCTTCTTTAGTTCCTGAACATTTAGAACTCTCAGGATTTTCCAACTAACACAAGACTTGATTTTTAACCATGCCTCACCTTACAAGTGGAAGCCACGAGTAACAGCCCATGTGTTCATGCCTGTCGCCATTTTAATGCTGCAAAAATAGGACAGAGAAGATGCCCAAAACACGCAGTTGTGTACCTCGTTAGAATCAACAACCCAGGTTCCAATATCCACAATGTGATTTTAACGAAGAATTGCCTGACTTTGCGCAGTTCCTGAGCTAGTGCAAAATCTTAACAGTAAGCAGCACCAGCAGAGGACCAGGTAAGTTTCACCCAAAATAAATGTTTTAACCTTTCTTTAGGCTTGGAGAAGCAGAAGTCCTGGGCTTCTCTTCTACCGGCCCCCAATCAATTTACATAACTGCCAGACACCATGCCGAGTATCACATATGGATGATCTGAGTGCTCCCATCAGCAGGAGAATGGCAAGTGCTCGCATAGGTAATTGTGATGTCTCTTGTGACAATGCAACATCAATGCTACAAAAGCAAAATGCTGCTGATGCTAGAACTATAAAATGAAAGCAGAAAATGATAGAAACACACAGGACGTCTGGCAGCGTATATGGTGGTAGAAACCGAGTTAATGTTCCAGGTCCATAATCTTTCACCATTTCTGATGAAATCTCATCAAACTGAAGCGTAGGGCTACATTCTCCTTTTGGGAGACTGGGCTGGATTCTCCGTCGGAGGAGAATTGGAACCGATTTATGATCCCACTGGGTGTGCAGATCGGGATGCAATTCTGTATCCCTTGCAATGAAGATTTATGCATGGCGGGGAATCCGAAGGAATCCTGCTATTGGGCTGCCATGTTGAGCGGGTGGCCCGATAGCGAAGTCACGCGGCCGGCCACCGCCCTCCTCCAGCACCCGCTAATGAGGGATACCCCCCCTACCCCCGGACACCTCCAATAGAGAGATGCCCCACCCCACAACCTTCGCCCCAGGACACCTGCAATAGGGAGACCAACCCCCCCCCCCCCCGCCTGGGAAACCTGCAATAGGAAGAGCCCCCTCCTCCCCAGGGGGCCCTTAACTAAAGAAATCACCTGACTAGAGGGACCCCCAGGACAACCTGACTAAAGGGACCCCACATGGGGTTCCCCTGACTAGAGGACCCCCCATGTGGACCTCCTGACTGGAGGAACACCCCTAGAAAAGAGACCCCTGTCTGGAAGCTGGAGAGCAGCCCAGACAGGGGCATTGAAAAACTTTACAGCTGCCTGGAGGCTTCACGTGTCCATTCCTCAAAGGTGAACAGCTGTGACCCGTGTTTCAACTCTGCAGATCCATTAGCTGCAAGCCATGTTTGTATCTGTAAAACCCCAGACACTTTGACCAGTTTATTAACCAAACGTTTAACCCAGGTATCTTTATAGACAAGGCGAACAAAGGGCAATGCAAGAGTATAAATCAAATAACTTTCTTCAACAAACAGCAGAACAGTTACCCTCAAATTAGCCCTTAAATTATCCCACTAAAAACTGCGTCAAGATTCTTAATACTATCCGTGCCGTTGAACTGGTCTGGTTCTCTGAGTCTCAATTTCCTCAGGGCCTTCGCTGCGAAGATGGATCTTGCACACTGCTTCCTTCTGTCTTCGCTGCTGGGAGGTCAAGGGATTTGACTCTTATACGCCTTCCCATGCCTTTCCAGAAACCTGTCTGGCCCTCGGCCAATGAGGGAGTCCCAAAAGCCAACGGACATGGCGATGGCCGGTTGGCGGGGCACCAAGGACCCACCCACAGATGTCCATCTCTGGTGATGCTGTTTGCACGTAACCTGTTGCCATATAAGGTAATGGCAGGAACTCTGGGTGCTAGAAAGTCTGGCTCGATCTGGCAGCCCAAAACAAATCGATGCATATGAATGGAGGCGATTATTTCCTGATGGAAGACCGAGCCATGCCCTGGCAGTTTGTCTGTGCTTAGTGTCTTTGAGTTTTTGATCAATATCCAATTCCCTGCAGCCTGCCTGGAGTTGACTGCAGCTTTATTCAAAATGTCCAATTCTTAATTTAGAGTGTCCAGTATTCTCGGTCCTAAAATCCAGGCTGTTCCAGATCACCACACCTTTCATAACTTTCTAGTAGTGGGCTGTGATTAACAGCTTTCACACACCAGCTGCAGTTTTGATTCAGTCATCTCCCTTCACCAATCAGTGACTCTTAAGTAGTGACCCCAATGTTTGTAAACATTGACCACGTTAAAGATGTAAGTGCATTCCAAACACTAAGTGCATTGCAATCGCACCCTTAGTGTCACATGCTATCCCCCGCTTATTGGCACGCAACTAGTCCTGTATTGCGGCTTCAGCCGCTGACACTTCATTAAAAAAATGTATTTTTATTGAAGTTACGTTCTTTTTACAGTAGTCACATCAAAACAAAAGAAACGGAGACAAAAAGCCATAGATATCAGTGCAAAACATGTAAGGCACATAACAAAGGTCAGTGCCAACATGGGAACAAGTAAGACCAGGTAAGTTGAGAAAAAAATCTCCAGCATGATCTTTGCACAAATACAAGATTTGACCGCACAATACAGGATACAGTCAACAACACAGGGTTGCATCACACCACAGCTTTGAACAAAAATAAAAGAGGAATAAAAAAAAACCAAGAACCCCAGAGTTGGTGGAGTGACACTGACACCCATGTTTTGTTCCGAAGGTAACACTGCAATATGAACTAGAAAGCAAGTCTTGACTTCTTCAACTTCAAGTTTATTCTGTCCAACAATCACTTCTCCATCAAGACACCACAGCGCCATCTGTATCCGCCATATATATAGACAGCCTATCAAACAATAAGCGTGGTCTGTTAAACAATTAAAACTCCAATTCTAACTTGAGCATTGGGGAACATTAACTCGTTCCGAACGGGTTCCCCCCTTCAAGAAAAAAAGTTAGTCTTTGATGTAGAAACATAGAAAACATAGGCGCAGGAGGAGGCCAATCGGCCCTTCAAGCCCGCTCCAACATTCATTATGATCATGGCTGATCATCCAACTCAACAGCCTAATCCCTTTACCCAATATCCTGTGATCCCTTCGCCGTAGTGCTATATCGAACTGCTTCTTGAGACAGTGTTTTGGCCTCAACTACTTTCTGTGATACCAAATTCCACAGGCTCACCACTCTCTGGGTGAAGAAAGTTCTCCTCATCTCTGTCCGAAATGGCCAACCCCGTATCCTCAGACTGTGACCCCTGGTTCTGGGCACACCCACCATCGGGAACATCCTTCCTGCATCTACCATGTCCGGTCCTGTTAGAATTTTATAGGTTTCTGTTGAAATCTACCGTGCGGTTAAGTGTAGTCTCGTATAAACTTAGACTCAGTAGAAATTTGTGGTACACGTCTCAGGTGCGAAATGAAATCTTTATTGTGCCTATTGATTTATAATTGAGAGTTTGAAATCTTCTTGTGGTTAAAAAATCAAATGTGGTCAAGAAAGCCCCTGCAGAAGGCTTTAAAAGATATAATTAACTTAGTGGCTTACAAACAAATTGAACTTTAAAAATACAGTAATGGTTTCTTGCTCAAAGCAAACAGCTTGAGCAGACTTATGAGTTAGAGTGGTAAAATGAAAATATGAAATAAGGATAGTCAGTAGTTAGATAAAAGATATAGAGTGATCCCGGAATGAAAATGGCTGCCCGGACTTCAATCTTTAAGGAAAATGTTGTCAATCTGACTCCATTAGTTCCTACCTCTGTAATGTGCTGATTGGCTTGAATGAATCTCAAATGGTTAGTTGTCAATCATCAATGTGCAACATAGATGTGAATATGTTGCATCTTTGGGTGTTTGCTGTATGTTGGAATGTGACTTACACTTTTTATCAGATCTGGTTTCTGCTGACTGCTATACTATTCACATTTTGAACAATGGTGGTTTCATGTTAACTTATGGTACCAATTTTGACCTTCATTGAATTGTTTCATTTGCTTCTAGTTAGGCTGCAAATGTTTCAAATCCATGCTTTTATTATTGCAAACTATACGCTTTTGTAATCTGAGGTTGTGTTTGCAGTCTTATGATGGAATTCATTTTAAAAATGAATTTTTACATTGATTTAGCCATTTTGATGTAAATACAAAAGCCCATGATCCTTTTACCTATCGGAAATCGCTGGTTCCCTTCAGTTTCTATGAAAACCCCCCCCCTCTCATTATTCTGAACTCCTGCGAATACAATCTCAACCGATTCAATCTCTCTTCGTAAGTCAGTCCTGCCACCCCAGGAATCTGTCTGGTAAACCTTTGCTGAACTCCCTCTACAGCTAGAACATCCTTCCTTGGGTAAGGAGACCAAAACTGCACACACTATTCCAGGTGTGGCCTCACCGAGGCCCTGTATAATTGCAGCAAGGCATTCCTGCTCCTGTACTCGAATCCTCTCGCAATAAAGGCCAGCTTACCATTTACCGCCTGCTGAACCTGCATGCTTACTTACAGTGACTGGTGAATGATGACATCCAGGTCTTGTTGCACGTTCCCCTCTCCTAGTTTATGGCCGTTCAGATAATAATCTGCCTTCTTATTTTTGCCACCAAAGTGGATAACCTCGCATTTATCCAAATTATATTGCATCTGCCATTCTTTTGCCCACTCACTCAACTTATCCAAATCACACTGAAGGATCTCTGTGTCCTTCTCAGGGCAGATCCTTTCACCCAACTTGGTGTCATCTGCAAATTTGGAGATGTTCGTTATCTATATCATCAATATATATATTGTGAATAGCTGGGGTCCGAGCACCGATCCCTGCGGTACCCCACTAGTCACTGCCTGCCAACTTGAAAAAGACCCGTTAATTCCTGCTCTTTGTTTCCTGTCTGCCAACCAGTTTTCTATCCATCTCCTTATACTACCCCCAATCCCACGTGCTTTAGTTTTACACGCTAATCTTTTATGCGGGACTTTGTCAAAAACCTTCTGAAAGTCCAAATATACCCACACCCACTGGCTCCCCTTCATCAATTCTACTGGTTACATCCTCAAAGAATTCCAGTAGATTTGTCAAGCATGATTTCCCCTTCATAAATCCATGCTGACTCTGTCTGATTCTGCCACTGTTTTCCAAGTGCTCTGCAATAAAATCTTTGATAATGGATTCTAGGGGCTTCCGGGTGCGGCGATGACCAGCTAAGTCGCACGTTTCGGCAGCTCCCGGTGGAACGGACTTTTGGGCTCTTAATAAGAGCCCCAACGGCAATTTTAACGGCTAGAAGCACTGTGCGGTAAACCAGAAGGGAATCCCCCCTGGACACGGATGGAAAAAGGAAAGGAAAGTGGCCGGATTGCGGTGGATCCTTTAGAGCAGCGGCAAGGAAGGCAAGCAAAAACCAAGATGGCGTCGGAAGGTGGCAGCTTAATATGGGGCCCTGAACAACACGAGTTCTTGAAGCGCTGCATGGAAGAACTTAAAAAGGAGATGAAGAAGGAGCTGTTGGCCCCGATATTACAGGTGATCGAAGGGCTAAAGGATGAGCAAAAGACCCAGGAGCAGGAGCTTCGGGTCGTGAAGGCAAAGGCTGCCGAGAACGAGGACGATATACAGGGCCTGGTGGTGAAGACGGAGATGCACGAGGCACACCATAAACGATGTGTGGAAAGATTGGAGGTGCTGGAGAATAACGCGAGGAGGAATAATTTAAGGATTCTTGGTCTTCCAGAAGGAGCAGACGTCGGGGCATATGTGAGCACGATGCTGCACTCGTTAATGGGAGCAGAGGCCCCGGCGGGTCCGCTGGAGGTGGAGGGAGCATACCGAGTGATGGCGCGAGGACCGAGAGCAGGAGAAATTCCTCGAGCCATAGTGGTGAGATTCCTCCGTTTTAAGGACAAAGAGATGGTCCTTAGATGGGCAAAGAAAACTCGGAGCAGTAGGTGGGAGAACGCGGTGATCCGCGTATATCAAGACTGGAGTGCGGAGGTGGCGAGAAGGAGGGCGAGCTTTAATCGGGCCAAGGCGGTGCTTCACAAAAAGAAGATAAAATTTGGAATGCTGTAACCGGCAAGACTGTGGGTCACATATCAAGGGAGGCACCACTACTTTGAGATGGCGGATGAGGCGTGGACTTTTATTGTGGAAGAAAAACTGGAATAAGCGGGTTGTTAAAAAAGAACGTTTGAAACAAAGTGGTGGGGCGAGTATGGGGGGCGAAGAGGGGGGAAAAAGGGGGGGAAAGATGAGTTTTATGTTATTAATCCTGCGATGCGGTAACTTTTCTCTCTTCCACAGTTGGTGGTGGAGGGAGGAAGGGAGGTGGAGGAGATGGGGCGTTGGCCATGGGGGGCGGGGCCAAAAGGGAAGCGCGGACTTTGTTCCCGCGCTATGATAATCATGGCGGGAATAGGGAAGCAGGAAGGAGGGGGCGTCGCACGGTGCGAGCCGAGGTCACGGGGGGAAGCCGAGGTCGGCCAGAGTTTGCTGACTTCTGGGAGCAACATGGGGGGTGTAACTACGCTAGTGGGGGATCTAGCGGGGGGGTTGGGAGGGGGGAGTTACTGGGTTGCTGCTGCTGGGGAGAAGGGGGAGCCGGAATGGGGTGGGGTGGGCGGGGGGGGGACACAGCTGCATGGGAACCGGGTGAGGAGCTGGAAAAAGGGGATGGCTGATCGACAAGGGGGGGGGGGGGTAAAAAGCCCCCCAACCCGGTTGATCACGTGGAATGTGAGAGGGCTGAACGGGCCGATAAAGAGGGCACGAGTACTCGCACACCTTAAGAAACTTAAGGCAGACGTGATTATGTTACAAGAGACGCACTTGAAACTTATAGACCAGGTTAGACTACGCAAAGGATGGGTGGGGCAGGTGTTTCATTCGGGGCCAGATGCGAAAAACAGGGGGGTGGCTATACTAGTGGGGAAGCAGGTTATGTTTGAGGCAAAGACCATAGTGGCGGATAGCGGGGGCAGATACGTGATGGTGAGTGGCAAATTACAGGGGGAGGCGGTGGTCTTGGTAAACGTATATGCCCCGAACTGGGATGATGCCAATTTTATGAGGCGCATGCTAGGACGCATCCCGGACCTAGAGGTGGGAAAGTTGGTAATGGGGGGAGATTTTAATACGGTGCTTGAGCCAGGGCTGGACAGGTCGAGATCCAGGACTGGAAGGAGGCCGGCTGCAGCCAAAGTGCTTAAAGATTTTATGGAGCAGATGGGAGGAGTAGACCTGTGGAGATTTAGCAGACCTAGGAGTAAGGAGTTTTCGTTTTTCTCCTATGTCCACAAAGTTTATTCGCGAATCGACTTTTTTGTTTTGGGAAGGGCGTTGATCCCGAAGGTGAGGGGGACGGAGTATACAGCTATAGCCATTTCGGATCACGCTCCACATTGGGTAGACTTGGAGATAGGGGAGGAAACAGAAGGGCGTCCACCCTGGAGAATGGACATGGGACTAATGGCAGTTGAAGGGTTGTGTCTAAGGGTGAGGGGGTGCATTGAAAAATACTTGGAACTCAATGATAACGGGGAGGTCCAGGTGGGAGTGGTCTGGGAGGCGCTGAAGGCAGTGGTTAGAGGGGAGCTGATATCAATAAGAGCACATAAAGGAAAGCAGGAGAGTAGGCAACGGGAGCGGTTGCTGCAAGAACTTCTGAGGGTGGGCAGGCAATATGCGAAGGCACCGGAGGAGGGACTGTACAGGGAAAGGCAAAAGTTACACGTAGAATTTGACTTGCTGACAACGGGTAATGCAGAAGCACAGTGGAGGAAGGCACAGGGTGTACAGTATGAGTATGGGGAGAAGGCGAGCAGGTTGCTGGCCCATCAATTGAGGAAAAGGGGAGCAGCGAGGGTAATAGGGGGAGTGAGGGATGAGGAAGGAGAGATAGAGCGGGGAGTGGAGAGAGTGAATGGAGTGTTCAAGGTATTCTATAAAAGATTATACGAAGCTCGGCCCCCGGATGGGAAGGAGAGAATGATGTGCTTCCTGGACCGGCTGGAATTTCCTAAGGTGGAGGAGCAGGAGAGGGTGGGACTGGGAGCACAGATCGAGATAGAGGAAGTAGTGAAAGGAATTAGGAGTATGCAGGCGGGGAAGGCTCCGGGACCGGATGGATTTCCAGTCGAATTTTACAGGAAATATGTGGACTTGCTTGTCCCGATACTGATGAGAACCTTTAATGAGGCGAAGGAAAGGGGACAGCTGCCCCCGACTATGTCGGAGGCAACGATATCGCTTCTCCTAAAGAAGGAAAAAGACCCGCTGCAATGCGGGTCCTATAGACCTATTTCCCTCCTAAATGTAGACGCTAAGATTCTGGCCAAGGTAATGGCAATGAGGATAGAGGATTGTGTCCCGAGGGTGGTCCATGAGTGGAGTGGGATTATTTGTGGGAGGTGTTGAGGAGATTTGGCTTTGGAGATGAGTATATTAGATGGGTACAGCTGCTGTATAGGGCCCCGATGACGAGCGTGGTCACGAACGGACGGGGGTCTGCGTATTTTCGGCTCCATAGAGGGACGAGGCAGGGATGTCCTCTGTCCCCATTATTGTTTGCACTGGCGATTGAGCCCCTGGCAATAGCATTGAGGGGTTCCAGGAAGTGGAGGGGAGTACTCAGGGGAGGAGAGGAACACCGGGTATCTCTTTATGCGGACGATTTATTGGTGTATGTGGAGGACCCGGCGGAGGGGATGCCAGAGATAATGCGGATACTTGGGGAGTTTGGAGAATTTTCAGGATATAAGCTGAACATGGGGAAAAGTGAGCTGTTTGTGGTGCATCCAGGGGAGCAGAGCAGAGAAATAGAGGACTTACCACTGAGGAAGGTAACAAGGGACTTTCGCTACTTGGGGATCCAGATAGCCAAGAATTGGGGTACATTGCATAGGTTAAACTTAACGCGGTTGGTGGAACAGATGGAGGAGGACTTCAAGAGATGGGACATGGTATCCCTGTCACTGGCAGGGAGGGTACAAGAGGTTAAAATGGTGGTCCTCCCGAGATTCCTCTTTGTGTTTCAGTGCCTCCCGGTGGTGATCACGAAGGCTTTTTTCAAAAGGATTGAGAAGAGTATCATGAGCTTTGTGTGGGCCGGGAAGACCCCGAGAGTGAGGAAGGGATTTTTGCAGCGTAGTAGGGATAGGGGGGGCTGGCGCTACCGAGCCTGAGTGAGTACTACTGGGCCGCCAACATCTCAATGGTATGTAAGTGGATGGGAGAAGAGGAGGGAGCGGCGTGGAAGAGATTGGAGAAGGCGTCCTGTAGGGGGACTTGCCTACAAGCCATGGTGACGGCGCCGTTGCCGTTCTCACCGAAGAAATACACCACAAGCCCGGTGGTGGTGGCTACTCTGAAAATTTGGGGGCAATGGAGACGGCATAGGGGAAAGACGGGAGCCTCGGTGTGGTCCCCGATAAGAAATAATCATAGGTTTGCTCCGGGGAGAATGGGTGGGGGATTTGGAACATGGCAAAGAGCAGGAGTAACACAATTGAGAAATCTGTTTGTAGATGGGACGTTTGCAAGTCTGGGAGCGCTGACCGAAAAATATGGGTTGCCCCAAGGGAATGCATTCCGGTAAATGCAACTGAGGGCTTTTGCGAGGCAACAGGTGAGGGAATTCCCGCAGCTCCCGACGCAGGAGGTGCAGGACAGAGTGATCTCAAAGACATGGGTGGGGGACGGTAAGGTATCAGACATATATAGGGAAATGAGGGACGAGGGGGAGATTATGGTAGATGAGCTGAAAGGGAAATGGGAAGAAGAGCTGGGGGAGGAGATTGAGGAGGGGCTGTGGGCTGATGCCCTAAGTAGGGTAAACTCATCGTCCTCGTGTGCCAGGCTAAGCCTGATACAATTTAAGGTGTTACACAGGGCGCATATGACTGGAGCACGGCTCAGTAAATATTTTGGAGTAGAGGATAGGTGTGCGAGATGCTCAAGAAGCCCAGCGAATCACACCCACATGTTCTGGTCATGTCCGGCACTACAGGGGTTTTGGGTGGGGGTGACAAAGGTGCTTTCGAAGGTGGTGGGGGTCCAGGTCGAACCAAGCTGGGGGTTGGCTATATTCGGGGTTGCAGAAGAGCCGGGAGTGCAGGAGGCGAAAGAGGCTGATGTTTTGGCCTTTGCGTCCCTGGTAGCCCGGCGCAGGATACTGTTGATGTGGAAGGAAGCCAAGCCCCCGGGTGTGGAGACCTGGATAAATGACATGGCAGGGTTTATAAAGCTGGAACGGATTAAGTTCGTCCTAAGGGGATCGGCTCAAGGGTTCACCAGGCAGTGGCAACCGTTCGTCGAATACCTCACAGAAAGATAGAGGGAATGGAAAAGAAGAAGACAGCAGCAGCAGCCCAAGGGGGGGGGGGGGGGTGAGGAACCAGAGGCATTCTCAGGGATGTTAATATATAAGTATAATATGTATAGGTTGTTGTTGTAGATAATTGTATATTGGACTGTTAAAACATATTTTTGGAGAATATTTATCTGGGACAAGGCAGTTGCCATTTAGTTTTGTTTTTGTTAATATATTATTTATTTCTTGTTTATAAAACTGGCCATTGTTATTAATATTGTTATATTATTGTGTAAAGGATACACAATGTACTGTGATGGTTGGCCAAAAATTTCCAATAAAATATTTTTTTAAAAAAAAGATAATGTATTCTAGAATTTTCCCCACTACTGACGTCAAGCTTACTGGTCTATAATTCCCTGCCTTCCCTCTTCCTTCCTTTTTAAATAGTGGACCCTCCAATCTGCAGGAACTGTTCCGCAGTCTATAGAATCCTGAAAGATGACCACCAATATTGATATTGATCTCCTTCAGTTCCTCCCTCTCACTAAACCCTGCATTCTCCAATATTTCTGGTATCTTATTTTTGAATTACCATAACATGTAAATTACCACTTGTAGCACGGCTTCAGTGATATTTTGTGGGTGGAACTGGGCTGTGGCTGTCAGGTGAGAGGCGTTCTTTTTGGTTTCAGTTTTTGTTTGGTTGCTTTGGACTTCAGAAGGAAAATGAAGTGTTTTCCCTGTTTTTCTCTGTTTTCATTTCAAAAGCTGTTCCAGTGAAAAGCACATTGGGTAATATGCCTTGGTAACTTTAAAGATCGAGTTGTTTTCCGGAAGGAGTTTGAAACTGCTGGTTGGCACTGGATCAGAATCTCAGAGAAAGGATCAGTCCCATTCAAGTGAGAATACAGTGTGCTGGGCCACGCCCCTGAAAGAGGTTTTGGTTTATTGGATTTTGTTATTGAATTGGAACAGCTAAGGGGGAATTCATTAAGTGTTGCATACATAGATTACTGTAGCTGTTGTGTTGTCTTTATGTTTGTAATTGACAAAAAAATTCTTGCTGCGTTTATGTACATATATAAATATATATGTTAATTACATTCTTAGAATAAACCTCGTTTTGATTAAAGTACCTTGGAAGTCTGATGAATCACACCTGAAGCGAAGGCTTCTGTGCTCATCCTAGCCAAATTCAACATAAAGATTATAGGTTCGGTGAACTTCATAATACACTTTGAAGTTTCTAAGCCCTGGCCATAACATTGTCTATGCGTTCTACTTATCGTGAATTCAACAGTGACACTCTAGAAGTACTGTTCCCAGATACCCTGTTCCATTCAAAATTTCAGACAGGATCCTGGATATAAAAAAAATGCCAAATCTACTGCCTCTACCAGGGCAAGTGTCTGCGTTGCCAATGTACTTTTTACCACTCTTTATAGTTTCCCTTGCCAAAAGGCAACATTTACTTTTCTCCCCAGAAGAAAAATTCTAAATCCTCCCACACTTGAGAAGCCATCACAGAGATCACATAAGATGCGTCATTATGATATCCGGTGCGGCGGCATGTAACAGCCGCAAACACTTTAGGTGACTCCCGCACTGGTCCCGGCACTTTGGTCTTTTCTGCTCCTTTTTGCAAGGAATTTTCGGGATCTAACATAATGGCCCGGCAGAGCAAACAAAAGTGAATCAGGTAATGTTGAGGTCGACATTGAAGAGAAACTGTGGGAGGAAATTACAAATGCCGAGCCCAAACAAGGATTCAACAAAGTTGGCGGGGGAAGTGGCCGTGCCCCTCACCCTCGATAAGATGGTGTGGGTGATGGCAAAAGAGCTGAAAAGTTTGGTGGGAGCTGAATGAGCGATTTCGGAGGCATGGCCAGGAGATGAGGGCATAATTTAAAGTGCAGGACGTTCTGGGCCCCGGTCAAGGATCAGCTGGGCAAGACGGCTAAGGTGATAGACGAGCAGGCTGAGAGGTTGAAAGGCCTTGTCTCAGCACGAGGACTGACCCGTGTCATTTGAAGCCAAAATGGCGATTGTTGGCGACAGAATTAAGGGCCTCAAGGCGAAACGTAATGATATGGAAAACAGATCCAGACGCATGAACCTGAGGCTTGTTGGTCTGCCGGAGGGAGTCGAAGGCTTAAGGCCAACTGCGTACTTTTCTGCAAAGTTCTCTCAGCTGATAAGCGATGAGGAGGTGTTTTCTGCATCAGAGCTGGACAGGCTACACTGGGCCTCGAGGCAGAAGCCACGGCCGAATGAGCCACCGCGTGCAGTGATCTTTCAGTTCCACAATTTTGGAGCAGATCCTGGAGTGGGCCAAGAAATGCCAGAGCATTGCCTGGGACTGTAACATGGTGAGAATTTACCAAGGCAGCAGCATGGAACTGGTGAGGCGACAGGCGGCCTTCAATAAGGTTAACCGAAGTCAAGTGGGAAATGGGTCTCGATGGGTCTAGAAGGTGGGGGAAGGGGGAGGGTGGTGGGTGGGGTTAGAGGAGGTGGCAGGCTGTCTGCTGACTTTGGGAAGGGGGAGCTGACTTGAGGGGGATTCTTGGCAGTGCGGACATCTGGAGGAGAAAGAGTTTTCGTTCTTTTCCTCAATACATAATGTGTTTTTCAGGATTGATTACTTTGTCATGTGCCGGGCACTGTTGACGGGTGAATAAGTCTGAGAACTCAGCGGTGGTTATTTCAGCACTGATTCCGGAGGCACCCCACTGGTTACAGGCCTCCAGTTTGAAAAACAACCCTCTACAACCACCCTTTGTCTTCTGTCGTCAAGCTAATTTTGTATCTAATTGGCTACCTCACCCTGGATCCCGTGAGATTTAACCTTATGCAACAGCCTTCCTGTGGTACCTTGTCAAAGGCCTTGCTAAAATCCATGTAGATAACGTCGACTGCACTGCCCTCATCTACTTTCTTGGATACCGCTTCAAAAAACTCAAATCAAATTCGTGAGACATGATTTTCCACTCGCAAGGCCATGCTGACTGTCCTTAATCAGTCCTTGTCTCTCTAAATACCTGTGCGACTAGGGGATTTTCACAGCAACTTCATTGCAGTGTTAATGTAAGCCTACTTGTGACAATAATAAAGATTATTATTATTAGATCCTGTCTCTAAGTACCTTCCAACAAATTACACCCCCACAGACGTTAGACTCACCGGTCTGTAGTTCCCAGGCTTATCCCTACAGCCCTTCTTAAACAAAGGCATCACATTTGATACCCTCCAATCCCTCCCCCAACCTCGGTTCTCTCTCCCCAACTTTCCACCCCGGCTAGACCACTCAGACCCTGTTCTGTCAGACCTCGTGCAGTGATACAAAAAAAAAGAAGAAAATACAGTCATGAGGTTACATCGGCACATGGCCATTCCTCAATTTGTCAGTTCTGCCACAGTCCTTCTGCCTTCGCAAACTCGTTCGCTGCTTCCACCGTTCCAAAATAAAAGTCCCTGAGCTTGTAAGTCACCCTCAGCTTCGCTGGATATACAATGCCGCACTGCACCTTGCCAATGTACAGTGCCCTCTTCACCCGGTTGAAGGCAGCCCGCCTCCTCGCCAGCTCCACCGTGAAGTCCTGGTATACACATATACCAGCTCCAGCCCACTGCACCACCCGCTTCTGCTTGGCCCAGTTCAGGACCTTCTCCTTCATATTGTACCTACGGAAGCACAGAGTCACTGCCCTTGGCGGCTCACTCGCCTTTGGTACAGGCCTCCACGACCGATGAGCCCGATCCAGTTCATATCGGGAGGGATCCTCCCCCTCCCCCAATAGTTTTGCCAGCATCGCGGCAAAATACTCAGTCGGCTTCGGTCCTTCAACTCCTTCGGGCAGCCCCACGACCCTCAAATTCTGTCGCCTGGATCTGTTTTCCAGATCTTCTATTTTTCCTCGCAGATTCTTGTTCGTGTCCATCACCTTCCGCATCTCCTTCCTCATCGAGGCAAGTTGATCACCGTGCTGCAATAACGTCAGCGCCTCCCCTTGCTCTCGCACCACCGCCACTGCGCTCGCCACCGCTGTCTTCACCGGGGAAACCGCCTCCTCCACCAGCACATTCAAAACCTCTCATCTCCTTCCTCACCATCTCCATACATTTCTCAATCTGCGCCAACTGCTTTTGGAATTCCGCAGCCATCACCTTAGTTAGTTCTTCAGCCGTAAGCACTGCGGCCTCCCCTGGTGCTCCAGCATCCATTTTCTTTGTTGACCCCGCGGTGACCTTTCCCCTCTCCAATGGACTTTCAGCCGCTTTTTTCCCGGCCGTTTATTTGGTGATTTTCGACATCCTTCTCCTCCTTGCGCTATCCCCCGACTTTTACTGCCGTCGCTGGCCCTAGGACCGGGTGTTACTCCGCGAAAATGCCGTTCCCGAACGGGAGCCCTCCAATGTGCGGCTGCCTCCCGCCCGCCATCACCGGAAGTCTGAATTTATCTACTTTGATGGGCTTTAAGACTTCTAGCACCTCCTTCTCTGTAATATGTACACTCCTCAAGTCATCACTATTTATTTCCCCAAGTTCCCTAACATCCATGCCTTTCTCAGCAGTAAATACCAATGAGAAATATTCATTTAGGATCTCATCCATCTCTTGTGGATCCGCACACAGATGACCTTGTAGATCCTTAAGAGGCCCTACTCTCTCCCTTGTTACTCTTTTGCCCTTTATCTATTTGTAGAAGCTCTCTGGATTCTCCTTTGCCTTATCTGCCAAAGCAATTTCATGCCCCCTTTTTGCCCTCCTGATTTCTCTCTTAACTGTACTCCGACAACCTCTGTACTCTTCAAGAGACCCACTTGATCCCAGCATGTTAAGATGAATATCTTGCCGAAAGTTTTATTTTTATTTCAGTGTCCCCCCGGTGTTGCTGCCTAAGGCGTTCTTCAGAGAGATCGACCAGCTTGTAACGAGGTTTATTTGGGCGGGTAAGGGCCTGAGGATCAGGAGGAATGTGCTGCAGAAGGAGAGACAAGCAGGGGGCTTGGCCTTGCCAAACTTTCAATAATGCTATTGGGCGGCCAGTGCTAAAAAGGTGCTAAAGTGGTGTGGAGATTCAGACGGGCTGTGGGTCGGGGGCAAGCAGAGTCCATGAGAGGGCCAAGCCTGGGGCGTTAGTAACGACTCCACTCCCGATGGCGCCGAAGAACCACTCAACTAACCCAATGGTAGTAGCCACATTCAAAATTTGGAGGTAATTCTGTCAACATTTCAATTTGAAGGCTGCCTCGAGGCTAGCTCCCATCAGTGTTACTTGACCAGTTATTTGAGCCTGCTGGGTCGGATGTGACATTTAGGGAGTGGAAGGAAAAGGGGTTGGAGAAGATGAGAGATTCATTTTGAGAGGGTTGGTTCGCTCGCCTTGGTGAACTGAAGGAGAAATGTGGGCTTACAGATGTTGCTAGGTTCAGGTATCTCCAGGTATGTAGCTGGGTCAAAAAGCATTTTCCAGCTTTTCCGGTGAAGCAGCCTTCTATCTTGCTTGAGCGGATTTTATCCTGCTCAAGGTAGGAGGTGGCCATTACGTCTGGCATATACCACCGGATAGTGGGGGAGGAGATGTGCTCAGTTGAGGGTGAAGGCAAAGTGGGCAGAGGAGCTGGGGCAATCTTGGAAGAGGAGCTTTGGCACGAGGCACTGAGGAGGGTGAATGTGACCTCGTCCTGTGCGAGGATGAGTTTCAACCAGCTAAAGGTAGTGTTTCAAGCACACCTCATAAAGGCCAGAATGAGTCGGTTTTCCGATGGGGTGGAGGATAGTTCCGATTGGTGTTCGAGGGGGCCGGCACAGCACACACACATATTCTGGTCCTGCTCAAAGCTGGTGGGCTACTGGAGGCCTTTTTTGATACTATGTCGGCAATCCTGGGCATTGCGTTGGAGCCTTGCCCACTGGTGGAGCTTTTGGGGGTTTTGAATGTGCTGGAGCACTGGGCGAGGGCAGATGTCCGAGCCTTTGCCTCGCTGGGACAAGGTGGCGGATCCTCTTGGGCTGGAGGTTGACTACACCGCCATGTGGCTGGGTAACTTGATGATATTTTTGCACCTTGAGGTCAAGTTTACCATGAGAGGGTCATAAGATCAAGGAGCAGGAATAGGCCATCTGGCCCCTCGAGCCTGCTCCGCCATTCAGTGAGATCATGGCTGATCTTTTGTGGACTCAGCTCCACTTTTAGGCTCGGGCACCATAACCCTTAATTCCTTTATTCTTCAAAAAAACTACCTATCTTTATCTTAAAAACATTTAATGAAAGAGCCTCAACTGCTGCACTGGGCAAGGAATTCCACAGATTCACAACGCTTTGGGTAAAGAAGTTCCTCCTAAACTCAGTCCTAAATCTACTTCCCCTTAATTTGAGGCTATACCCCCTAGTTCTGCTTTCACCCGCCAGTGGAAGCAACCTGCCCGCATCTATCCTATTCCCTTCAGAATTTTATATGTTTCTATAAGATCCTTCTAAATTCCAACGAGTACAGTCCCAGTCTACTTAACCTCTCCTCGTAATCCAACCCCTTCAGCTCTGGGATTAACCTAGTGAATCTCCTCTGCACACCCTCCAGCGCCAGTACGTCCTTTCTCAGGTAAGGAGACCATAACTGAACACAATACTCCAGGTGTGGCCTCACGAACACCGTATACAATTGCAGCACAACCTCCCTGTCTTAAACTCCATCGCTCTAGCAATGAAGGCCAAAACACCATTTGAATGAAAATGAAATGAAAATCGCTATTTGTCACAAGTAGGCTTCAAATTACGTTACTGTGAAAAGCCCCTAGTCGCCATGTTCCGGCACCAGTTCGGGGAGACTGGTACGGGAATTGTACCCGTGCTGCTGGCCTGCCTTGGTCTGCTTTACAAGCCAGCTATTTAGCCCAGTGTGCTAAACCATTTGCCTTCTTAATCACCTGTTGCACCTGTAAACCAACTTTTTGCGACTCATGCACTAGCACACCCAGGTCTCTCTGCACAGCAGCATGTTTTAATATTTTATCATTTAAATAATAATCCCTTTTGCTGCTATTCCTACCAAAATGGATAACCTCACATCTGTCAACATTGTATTCCATCTGCCAGACCCTTACCCATTCACTTAATCTATCCAAATCCCTCTGCAGACTGGCGGTATCCTCTGCATTTTTTGCTTTATCACTCATCTTAGTGTCGTTTGCAAACCTGGACACATTGCACTTCGTCCCCAACTCCAAATCATCTATGTAAATTGTGAATAATTGTGGGACCAACACTGATCCCTGAGGGACACCACTAGCTACTGATTGCCAACCAGAGAAACACCCATTAATCCTCATTCTTTGCTTTCTATTAATTAACCAGTCCTCTATCCATGCTGCGACTTTACCCTTAATGCTATGCATCTTTATCTTATGCAGCAACCTTTTGTGTGGCACCTTGTCAAAAGCTTTCTAGAAATCCAGATATACGACATCCATTGGCTCCCCGTTATCTACCGCACTGGTAATGTCCTCAAGCAATTCCACTAAATTAGTTAGGCACGACCTGCCCTTTATGAACCCATGCTGCGTCTGCCCAATGGGACAATTTCCATCCAGATGCCTCGCTATTTCTTCCTTGATGATAGATTCCAGCATCTTCCCCACTACTACCGAAGTTACGCTCACTGGCCTATAATTACCCGCTTTCTGTCTACCTCCGGTGGAGGGGGTTTACTGTCGATGGCAGCGTTCATAATGTACTTTACAATGTTGGTCTCTGTTGGCTGTTGGGGTGGGGGGGGGGGTTTAGTGGGGAGGTTATAGTGTTGTAAAGGGAAGTGGAGGGGTGGGGTTGGGTTCTTATTGTTTGGATCTTATTCTGTGTTATTGTATAAAAATTATTAAAAATTATAATAAAATTTTTCCAAAAACAAGATGCATCACTATAAGCAATCCGTTTCAGTTGTCTAATATCACCTAAAGATGTGAATTTAAAAACACAATTCTCCAATTTTAATTTTGCCGATGTTTTGTTTGCTCAAAAATATCTTCAACTTTAGGATCGTCCATTTTAATGTTTAGTTTTAAAACCTCAAAACTCGTCCATTTAGATAACCAATTCAGCTGCTTTATTAAACTTTGGAATTCCTCTTTTTCCATTTCAGAAGCCGCTGTATCCTTTTGTGAGGCCCTCCCATGAGTATTTGCTGTAGGGTTAATATTCTCCAAATAAGGCTGTTGATATCGAGTGACATGTGAACCACTCTGCCTGATTTCTAACCCAATGTATGTGAATGCATCAGAGGCCTGACTTCCAATCTTGAACTCCGTCCTAAGCCCATTAATAACAGTATTTTCAAATTCACTACGACCACCCCACAAAAAAATCATCTATGTGCATCATAAAGATGCCCAAAAGATTCCCCCCATGGTGCCAATAAAACATTGCAGGATCTACTTTCAACTGAAGACAGCCCAACTGTAACAAAACTGACCTCACTGGGAAATACCAAACTCTGGAGGCATCATGAAAGTTAAATACATATTTATTTAACTTTCAGAGTACCCCTTTCTGTATTTGGTGCCTCTTTTGGAGGACGAAGAAAATATTCTCTCAGAAGTTGATGTCCCTGTATGAAAGCAGCTTCAATATCTATCAACCTGCATTACCAAACATTTGTGGCTGACAGAGCCAAGAAGATCTTCAAAATAACCTTGCTTGCTGTCGGTGAATCTATCCTTACACCTTGGCCACCCAAGTTTTCTCCTAAACCTTGTGCCACCAGCCTGGCTTTGACCTTATAAGTTCCATCAGAAAGCACCTTTTCCGTCCATATCCATCTATGAGATAGAACTAGTTGTCTCCTATCTCAGACCTCCGTGTACACACCGAATTCTTTCCAACTTTGCAGTTCTTACCGTTTTGCATCTTTTATTAATTTACCATCTAATTTGTTGGAAGCCACTAAGACCTCTTGATCATATGGGCTGCTGCTCCTTGTACCATTCCTAGTCTGTACCATATTTCTTGACCTCGTTAAGCTGCATCCTCTATCCTGCCTTATATCTCGTTCCACACTGTTATTGCATGATCTGCTCCTCCTATTAAGAGTCTCTGTTAGCCTTTGAACAATTCTTGACCTCTTCCTATGGGCATGTTCACTGCCAGATCTACTGTCCGAACTGACACTATCTTTCTGTGCTCTCCATTTTTATATTTCATGTTCCCAATCTATGGGCGTAACCTCTTTATCTAGTACATTCAACCAGTTTATTATATTTTCCCATGGCCTTACCTGCTCAACCAATGAAAGTTGCATCCTTCCACCGACTGGCCCCTTCTGACAAGTGTGTCACTTTAGCAACAACTTTTGGCAGCTGTCCTTTGGGACAAATAGCCTTACTCGATTCGTCAGAATTACTCTGTCCCTTTTCAGATACCCTGTCAATTTCCATGATCTGACCCTCATAATTCTTGTGTCATTTGTGTATGAGACAAACATAAGAACATAAGAACTAGGAGCAGGAGTAGGCCATCTGGCCCCTCGAGCCTGCTCCACCATTCAATGAGATCATGGCTGATCTTTTGTGGACTCAGCTCCACTTTCCGGCCCGAACACCATAACCCTTAATCCCTCTATACTTCAAAAAACTATCTATCTTTATCTTAAAAACATTTAATGAAGGAGCCTTTACTGCTTCACTGGGCAAGGAATTCCATAGATTCACAACCCTTTGGGTGAAGAAGTTCCTCCTAAACTCAGTCCTAATTCTCAGTCCATGGTTCCTCATCACGTCCAACAACTCATTTTGATTCTTCAAACTTCTAATCTGTGCTCACCAATCTTGATGAGTGTATCATATCAGCGGAGCCATGGACACTATGTATAAGAGCCAAGCAGAGAAGTCCCGAATGGGACCTGTGTAGAATGTGTAATTCGTAGCAAAGATCAGTGGGAGACTAGAGGACTGGGAAATCTTTAGGGGGCAACAGAAAGCTACTAAAAAAGCTATAAAGAAGAGTAAGATAGATTATGAGAGTAAACTTGCTCAGAATATAAAAACAGATAGTAAAGGTTTCTACAAATACATAAAACAAAAAAGAGTGGCTAAGGTAAATATTGGTCCTTTAGAGGATGAGAAGGGAGATTTAATAATGGGAGATGAGGAAATGGCTGAGGAACTGAACAGGTTTTTTGGGTCGGTGTGCTTCACAGTGGAAGTCACAAATAACATGCCAGTGACTGATGGAAATGAGGCTATGACAGGTGAGGACCTTGAGAGGATTGTTGTCACTAAGGAGGTAGTGATGGGCAAGCTAATGGGGCTAAAGGTAGACAAGTCTCCTGGCCCTGATGGAATGCATCCCAGAGTGCTAAAAGAGATGGCTAGAGAAATTGCAAATGCACTAGTGATAATTTACCAAAATTCACTAGACTCTGGGGTATTCCCGGCGGATTGGAAATTAGCAAACGTGACACCACTGTTTAAAAAAGGAGGTAGGCAGAAAGCGGGTAATTATAGGCCAGTGAGCTTAACTTCGGTAGTAGGGAAGATGCTGGAATCTATCATCAAGGAAGAAATAGCGAGGCATCTGGATGGAAATTGTCCCATTGGACAGACGCAGCATGGGTTCATAAAGGGCAAGTCATGCCTAACTAATTTAGTGGAATTTTTTGAGGACATTAACAGTGCGGTAGATAAAGGGGAGCCAATGGATGTGGTATATCTGGATTTCCAGAAAGCCTTTGACAAGGTGCCACACAAAAGGTTGTTGCATAAGATAAAGATGCATGGCATTAAGGGGAAAGTAGTAGCATGGATAGAGGATTGGTTAATGAATAGAAAGCAAAGAGTGGGGATTAATGGGTGTTTCTCTGGTTGGCAATCAGTAGCTAGTGGTGTCCCTCAGGGATCAGTGTTGGGCCCACAACTGTTCACAATTTACATAGCTGATTTGGAGTTGGGGACCAAGGGCAATGTGTCCAAGTTTGCAGACGACACTAAGATAAGTGGTAAAGCAAAAAGTGCAGAGGATACTGGAAGTCTGCAGAGGGATTTGGATAGGCTAAGTGAATGGGCTAGGGTCTGGCAGATGGAATACAATGTTGACAAATGTGAGGTTATCCATTTTGGTAGGAATAACAGCAAAAGGGATTATTATTTAAATGATAAAATATTAAAACATTCTGCTGTGCAGAGAGACCTGGGTGTGCTAGTGCATGAGTCGCAGAAAGTTGGTTTTCAGGTGCAACAGGTGATTAAGAAGGCAAATGGAATTTTGTCCTTAATTGCTAGAGGGATGGAGTTTAAGACTAGGGAGGTTCTGCTCAATTGTATAAGGTGTTAGTGAGGCCACACCTGGAGTACTGTGTTCAGTTTTGGTCTCCTTACTTGAGAAAGGACGTACTGGCACTGGAGGGTGTGCAGAGGACATTCACTAGGTTAATCCCAGAGCTGAAGGGGTTGGATTACGAGGAGAGGTTGAGTAGACTGGGACTGTACTCGTTGGAATTTAGAAGGATGAGGGGGGATCTTATAGAAACATATAAGATTATGAAGGGAATAGATAGGATAGATGCGGGCAGGTTGTTTCCACTGGTGGGTGAAAGCAGAACTAGGGGGCATAGCCTCAAAATAAGGGGAAGTAGATTTAGGACTGAGTTTAGGAGGAACTTCGTCACCCAAAGGATTGTGAATCTATGGAATTCCTTGCCCAGTGAAGCAGTAGAGGCTCCTTCATTAAATGTTTTTAAGATAAAGATAGATAGTTTTTTGAAGAATAAAGGGATTAAGGGTTATGGTGTTCTGGCCGGAAAGTGGAGCTGAGTCCACAAAAGATCAGCCATGATCTCATTGAGTGGTGGAGCAGGCTCGAGGGGCCAGATGGCCTACTCCTGCTCCTAGTTCTTATGTTCTTATGTTTCTTGTTCAATCAACAAACAGTTTATTTTAGCCTGTCATGTCGATGCCTCTGTGGACAAAATGGATGGTCTTGTTGTTTTCTATATCAAGTTTCATAGGTCTTTCTTCACCGATGGCCGGCTTAATAGTTAAGGTATTTCACTGGATACGACATCCATGCTAATGAAATGATTCCTTCTGGCGATTTTAAAAGGAATCACCACTCTTTAGAGCGAGTTAAATGGTATTACCTGATGTGTTATGTACTCTGGGATAACACAGGCTGCAACTCGATGCAGCTTTGACCAAAAGATACTCCAGTCTTCGAAGTAAGTTCAATGTGATTTATTGAACCATTAGCACCGTTCTCTAGTGAGTTCGACTCTCCTGCTAATCTTGCTATAGTTACTCAGTCTAACTAACCAGTCTGTTCTAAGCCACGTGGTGAGTGTGATGCTTCTGATCTGCCCCTGTCCTACGCTTTAAGGGTCGCCTGTGGAAAGAGACAGAGCATGTGTGCCCTGTCTTTTTATATGGGTTGTGTAATGCCCCCTTGTGGTAATGCCACCTCTGGGTGTCTTGACTGCTCATTGGTTGTGTCCTATTCTAAGTGTTCATTAGCTGCATGTTTGCATATCATGACATCTCCGGTGCTCCCTCTCGTGTTTACTCTAGTGTATCTACATTAATCCCTTGGGTATATACGGTAATGCATATCACCACATTATCATCCCCAAATCTGAATCTCGTGAAATTCCTTAACCTTGTTCCGATCTTTGTCACTTAAAGAGTCCAAGTAACATTTCAACCTGTCCAGTGTACATCTTTTCATAGAATTATCATAGAATTTACAGTGCAGAAGGAGGCCATTCGGCCCATCGAGTCTGCACCGGCTCTTTGAAAGAGCAGCCTACCCAAGCCCACACCTCATAACCCAGTAACCCCACCCAATACTAAGGGCAATTTTGGACACTAAGAGCAATTTATCATGGCCAATCCACCTAACCTGCACATCTTTGGACTGTGGGAGGAAACCGGAGCACCCGGAGGAAACCCACGCACACACGGGGAGAACGTGCAGACTCCGCACAGACAGTGACCCAAGCCGGGAATCGAACCTGGGACCCTGGAGCTGTGAAGCAATTGTGCTAACCACCATGCTACCGTGCTGCCCCAGTCCAATACAGCACAATTTAAGGACTCTGGGACCAGCACATTCATCACTAGACTGAAACTTCTTGTTACTAAATTAATCTTTCTTCTTCAGAGTCTTCTGTCTTGTGTTTGTTTTCAAACACCCTATTATGTCTCTTCGGACAGTTTATTGCATTATGGAATTTTGAATCACACCTAAAACACCAATTGACAACACCCTGGGCATTTCTGGGATTAATTTTTCTGTTGTAATTTCCCAATTCATTCCTCCTGTCATAATTGTTAAAGGTGTTTCTGTCATAATTTTTAGTTATAATTCTTCTTGCGTATTGCTGTTTGTGGCCTGTTTCTAGACCACCTCGCCATCCCGTTAACATTGTGTTTTCCATAGTCTGTCTTATTGCTGATCGGCCCAATTTTGTCATGAAGGCTGCTGGGAAGAGATGTTTGCCCAGGAGCTTTTTTTAGAGCCTTTGACATATGTTCTAGCAGGGTGTGTGTGCAAATTTAACTCCCGTCAAAACCAGAAGCTGATCCATATTTGTAACTTTAGCACAGTCAAATAACTTGAATGCTGGCACTGATTGAGGAATTTCTAGATGTACTTTTTGCAGCCCTGTATACAGTCTGCTAAATTCCATTCTGTACTCTTCTATGGAGGTTTCCCAGGACTTTCTAAATTCGTCAAAATCTGACCAGGCCTCATAGGCATTTAATAAATCATCCTTTTTGCAAATCATATCCATGAAAGAAATGTATCCAAACCTTCATCTGAGTTTAAATGCTCTGGCTCCAATTCAGAAAATACCTTGCATCTTATTATGTTTTTGTACAGTTAAGGCTATTTATTCCTTGTTTTTTCTTGGGCCAGCATTAACCCGTATCCACGTGGTAAGTTCATTCTTCCACTGGTCACAGGGTTGACATTCATCAAGCAACGGTGGGTTGTCATACCCCAATATTTTATACTTGGATTCAACCATTTATTTTCCAAGTTCGTGCAAATCACTCTTCAGGTTAGAATTCAGAATACAGTATTTTGTCCAAAGAAATCTTAGTTTGCAGACCTTTTGTTCTTTACTCCCTAGCGTTATGCATCCTCTGCTACCATTGATAGGTTCCGAAGGTAACACTGCAAAAAGAACGAGAAAGCAAGTCTTGACTTCTTTGACTTGTGTCCAACAATCACTTTGCCATCAAGCATCACAGTATCACCCGTATCCCCTTTGAAAATATATATATATATTTGATTTGATTTGATTTATTGTCACATGTACTGAAGTACAGTGAAAAGTATTTTTCTGCAGCCGAGGGAACGTACACAGTACTAACATAATAAACAAAAAGAATAATCAACAGAGAACATTGACAAATGGTATACCGACAAACAGTGATTGGTTACAGTGCGGAACAAGGGGCCAAACAAAGCAAATACATGAGCAAGAGCAGCATAGGGCGTCGTGAATAGTGTTCTTACAGGGAACAGATCAGTCCGAGGGAGAATCGTTGAGGAGTCTTGTAGCTGTGGGGAAGAAGTTGTTCCTATATCTGGATGTGCGGATCTTCAGACTTCTGTACCTTCTGCCTGATGGAAGGGTCTGGAAGAAGGCAATGCCTGGGTGGGAGGGATCCCTGATAATGCTGTCTGCCTTCCTGAGACAGCGGGATGTTTATACGGTGGCAAGCTTGTGTGATTCGTTGGGCTGAGTTCACCGCACTCTGCAGTTTCTTGCGATCTTGGACCGAGCAGTTGCCATACCAGGCTGTGATGCAGCCGGATAGGATGCCCCTTAAATGTCACTATCGTCCCTGCTTCCACCATCTCCTCTGGTAGCGAGTTCCAGGCACCCACTACCCTCTGTGTAAAAAAAATTTGCCTCGTACATCTACTCTAAACCTTGCCCCTCTCACCTTAAACCTATGCCCCCTAGTAATTGACCCCTCTACCCTGGGGAAAAGCCTCTGACTATCCACTCTGTCTATGCCCCTCATAATTTTGTAGACCTCTATCAGGTCGCCCCTCAACCTCCGTCGTTCCAGTGAGAACAAACCGAGTTTATTCAACCGCTCCTCATAGCTAATGCCCTCCATACCAGGCAACATTCTGGTAAATCTCTTCTGCACCCTCTCTAAAGCCTCCACATCCTTCTGGTAGTGTGGCGACCAGAATTGAACACTATACTCCAAGTGTGGCCTAACTAAGGTTCTATACAGCTGCAACATGACTTGCCAATTCTTATACTCAATGCCCCGGCCAATGAAGGCAAGCATGCCGTATGCCTTCTTGACTACCTTCTCCACCTGTGTTGCCCCTTTCAGTGACCTGTGGACCTGTACTCCTAGATCTCTCTGACTTTCAATACTCTTGAGGGTTCTACCATTCACTGTATATTCCCTACCTGTATTAGACCTTCCAAAATGCATTACCTCACATTTGTCCGGATTAAACGCCATCTGCCAACTCTCCGCCCAAGTATCGAAACAATCTAAATCCTACTGTATCCTCTGACAGTCCTCATCGCTATCCGCAATTCTACTAACCTTTGTGTCGTCTGCAAACTTACTAATCAGACCAGCTACATTTTCCTCCAAATCATTTACATATACTACAAACAGCAAAGGTCCCAACACTGATCCCTGCGGAACACCACTGGTCACAGCCCTCCAATTAGAAAAGCATCCTTCCATTGCTACTCTATGCCTTCTATGACCTAGCCAGTTCTGTATCCACCTTGCCAGCTCAGCCCTGATCCCGTGTGACTTCACCTTTTGTACTAGTCTACCATGAGGGACCTTGTCAAAGGCTTTACTGAAGTCCATATAGACAACATCCACTGCCCTACCTGCATCAATCATCTTTGTGACCTCCTCGAAAAACTCTGTCAAGTTAGTGAGACACGACCTCCCCTTCACAAAACCATGCTGCCTCTCACTAATACGTCCATTTGCTTCCAAATGGGAGTAGATCCTGTCTCGAAGAATTCTCTCCAGTAATTTCCCTACCATTGAAGTAAGGCTCACCAGCCTGTAGTTCCCTGGATTACCCTTGGTACCCTTCTTAAACAGAGGAACAACATTGGCTATTCTCCAGTCCTCCGGGACATCACCTGAAGACAGTGAGGATCCAAAGATTTCTGTCAAAGCCTCAGCAATTTCCTCTCCAGCCTCCTTCAGTATTCTGGGGTAGATCCCATCAGGCCCTGGGGACTTATCTACCTTAATATTTTTAAAGCCGCCCGAACAACCTTGTCTTTTTGGATCTCAATGTGACCCAGGCTATCTACACACCCTTCTCCAGACTCAACATCTACCAATTCCTTCTCTTTGGTAAATACTGATGCAAAGTATCCATTTAGTACCTCGTCCATTTCCTCTGGCTCCACACATAGGTTCCCTTGCCTATCCTTCAGTGGGCCAACCCTTTCCCTGGCTACCCTCTTGCTTTTTATGTACGTGTAAAAAGCCTTGGAATTTCCCTTAACCCTATTTGCCAATAACGTTTCGTGACCCCTTCTAGCCCTCCTGACTCCTTGCTTAAGTTCCTTCCTACTTTCCTTATATTCCACACAGGCTTCGTCTGTTCCCAGCCTTTTAGCCCTGACAAATGCCTCCTTTTTATTTTTGACGAGGCCTACAATAACTCTTGTTATCCAAGGTTCCTAAAAATTGCCGTATTTATCCTTCTTCCTCACAGGAACATGCCGGTCCTGAATTCCTTTCAACTGACACTTGAAAGCTTCCCACATGTCAGATGTTGATTTGCCCTCAAACATCCGCCCCCAATCTAGGTTCTTCAGTTCCCGCCTAATATTGTTATAATTAGCCTTCCCCCAATTTAGCACATTCACCCTAGGACCACTCTTATCCTTGTCCACCAGCACTTTAAAACTTACTGAATTGTGGTCACTGTTCCCGAAATGCTCCCCTACTGATACTTCTACCACCTGGCCGGGCTCATTCCCCAATACCAGGTCCAGTACCGCCCCTTCCCTAGTTGGACTGTCTACATATTGTTTTAAGAAGCCCTCCTGGATGCTCCTTACAATCTCTGCCCCATCTCAGCCCCTGGCACTAAGTGAGTCCCAGTCAATATTGGGGAAGTTGAAGTCTCCCATCACCACAACCCTGTTGTTTTTACTCTTTTCCAAAATCTGTCTACCTATCTGCTCCTCTATCTCCCGCTGGCTGTTGGGAGGCCTGTAGTAAACCCCCAAAGTTGTGACTGCACCCTTCTTATTCCTGATCTCTACCCATAGAGCCTCACTGCCCTCTGAGGTGTCCTCCCGTAGTACAGCTGTGATATCCTCCCTAACCAGTAGTGGAACTCCGCCACCCCTTTTACATCCCCCTCTATCCCGCCTGAAACATCTAAATCCTGGAACGTTTAGCTGCCAATCCTGCCCTTCCTGCCCTTCCCTCAACCAGGTCTCTGTAATGGCAACAACATCATAGTTCCAAGTACTAATCCAAGCTCTAAGTTCATCTGCCTTACCCGTAATACTTCTTGCATTAAAACATATGCACTTCAGGCCACCAGACCCGCTGTGTTCAGCAACTTCTCCCCGTCTGCTCTGTCTCAGAGCCACACTGTCCCTATTCCCTAGTTCTCCCTCAATGCTCTCACCTTCTGACCTATTGCTCCCGTGCCCACCCCCCCTGCCATACTAGTTTAAACCCTCCCGTGTGACACTAGCAAACCACTCCTTATTTTGTTCGTTTCTCACACAAGTGTGCAACATTTACCATTGTTCCCCAAAAGGAAAATTATAAAACCTCCTGCGCTTGAAACCCCATCACATAAATTTGCGTAGGACGCATCACTATAAACTATGAGTTTCAAGTGCTTAAGGTCACCTAAAACCAGGAACTTCAGAACTCACTCCTGCATTTTTAGTTTGGCCAACGCTTTATTTGCTCTTATTATATCTTCCACTTTGGGATCATTCATTTTTGTACTCAACTCTCAGACATCAAAACTCACGTCCGGTCTCGTCTGTCTACCTGACCAGTTCAGTTGCCCAATTAAACTTCGCTCTTTTTCTATCATTTCTACCATTGCGTCTTTTTGTGAAACTCGGCCATGACTAATTGCTATTGGGGTGATGCTTTCCAAATAAGATTGCTGACGTAAAGTTGCCCCTAACTTAGTCTGTCCAATTTCCAGGCCAGTATATTTAAATGCACCGGAAGCCTGACTTCCAACCCTGAATTTTTTCCTCAAACCAGAGATTATAATAGCTTCAAAATCACTGGTGCCACCCCACAAAAAATCATCGACATGCATCATAAAAATGCCAGAAAGATTTCCTTCATAGTGCCAGTAAAACATTGCAGGATCTTCTTTCAACTGGTAACAGCCTAACTTTAACAAAACTGACCTTACCGAAAAATACCAGACTCTAGATGCATCATTTAATCCATATACACATTTGTTCAACTTCCAGTGTACCCCTTCTGTGTTAGCTGCTTCTTTAGGAGGACGGAGAAAAATGTCTCTCTGGAGCTGATGCCCCTGCCAAAAGGCAGCTTTTATATCTATAGATTTGCATTCCCATGCCTTTGTGGCTAATAGAGCCAAGAAGATCTTTAAAATAACCTTTCCTGCTGTAGGGGAATCTACCCTTAAATCCTGATCTTCTAAGTTTTCTTCAAATCCCCTTGCCACGAGCCAGGCCTTTGCCTTATAAGTTCCATCCGGAAGAACCTTTTCTGTGCAAATCCATCTGTGGGATAGAGCTCTTTGTCCCCTATCCGGTTCTTCCGTGTTTCCCCCAAATTCACTCCAACTATGCAATTCTTGCTGTTTAGCTTCTTTAATAACTTTTTCATCTAATTTATTTGAAGCCACCAAAATCTCACGTGCATGTGGGCTTCTACTCCTATTAGTATTTGTAGTCTTACTCATGTTCCGAGAACTTGACAAACTACGTCCCCTCTCCCGCCTGGTATCACGTTCTGTACTGCTACTGCTTGATCTTTCCCTTCTGCTATGGGATGTCCTTTCAATAACAAAGAACAAAGAAATGTACAGCACAGGAACAGGCCCTTCGGCCCTCCAAGCCCGTGCCGACCATGCTGCCCGACTAAACTACAATCTTCTACACTTCCTGGGTCCGTAACCTTCTATTCCCATCCTATTCATATATTTGTCAAGATGCCCCTAAATGTCCCTATCGTCCCTGCTTCCACTACCTCCTCCGGTAGCGAGTTCCAGGCACCCACTACCCTCTGCGTAAAAAACTTGCCTCGTACATCTACTCTAAACCTTGCCCCTCTCACCTTAAACCTATGCCCCCTAGTAATTGACCGCTCTACCCTGGGGAAAAGCCTCTGACTATCCACTCTGTCTATGCCCCTCATAATTTTGTATACCTCTATCAGGTCTCCCCTCAACCTCCTTCGTTCCAGTGAGAACAAACTGAGTTTATTCAACCGCTCCTCATAGCTAATGCCCTCCATACCAGGCAACATTCTGGTAAATCTCTTCTGCACCCTCTTTAAAGCCTCCACATCCTTCTGGTAGTGTGGCGACCAGAATTGAACACTACACTCCAAGTGTGGCCTAACTAAGGTTCTATACAGCTGCAACATGACTTGCCAATTCTTATACTCAATGCCCCGGCCAATGAAGGCAAGCATGCCGTATGCCTTCTTGACTACCTTCTCCACCTGTGTTGCCCCTTTCAATGACCTGTGGACCTGTACTCCTAGATCTCTTTGACTTTCAATACTCTTGAGGGTTCTACCATTCACTGTATATTCCCTACCTGCATTAGACCTTCCAAAATGCATTACCTCACATTTGTCCGGATTAAACTCCATCTGCCATCTCTCCGCCCAAGTCTCCAGACAATCTAAATCCTGCTGTATCCTCCGACAGTCCTCATCGCTATCCGCAATTCTACTAACCTTTGTGTCGTCTGCAAACCTACTAATCAGACCAGTTACATTTTCCTCCAAATCATTTATATATACTACAAAGAGCAAAGGTCCCAGCACTGATCCCTGTGGAACACCACTGGTCACAGCCCTCCAATTAGAAAAACATCCCTCCATTGCTACTCTCTGCCTTCTATGGCCTAGCCAGTTCTGTATCCACCTTGCCAGCTCACCCCTGATCCCGTGTGACTTCACCTTTTGTACTAGTTCTCGACCTTTTCCTGCGGTCCTGTTCACTATCCGATGTACTATCTGAACTGGCACTGCGTTTCTGTGCCCTCCATTTTTGAACTTTGTTTTCCCAATCCATTGTCTTGACTCCTTCCCCTGAATGTTGTACATTCAACCAATGTTTATACTTTTCAGTGGCCTTCCCTGCTCTACTAATAACAGTTGCATGCTTCCATTGACCTTTAGGCAAGTATGTCACTTTTGTACCAACTTTTGGCAGTTGCCCTTTCGGAAAAATGGCCTGTTTTAATTCACCAGAAGTGTTGTGTTCCTCCACGGAAACCCTGTCTATATCAGTTAATTGGTCCTCATAGTTCTGTAACACATGTGTACCAGATGACTCTGGTTCCTCCTCATGTCTGTCTGCTCTGTCTAAATTTGAAAATTTGTAATCTGTACCCATTATCCTTGATGAATGGACCCTAACAGTTTTATTACCATGTTGCAAAATAATTGTTTTGCCATCTATGCCTATGATCTTCCCTGGGCCTTTCCATTCATTAGAATTGTCTCTCTTATAATATACCATGTCTCCTTGCTGAAAAACGGCATCTGATGGCCGCACGTTATGTCTTAAAGCTCTGCGAATTCTTTCAGAGACTTCTGCTTCCAAAAAAGCTTTTGTACTGCTATGTAATGCATTTAAATGATCAGCAAAACCAGAGCTAATTGTAGTCCCTTCCCAAGCTGGAGGCTGGTCATCCAAAATGGACGGAATTTTAGGATTTCTACCAAACACTAATTGATAAGGACTATAGCCCCCCAATCATCTGCAATGAATTCTTTGCATGTGCTGCCCATGCTAAAGATGAATTTAGCCTGCAATTTGGTCGATCTGCCAAAATTTTCCGAAGCATGTCATCAAAGACAGCATGATTTCTTTCACAGACACTATTACTAAATGGGCTTTCTGCAGCCGTATTCATAACTCTGATATTCATGTTTTCACACATGTACCTAAACTCATCATTAGCAAATTCTCCCCCATTGTCCGTAAGGAATTTTGCCAGTGGACCCATTCCTGTCTATCCATTTTGCCACGACTTGATCCAGAATTACTCTCTTTTCTTTACTTCGTACAATCGTTGATTGACTAAATCTGGTTGCTAAATCTACAAAATGCAAAATAAATATATTATTTGCTTTATCCCAGATCTTAAGGTCCATGGCCACAATGTCGTTAAAATCCCTGGCCAAATGTAGGATTACTATTGGTCGTGCTGGTGTCCTTCTGTACTTCCTTCAAACTTCACAGTGGTCACTAACCTGTTCTATCAGTTTAGTATAGTCGTCATCCCTTACCCCTGCATCCTTTAATACATTTTTCAGCCTCCGAGGAGACGGATGTGCAAATTGCCTATGCAGTTTTAATACCACAAGCTTTTTATCAGCTAAAGTCCCATTTTCAACTGCCATTAACACATCCTTAACCACTCTACTTGAAAAATTATTTGTCAGTAATGGAATACAATAGTGTCCCAACTGTGTAAATTGTAAGTCCACCGTCTTTCCAAAAACTGTTGCCTTATCCTGTTCCATATCCAGTTTCATGTGTGCTTTCTTCATCGACGGTCTGCTCAGAAGCAAAGGTATCTCACTTGATACAACATCCGTGCTAATGAAATTATTCACTCCGGCAATATTGCAAGGGATCACCACTCTTTTCAGCGACTTCAGAGTATTATCATCCCCAAACCTTAAACTTGTGGAACTTTCAAATTCCTTAACCTTGTTACGATTTTCAGCATTCAAGGAGTCCAGGTAACATTTTAACCAGTAAATTCTACACACAGTAGATGTGCAGCCACTGTCCAATACAGCACAGTTGAAGGATTCTGTAACCAACACCCTCATTACCGGCGTAAAACTGCTTGTCAATAGGACAATGCCTTCTTTCTGGTCACTATCTTTTTCCTCTTCTGACTCTTCCGTGTCATGTGCCGCTTCAAACACTCTCTCATAACGAGTTGGACAGTTGAAAGCATAATGGTATTGAGAGTCACATCGAAAACATCGATTTATCATGCCCCATGCATTTCTGGGGTTCATCTTCCTATTGTAGGTCCTCATTGGGTTTCTGTCTTCATAATTTCCTTGTCTCGGTCTCCGTCTATAGTCTTGAGCACTGTTCGTAGCCATACGATTTCGCCATCCTGTTAGTCGTGTATCTTCCATATTCTGCCTTATTACAGGCTGACCTGTTTGGGTCATCAGAGCCATCGGAATCAAATGTTTCCCCAGAAACTTTTGTAAAGCTTTTGTCGTCTGTTCGAATAAGGTATCCTTATCAGTCAACTGAACTCCTGTCAAAACCAGGAGCCTATCCATGTTGCTCACTCTAGCACAGTCAAGTAATTTAAAGGCCAACACAGACTGTGGAAATTCCAGATTGTGTTCTGTAGCCTGTTATATAGTCTGCCAAATTCCATTATATAGTCTTCCATGGAGATAGCCTCCATTTTCCAGAACGTATCAAAATCCCACCATGTTTCATACACACTTAACAAGTCATCTTTTTTATAAATCTTATCCATATAATGTAATAAAGTCTCCCGACTTTCTTCTGAGTCTAACTCTTCCAATTACAGCTCAGAAAGCACTTTGTTTCGGATTTTACTGCCATATGGTAGAGAAAGAGCAAATGCCACCCTTGTTTTCTCTTTCCCAAGGCAGTTATTTTAGTCCACATGACTACTGCACTTCTCCATTGGTCGTACGATTCCCTTTCAGAAAATAAGGGAGGATAGTCATATCCAGCCATCTTTATCCTGGGTTCAGCCATGTATCTTTTTTTTTTTCCTTCTCACTCACTCCTTGGTTTGATCAGGAAAAGTTGTATCTTTCAAGCCTTCACATTTGCACAGCAACCATTCTCTGCTCCCATTGTTAGATGTTTTAGTTGCTGTGAAATGAAGAGTCTAAAGTTCTTGTTCCTTTTCACCAAACACCATTTATTTCACTTCCACAGCCTCTGCACAAAGCTCTTAACAACACACCACCTGACAGAGGCTACCTGAAGCCCCTTTACATATCAGTGTCAATTAATGGATACTTAACATAAATAAGACAACTAATTGCAATGTCTCTTAACCCATTACTTAACATCACGTAGGTGTCCTTGTTGTCGAGGTGTTCTAGTGTTGATTGTAGAGCCTGGGAGATAGCATCTGCTGTGGACCGGTTGCGGTGATGGGCAAACTGTAGTGGATCGAGACCGTCTGGGAGGCTGGCAGTGATCCATCTCATGACTAGCCGCTCCAAGCATTTCATGATAACAGATGTCAGGGCCACCAGTTAGTAGTCATTGAGGCAGGCTACCTTGATCTTCTTTGGTACTGGTGTTATGGTGGTCTTCTTGAAGGAGGTGGAGACCTCCGAGCAGAGGAGTGAGTTGTTGAAGATATCTGCAAATACACTCGCCAGCTGGTCTGTGCAGACTCTGAGTGCTCGCCCAGGGACTCCGTCGGGGCACGTCGCTTTCCGCGGATTCACTTTCAAAAAGGCAGCTCTTACCTCAGGTGGTTATAGTGGGTATGGGTGTGACCAGGGCTGTTGGGGCGGGTGGCACTGATGCATTGGCTGACTGTTCAAAGCGTGCATAGAACTTGTTCAGATCATCGGGTAGGGATGCTCCAGCTGACTTCCGGGTACGGCGATGACCAGCTAAGTCGCACGTTTCGGCACCTCCCGTTATAACGGACTTTTGGGCTCTTTACCGGAGCCCCAACGGCAATTTTCGAAGGCTAAACCCATTGTGAGGCGACATAGAAGGGAGTCCCCCCGGATGTGAATGGACAGAAGAGATAATAGTGGCCAGATTGCGGAGGATCCTCTGGAGCAGCGGCAAAGAAGGGAAGTGAGAAGCAAGATGGCGGTGGAGGGAGGCCAGTTGGTATGGGGCCTGGAACAGCAGGAGTTCCTCCGGCGATGTGTGGAGGAGCTCAAGAAGGAGGTGCTGGCGCCGATGCTGCAGGCGATTGAGGGGTTAAAGGAGGCGCAGAAGACCCAAGAGATGGAGCTCCGTGGAGTGAAGGCAAAAGTTGCCGAAAATGAGGACGAGATACAGGGCTTGGTGGTGAAGACGGAGACGCACGAGGCACTGCATAAGAGGTGTATGGAGAGACTGGAAGCCCTGGAAAATAACTCGAGGAGGAAGAACTTAAGAATCTTGGGTCTTCCCGAAGGGGCAGAGGGAGCGGACGTTGGGGCGTATGTGAGCACGATGCTCCATACCTTAATGGGAGCTGAGGCCCCGACGGGCCCCCTGGAAGTGGAGGGAGCGTATCGAGTCCTCGTGAGAAGACCAAAGGCAGGAGAAATACCTCGAGCAATAGTGGTGAGGTTCCACTGCGACAGGGAGATGGTCCTGAGATGGGCGAAAAAGACACGGAGCAGCAGGTGGGAGAACGCGGTGATCCGCGTGTATCAGGATTGGAGTGCGGAGGTGGCGAGAAGGAGGGCGAGTTTCAATCGGGCCAAGGCGGTGCTCCACAAGAGGAAAGTGAAGTTTGGAATGTTGCAGCCGGCAAAACTATGGGTTACACACCAGGGTAAACACCACTACTTCGAGACGGCAGAAGAGGCGTGGACATTTATTGAAGAGGAGAAGTTGGACTAGATTGGAGAAAGAGTGTTTGAAATGAAGTAGTGAGGTGGTGGCAAGGGACTGTGAATTAGATGGGGGAAAATTTTCTCTCCCCTCGAAGGGGGGGGACACAAAGAAATGTGGGCGCCGGTGGGGAAGGGGAGGGGGAAGGAGAGAGGGAGCTGCGCCATCAGGGGCGGGGCCGAGAGGGAAGCGCGGGCTTTGTCCCCGCGCTATGGAAATTGTGGCGGGAAAAGGAGGCGCAGGAAGGAGGGGGCCTCACATGATGGGAGGCTAAAGATAAACGGGGGAAGCCGAGGTCAGCCAGAGTTTGCTGACTTCCGGAAGCAATATGGGGGGAGCAACTAAGCTAGAGAGGTATTTAGCGGGGGGGGGGGTTAACTGGGTTGCTGCTGCTAAGGGGAAGGGGGAGCTGTTACGGGATGGGATGGTCGGGACGGGAGGGCGCCGTCGGGGGGATAAGCGGGTGCGTGGGAACCGGGTGAGGAGCTGGTCTAAAAAAGGGGATGGCTAGTCGACGAGGGGGGGGGGGTAAAGAGCCCCCCAACCCGGTTGATCACGTGGAACGTGAGAGGGTTGAATGGGCCGATTAAGAGGGCAAGGGTACTTGCGCATCTAAAGAAGCTAAAGGCAGACGTGGTCATGCTTCAGGAGACGCACCTGAAACTGGCGGATCAGGTCAGATTAAGGAAAGGATGGGTGGGACAGGTATTCCACTCAGGCTTGGATGCGAAAAATAGAGGGGTGGCAATATTGGTGGGGAAACGGGTATTGTTTGAGGCGAAGAACATAGTGGTGGACAGTGGGGGTAGATACGTGATGGTGAGTGGCAGACTGCAGGGTGAGGCGGTGGTGCTGGTGAATGTATATGCCCCGAACTGGGATGACACGAACTTTATGAAGCGTATGTTGGGGTGCATCCCGGACCTGGAGATGGGAAAGTTGGTAATAAGAACATAGAACATAGAAAATACAGCACAGAACAGGCCCTTCGGTCCACGATGTTGTGCCGAACCTTTGTCCTAGATTAATCATAGATTATCATTGAATTTACAGTGCAGAAGGAGGCCATTCGGCCCCCTGAGTCTGCACCGGCTCTTGGAAAGAGCACCCTACCCAAAGTCAACACCTCCACCCAACACCAAGGGCAATTTTGGACACTAAGGGCAATTTATCCTGGCCAATCCACCTACCCTGCACATCTTTGGACTGTGGGAGGAAACCGGAGCACCCGGAGGAAACCCACGCAGACACGGGGAGGACGTGCAGACTCCGCACAGACAGTGACCCAAGCCGGAATCGAACCTGGGACCCTGGAGCTGTGAAGCAATTGTGCTATACACAATGCTACCGTGCTGGCCTTAAGAACAAATAAATCTACACTATATAATTTTACCGTAATCCATGTACCTATCCAATAGCTGCTTGAAGGTCCCTAATGTTTCCGACTCAACTACTTCCACAGGCAGTGCATTCCATGCCCCCACTACTCTCTGGGTAAAGAACCTACCTCTGATATCCGTCCTATATCTTCCACCTTTCACCTTAAATTTATGTCCCCTTGTAATGGTTTGTTCCACCCGGGGAAAAAAGTCTCTGACTATCTACTCTATCTATTCCCCTGATCATCTTATAAACCTCTATCAAGTCGCCCCTCATCCTTCTCCGTTCTAATGAGAAAAGGCCTAGCACCCTCAACCTTTCCTCGTAAGACCTACTCTCCATTCCAGGTAACATACTGGTAAATCTTCTTTGCACCTTTTCCAAAGCTTCCACATCCTTCCTAAAATGAGGTGACCAGAACTGTACACAGTACTCCAAATGTGGCCTTACCAAAGTTTTGTACAGCTGCATCATCACCTCACAATGGGGGGGGACTTTAACAGGGTGCTGGACCCAGGGCTGGACCGGTCCAGATTTAGGACCTGGAGGAGGCCGGCAGCGGCCAAGGTGCTTAAGGGCTTTATGGAGCAGATGGGAGGAGTGGATCCCTGGAGATTTACTAGGCCAAGGAGTAAAGAGTTTTCCTTCTTCTCCCATGTCCATAAAGTGTACTCCCGGATAGACTTCTTTGTCCTGGGAAGGGCGCTGATCCCGAAGGTGACAGGAACGGAGTATTCGGCTATAGCCACATTGGGTAGATCTGGAAGTAGGAGAGGAAAAGGAACAGCGCCCACTCTGGAGATTAGATATGGGACTGTTGGCGGACGAGGGGGTATGTGTAAGGGTGAGGGGATGTATTGAAAGGTACCTAGAGATTAATGATGACGGAGAGGTCCAGGTGGGAGTGGTCTGGGAGGCGCTGAAGGCGATGGTTAGAGGGAGCTGATCTCCATAAGGGGAAACAAGAGGGTAAAGAAAGGGAGAAATTGTTGAGGGAGATTTTGAGGGTGGATAGGCAATATGCGGAGGCTCCAGATGAAGGGCTATACAGGGAAAGACGGAGATTGCACACGGACTTTGACTTGTTGACCACGGGTAAGGCGGAGGCACAATGGAGGAAGGCACAGGGAGTGCAGTATGAATATGGAGAGAAGGCGAGCCGGCTGCTGGCCCAACAACTTAGGAAGAGGGGGGCGGCGAGAGAGATCGGAGGGGTTAGAGACGAGGAGGGAAAGATGGAACGGGGAGCGGAGAGGGTGAACGGGGTGTTTAAGGTATTTTACGAGAGGCTATATAAGGCTCAACCCCCGGAAGGGAAAGAGGGAATGATGCGTTTCCTAGACCAGCTGGAGTTCCCGAAGGTTGAGGAACAGGAGATGACAGGACTGGGAGCGCAGATTGAGGTGGAGGAGGTGGTAAAAGGAATTGGGAACATGCAGGCAGGGAAGGCCCCGGGACCGGATGGGTTCCTGGTGGAGTTCTGTAGGAAATACGTGGACCTGCTGGCCCCACCTCTGACGAGAACCTTCAATGAGGCTAGGGAAAGGGGGACACTACCCCCGACGATGTCGGAGGCGAGGATATCGCTGATCCTGAAAAGAGACAAAGACCCTCTGCAGTGTGGGTCATACAGGCCTATTTCCCTCTTGAACGTAGATGCCAAGCTTTTGGCCAAGGTGATGGCGACGAGGATAGAGGACTGTGTCCCTGGGGTGGTGCACGATGATCAAACGGGGTTTGTTAAAGGGAGGCAATTGAATGCTAATATACGGAGACTGCTGGGGGTGATGATGATGCCCCCACCGGAGGGGGAGGCGGAGATAGTGGTGGCGATGGATGCAGAGAAAGCATTTGATAGAGTGGAGTGGGACTACCTGTGGGAAGTACTGAGGAGATTTGGATTTGAAGAGGGGTTTATTAGATGGGTTCAGCTCCTGTACAGGGCCCCGGTGGCAAGTGTGATTACAAATAGGCAACGATCGGACCACTTCCGACTATATAGGGGTACAAGACAGGGATGTCCCCTGTCCCCGTTACTGTTTGCGTTGGCAATTGAGCCATTGGCCATAGCGCTGAGGGGCTCTAGGAAGTGGAGGGGGGTACTTAGAGGAGGAGAAGAGCATCGGGTGTCATTATACGCGGATGATTTGTTGTTGTATGTCGCGGACCCAGTGGAGGGGATCCCTGAGATAATGCAGACACTCAGGGAGTTTGGAGAATTTTCAGGATATAAATTGAATACGGGGAAGAGTGAACTGTTTGTGATGCACCCCGGGGAACAGGGCAGGGGAATAGACGATTTACCGTTGAGGAGGGTAACATGGGATTTCCGGTATTTAGGGATCCAGGTGGCCAGGAACTGGGGAACCTTGCATAAGCTTAACTTGGCACGACTGGTAGAGCAGATGGAAGAGGACTTTAGGAGGTGGGGCATGGTGCCCCTGTCATTGGTGGGCAGGGTGCAGGTGGTTAAAATGGTCCTTCCGAGGTTTCTTTTTGTGTTCCAGTGCCTCCCTGTACTGATTACAAAGGCCTTTTTTAAGAAGGTGGACAAGAGTATTATGAGCTTTGTGTGGGTTGGAGGGACCCCAAGAGTAAAGAGGGGGTTCCTGCAGCGCAGTAGGGACAGAGGGGGACTGGCACTGCCGAGTCTATGTGATTATTATTGGGCCACCAACGTGTCAATGATATGTAAGTGGATGAGGGAAGGGGAAGGAGCGACGTGGAAAAGACTGGAGACGGCATCCTGTAGGGGAACTAGCCTAAAAGCACTGGTGACGGCGACGTTGCCGTTCTCCCCGAAAAAATACACCACAAACCCAGTGGTGGTGGCAACTCTGAAAATTTGGGGGCAGTGGAGACGACATAAGTGACGGGTGCCTCAGTGTGGTCCCCGATAAGGAACAACCATCGGTTCGTCCCGGGAAGGATAGATGGGGGATTTAAATCTTGGCAGCGAGCAGGAATTGCGAAATTGAAGGACTTGGTCTTAGACGGGACGTTCGTGAGTCTGGGAGCACTGACAGAAAAATATGGGTTGCCACCTGGGAATGCATTTCGCTATATGCAAGTGAGGGCATTTGTGAGGCAACAGGTGAGGGAATTTCCGCAGCTCCCAGCACAAGAGATCCAGGACAGAGTGATTTCGGGGGCATGGGTGGGTGATGGCAGGGTGTCAGATATATATAGGGAAATGAGAGACGAGGGGGAGACGATGGTAGAGGAGCTGAAGGGAAAATGGGAGGAGGAGCTGGGGGAAGAGATTGAGGAGGGGCTGTGGGCAGATGCCCTAAGTAGGGTAAACTCTTCGTCCTCGTGTGCCAGGCTCAGCCTGATACAATTCAAGGTTCTGCACAGGGCGCATATGACTGGAGCAAGGCTGAGTAGATTTTTTGGAGTGGAGGATAGGTGCGGGAGATGTGCGGGAAGCCCGGCGAACCACATCCACATGTTCTGGTCATGTCCGGTATTGCATGGGTTCTGGGTGGGGTGGCAAAAGTGATTTCAAAGGTGGTGGGGGTCCGGGTCGAACCAGGCTGGGGGTTGGCTATATTTGGGGTTGCAGATGAGCCGGGAGTGCAGGAGGCGAGAGAGGCCGATGTTTTGGCCTTTGCGTCCCTAGTAGCCCGGTGAAGGATTCTACTTATGTGGAAAGAAGCTAAACCCCCGGGCGTGGAGGCCTGGATAAACGACATGGCAGGGTTCATAAAACTGGAGCGGATAAAGTATGCACTAAGAGGTTCGGCTCAAGGGTTCACCAGGCGGTGGCAACCGTTCCTCGACTATCTCGCAGAGCGATAAGGGTAAATAGGAAAGGTAGCAGCAGCAACCCAGGGGGGAGGGAGGGGGTGGGGGGGTGGGGGGGGAGGACTCATTTGGGTCCTCAGGGGTTTTATGTGTGTGTTTATATATTAGTTATTTATATTAGATTTTACGAAGTTATTATTTTAGTTACTATTTTTGTTGTTTCTTATTTTGTTGTTGGCAGTTGCCGTTAGTTAGCCTATTATTTATTTAAAAAACGATCAATGTATATATTATTACAAAGTTGTAAAATGGGAACTTTTTGTTTTTGTTTGATCGAAAAACTTTAATAAAATATATATTTTTTAAAAAGGGATGCTCCAGCCCCAGATATTCCACCTGACCTTGCTTTATAGCCTGTGATCTGCAATCTGCTGTGTGTGCGTGCGTGCGCGCAGCCTATCACATAGAATCATCAAATTTACAGTGCAGAAGGAGGCCATTCGGCCTATCGAGTCTGCACTGGCCCTTGGAAAGGGCACCCTAATTCAAACCATGCCGCATACTATCCCTGTAACCCAGTCACCCCACCTAACTTTTTGGAGTCTAAGGGGCAATTTACCATGGCCAATCCATTTAACCTGCACATCTTTGGACTGTGGGAGGAGACCGGAGCACCCGGAGGAAACCCACGCAGGCATGGGGAGTAATTGAAAACTCAACACAGTCACTCGAGGCTGGAATTGAACCTGCGACCCTGGAGCTGTGAGGCTCATGCTCAAAAAAACCCAAGAACAAGGAGAAGAATTTAACGGAAGCCTCTGGGTCTCTCATGAGTAAGAAAGAAGGCAAGGAGAAAGAATAAGAAATCAGAGTGAATTATTCGGATGACAGAGTTACTCAAACAGCCGCCCCATCGCATGTAAAAAAGGACATGAGCCTACCAACTGAGCCACAAAATTAGGGCTTATGAGTTGGGGATGGGTTGGGAGGAGGTGTAAAATATTAGTGCGGATTGAAGATTGGTTAATGGGCTGAAAAGAACAAAACTGGGTTGGTTGGCCAGCTGTGACTACAGGAGTAGTGCAAGAATTGTTACTTGGGTGTAAGTTATTTATTGCCTTTATCAATTACTTAGATAAGAGGATTGAGTGTAGTGTACTGTTACTCAAATTTGCTGATGTTACAATACAAGGTGGGACAGTATGCTTTGAGGAGGACACAAGGAAACTGCCAAAGGATATGGATAGGTAAAGAGATTGAGCAAGAATGTGGCAGATGGAATATAACGTGGCGAATGTGAGGTTATCCACTTTGCTATGTAAACTAGAAAAGGAGAATTTGAATATTGCTGAGAAGAGAGATGTGTTGCAAAAGCTTTTGCATTCATTGGAAAAACACAAGAATGCAATGTTTCAAATGATCACAACAACTTATAGTACAGGAGAAAAGAGTTCTGTCTGATTGGTGAGTTGATTGTGATTGGCTGAGGCATTGCCATGGAGAAAGAAACAAAACAAAGAATTCTAAGTTGCCCAAACTTCTTGGTAATTCAAAAAAAGTACAAGTCTAGAACATATTATTTTTGTTTGAGAGAATGGGCCCCAATATATGAATGTATGTTACTTCTAGCAAGTGTAAACGAGCCACATTACAAGCACAGCTAGTTATCTTCACTTGGTTGTTAGTGCAGCTGTTAGCACACACAGGATTGTTCAGCAAGTGCTGCCCAATCGCAAAATCACATCTAACAATAGATGATTTGTTTTGGGTTTTGCAAGCACGGGCTGGTTGGTAGGTTACATAACAACCAATTTAAGCGAATCAGTCGAGCGCTCATTTTCACTTTCTAGAGGTGGCATAAATTCTTAAATGGGACCTGTTTTCTGCAAACAAAGCCTTGCACTTATTTGAACTAGCTGGGAGCTTTCTTCATAATAATAATATAACAATAATCTTTATTGTCACAAGTAGGCATTAACTCTACAATGAAGTTACTGTGAAAAGCCCCTAGTCGCCACATTCTGGCGCCTGTTCGGGTGCACAGAGGGAAAATTCAGAACGTCCAAATTACCTAATAGCACATCTTTCGGGACTTGTGGAAGGAAATCAGAGCACTCGGAGGAAACCCACGCAGACACTGGGAGAACGTGCAGACTCCGCACAGACAGTGACCCAAGATGGAATTAAACCTGGGACTCTGTCACTGTGATGCCATAGTGCTAACCACTGTGCTACTGTACTGCCGCACAATACTTTGGCCAAGCAGAGTCTACTTGCCAACCAATCAGCACCCTTTTCTCCAATAGTATAAATTGTTGTTTTTGTTTGAAATTTGGAATTCTTGCATTTAAGACGAAAAAGTTTGGCATTATGTCTCTCTTTTCAGCAATATTTAAGGAGATTTGTTTTAAATGTTGAGAGACTGGAAAATGTTGGCTTCCAGAGAAATTCGGAAAATCAACGTGAAGGTACAGCAAAGAAATTCGGAAAGTTGATGGTATATTAGCATTTATCCCATGGTGCATGAATGGAGAAGCTATTACTGCAATTATATAGGGACTTGTTGAGATTACAACTGGAGTACTGTCCCCTAACCTAAGGGTAAATATACTTTCCTTCGAGGCGATGAAGGTTTGCTAGACGGATTCTGGGATGGGAGGAATGTCCTATGGGGAGAGATTGAATAGACTAGGCATGTTTATCTGGTGGAACCTTTCTTAAGATTCTTCCTGATTTAACAGTTGGTTTTGCAGATATATTTCCTGACCACTTTTCTGGCTTATTTCCTGTTACAGTTAGGAATGTTCTGCTTCTTGCTGTGTGACCTTGCCCCATTTCAGGGTGAATTTCTGACATGTGAAGGCTGCATGCTCTTTCTAACCAAGGCTGGTGTATAGATTTGCTCGAAATGTTCAAACAGCAGGAACCTTTGGTTAAATTTTCTGCTGGTCTTTTCCACCAACATGCTGGTAATTGATTATTATTAAACCTATTAAATTGTTATTAAAACTATTGTATAGATTGTTGAACCTATTAAATCTTTCTCATCCATAGCTATGTCAAAACGATATGAATCACACCTGCATGTGAATGTCTTAGTTCCCCAGCAGTCATTCATCCAATCTTTGAATAAGGGTGATTGCTATAAAATAAAGGAATTATGACAGCTATCAGGGTAAAACATTCATATGCTTGATTATCTAGCTATGATCACAGACCAGATATAGTGGAACTTTTGTGAGTGGAATTCCTTCCTATTTGTGAAAAAGTTGCCATTGTTGGTAGAGGCGCCTTGGTATCGATAGCACACTTTACTGAATTTACTCACCCCGCCATCCCCTAAACCCCCCCCCCCCCCATATCCCCTCATCCTTCCATGCCTACTTGTCGCAATGTACAGAACTCTTGAGCCCTATAATAACATTGGGTATACTTTACTCATGAAACTGTCAATATCAACATAGATCCCTGAAAGTTGCCACCCAGGTTGATAGGGTTGTGAAGAAGGCCTATGAAGTGTTGGCCTTTATTGGTAGAGGGATTGAGTTCCGGAGTCAGGAGGTCATGTTGCAGCTGTACAGAACTCTGGTACGGCCGCATTTGGAGTATTGCGTACAGTTCTGGTCACCGCATTATAGGAAGGACGTGGAGGCTTTGGAGCGGGTGCAGAGGAGATTTACCAGGATGTTGCCTGGTATGGAGGGAAAATCTTATGAGGAAAGGCTGGTGGACTTGAGGTTGTTTTTGTTGGAGAGAAGAAGGTTAAGAGGAGACTTAATAGAGGCATACAAAATGATCAGGGGGTTAGATAGGGTGGACAGTGAGAGCCTTCTCCCGCGGATAGAAATGGCTGGCACGAGGGGACATAGCTTTAAACTGAGGGGTAATAGATATAGGTCAGAGGTAGGTTCTTTACGCAAAGAGTAGTGAGGCCGTGGAATGCCCTACCTGCAACAGTAGTGAACTCGCCAACATTGAGGGCATTTAAAAGTTTATTGGATAAGCATATGGATGATAATTGCATAGTGTAGGTTAGATGGCTTTTGTTTCGGTGCAACATCATGGGCCGAAGGGCCTGTACTGCGCTGTATCGTTCTATGTTAAAAAACCATCCAGAGCTAATTTCATTAAAACCATTGAAGTTAAGTTCTCAGCTATCTGTTGAAGCTTAAAAACAGGAGAATATTTGTCTGAACTGTCATTTAATTAAATGATAAAATCACAGGGGACAACTGACGTGGTAAAATCTGAATATTAATACTGTTGAATACTGAAGAGCACTTTAAGCACACTCATGCATCTGTACACTTTTTTACATTTTCATAATGCTGATCGGTTTGATGGTCAATTACATTTATTACTTTATTAAAATTATGTTTAACTTAACATACAGCATTTCATTATGGCTGTCAACATTTTTTGAACCTATCTCTCAAAGGTTCCTGACTCCAGACTAAGAGACTCTATGGACGCGAATCTCCGGCCGGGTTGCAATCAAGTGAGAGCACAACGTGGACGGAGAATGCCCGGAGAGGCTTCCAGCTAGACTCCCAACAGAGTCCACGCCTCCTGGGATTCTCCGGAATCCTATGATACGTTGGAGTCGGAACCCTGCCCCAAATGGGCGGCATTGAATGACGCTCGCGGAAGTAGGTCGTAAACCTACTTAAGATCTACCTGCACGGGATCCATTGGCCTCCCTCGATTCTTCGGCCTCCCCAGGGCGGCTGCAACCGGATGCTAATCAGTGCTGGTCCACACTAACGTGGACAAGGCGGAACAGCATTCCCAGGCCAACGGAAACCTCTGGGTGGTCAGGGTAAGTGCAGGATGATCTCCTGGCCCTCCCCCTGGAACGTGGGCACCTTGACACTGCCCAGCTGGCATCTTGGCACTGCCACCCGGCACTGCACAGGTGCCTGGATGGCATTGCCAAGCCAGCAGGAGCAATGCCTGGATGCCAGGGTGGCAGTGTAAGGGTACCCAAGCACCAGAGTGGCACAGGCAAGGGTTGGGAGCGAGGGGACCACGCCCATGAAATGAGGGAGAGGGGGTGGTTTGAAGGGTGGGGGCGTGCAGGGCACGTAAGTAGGGGGCAGGTAAGGAGGGGCCTCCTTGAGCTTGAGGTTGGGTGATGGGTGGGGCTGCTGTTAGGGGTCTTGGGGCCTGAAGTGAGGGAACCCCAGGGCCTCATAGCAGGATGTGGAGTAGTGTCCATGTGTGTGTGGGGGGGGGGAGGGGGGTGACATTGCCCATGGGTGGGGGCTGTGGGAGATCCACAAGCTCACTTAGAGATCTGGCACCTTTTGAAAATGGCAGCCCGATCTCTGAGTTCAGCTCCCCAGTGCTAAATAAGTGTGGGCTTACCCGGTGAGAAACTTCCCAGGGCCCAAAAAAGTGACCAAGTGTCACTGAATAGCGGTGGGAAATCTGTCAGCAGAGCCAGTGGGAAACTCCCTGAAAAACCCGCCACAAATTAACTTCGAAATCTTTTGGGAGAATCACATCCTATGGTTCATGACACCTCTGAACTGTCATGAACCATGTTACCTTCAGAAACCTGCCTGAATCCATGAAAATTGCAGGGTTCTAAAATACCCTCTCCCACAGTGGAACAGGCAACAGGGAGTGCTGCCTGTGGGTTCATAACCCACCCTCTTCCCCACTCCAATCAAACAAGCTGGTGATGAAAATGGAGGCGGAATATGCACACCTGATCAATGTGGATTTGCCCTGTGTCAGGACAGGAAAATTCAGCCCAATAAGTGCACAACTCCCTTGTGTTCTAGACTGGTTACCAAGGGTAAATTAATGAAATTTCTCTACTGGGGAAGTTATGTTTCTGTCACTTGATGATGCAACTGTGTATTGCAGCCTGGGAGATTAGACCAATCTTTCTTGTTGTTGTTTGAAAAGACCATAGAGCCAAAATGGAGAAGACAGTAATCACTGAATTAACTGACCATGCCATTGAGAAGATTTCAAGGTCTAGCATACTACTTTTACTCTTTCCCTCATTGTGACGAACGGTTACTGTATTACTGTACCCTTATCATCATGTAAGGTGATGTCCCCTTTAAGACCGGGCCTGGAACTCTGGGGGACTCCGGCTCCGCCCACCTGGGAGCCGTATATAAGGGGCCGCCTTGTGGGCGGCACCCAGTAAGCACCCGTCTCAGCACCAGGCTAGTTCTTAGCTTATTAAAGCCTTCTTTACCGTTTACTCTCAAGCAGGCTCAAAGGGTTGAATGGCTTCTTGCTCCTATTTTGTATATTTCTAAGTAATACTGATTGCCGCGGTCTGCCTGCTTGAGCCAAAGATTGCTTTGGGCTTTGATTTGACCCAGCCATTTTTTCAAAGGTGTCAATTGAGCACTAATCAACTGCCTTTTCAAGTGCCATTTCTTCAACGTATCCATATCTTTTCATAATTTCTGAATCGTAACTATGGCAAATGTAAAACACAGAGCTCCTGCTGAATCACGGAGATCTGTATCCCTCACTCCTCTCCCCGTCAAATCAAGCTCCCTTTTTCAGGTCAAAATAAGTTCTGTCTTTTTGAATAACTTATTTCCTAAGATCCGGTAAATCTTCCCTCTTCCCTCAAAACTTTTCTAGTGAATTCATTTCCTTTGTAATTGAATTAGAAAATCCTGCCCATGTATATTGCCGTGTTTGAGCATGGAGCTTAGAATTTCTTTGCTTTATTATACAATGCTTCGGAGATCCAGGGTAGAACATAGAACATTACAGCACAGAACAGGCCCTTCGGCCCTCGATGTTGCGCCGACCTGTGAAACCACTCTAAAGCCCATCTACACAATTCCCTTATCATCCATATGTCTATCCAATGACCATTTGAATGCCCTTAGTGTTGGCGAGTCCACTACTGTTGCAGGCAGGGCATTCCACGCCCTTACTACTCTCTGAGTAAAGAACCTACCTCTGACATCTGTCCTATATCTATCTCCGCTAAATTTAAAGCTATGTCCCCTCGTGCTAGACATCACCATCCGAGGAAAAAGGCTTTCACTGTCCACCCTATCCAATCCTCTGATCATCTTGTATGCCTCAATTAAGTCACCTCTTAACCTTCTTCTCTCGAACGAAAACAGCCTCAAGTCCCTCAGCCTTTCCTCATAAGATTTTCCCTCCATACCAGGCAACATCCTGGTAAATCTCCTCTGCACCCGCTCCAAAGCCTCCACGTCCTTCCTATAATGCGGTGACCAGAACTGTACGCAATACTCCAAATGCGGCCGTACCAGAGTTCTGTACAGCTGCAACATGACCTCCCGACTCCGGAACTCAATCCCTCTACCAATAAAGGCCAACACTCCATAGGCCTTCTTCACAACCCTATCAACCTGGGTGGCAACTTTCAGGGATCTATGTACATGGACACCTAGATCCCTCTGCTCATCCACACTTTCAAGAACTTTACCATTAGCCAAATATTCCGCATTCCTGTTATTCCTTCCAAAGTGAATCACCTCACACTTCTCTACATTAAACTCCATTTGCCACCTCTCAGCCCAGCTCTGCAGCTTATCTATATCCCTCTGTAACCTGCTACATCCTTCCACACTATCAACAACACCACCGACTTTAGTATCGTCTGCAAATTTACTCACCCACCCTTCTGCGCCTTCCTCTAGGTCATTGATAAAAATGACAAACAGCAACGGCCCCAGAACAGATCCTTGTGGTACTCCACTTGTGACTGTACCTCATTCTGAACATTTCCCATCAACCACCACCCTCTGTCTTCTTTCAGCTAGCCAATTTCTGATCCACATCTCTAAATCACCCTCAATCCCCAGCCTCCGTATTTTTTGCAATAGCCTACCGTGGGGAACCTTATCAAACGCTTTGCTGAAATCCATATACACCACATCAACTGCTCTACCCTCGTCTACCTGTTCAGTCACCTTCTCAAAGAACTCAATAAGGTTTGTGAGGCATGACCTACCCTTCACAAAGCCATGCTGACTATCCCTGATCATATTATTCCTATCTAGATGATTATAAATCTTGTCTCTTATAATCCCCTCCAAGACTTTACCCACTACAGACGTGAGGCTCACCGGTCTATAGTTGCCGGGGTTGTCTCTGCTCCCCTTTTTGAACAAAGGGACCACATTTGCTGTCCTCCAGTCCTCTGGCACTATTCCTGTAGCCAATGATGACATAAAAATCAAAGCCAAAGGTCCAGCAATCTCTTCCCTGGCCTCCCAGAGAATCCTAGGATAAATCCCATCAGGTCCCGGGGACTTATCTATTTTTAGCCTGTCCAGAATTGCCAACACCTCTTCCCTACGTACCTCAATGCCATCTATTCTATTAGCCTGGGGCTCAGCATTCTCCTCCACAACATTATCTTTTTCCTGAGTGAATACTGACGAAAAATATTCATTTAGTATCTCGCCTATCTCTTCAGACTCCACACACAATTTCCCATCCCTGTCCTTGACTGGTCCTACTCTTTCCCTAGTCATTCGCTTATTCCTGACATACCTATAGAAAGCTTTTGGGTTTCCCTTGATCCTTCCTTCCAAATACTTCTCATGTCCCCTCCTTGCTCGTCTTAGCTCTCTCTTTAGATCCTTCCTCGCTACCTTGTAACTATCCATCGCCCCAACCGAAACTTCACACTTCATCTTCACATAGGCCTCCTTCTTCCTCTTAACAAGAGATTCCACTTCCTTGGTAAACCACGGTTCCCTCGCTCGACGCCTTCCTCCCTGTCTGACCGGTACATACTTATCAAGAACACGCAGTAGCTGATCCTTGAACAAGCCCCACTTATCCAGTGTGCCCAACACTTGCAGCCTACTTCTCCACCTTATCCCCCCCAAGTCACGTCTAATGGCATCATAATTGCCCTTCCCCCAGCTATAACTCTTGCCCTGCGGTGTATACTTATCCCTTTCCATCATTAACGTAAACGTCACCGAATTGTGGTCACTGTCCCCAAAGTGCTCTCCTACCTCCAAATCCAACACCTGGCCTGGTTCATTACCCAAAACCAAATCCAACGTGGCCTCGCCTCTTGTTGGCCTGTCAACATATTGTTTCAGAAAACCCTCCTGCACACACTGTACAAAAAATGACCCATCTATTGTACTCGAACTATATCTTTTCCAGTCAATATTTGGAAAGTTAAAGTCTCCCATAATAACTACCCTGTTACTTTCGCTCATATCCAGAATCATCTTCGCCATCCTTTCCTCTACATCCCTCGAACTATTAGGAGGCCTATAAAAAACTCCCAACAGGGTGACCTCTCCTTTCCTGTTTCTAACTTCAGCCCATACTACCTCGGAAGAAGAGTCCCCATCTAGCATCCTCTCCGCCACCGTAATACTGCTCTTGACTAGCAGCGCCACACCTCCCCCTCTTTTGCCTCCTTCTCTGAGCTTACTAAAACACCTAAACCCCGGAACCTGCAACATCCATTCCTGTCCCTGCTCTATCCATGTCTCCGAAATGGCCACAACATCAAAGTCCCAGGTACCAACCCATGCTGCCAGTTCCCCTACCTTGTTTTGTATACTCCTGGCATTGAAGTAGACACACCTACCTGAACACTGGCCCCCTCCTGCGACGTCAAATCGGTGCTCCTGACCTCTATACTCTCATTCTCCCTTACCCTAAAACTACAATCCAGGTTCCCATGCCCCTGCTGCATTAGTTTAAACCCCCCCAAAGAGCACTAACAAATCTCCCCCCCAGGATATTTGTGCCCCTCAGGTTCAGATGTAGACCATCCTGTCTGAAGAGGTCCCACCTTCCCCAGAAAGAGCCCCAGTTATCCAGAAATCTGAATCCCTCCCGCCTGCACCATCCCTGTAGCCACGTGTTTAAATGCTCTCTCTCCCTATTCCTCATCTCACTATCACGTGGCACGGGCAACAACCCAGAGATAACAACTCTGTTTGTTCTAGTTCTGAGCTTCCATCCTAGCTCCCTGAAAGCCTGCCTGACATCCTTGTCCCCTTTCCTACCTATGTCGTTAGTGCCAATGTGGACCACGACTTGGGGCTGCTCCCCCTCCCCCCTAAGGACCCGGAAAACACGATCCGAGACATCACGTACCCTTGCACCTGGGAGGCAACATACCAAACGTGAGTCTCTCACGCTCCCACAAAATCTCCTATCTGTGCCCCTGACTATAGAGTCCCCAATTACTAATGCTCTGCTCCTCTCCCCCCTTCCCTTCTGAGCAACAGGAACAGACTCCGTGCCAGAGGCCCCTGGTAAGTCGTCCCCCCCACAAGTATCCAAAGCGGTATACTCGTTTCTCAGGGGAACGACCGCAGGGGATCCCTGCACTGACTGCTTTTTCCCAGTCCCTCTTACAGTTACCCACCTATCTCCAATCTTTGGTGCAACTAATTCCCTGAGGCTGCTATCTATGACCCCTTCTGCCTCCCGAATGATCCGAAGTTCTTCCAACTCCAGCTCCAGTTCCCTAACTATTAATCTCCCTTTGCTCATGAGGCCTTTGGACAACCCTTTTGCCAGGTTCCTTTTGGTGACCTCTCAACTGGGGCTACATTGAGCTGAAAGATCTCCTTTAATTTGGTTAATAGTGAAGGTATTTGCAGAATTCTCTTGACAATGGAGGTTGAAACTCTTCAGCCAGGGTTTCCTTCCTTCTAAATTGGTAGAGCTTTGGCATGGCTCAGACAGTGTATGAATAATACTGACTGTATGGTTATCACAGCATCATTACAGCACAGCGGGAGGCTACTCGGCCCATCATGTCTACACCCTCACTCCGAATGAACAGTTCACCTAGTTCCTCCCGCATTCACCCAATAACCCTGCACATTCTTCGTTTTCAGATAATCTAATTCCCTCTTAAATGCTTCATACGAACCTGCATCCATCACACTCTCAGGCAGTTCATTCCAGACCTTAACCACTTGATTTGTGAACATGTTACTCCTCATTTCTCCATTACTTCTTTTGGCAATCATCTTAAATTTCGCCCACTTGTTCCCAATCGTTACACCAATGGGGATAGGTTTTCCCAATCTATTCTGTCTTCCTTATTACTGTTGTTGTACGTGTAAAACCTCAGGTATTTTTGACCCGTTTACTTATTCAAAGGTTTTACCTAAGGTGTCTTTATTTACGAGGAAACAAATCACAAACGCAAGTTCAAAATTCATCAATATTTACTAACACAATTAATAATAATAATCGCGTATTGTCACAAGTACGCTTCAATGAAGTTACTGTGAAAAGCCCCTAGTCACCACATTCCGGCACCTGTTCGGGGAGGCCGGTATGGGAATTGAACCCGCGCTGCTGGCCTTGTTCTGCATCACAAGCCAGCTGTTTAGCCCCTCCAATTAACCCTTGTATTACCTACAAAATATTAGAGGTACCCAAGATCGGTGTACACTACCCCTAAAGGTGGCTTGGTAGGCTATTGATCTGATCGCTGGAATTCCTCTGGTCCGTCTTCACAAAGCTTGTTCTCGCTGGCAGTCTCTTCCTTGCTTCCTTCTGGTCTGGTCAAGATTTGGTCTGGGCTGATCTGATCTTCACTTCTCTGATCTGGTCAATTTTAATCGGGCCTAAATCTAGGCCTTGCTAGGTTACTACAATATCATTCTTGAAATCATGCAGTATTTTATCTAATCCCTTCCAACTTTCCCATCAAATTTTGTTTGGTTTGCTTTGGCATTGAATGATGATTTTAAGACAGATTTTAAATAGACACCAGCTGTAGAACAAAAATATTGCCAGTTTCAATGATATACGTCAAGGTATTTGGTTTCTGAGGTACCCTCAATAATGACGCTTAGAATGTAAACGGTAAAGAAGGCTTTAATAGACTAAGAACTATGCTAGAGCTGAGACATGTGCTAACTGCTGCACAGCCCACAAGGCAGCCCCTTATATATGGCTCACAGATGGGTGGAGCCAAAGGCGGAGTCCCCAGGGTTCCAAGCCCGGTCTTAAAGGGGACATCACCTTACATGATGAGAAGGCAGTAACCGTTCATCACATTCACCCCCTGTTTAAAAAAGAGTCCGGCGGGGGTGAAGTGGCATCATAGGTCCATCCGTCTCGGTGGCCGGATCGTCCTCATTGACCTCCTCAGTTCGGGCGGTGGTGCGGCGGGCACGGACGTCCCGGTTGAGGGTACATCCGGGAGCACAGCGGTTGGAGCTTCGGTCCGGGTCGGGGCAGGGGGACTAGGCAGGGCCGGGGGTAGTGGTGCCGGCGCCGGCGGGGTGTGTAAAGGGGGGCGCGCGTTAGGTGCTCACCAACCGGAAGGGGGTGTGTTGTAGGGGGCGCCGGGTCCTGCTGGGGAGCGGCGCGGGAAGGGCGTCTAGTGGGGGATCCAGCGGGTGCCAGATCCCGGAGGGAAACCGTATCTTGCCTGCCGACGGGTACTCAACGTAGGCGTAACTGGGGTTGGTGTGGAGCAGTCGGATAATTTCAACCAGGGGGTCCGTTTTATGGCTCCTCGTGTGCCTCCGGAGAAGAACAGGTCCCGGAGCCATCAGCCAAGGTGGAAGCGAGACCCCGGAGGTAGACTTCCTGGGGAAGACAAACAATCGGTTGTGAGGGGTCTCATTCGTGGCCGTGCAGAGGAGTGACCTAATGGAGTGTAGGGCATCGGGTAGGACCTACTGCCAGCGCGTAGTTGGGAGACTTCTCGACCGCAGGGCCAGAAGGTCAGCCTTCCACGCTGTCGCGTTCTCCCTCTCCACTTGCCCGTTTCCCCGCGGGTTATAACTGGTCGTTCTGCTCGAGGCGATGCCTTTGCTGAGCAGATACTGACGCAGTTCATCGCTCATGAACGATGTACCCCGGTCGCTGTGGATATAAGCGGGGAAACCGAACAGAGTGAAGATGCTGTGCAGTGCCTTAATCACGGTGGCTGAGGTCATGTCGGGGCAGGGAATGGCAAATGGGAAACGGGAGAACTCATCGATAACGGTGAGGAAATAGGCATAACGATTGGTGGACGGGAGGGGCCCCTTGAAGTCCACGCTCAGTCGCTCAAAGGGACCCGAGGCCTTCACGAGCCGAACCTTGTCTGGCCGGTAGAAGTGCGGTTTGCACTCCGCACAGATCTGGCAGGCCCTGACCATGGCCTTGACTTCCTTGGTTGAGTAAGGTAGGTTGCGGGACTTGATAAACTGGACGAGCCGGGTAACCCCCGGGTGGCAGAGGTCATTGTGGATGGCATGCAGGCGGTCGTCCTGCACATTGGCACATGTGCCGTGGGACAGGGCATCTGGAGGCTCGTTGAGCTCCCCTGGACGATACTTGATATCGTACGTGTAGGTGGCGAGTTCGATCCTCCACATCAAAATTTTATCATTTTTTATTTTGCCCCGTTGAGTGTTATCGAACATATAGGCGACTGACCGTTGGTCGGTGACGAGGGTAAACCTCCTACCGGCGAGGTAGTGTCTCCAGCGCCGCACAGCCTCCACAATGGCTTGTGCCTCCTTTTCGACTGCAGAGTGTCGAACCTTGGAGGTGGTGAGGGTTCGGGAGAAGAACGCTACTGGTCTGCTTGCCTGATTGAGGGTAGCAGCCAGGGCGATGTCTGATGCATCGCTCTCTACCTGGAAAGGAATGGTTTCGTCCACCGTGTGCATTGCAGCCTTGATGATGTCAGCCTTGATGCGGTTGAAGGCCAATTGAGCCTCAGCCGAGAGGGGAAAAATGGTGGTCTTTAGGAGTGGGTGGGCTTTGTCCGCATACTTGGGGACCCACTGGGCGTAATAAGAGAAAAGCCCCAAGCACCGTTTGAGGGCCTTGAGGCTGCGGGGGAGAGGGAGTTCCTTAAGGGGGCGCATGCGGTCGGGGTCGGGACCTAGGACCCCGTCTTCCACGACATAGCCGAGGATGGCTAGCCGGGTGGTGTGGAAAACGCATTTTTCCTCGTTATAGGTCAGGTTAAGGGCTCGGGCGGTCTGGAGGAACATTTCGAGGTTAGCGTCATGGTCTTGCTGGTCATGGCCGCAGATGGTGACATTGTCCAAGTACGGGTATGTAGCCCGCAAACCGTACTGGTCCACCATTTGGTCCATCGCCCTTTGAAAGGCGGAGACCCCATTTGTGACACCAAAGGGGACCCTGAGGAAGTGGAAGAGCCGGCCGGCTGCTTCGAAGGCAGTATAGGGGCGGTCTTTTGGTCTGATGGGGAGCTGGTGGTAGGCGGATTTGAGGTCGACCGTGGAAAACACTCTGTATTGGGCGATCCGATTTACCATTTCCGCGATGCGAGGAAGGGGGTACGCATCAAGCTACGTGAATCGGTTTATGGTCTGGCTATAATCCACGACCATCCGTTTCTTCTCCCCGGACCGGACTACCACCACTTGCGCTCTCCAAGGGCTGTTGCTAGCCTCGATGACCCCCTCGCCCAGTAAACGTTGGACCTCTGACTTGATAAAAGTCATATCTTGGGCACTGTAGCACCGGCTCCTGGTGGCGACTGGCTTACAGTCGGGAGTGCGGTTCGCGAATAGCGAGAGGGGTGCGACTTTCAGTGTCGCAAGGCAGCATACCGTGAGGGGGGGCAAGGGTCCGCCGAACTTCAGTGTCAGGCTTCGGTGGCTGCACTGGAAATCCAGTCCGAGCAGCGGGGGGCACAGAGGTGAGGGAGGATATAAAATTTGAAACGGGTGTATTTGGCGCCCTGGATCGAGAGATCCGCAATACAGTACCCCTTGATTTGTACCGAATGGGACCTAGATGCGAGGGCTATGGTTTGGGATGCGGGATGGGTGCGTAGGGAGCAGCGCCTTACCGTTTCAGGATGGATAAAGATCTCCGTGCTCCCGGAGTCGAAGAGGCATGCAGTGTCATGCCCGTTGACCTGGACCTGCATCATAGAGTTCTGTAGGTGTTTTGGCTGAGTTTATTCGAGGGTGATCGCACCCACTCGCGGGTAGTCCGAGTCCTCAGCCGAGTCGGACTCGTAAAATGGCCTCCGCCATCGGTCGCACGTGTTGGGTCGAGAAGATGGCCGCCGACAAGATGGCCGCTCCCATGATTCGCACAAGGCTGATGACGCGTCAGAAGGGGGCGTGTTGGGTCGGTGCGCAGCCGCATTGCGAGGCCTGCGGGCCTGAGAGCCTGATTTTCGGGCCGGCTGTTCTTTGTTTTTCTGGCCCCTGGGTCTGGCCAGGCAGACCCTCGCAAAATGCCCCTTCTTCCCGCAGTCGCTGCAGATCGCGGAGCGGGCTGGGCAGCGTGGGCGTGGATGCTGGCCCTTTCCGCAGAAGTAGCACGGTGTGCCCCCATGGTGAGTGGGTCGCCGCGTGGCGCAGGCCTGTAATACGGCTGGGTCTGAGGAAGTCCGGGGGGGGCTCGCAGAGTCCGCGGGGTACATACCCAAGTTATGTCGGGCCACCTCCAGCGAGGAGGCGAGCGTTAGAGTGTCCTGGAGGTCTTTTGCCCCGTTTTCGATCAGCCGCTGCCGGATGTAGGTCGAGCGGATGCCGGACACGAAAGCGTCTCTGATGTGCAGGTTCATATGGACTTCCCCTGTCACATCCTGATGGTTACAGTCCCTGGCAAGTGCGGTGAGTTTCTCGACGAATTTGTCTAGCGATTGCCCCGAGCGCTGCTGGCAGGTAGAGAGCAGATGCCTGGCGTGTACCTCGTTGATGGGTTTGACAAACCGCTTGCGGAGTAACTCAACCGCGTCTTCATAAGTCGTCGCCTTTTCGAGCGTGGCGGAGATTCTGTGACTCACCCGGGTGTGGAGTAGGCCCAGCTTGCATGGCCCCAGGATGGGAATCTCTGCAGAGTCCAGGTAGGCCTCGAAGCACCGCAGCCAGTATTTAAACATTTCCTTTGCCTCCGGTGTCCGTGCTTCCAGATTGAGCTTCTCTGGTTTTAGGCCTGCGTCCACCCTGATCTAGTTTAGTCTATTAAATTGAGGTACCCTCAATAATGACGCTTAGAGTGTAAACGGTAAAGAAGGATTTAATAGACTAAGAACTATGCTAGAGCTGAGACATGTGCTAACTGCTGCACAGCCCACAAGGCAGCCCCTTATATATGGCTCACAGATGGGCGGAGCCAGAGGCGGAGTCCCCAGGGTTCCAAGCCCAGTCTTAAAGGGGACATCACCTTACATGATGACAAGGCAGTAACCGTTCATCACAGTTTCCCAAGAAACAACAAAAATCTCAGCAAGTTCTTGCATTGTGTAAAGGATTAATTCAAGTGGCGTAATGGTTTATGTTGTTAATCAGTGAACTGGACTGAAGCTGCCTCAACATATTTTACCTGGATTTTATTCCAAAGCTCTTGACTGGATTCTCAGCAACAATCCCAGAAGTGTAAGGATATGTGTCCTTACCACTGCCACACATTTTGAGGAAAAAAAAAGAATATACATAAACTGTTTCAGAAAGGAATTACTTCATGTTTACCACATGTAAGGTTATTATATTGAAATGAATCACAAATCAAGCTGATATTTTTAAAAAGTAAATGTATATCTGTTTGCTTATCCATTGTAGATTCTGAAAATATTTGTTGACAACCCATTTGCCATTGTGCTTCTTAAGCAAACCACATCTGTACGCTGTTTAGACATGAGTACATCACGTAACAAACTGGCTGTGGTGGATGAACACAACACTTGTCTGGTATATGACATCAGTACCAAAGAACTCCTTTTCCAGGTATGTTGGGTGCAGTCAGAGTGTAAATATTCTGTGAAGAAGTCCCTTTTATCGTAGAATTTAAAAGTAATACAACAATTAATCTTTCTGATAGTGCTTGCCGTTAATATTCATTTTTAGACTGATAATAGGAGCAGTATTGCTCTCCATGCAGCTCAACTCTAGATCTATTTATTCACTCACGTCCTCAGCAACGTCCAGCTGCTCGTAGAACCTTAAATGTTAGAAAGAAGCTAAATGTTAGAAAGAAGGGCAGCACGGTAGCACAGTGGATAGCATTGTGGCTTCACAGCGCCAGGGTCCCAGGTTCAATTCCTCGCTGGGTCACTGTCTGTGTGGAGTCTGCACGTTCTCCCCGTGTCTGCGTGGGTTTCCTCCGGGTGCTCCGGTTTCCTCCCACAGTCCAAAGACGTGCAGGTTAGGTGGATCGGCCATGATAAATTGCCCTTAATGTCCAAAAAGGTTAGGAGGGATTATTGGGTTATGGGGATAGGGTGGAAGTGAGGGCTTAAGTGGGTCGGTGCAGACTCGATGGGCCGAATGGCCTCCTTCTGCACTGTATGTTCTATGTTCTATGTTCTAACACCAGCCAGCACTTATTTAATATTAAGATCTTAAAGGCAGTACAGAGAATGTTAAAAAGTTTAGAAAGTTGGCTTTTGCTCAAGGTGCAATTACTCTGCAACTGGTGCAAAGCTGAATTTGTGCTCGAACTCTCACATCCAACACAAAATTTCAATTTCACACTGGTTTGCCTGCAGTTTAAACTTTGATTCTTGCAAACCAAATATTGAAATTGTGCTATAACATTGAGCTTGGAACACACCCTATTTTGAATCGAGTTTTAATTCTGCAAATTTGATGGAGGTGGGATTAGGAAAGGTGGCAATTTTGACAATTTCTTTTGTTAGATATGGTTATGAGTCAGTCTGCCAATGATCCATTGCTGAAATTTAAGTTAGAAGTTCAGTGGAGAAGTTATTGCCATTAATTGCTCATGCTGCAGTGCTGGTGGTAATAGATAAGTGTCATAATTGTTGTAAAATGGTATTTTCGTAAATTAATACTGATTAACCTATCAAACATTCCTCCTCTCATTGTCTTCTGTAGGAGCCAAATGCAAACAGTGTGGCTTGGAACACCCAGTGTGAAGATATGCTTTGTTTTTCTGGCGGAGGTTTTCTCAACATCAAAGCCAATAATTTTCCAGTGCACCAGCAGAAGCTCCAGGGCTTTGTGGTGGGATATAATGGCTCCAAAATCTTCTGCTTGCATGTGTATGCTATGTCTGCAGTCGAGGTCCCACAGGTATGCCTGATTGTACAGACTGATGCATGTCCGAGCAGGGGATGATGATCAGTGGGAATAAAGTTTTGGTGATGCTTTAATGAATAAATTAAGTATGTTTGTCCCAGGTTCGATTCCTGCTTGGGTCACTGTCTGTGTGGAGTCTGCATGGTCGCCCCATGTCTGCTTGGGTTTCCTCCGAGTGCTCCGGTTTCCTCCCACAAGACCTGAAAGACGTGCTTATTAGGTAAATTGGACATTCTGAATTCTCCCTCAGTGTACCCGAACAGGCGCCGTAGTTTGGAGACTGGGGAATTGTCACAGTAACTTCATTGCAGTGTTAATATAAGCCTACTTGTGACACTAATACAATTATTATTATTACTGAGACCAGAGGTGTCTCTGGTTATAGTTAGCTAAGCTCAGCCAGGGCAGCAGCTGGAGCTTTTCAGCTGACTTCAGCACCATTGAGTTCAGAACATTATCATCCAGGGTCCCATTGCTAATAACTATTCAATGATGCTGAAAATGCATGCAATATAGAGATAGAATTGTAAATAAATGCTGGAAATACTCATGCTCAGGCAGCATCTGTGGAGGAGAAACATTATTTATGTTTCAGGTGAATAACTTTGCACCATAACTGGGAAAGGTTAAAGATGCAATAGGTTTTGAGTAAGGGGTGGGTGGGACAAGGACAAAAGGGAGGTCTTAGGGCACCATGGAAGGAGCGGTCCTTTCAGAATGCTGAAAGAGAGGGGAGGCGAAGATGTGTTTGGTGGTGACATCGTTGACCTGAAATGTTAACTCTTTTTATCTCTCCACAGTTGCTGACTGACCTGTGGATAATTCCAGCATTTTCTATTTTGTTTCAGACTTACATCATACCCAGTATTCTGCTTTTAGTGACAGAATTGTGCTGGGTTGTTGTTTCCTCTGTGTTGTCTTCAGTCACTTTCTGTCTAGCTCAGCATAAAGCAGCAGCAGGCAAGTTATGGGAGAGCTGCTGATGACCATGATCCTGCCCTAGTAATGGAAAGCAACATCACAAGAAAAGTCGCAAAACAATGGGTTTCTTTTAAACCTCGGAGTTTTGGTATTTTGAATGGGTGGTTAAACAGCGGGTTACTAATCAATTGAAATTTTGTCCCAATTAAGCTCAGATCCTGTAATATTCATTAATATAATCTGTGGGTTTAGAGGAAAGCTGCCGTTAATTGAAGGCTTTTACTGTTCACAGAGCCGTAATGGCAAGAGCGAGAGCAGGATGTCTGCCTGCTTTCTTCATGGAACATTCTAGTTATGGTGTATAAAGTAGGATAAAACATTTGATGTCATTTGTTTTTAATATTCGGGTGGGAGACTGGGCACGACATTGGCTCAAATCTATCTCAAGCCAATTGGAATGAAAGTTAACAATGCCTGCGTCTTGAGATTTTCATTTCAAATGATTTTGGACAGCCTCAGACCAATTCCTGAGAGGCAGGGGTCTGTCACACAAAACGGCCCTTAGTTTACCACAATTGGTGCTAAACTGGCAAGCTCCCAATAAGATGGCCAATGACAGAAAATGATGCAGTTGAAAGAATTATTTTCTGAATTGAGGCTAAGACCTATTGCTGGGGAAGAGCAGAGAGCTTTCCCTTGTATTTAAGTGCCTAACCGTCTCTGCTAGTACTTGATAAAGTGTTCCATTCCCCATCACCACAAATACAGAAATTCACATAAAACCGTTAAAACTGCTTTAGTTGGTAGCATTGTTAGAACATGACCAAAGAAAAAGGTGTAGCTCCATCCTATATCACAGAAATCTACCACCTAATGATTCATCCTAAGTGTGTACTTCAAGGGTTATCTCTTTCATCCCAGATTAGAAGATAGGAGGTTGCTAATTTGAAAAGAAAAACAAATGGAAAATTGTTCTATTTGACTGAATCAAAATTAACAGGCAATTTTTTTTTTTAACAAGTCTGCACCCATGTACCAGTACTTGGAAAAGAAAATGTATAAGGAAGCCTATCAAATTGCTTGCTTAGGAGTAACAGAGAACGACTGGAGGGACCTGGCGATAGAGGCCTTGGAAGGGATGGATTTCGACACTGCTAAAAAGGTATCAGTAGCTCATACACTCCTCCATATTTACGTCGATAGGCAGAGGAAGATGACAGCTTCTTAAAGAAACATATCAAATGAGTGCATGCTAGCGGACAAAGGAGACCTTAACCTGATGAATTCAAGTGATGGAGGCATGGTCTCAGTTGCTGCACGGTCCCTTAATATCAGGACACTTCATTTATTTGATTGATTTATTGTCACATGTACCGAAGTACAGCGAAAAATATTATTCTACGACCGAGGGAACGTACACAGTACGTACATAGTATACAAAAAGAATAATCAACAAAGCAAGTACATGAGCAAGAGTAGCACACGGTGTTGTGAATAGTACCTATCAGGGAAGAGATCAGTCCGAGGGAGAGTCGTTGAGTCTAGTAGCTGTGGGGAAGAAGCTGTTCCTACGTCTGGATGTGCGGGTCTTCAGACTTCTGTATCTTCTGCCGGATGGAAGAGTCTGGAAGAGGGCAAAGCCTGGGTGGGAGGGGTCTCTGACAATGCTGTCTGCCTTCCTGAGGCAGCGGGAGGTGTAGACAGATTCCATGTGGGGGTGGCAAACTTGTGTGATGTGTTGGACTGCAGTTTCTTGCGATCTTGGGCTGAGCAGTTGCCTTACCAAGCTGTGATGCAACCGGATAGGGTGCTCTCTATGGCACATCTGTAGAAGTTTGTGAGAGTCGATGCAGACATGCCAAATTTCTTTAGCTTCCTTAGGAAGTAGAGACGTTGTTGGGTTTTCTTGACTTCCATCAACGTGAGTGGATGAGTGGACCAGGACAGATTGTTGGTGACAGTGACCGCAGGAACTTAAAGTTATCAACCATCTCCACTTCGGAGCCATTTATGTGTGTCATACTAGGCTTCCTGAACTCGATGATCAGCTCCTTGGTTTTGCTGACATTTAAAGAGAGGTTGTTTTTGGTACACCATGCAACCAAGTCATCTATCTCCCTTCTGTAGTCTGACTCGTTGTTTGAGATACGACTCGTAGTTGTTTGAGATACGACTCACCACTGTCGTATCATCTGCAAACTTATAGATCGAATTGGAGTTAAATCTTGCCGCACAGTCATATGTGTATAGGGTGCACAGTAGAGGACTGAGCACGCATCCTTGCAGGGCCCCGGTGTTGAGGACTATTGTGGAGGAGGTGCTGTTACCTATCCTGACAGATTGCAGTCTGTTGGTGCGGAAGACAAGGATCCAGCTGCTGAGGGAGGAGTCAAGTCCAAGATTACAGAGTTTGGTTATTAGTCTTGGCGATATAATGGTATTGAAGGTGGAGTTGTAGTCTATGAGCAGCAGTCTGACGTAGGTGTCCTTGTTGTCGAGGTGTTCGAGTGTTGATTGTAGGGCCAGGAAGATAGTATCTGCTGTGGACCGGTTGCGGCGATAGGCTAACTGCAATGGATCGAGACTGTCTGGGAGGCTGGCGTTGATCCGTCACATAACTAGCCACTCAAAGCATTTCATGATAACAGATGTCAGGGTCACCGGTCAGTAGTCGTTGAGGCACGCTACCTTGTTCCTCTTTGGTATTGGTATTATGGTGCTCTTGAAGGAGGTGGGAACCTCGGAGCGGAGAAGTGAAGTTTTGAAGATGTCTGCGAATACACTCGCCAGCTGGTCAGCGCAGGCTCTGACTGCTCACCCAAGGACTCTTCTGAGGCTGTAAAAGTGGGTGTGGGTGTGTCCAGGGCTGTTGGGGCGGGTGGCACTGATGTATTGGCTGACTGGTCAAAGCGGGCATAGAACTCATTCAAGTTCATTGGCGAGGAATGCTCCAGACCCAGAGATTCTGCCTGGCCTTGCTTTGTAGCCCGTAATCTCATGTAAGTCCCGCCATAGACAGCGTGGGTTTGTGTCGTTGGCCTGGGACTCTGGTTTGGTCCAGTATTGTCTTTTGGCATCCCTGATGACTTTACGTATGTCGTTCCTGGATTTCTTATATAGGTCAGGGTTGTCAGACTTGAACGCCTCCGTCCGGGAATTCAGCAGGGAGTGAATCCTTCGGTTAAGCCTGGGTTGGGGAACACCCGTATTGTCGTCTTTGGTGCACGATTCCGACACACTTACTGATTAAGTCTGTGACAGTGGTTGCGTACTTGTCCAGCATAGCTGCTGCGGCCTTGAAAATGGACCAGGGAGAGGGTGGAGTGTCTGACATTGAGGGACAGGGAGAGGGTGAGTGTCTGACATTGAGGGACAGGGAGAGGGTGAGTGTCTGACATTGAGGGACAGGGAGCGTGTGAGTGTCTGACATTGAGGGAGAGGGTGAGTGTGACATTGAGGGACAGGGAGAGGGTGAGTGTCTGACATTGAGGGACAGGGAGTGGGTGAGTGTCTCACATTGAGGGACAGGGAGAGAGTGTCTGACATTGAGGGACAGGGAGAGGGTGAGTGTCTGACATTGAGGGACAGGGAGTGAGTGTCTCACATTGAGGGACTGGGAGAGGGAGAGTGTCTGACATTGAGGGACAGGGAGAGGGTGAGTGTCTCACATTGAGGGACAGGGAGAGGGGGAGTGTCTCACATTGAGGAACAGGGAGAGGGTGAGTATCTGACATTAAGGGAGAGGGTGAGTGTCTGACATTGAGGGCCAGGGAGAGGGTGAGTATCAGACACTGAGGGACAGATAGAGGGTGAGTGTCTGACATTGAGGGACAGGGAGAGGGTGAGTGTCTGACATTGAGGGACAGGGAGTGGGTGAGTGTCTCACATTGAGGGACTGGGAGAGGGAGAGTGTCTGACACTGAGGGACAGGGAGAGGGTGAGTGTCTCACATTGAGGGACAGGGAGAGGGGGAGTGTCTCACATTGAGGAACAGGGAGAGGGTGAGTATCTGACATTGAGGGAAAGGGAGAGGGGGAGTGTCTGACATTGAGGGAAAGGGAGAGGGTGAGTGTCTGACATTGAGGGACAGGGAGAGGGGGAGTGTCTGACATTGAGGGAAAGGGAGAGGGGGAGTGTCTGACATTGAGGGAAAGGGAGAGGGTGAGTGTCTGACATTGAGGGACAGGGAGGGGGGGAGTGTCTGACATTGAGGGAAAGGAAGAGAGTGAGTGTCTGACATTGAGGGACCGGGAGTGGGTGAGTGTCTCACATTGAGGGACAGAGAGGGGGTGAGTCTCTGACATTGAGGGACAGGGAGAGGGTGAATGTCTGACATTGAGGGAAAGTGAGAGGGTGAGTGTCTGACACTGAGGGACAGGAAGCCGGAGCACCCGGAGGAAACACGGGAAGGACTTGCAGACTCCGCGCAGACAGTGACCCAGCAGGGAATCGAACCTGGGACCCTGGCGCAGTGAAGCCACAGTGCTATCCACTTGTGCTACCGTGCTGCCCAGGGATGAGCAGTGAAATCAGTTCTTACGCAGAGCAGTAAATGCCTTGTGTTTGATCTGTGCTTGTGCAACGCAGATTCTCGTTTGTCACATGATCAGCACAATAAGGACTAACTCGACAATCACAATCTTGGTGTTGCAGAGACAAAGGATAAGCTGGCAGCCTGATACCCACATGGATAAAATTGCTCATCTTACTCTGCAATAGCAGATCGGAAAAATGTGGGTCAAATATCACCCGTTTTTTCTACTTCATGGCACCACTTTGTGGACTGGTCCATTTTCAAGGCCGCGGCAGCTATGCTGGACAAGTACGCAACCACTGTCACAGACTTCATCAGTAAGTGTGTCGAGCATCGTGCACCAAAGAAGACAATACGGGTGTTCCCCAACCCAGGCTTAACCGAAGGATTCACTCCCTGCTGAATTCCCGGACGGAGGCATTCAAGTCTGACGACCCTGACCTATATAAGAAATACAGGAACGACATACGTAAAGTCATCAGGGATGCCAAAAGACAATACCGGACCAAACCAGAGTCCCAGGCCAACGACACAAACCCACGCTGTCTATGGCGGGACTTACATGAGATTACGGGCGACAAAGCAAGGCCAGGCAGAATCTCTGGGTCTGGAGCATTCCTCGCCAATGAACTTGAATGAGCTCTATGCCCGCTTTGAACAGTCAGGCAATACATCAGTGCCACCCGCCCCAACAGCCCTGGACACACCCACACCCACTATTACAGCCTCAGAAGTAAGAGCTGCCTTCTTGAAAGTGAAACCGCGGATAGCAACGTGCCCCAACAGAGTCCTTGAGTGAGCAGTCAGAGCCTGCGCTGACCAGCTGGCGAGTATTCGCAGACATCTTCAACACCTCACTTCTCCGCTCCGAGGTTCCCACCTCCTTCAAGAGCACCATAATACCAATACCAAAGAGGAACAAGGTAGCGTGCCTCAACGACTACTGACCGGTGACCCTGACATCTGTTATCATGAAATGCTTTGAGCGGCTAGTCATGAGATGGATCAACGCCAGCCTCCCAGACAGTCTCGATCCATTGCAGTTAGCCTATCGCCGCAACCGGTCCACAGCAGATACTATCTCCCTGGCCCTACAATCAACACTTGAACACCTCGACAACAAGGACACCTACGTCAGGGTGAGTGTCTGACATTGAGGGAGAGGGTGAGTGTCTGACACTGAGGGACAGGGAGAGGGTGTGTGTCTGACATTGAGGGAGAGGGTGAGTGTCTGACATTGAGGGACAGGGAGAGGGTGAGTGTCTCACATTGAGGGACAGGGAGAGGGTGAGTGTCTCACATTGAGGGGGAGGGGGAGTGTCTGACATAAAGGGAGAGGGTGAGTGTCTCACATTGAGGGACAGGGAGAGGGTGAGTGTCTCACATTGAGGGACAGGGAGAGGGTGAATGTCTGACACTGATGGAGAGGGTGAGTGTCTCACATTGAGGGTGAGTGTCTCACATTGAGGGAGAGGGAGAAGGTGAGTTTCTGACATTATGGGACAGGGCGAGGGTGAGTATCTCACATTGAGGGACACGGAGAGGGTGAGTATCCTACATTGAGGGATAGGGTGAGTGTGAGTGACATTGAGGGACAGGGAGAGGGTGAGTGACATTGAGGGACAGGGAGAGGGTGAGTGACATTGAGGGACAGGGAGAGGGTGAGTGACATTGAGGGACAGGAGAGGGTGAGTCTCTGACATTGAGCAAGAGATAGAGGGCGAATATCATGCGCTGAGGGACAGTGTGAGGGGAGTGTCAGGAAGGGTTGAGTGTCTGACACTGGAGGGACAGGGAGGGGCTGAGTATCCGACACTGGAGGAACAGGGAAGGGTTGAGGGTCTCACACTGGAGGGACAGGAAAGATCTAAGAGTCCGCCTCAGAAGGGACAAGGAGGGGCTGAGTGTCCGACACTGGAGGGACAGGGAGGGGCTGAGTGTCCGACACTGGAGGAACAGGGAGAGGCTGAGTGTCTGACAGTGGAGGGACAGGGAGCGGCTGAGTGTCCGACACTGGAGGGACAGGGAGGGGCTGAGTGTCTAACACTGGAGGGACAGGGAGTGAGTGAGTGTCCGACACTGAGGGACAGGGAGGGGCTGAGTGTCTCACATTGAAGGGACAGGGAGGGGCTGAGTGTCAGACACTGGAGGGACAGGGAGTGAGTGAGTGTCCGACACTGAGGGACAGGGAGGGACTGAGTGTCTCACATTGAAGGGACAGGGAGGGGCTGAGTGTCTGACACTGGAGGGGCTGAGTGTCCGACACTGGAGGGACAGGGAGTGAGTGAGTGTCCGACACTGAAGGACAGGGAGGGGCTGAATGTCCAACACTGGAGGGACAGGGAGTGAGTGAGTGTCCGACACTGAGGGACAGGGAGGGGCTGAGTGTCTGACACTGGAGGGACAGGGAGAGGATGTGTATCTCGCACTAAGGGAGAGGGTGAGTATCTGACACCGAATTCCATGGATGAGGGTGAGTGTCCTAAATTGAGGGACAGGGAGAAGGTGAGTGTCCAACGCTGAGGGTAAGATAGGGGGTGAGTGCCTCGCCTTGAGTGATAGGAAGAGGGAGGGTGTCTGACATGAGGGACAGAGGGAGGGTGAGTATCCGACACTGAGGGACAGGGAGAGGGTCAGTGTCTGACATTGAGGGACAGGGAGGAGGCGAGTGTCCTACACTGACAGACGGGGCTGGAGGTGTTGGGTTACTAACAGTGTGTTGAAGGAAGATTCGGAGAACGCAGGCAAATGTTGACGGGAAATGGAAACTGAACGATAAATGTTGTGAGATCTATTTGCTCATCTGGGTAGTAAATAGCAACCAAGAATAATTTGCCCGAATAGTCAATTTAAGCATTGATCAGTCTTACAGTGATCACTTTGTACATTTTTATTGAAATATCAATGCACAAGATTTGGAAATAATCGTGACCGTAGTTTAAATTTATTATGCTGAACTTCTGATTAAAGTTTGAATTGGTTCATTATGGAGTTTACTATTTCGAGCCTTACATGGGAAAACTGCAGCAAATCTGCTTTTTGTGGATGTGGAGCTGGCATCACCAGTGCAGATAAACAGGGTGAAGAGCCTTTCCTAAGTTCTTATCTTACCCATTCGGGCTGAGCACTGATCTCATAAGAAATGGGAGTTGGAGGAGGCCATTCAGCCCCACAAGCCCGCTCCACCATTCACTGAGATCAGGGCTGATCTTAGACTCCATTTTCCGACACTATCCCTGTATCCCTTGATGTTTTTAATATGTAGAAAACTATCGGTCTCAGTCTTGAACATAAGCAATGACTGAGTCTCTGGGGCATAGAATACCAAAGATTCACCACCCTCTGAGTGAAGCAATCCCTCCTGATCTCAAAATTAAATGGCCTGTCCCATTCCCTGGTTCTAGACACCCCCACCCCACCCCAAGCCAGGGGAAACATCTTTCTTGAATCTACCAAGTTGAACCCTGTAGAAATTTTGTATGTTTGAATGAGATCACCTTTTATTCTTATAATCTCCAGAGAATAAAGGCCCAGTTTATTTAACCTTTCCTCATTGGACAATCCCTCCATCTTCAGAATTAATTTGTAAGTCTTTGTTACATACCCTCTCTGGCAAGTATGTATTCACTTGGGTAAGGGGATCAAAACTGCATGGAACACTCCAAGTAGTGAACTCGCCAACATTGAGGGCATTTAAAAGTTTATTGGATAAACATATGGATGATAATGGCAACTGGCAAAGATGGCTTTTGTTTCGGTGCAACATCGTGGGCCTAAGGGCCTGTACTGCGCTGTATTGTTCTATGTTCTATGTTCTAAGTGTGGTCTTACCAAGTTTTATGTAATTGCAGTAGGACATCTTTATTCCAATAATCAAATCCTCCTTTAATAAAGACAAACATACCATACGCATAAACAAGCTGGTGGAGTGGGCAGATAGGTGGCAAATGAGGTTCAATGCGGAAAAGTGTGAGGGGGTGCAGTTTTAGAGGAAGAATGTGGAGAGGCAATATTAAATACCGAGTAAAATAAGCAAAAATCATTGAAGGTGGCAGGACAGATGGAGAGAACATACAATATCCTGGGCTTTATTAATAGGTTCATGGAGAGTAAGAGCAAGGAGGTTAAGCTGAACTAATACAAGACAATAGTTGGGTTGCAGCTGGAATATTTCTGGGCACCACACTCTAGGGAGGATGTGAACACATTGGAGAGAGTGCAGAAGAGGTTTACAAGAATGGTTCCAGGGATGAGAAACTTAAGTTACGAGGAAACATTGGAGAGGGAGGGACTGTTCTCCTTGGAGAGAAGTAGGCTAAGAGGAGATTTGATAGGTATGTTCAAAATCATGTAGGGACAGGACAGAATAGATAGGGAGAAACTGTCCTGCTCGTAAAAAGGTAAAAAATGAGAGGGCACAAATTTAAAGTGATTTGCAAAAGAAGCAAATTTGATCTGAGAAAAACCTTTTCACTCAGCGAGTGGTTGGGGTCTCGAATGCACTACCTGGAAGTGTGGTGGAGGCAGATTCAATCAAGACATTCAAAAGGGCATTAGATGATTCTGAATATAAATAATGTTCAGGTTTACGGAAAAAAGACAGAGGAAAGAGCACTAAGTCATAATACTGGAGAGTTGGTGCAGATGTGATGGGTCAAATAAATGGCTGCCTCCTGCACCGTATCGATTCTGTGATACCATTTGTCTTCTTAATTGCTTGTTTTACCTGCATATTAGATTTCAGTGCTTATGAACAAGAACGCCTATTTGAAATTCAACACCTCTCGCCATTTAGAAATACTATGGGCAGGATTTTCCGTCGGCTGATGGTGGAATCGGGAAATGCGATTCGGCGGAGAATCGGTTTTGACGGCGAAATCATGGCGGGCGCCGGTTTCATGCCAAATCGCAATTTTCCGGTGTCTCGACAGTGGCGTCAATGCGTTCCAAAACGCACGTACAGTAAACACTGTTGGCATATTATTAGCGGGCCTGACCCAGTATTCTCCAGGGCCTCCGTGATGCTCTCCCTCCACTGGGGCAATTTCCCAACGGTGAGGTTTACTTATGCTTTTAATAATTGTGAAACAGGCAGCGTGGCTGCTGAGGGAGAGAGTGAAGGGTACGGACAGTGTCCAATATCGCCATAGTTTGCTGACAGTCGTTCTGCTGGATCGGGGATGCTTCTGCCAGGGACGGGAGAGTGGGGGGGGCTAGGAGGTGGGCTGTGGAGTTGGGGTGGACGGGTACAGAACGCCATGGAGCTGTGCATGCCGCTGACTGCCCACTGTGAACATAGGGCCTCAGGTCGCATGGGTGTCCCCCAGGCCACCCTCTAGATGCCCTCTGGCCCCAGCCAACCCATCAGTGGGATGGGCGCTCTCCAGCGCAACCACTGCCATCTTGTTGACTTGGATGAGTGTGTGGGGAGTGTAATATGTATATGTGCCTGCAGGTTGTCAGCCTCCCGAGTGTCAATCACGGCCTGGGCGAATCCCTCACCGTTTCTCATCAGAATTGATTGTGTTCCATGTGGCACTGGTGCTAGCCCCTCCATGGTTTCTGAATCGGTCCAGGTGCAGCACCAGTTTTGCTGTTGTGGAAGTCCACGAATCCTGCCCCGGCGTCAACACATGTTCTCAGGAATGGAGAATCCCGACATATGTTTCTCCTACTAAAGTAGGTAACTCACATTGTATTCCATCTGCCAAATGTTTGCCCATGTGCTGAGCCTCTTCAAATCCTACAAAGTAAAGTGTCTTTGTATCCACCTCGCAACTCACTTCAGCTTTGTGTCATTTGGAAACTTGGAAATGTTACCTTTAACCCCACATTCATATCATTGTGACTAACTGGGACACAAGCAACAGATTCTTGCCATCCCCCACTAGTCACAGCCTGCCAAACTGAAAATGACCCATTTATTCCTACACTCTGTTTTCTGTCATTAACCAGTTTAGGGGCTGGTTTAGCACACTTGGCTAAATCGCTGGCTTTTAAAGCAGACCAAGGCAGGCCAGCAACACAGTTCGATTCCCGTACCAGCCTCCCCGAACAGGCGCCGGAATGTGGCGACTAGGGGCTTGTCACAGTAACTTCATTTGAAGCCTACTTGTGACAATAAGCGATTTTCTTTTCATTTCATTTCATTTCTCATTCCATTATATTCTTCCCAATCCTAGGTGCTCTAAATTTGTTAACCAACCTCTTGTGTGGGACCTTACCAAAAGCTTTTTACTACATTAATATCTTGCAGTTCCTCATTCACACTAATCCTTCGATTCTCCATTATTTCTGGGAGGGTTTTAGTATTTTCCTCCATGAAGACTTACACAAATTATTTGTTTTGTTTCTCTGTTATTTCCTTGCTCACCAATATAAATTTGCCCTATTCCACTTGCCCCCACACTTGTTTTTGCTAATCTCTTAGATTTTGCAATCTGTAGCAACTTTTACATTTCATTTTTATGTTTCTCACTAGTTTACTCATATCCTAATTTCTCTTTCTTTGTCTTTCTTCTTGGTCCCCCTTTGCAGGATTAGCAAATGCTCCTGCTTCTCAGTCGTACCAAAGGAACTTTTTCTTTGATCTAATACAATCCTTGATTTCTTTCATTGGGCACAATTTGCACACTTTCCTTTCTGGGATTTTGTTCATTAAAGGAATGGTTGGGAGATGGCAGTACATGACCTGGATAACCACTTGTCTGGGATTACGCAAATGCTTTCAGGGGAACAGAGCCTCTGCTCAGATATTGATAGATTAATGTATAGTACAGATGCAGAAACTGCAAATTGCCACTGGATGGCAATCATCACTAGAAGTCCCGAGGCCATTTGGCCATTGTGGCTCACCGAATGAGCAATTCTCTTAGTTACATGAAATGAAAAATGAAATGATAATCGCTTATTGTCACAAGTAGGCTTCAAATGAAGTTACTGTGAAAAGCCGCTAGTCGCCACATTCCGGCGCCTGTTGGGGGAGGCTGGTACGGGAATCGAACCGTGCTGCTGGCCTGCCTTGGTCTGCTTTAAAAGCCAGCGATTTAGCCCAGTGTACTAAACCAGCCCCACATTTCCCGCCTTCTCCCCTTAACCTTGCAGTTTTCCTTTGCTTTTTTCAAAATTATATTCATTGAAAAAAGACTGTGTGGGAATTGGTGAGGTAAGCTTTTCTTTTTCCTCTCTTCACCCTTCCACCACCTCTAACCTGCGGGGAATGTGAAAGTCAGGTAAGCTTTTTTTTCTCTGTGATTGTCAAGTGGATAAATGGAAGGGATGGCAGAGAGGGCAGTGCAGTGTTCCTCCTGCTGGATGTCCGAGGTGAGGGACACAGTCAGTGGCCCTGCTGCATTCACCTGCGGGAAGTGGAGAGGGGCCATGTTGTTGAGGAGGATAGTGCGATACAGGCTGGTAGGCTGGAGGAGGTAGATATTCGGAAGGAGAATGTGTTAGAAATTTTGAGACGCCTGAGGATAGATAAGTCCCTGGGCCTGATGGGATATATCCTAGGATTCTTTGGGAGGCAAGGGATGAGATTGCAGAGCATTTGGCTTTGATCTTTATGTCCTCACTGTCTACAGGAATAGTGCCAGAAGACTGGAGAGAGGCGAATGTTGTCCCCTTATTCAAGAAAGGGAATCGGTAAAACCCTGGGAATTATAGGCCGGTTAATCTCACTTCGGTCATAGGTAAATTATTGGAAAGGGTCCTGAGGGATAGGATTTATGATCATTTGGAAAGATACAGCTTAATCCAGGATAGTCTGCATGGATTTGTGAGGGGTAAGTCTTGCCTCACAAGTTTGATTGTATTTGAGGAGGTAACTAAGTACATAGATGAAGGTAGAGCAGTTGATGTTGTATACATGGATTTTAGTAAGGCGTTTGATAAGGTGCCCCAAGGTCGGCTTGCAGAAAGTAAGGAGGCATGGCATAGAGGGAAATTTGGCCGATTGAATCAGTAACTGGCTATCACATAGAAGATAGATGGTGGTGATAGATGGTAAATTTTCATTCTGGAGCCCAGTCACCAGCGGTGTACCACAGGGATCAGTGCTGGGTCCTCTGCTATTTGTGACTTTTACCAATGACTTGGATGATGGAGTTGAAGGTTGGGTTAGTAAATTTGCTGACGACACCAAGATTGGTGTTGTTGTGGATAATGTGGAGGGCTATTGTCGGCTGCAAAGAGACTGATAGGATGCAGAGCTGGGCTGAAAAGTGGCAGATGGAGTTTAACCCTGATAAGTGTGAGGTAATTCATTTTGGTAGGACAAATTTGAATGCGGATTACAGGATTAACTGCAGGGTTCTGAAGAATGTGGAGGAGCAGAGAGATCTCGGAGTTCATGTCCATAGATCTCTGAAAGTTGCCACCCAAGTGGATAGAGCCGTGAAGGAAGCCTATAGTGTGTTAGCATTTATTGACAGGGGGATTGAGTTTAAGAGCCGTGAGGTTATGCTGCAACTGTACAAGACCTTGGTTAGACCACATTTGGAGTATTGTATGCAGTTCTCAAGAACAAAAGAACAAAGAAAATTACAGCACAGGGACAGGCCCTTCGGCCCTCCCAGCCTGCGCCGATCCAGATCCTTTATCTAAACCTGTCGCCTATTTTCCGAGGATCTACTTCCCTCTGTTCCACGCCCGTTCATATATCTGTCCAGATGCATCTTAAATGATGCTATCGTGCCCATCTCTACCACCTCCGCTGGCAAAGCGTTCCAGGCACCCACCACCCACTGCATAAAAAACTTCCAACGCACATCTCCCTTAAACCTTCCCCCTCTCACCTTGAAATCATGACCCCTTGTAATTGACACCCCCACTCTTGGAAAAAGCTTGTTGCTATCCACCCTGTCCATACCTCTCATAATTCTGTAGACCTCAATCAGGTCCCCCTCAACCTCCGTCTTTCAAATGAAAACAATCCTAATCTACTCAACCTTTCTTCATAGCTAGCACCCTCCGTACCAGGCAACATCCTGGTGAACCTCCTCTGCACCCTCTCTAAAGCATCCACATCCTTCTGGTAATGTGGCAACCAGAACTGCACGCAGTATTCCAAATGTGGCCTAACCAAAGTCCTATACAACTGTAACATGATCTGCTGACTCTTGTACTCAATACCCTGTCAGATGAAGGCAAGCATGCTGCATGCCTTCATGACCACTCTATCGACCTGCGTTGCCACCTTCAGGGTACAATGGACCTGAACTTCCAGATCTCTCTGTACATCAATTTTCCCCAGGACTCTTTCATTGACCGTATAGTCCGGTCTTGAATTGGATCTTCCAAAATGCATCACCTCGCATTTGCCTGGATTGAACTCCATCTGCCATTTCTCTGCCCAACTCTCCAATTTATCTATATTTTGCTGTATTATCTGACAGTCCCCCTCGCTATCTACAACTCCACCAATCTTAGTATCATCTGCAAACTTGCTAATCAAACCACCTATACCTTCGTCCAGATCATTTATGTATATCACAAACAACAGTGGTCTGAGCACGGATCCCTGTGGAACACCACTAGTCACCTTTCTCCATTTTGAGACACTCCCTTCCACCATTACTCTCTGTCGCCTGTTGCCCAGCCAGTTCTTTATCCATCTAGCTAGTACACCCTGAACCCCATGAGACTTCACTTTTTCCATCAACCTGCCATGGGAAATTTTATCAAACGCCTTACTGAAGTACATGTATATGACATCTACAGTCCTTCCCTCATCAATTAACTTTGTTACTTCCTCAAATAATTCTATTAGGTTTGTAAGACATGATCTTCCCTGCACAAAACCATGCTGCCTATCACTGATAAGTCTTTTTTCATCCAAATGTGAATAGATCCTATCCCTCAGTATCTTTTCCAACATTTTGCCTACCGCTGACGTCAAGCTCACAGGTCTATAATTCCCTGGATTATCCCTGCTACCCTTCTTAAACAAAGGGACAACATTAGCAATTCTCCAGTCCTCTGGGACCTCACCCGTGCTCAAGGATGCTGCAAAGATATCTATTAATGCCCCAGCTATTTCGTCCCCCGCTTCCCTCAGTAACCTGGGATAGATCCCATCCGGACCTGGGGACATGTCCACCTTAATGCCTTTTAGAATACCCAAAACTTCCCCCTTCCTTATGCCGACTTGACCTAGAGTATTTAAACATCCATCCCTAGCCTCAACATCCGTCATGTCCCTCTCCTTGGAGAATACCGATGCAAAGTACTCATTAAGAATCTCACCCATTTCCTCTGACTCAACGCATAAATTCCCTCTTTTGTTTTTGAGTGGGCCAATCCTTTCTCTAGTTACCCTCTTGCTCCTTATATATGAATAAAAGGCTTTGGGATTTTCCTTAACCCTGTGAGCCAAAGATATTTCATGACCCCTTTTAGCCCTCTTTATTGCACGTTTGAGATTTGTCCTACTTTCCCGATATTCCTCCAAAGCTTCATCAGATTTAAGTCACCTAGATCTTATATATGCTTCCTTTTTCATCTTCGCTAGTCTCACAATTCCACCCGTCATCCATGGTTCCCTAATCTTGCCATTTCTATCCCTCATTTTCACAGGGACATGTCTGTCCTGCACTCTAATCAACCTTTCCTTAAAAGACTCCCACATTTCAAATATGGATTTACCCTTAAAGAGCTGCTCCCAATCCACATTCCCTAGCTACTTCCGAATTTTGTGATACTTGGCCTTTCTGGTCACCTCATTATAGGAAGGATGTGGAAGCATTGGAAAGGGTGCAAAGGAGATTTACCAGGATGCTGCCTGGATTGGAGGGTAGGTCTTATGAGGAAAGGTTGAGAGAGCTAGGGCTTTTCTCATTGGAGCGAAGGAGGATGAGAGATGATTTAATTGAGGTGTATAAGGTGATGAGGTGGATAGATAGAGTGGACGTTCAGCGACTTTTTCCTCGGGTGGATGTAGCTGTTACAAGGGGGCATAAGTATAAGGTTCAGGGTGGGAAATATAGGAGGGATGACAGGGGTAGGTTCTTTACTCAGAGTGGTTGGGGCGTGGAACGCACTCCCAGCTATCGAAGTGGAGTCGGACACTTTAGGAACTTTCAAGCGGTTATTGGATAGGCATATGGAGTGCACTAGAATGATTGGGAGTAGGTTGATTTGATCTATGTTTCAGACTAGTTGGGCACAACATCGTGGGCCAAAGGGCCTGTACTGTGCTGTACAGTTCTATGTTCTATGAAATTTTATGTTTTGTTGAGAATAACGCAACAAAGTTACAAAATGATTCATCGCCACAAGCAAGGGGAGAAGAAAACAAAAACGGCTGAACCTACATGAGTATAGAATGGAACAGGCGAATGACATTTCAACTGACTTAATACAATCATTCGACAGAACTAGATACTCATATAGCCCTACCAAACACCAGCCCACAATCAACACAGGAAATCAGGATAAATTCCTTGCACCATGATCGGGCACGCACCAGCGTACACCCCTCAGCTACAGCAGTGCCAATAACACCAACAACCAATCACAGCCTTCTTGTTCTGGATATTAGATCCACCTGCACCCATATAGGAGTGGATTCGTTATACCCACCCTTACAAAAACAAAAGAAAATTCGCAGAAACCCCAGATCTAAGGGGAGTTACATATATACCACACAACATAATGAAACCTTAATACAGGCCCAGGGCAAAACCAAAATCATTACGTACAGTTATGAAGAGAGGACCGACAACAACAACAACATCATGTTCAGACTGTGGTCAAGACTCCCAAGGTAGAAAAGAAAGACAAACAGAGTGAAAAAAAGACCAGAAATCCCACCAGATGACAACACTCAAGCAGTGCCACTCGAGCAACAAGAAGGCGGCCACCCCGCCAGGGGAATAACAGGAGTTCACCAAGGCACAGAGCCCGGCCCCCTTGTACTAGAGAGGCAAAGAAGCAAAACCACTCTCTCGGGGAGCCCCCTTGAACAGGGAAATCCTGAGACCCTAGGGGGCAAGATAATGGCCACGGCACCGGGCCTGGTCTGGCCAGCACTAGCCGACATACAAGAGACTATACCCCAGGACCTCCAGCATAACCAAAAGCCTGCACCCCGCCGAGCCTGTACCTTTCCAGGGCAACGCACCATAAGAGGATGATTACTCCAGCCTCGGCCAAGGAGGGGTCCTAGTCCGAGGAAAAAATAGTATCAAGGCATCCAATAATTGGGTGCCCTGAAAGAATGGGCCGATTCCCTCCTTGGCAGCACAACCAGGGAAACCCACCCCGCTCCCAAACCACCAGAGTAGATCAGGATATTTCCCCAGGTCTGTATGAGTCTCACCCCCACAACCCAAAGAGATGTGCAGAGGAGGTGAATTGGCCAAGCCAAATTACCCCTTAATTGGAAAAAATAAGAATATTCTAAATTTATTTGAAAAAAATAGATCAGGATAAGAACTAACTGGATGAAGAAAAGAAAAGGAAAAAAAAACAACGTCACAGATAGGATACGCAGAGCAGCCTCCCTCAACAACCCAATCACCATAATAGCTCAAGAAAGGAGCAAGGGGAAAGACCAAAATGGAGGAAAGCAAAAACTCAAGCTGAAGGAGAAGTCAGAAGGTACTCCGTCCTCTCCAGGATACAAACTCTTCCCAGGCCAAAGAAGGATAAAAGACACTGATCCTTATTTCAAATTGCGCAGAGAAATGGCAAATGGAGTTTAATCTAGGCAAATGTGAGGTAATGTATTTTGGTAGGTCTAACACAGAGGGGAAATATACCGTAAATGGCAAAACTCTTAGAAATAGAGAAAGTCAGAGAGATCTGGGCATGCATGTCCACAGATTTTTGAAGGTGGCAACACAAGTGGACAAGGTAGTCAGGAAAGCATACGGAATGCTTGCCTTTATTGGACGGGCCATCGAGTATAAAAACTGGCAAGTCACGTTACATTTGTATAGAACCTTGGTAAGACTGCATTGGAATATTGTGGACAATTCTGGTCGCCGCACTACCAGAAGGATATGGAGGCTTTGGAGAGGGTGCAGAGGAGGTTTACCGGGATGTTGCTGTTCTGGAGGGTGTTAGCTATGTGGAGAGGCTGAATAGACATGGACTGTTTTCATTAGAAAGACTGAGGTTGAGGGGTGACCTGATGGAGGTCTACAAGATTATGAGGGGATGAATAGAGTGGATGAGCAGGTACCCTTTCCCAAGGTGGAGGAGTCAATCACCAGGAGGCATGCTTAGAGTTTAGAGAAAACGTGCGAGGCAGGTTTTTTTACGCAGAAGGTGAGTGCCTGGAACGTGTTGCCAGGGGAGGTTGCAGAAACAGATACATTAACAGCATTCAAAGGCATCTTGACAAACACATGGATAGGATGGGTATAGAGGGATACAGCACAAGGAAGTGCTGAGCGTCTTGGCAAAGGTTGGTATCATAACTGATACAGGCTTTGTGGGCCGAAGGGCCTGTTCCTGTGCTGTTTTGTTCTTTGTTCTTTGTTCTTGACTATTAAAAATATATAAATCCAAATGAAAACCCAAAACGTATTAGCTTCAGTTGGGGAGGGGAGGGGGTTATTCTCAATAAGAGTGAGGACTGTAGTAACCCTATCAACCACAAAAACCCACCTTCACACCACCCTTACTCCACTCGTCCTCTTCATAAACGAGACAGTGGGTGACAAAAATCACTCCCTCCCCTAACTGCAAGGATTATAAGACACATTAACCAGGAGTACAACTGTGCACAAATCAGACTTCCCATTATTTGACTGAAAATTATTTTGCTCGAACAGGATGATCAACAGCCACGGCCATTTTGCGCACCCCGACAGAAAAAAAAATAACAAAAATGTCAACTACAGGGAGTAACAATCGGGATTATCGAAGAACCGCAGGGTAAATTGCAGGATAAAGACATCTTCTGTGTCGCGGGAGAAGGCGAACAATAAGGCAGGATCGACAAGCACTCGTCAGGATCTCTCTAGGATTGCAAAGAACGAAGCACGATACACCGTCCCGTCACTTCTGCCATGCCGTCTCACTGTCGTCCACTGGTCCACAGCCTAGGCCTCGGTTACTCGACCCGCTTGGCCACCTCCAACCCCTTACAATAAGAATAGGACAATATGGGACCAGTGATCGGTGGGTCCTACTGACCCTTGGCCTCGAAGACAGGATGTGCTGTGCTCCATCAAATCTGATGCACCCAGCTTCCAAATCAAGATTATCAAAGCATGGCAGCCAATTCTCGAACTCAATCAGGAACTCGCCACCTACTTCTCGCCAGTGACTGGGCCCATGGAGACACCGTGCCTGGCTCCCATGTCCCGAACCCATCAGGATAAACAACACACCATGTAGCAGGATTTTGATGACACAAAGGTGGCCCCTAACCAAGGACAGTTCTTTGACAATGGATTCTAGAATTTTCTGCACTACTGAAGTTAGGCTTACTGGTCTATCATTCCTTGCTTTCTCTCGACCTCCCTTTTTAAATAGTGGTTACATTAGCCACCGTCCAATCAGCAGGAACTGTTCCGCAGTCTATAGAATCCTGGTTTTGGTCTCAGTACTTGAGAAAGAATGTTTTTGCATTGGCGGGGGTGCAGAGGAGATTCACTCGGTTGATTCCGGAGTTGAGAGGATTGGCTTAAGTGGAGAGACTGAGTCGGCTGGGACTCATTGGAATTTAGAAGAATGAGGAGGGATCTAATAATAATAATAATAATCGCTTATTGTCACAAGTAGGCTTCAATGAAGTTACTGTGAAAAGCCCCTAGTCGCCACATTCCGGCGGCTGTTCGGGGAGACCAGTACGGGAATTGAACCCGCGCTGCTGGCCTTGTTCTGCATTACAAGCCAGCTGTTTAGCCCATAATAAATGTGCTAGGGTAAGAGTAGGGCCAGTCAAGGACAGTAGTGGGAAGTTGTGCTTGGAGTCCGAGGAGATAGGAGAGGTGCTAAATGAATATTTTTTGCCAGTATTCACACAGGAAAAAGACTATGTTGTCGAGGAAAATACTGAGATTCAGGCTACTAGCTAGAAGGGCTTGAGGTTCATAAGGAGGAGGTGTTAGCAATTCTGGAAAGTGTGAAAATAGATAAGTCCCCTGGGCCGGATGGGATTTATCCTAGGATTCTCTGGGAAGCTAGGGAGGAGATTGCTGAGCCTTTGGCTTTGATCTTTAAGTCATCTTTGTCTACAGGAATAGTGCCAGAAGACTGGAGGATAGCAAGTGTTGTCCCCTTGTTCAAGAAGGGGAGTAGAGACAACCCCGGTAACTATAGACCAATGAGCCTTACTTCTGTTGTGGGCAAAATCTTGGAAAGGTTTATAAGAGATAGGATGTATAATCATCTGGAAAGGAATCATTTGATTAGAGATAGTCAACACGGTTTTGTGAAGGGTAGGTTGTGCCTCACAAACCTTATTGAGTTCTTTGAGAAGGTGACCAAACAGGTGGATGAGGGTAAAGCAGCTGATGTGGTGTATATGGATTTCAGTAAAGCGTTTGATAAGGTTCCCCACAGTAGGCTACTGCAGAAAATACGGAGGCATGGGATTCAGGGTGATTTAGCAGTTTGGATCAGAAATTGGCTAGCCGGAAGAAGACAAAGGGTGGTAGTTGATGGGAAATGTTCAGACTGGAGTCCAGTTACTAGTGGTGTACCACAAGGATCTGTTTTGGGGCCACTGCTGTTTGTCATTTTTATAAATGACCTGGAGGAGGGCGTAGAAGGATGGGTGAGTATATTTGGAGATGACATTAAAGTCGGTGGAGTTGTGGACAGTGCGAAAGGACGTTACAAGTTACAGAGGGACACAGATAAGCTGCAGCGCTGAGCTGAGAGGTGACAAATGAGGTTTAATGCAGAAAAGTGTGAGGTGATTCATTTTGGAAGGAATAACAGGAAGACTGAGTACTGGGCTAATGGTCAGATTCTTGGCAGTGTGGATGAGCATAGAGATCTCGGTGTCCATGTACATAGATCCCTGAAAGTTGCCACCCAGGTTGAGAGGGTTGTTAAGAAGGCGTACGGTGTGTTAGCTTTTATTGGTAGAGGGATTGAGTTTCGGAGCCATGAGGTCATGTTGCAGCTGTACAAAACTCTGGTGCGGCCGCATTTGGAGTATTGCGTGCAATTCTGGTCGGCGCATTATAGGAAGGATGTGGAAGCATTGGAAAGGGTGCAGAGGAGATTTACCAGAATGTTGCCTGGTATGGAGGGAAGATCTTATGAGGAAAGGCTGAGGGACTTGAGGCTGTTTTCATTAGAGAGAAGAAGGTTAAGAGGTGACTTAATTGAGGCATACAAGATGATCAGACGATTGGATAGGGTGGACAGTGAGAGCCTTTTTCCTCGGATGGTGATGTCTAGCATGAGGGGACATAGCTTTAAGTTGAGGGGAGATAGATATAAGACAGATGTCAGAGGTAGGTTCTTTACTCAGAGAGTAGTAAGGGCGTGGAATGCCCTGCCTGCAACAGTAGTGGACTCACCAACACTAAGGGCATTCAAATGGTCATTGGATAGACATATGGACGATAAGGGAATAGTGTAGATGGGCTTTAGAGTGGTTTCACAGGTCGGTGCAACATTGAGGGCCGAAGGGCCTGTACTGCGCTGTTATGTTCTATGTTCTATCTTATAGAAACATAAAATTATGAAGGGAAAAGTTAGAAGCAGGAAGGTTGTAGCGGGTGAAACTAGAACTGGGGGGCATAGCCTCAAAATAAGGGGAAGCAGATTTAGGACTGAATTCAGGAGGAACTTCTTCACCCAAAGAATTGTGAATCTTTGGCAATATCACTGACTTTCTGTGAGAATTACAAGAAAGTATCATACTAAGGCTGGCATTGAGAGACTATGGTCGAATTTACTGTCAAGCCATGATGAAATTACCTTGAAGCCGTATGTTCACTATAGAAGTTGGGATGATTGCATCTAGGCAAAGACTTTGCCTCCATTTGAGGTTTCTGCTTTGGGATTCAGTGGAGTGGGCCGGGATGGATCAGACCTACATCCCACTTCTTTGTGGAGCTGCATATTGGCGCTCCAGCAGGTAGCAGCACAATATATTGTAACTTTGAAAAACACTTCATCTGTACTTCACTAAAGTTTAAAAGAGAAAAGGAAGGACTTGGATTTATATTACATCTTTCATGTCCTCAAGCACTTCACAGCCAATGAGGTATTTGTGAAATACAATCATTTTTGTAATGTCGGAAATGCAGCAGACAATTGGCACGCAGAAAGCTCTCACAAACAGCAATTCGTAATATGGGATCAATGTTGGCCAGGACACTGGGGAGAATTTCCTTGCTGCTCCTCGAATAGTGCCACAGGATATTTTACATCCACCTGAGATGGGACTCAGTTTAATCTGAAAGACTGGCACCCACCCCCGACTATGCAATACTCCCGACAGTACAGTACTGGAGTGTCAGCCTGGATTATGGAGTAATATTTGTGTGCAAGCTTTCATTTAACATTTTAATTTATTGGCAGGCATTTATCAGAGTGCGAGACCTCCGCTATCTGGAGCTTATTAGCAACATTGAGGTAAGGAAATTACTTTGTAAATCCTTTAATTGGTTAATAATTGAGATGTTGTATTTTAGCAATTGTAAAACATGGGTGTAAAACGGTTGTCCATATCATAGTTGAAACTGATGGTGCTTTGAGACTGCACCATGAGTGTGAACTGCTTCCCGTCAACTCTAACTCTGTGCTGTAAATCCAAAGGTATGGTCCTTCAGACGGGGAAGGGAATCTTGCAGTGTGTGGTCTCACATAATTTCTATTAAAGACTGCATGGATTGTAAGTGCAGTGTGGTATCGAGACAGCTATAAAAAGGGGACCTGTAGATTAAGAACAAAGAACAAAGAAAAGTACAGCACAGGATCAGGCCCTTCGGTCCTCCAAGCCTGCGCCGACTATGCTGTCCATCTAATCTAAAATCTTCTGCACTTCCGGGGTCCGTATCCTTCGATTCCCACCTGATTCATGTATTTGTCAAGATGCCCCTTAAGCGTCACTATCGTCCCTGCTTCCACCACCTTGTCTGGCAGCGAGTTCCAGGCACCCACCACCCTCTGTTAAAAAAGAAATTCCCTCGCGTATCTCCTCTAAACCTTGCCCCTCGCACCTTAAACCTATGCCCCCCAATAATTGACCCCTCTATCCTGGGGAAACGTCTCTGACTATCCACTCTGTCTATGCCCCTCATAATTTTGTAGACCTCTATCAGGTCACCCCTCAACCTCTGTCGTTCCAGTGAGAACAAACCGAGTTTATTCAACCTCTCATCATATCTAATGCCTTCCATACCAGGCAACATCCTGGTAAATCTCTTCTGCACCCTCTCTCAAGCCTCCACACCCTTCTGGTAGTGTGGCGACCAGAATTGAACACTATATTCCAAGTGTGGCCTAACTAAGGTTCTATACAGCTGCAACATGACTTGCCAACTTTTATACTCAATGCCCCAGCCAATGAAGGTGTTGCTCTTATTAGCCTTAGTTTATTACCTCTGATTATGTCACCTTTGCTCATGAGTCGCCAGGTATCTTTCTGATACCGGCACGTGGTTCAAGCTCGAGTTATGATTAATAAGTCAGCACACCGCTTAGTAAGATTGAAATCAACGGTCATTTATTATGTACAACAAGTAATGTTTACACAATAATGCTACTCTCTATATAGAAACCTACCACTACTGGCCAATACTTAACTTTAGGAAGGGCCCACCAGGTCAGGGAAACAAATGGCTTATCGAATCGGATCTGGCCCGCGGGATTCAATAGGCTGATACGGGTCGATGTCTAGGAGTCTCTATCGGGTAGCGATCGCTGGAGTCAAACTTACTGTTTCTGGTCGATGTTCTTGCGAAGGTCGCGAGCAGGCGAAGAAGGGAGAGAGCGAGATCTGAACTTGGCCCCTCACTTTAAAGGGTCCCGGGGCTTCCCGCCTCTCGGGGCGGCCCTTGACCCTGGGTCCCATGTGAGTGGACTTGTTCCCAATCACTGGGTTCGATATATCCAATAACGGGGCGATTCCTCGATCGGGGGGTGGTCGTTCACCTGTCTTTGTTTCGGCCACTGCAGGCGCCGACAGGTCTGGCCCGGCATTCAATTGCTAATATGTTGCAATTGTTCCCGGGGATAGCCGATTCAACTGCAGATGTCTGGGTTGAGGTGCTGCTAATAGTCTTGAGTATCGACCTGGGCCGACTTCCCCAGAGCCGAATACGCTATTCTGTCTGCAGCTGTCCGTTTGTGGCCTGTTGCCTGCTTTTCCCATCAGCCTTTTCGGTTAGCCATTTTAAATCAGGTTTTGGCCAAATTAATAGGGAATCAGCCATTTTAGGTGGCTACAAAGGTAAGCATGCCGTTTGCCTTCTTGACTACCTTCTCCACCTGCGTTGCCCCTTTCAGTGACCTGTGGATCTGTACACCTAGATCTCTCTGACTGCAAATACTCTTGAGGGTTCTACTATTCACTGTATATTCCCTACCTGTCTTAGACCTTCCAAAATGCATTACCTCACATTTTTCTGGATTAAACTCCATCTGCCATTACTCCGCCCATGTCTGCAAACGATCTAAATCCTGCAGTATCCTCTGACAGTCCTCATCGCTATCCGCAATTCCACCAACCTTTGTGTTATCCGCAAACTTATTAATCAGACCAGCTACATTTTCCTCCAAATCATTTATATATACTAAAAACAGCAAAGGTCCCAGCACTGATCCCTGCGGAACACCACTAGTCACAGCCCTCCAATCATAAAGGCACCCTTCCATTGCTACTCTCTGCCTTCTATGACCTCGCCAGCTCTGTATCCAACTTGCCAGCTCACCTCTGATCCCTTGTGACTTCACCTTTTGTACCAGTCTGCCATGAGGGACCTTGTCAAAGGCCTTACTTAAGTCCATATAGACAACATCCATTGCCCTACCTGCATCAATCATCTTTGTGACCGCTTCAAAAAACTCTATCAAGTTAGTGAGACAAGACCTCCTCTTCACAAAACCGTGCTGCCTCTCGCTAATACGTCCACTTGCTTCCAGTGGGAGTAGATCCTGTCTCGAAGAATTCTCTCCAGTAATTTCCCTACCACTGATGTAAGGCTCAGCGGCCTGTAGTTCCCTGGATTATCCTTGCTACCCTTCTTAAACAAAGGAACAACATTGGCTATTCTCCAGTCGTCCGGGACATCACCTGAAGACAGTGAGGATCCAAAGATTTCTGTCAAAGCCTCAGCAATTTCCTTTTTTGCCTCCTTCAGTATTCTGAGGAAGATCCCATCAAGCCCTGGGGACTTATCCACCTTACCAGGCACTTTATAAAGTTGCATGCAGTACGTTTTCACTATTTTACAGTTCAAATATTGCCCCTGATACCTAGATGTAGACTAGATATAGACTAACAGAGTATTCACAAAATGTATTGCAGTTGGTCCTGACATTTTTAGATTTCTGATTATGTTGCTTTGGTGTAACACATGTTAAATTCATAGAACAACAGGTCAATGCAGATTAAGATTCAGATGCAGTAATTGCCTGTATGTCAGGGGGACATACAGGCAGTTCCACCACTGTCCGCGCGAGAGCCATATCTGTGGTGTGTTGCCATTTAGCATGGCCAATCCACCTAACCTGCACATCTTTGGACTGGAAGGATACCGGAGCACCCGGAGGAAACCCGCACAAACATGGGGAGAATGTGTAAACTCCACAAACTCAGTCACCCAAGGCCGGAATCGAACCCGGTCCCTGGCGCTGTGAGGTAGCAGTGCTAACCACTGTGCCACCCTGCTGCCCCATTAGCATTTACCAAGAAAGAGAATTTTGCTACAGTTCTGGATATATAAAGAGGTTTTAGGACTAAAAATAGAAAATATTTGGTAAACTCAGTAGGTCTGGCAACATTTGAGAAACAAGAACCTTTTGGGTCTGTATGACTTGGCTTTTGGAATACTAAAGAGAAGGTACTAAAATGGCTGGTGGTATAGAGTAGATAAATGACTTGGATTTTAAAAGGTGGGAAGGATAAACCTGGCAATTACAGGCCACTCAGTTTAATGTCGGTGATGGAGAAGCTTTTAGAAACATTAGTCTAGGAGAAAATAACAGGCAGTCATTGGCTAATTAAGGAGTGTCAGTGTAGATGGGGGCAAATCATGTTCGGTGAATCTGAATTTCTTTGAATAGGTAAAGAGAGGGAGCATGAGGAATGTGGTTATGGACTTTCAAAGGATGTATGGAAGAGTACCACCGATTAGGTTTGTAGCAAAATTGGAACCCATGGCTTAAATGGGCAGCAACATGGTAAGTGTGGATTAATTAAGGGAAGTCAGCTTGGGTTTGTTACAGGCAAATCATATTTAACTGACTTGTTGGAGTTTTTTGATGAGTCAACAGCGTGGGTTGATGAGGATAATGTTGCTGATGGGGTGTACATGGACTTCCAAAATGCCACAAAGTGCTGCAAAACAGATAATGAGCAACATTTTTGAGCTCATGGACTAAGAGGGACAGTTGCATCATGAATACAAAATTGGCTGAGTGACAGGAGGCAGAGGGAGTAGTTATAGATGTTTCTCGGGCTGGAGAAATGTTTGTAGTGGACTTCCCCCAGGATTACTGTTAGGACCCCTGCTCTCTGATAGATATTCGTGATCTGGATCTTGGTGTACAGGGCACAATTTCAAAATTTGTGCATTTTTCAATACTTCTGTATTGTGAGTCATCAGGACGGTGTAGAACTTCAAAAATACATGGACCAACTGGCAGAGGAAACTTATTACAGAGACATGTGAGTGATTATTTTGGTAGGATTAATGCAGAGATACAATATAAAATAAAGGGTATAATTCTAAAGAGGGCGCAGGGGCAGCAGGCCAAAGGTGTATATGTGCATAAATCATTAAAGGTGGCAGAACCAGGTGAGAGCATGGATAGGAAAGCAATGGGTAACACGGTAGCACAGTGGTTAGCACTGTTGCTTCACGGTGCCAGGGTCCCAGGTTCGATTCCCGCTTGGGTCACTGTCTGTGCGGAGTCTGCACGTTCTCTGTGTCTACATGGTTTCCTCCGGGTGCTCCGGTTTCCTCCCACTAGTCCCGAAAGACGTGCTTGTTAGGTGAATTGGACATTCAGAATTCTCCCTCTGTTCCCAAACAGGCGCCGGAGTGTGGCGACTAGGGGATTTTCAAAGTAACTTCATTGCAGTGTTAATGTAAGCCTACTTGTGACAATAAAAATTATTAACCACATTCTTGGCTTTATCAGTAGGGGACGGAGAGGGGCTTGGAAGACCTGCAAGCAGAGGGTGAGCGGGAGGGATTGAGATGGCCGGTGCGTGGGAGGGATTGCGAGGGCTGGTGAGCAGGAGGGATTGACAGAGTCGGTGAGAGGGAGGGATTGAGAGGGTCGGTGAGTGGGAGGGATTGAGAGGGTCGGTGAGTGGGAGGGATTGAGAGGGTCGATGAGTGGGAGGGATTGAGAGGGTCGGTGAGAGGGCGGGATTGTGAGGGCCGGTGAGTGGGAGGGATTGAGAGGGTCGGTGAGTAGGAGGGATTGGGAGGGTCGGTGGGCGTGAGGGATTGAGAGGAATGGAATTAGGGAAGGATTGAGCGGGCCACAGAGAGAGGGTTTGGGAGAACTGGAACAAGGGAGGGATTGGGAGGACTGGAAAGAGGGAGGGATTAAGGGGGCCGGTGAGTGGGAGGGTCGAGAGGGCTGGTGAGTGGGAGGGATTGAGAGGGTCGGTGAGTGGGAGGGATTGAGAGGGCCGGGGAGTGGATGTGGAACAGGAGGGTGATGGGCAGGTGGGGTTGGGTGGGCAGGTGGGGTTGGGTGGGCCAGCGAGAGGGGCAGGGGCATCTGAGAGGGCCTGTCTGTGAGGGGGTCAGGAAGCTGGTGAGCATGCAGGTGTTAGAAGTGCCAGTGAGTGGATGGTCTCCCTCTGTCACTGGCGGGTCGGGTACAGGCGGTTAAAATGAATGTGTTGCCGCGATTTCTGTTTATTTTTCAATGCCGACCGATTTTCCTGCCAAAGACTTTTTTCAGGGAGATTGAGGGAAGGATTACCTCGTTCATATGGGGAGAGAAGGTGGCCAGAGTGAGAAAGGTGCTGCTACTGAGGGGAAGTCAGGCAGAGAGTTTGGGTCTTCCGAACCTGATGTACTACTACTGGGCGGCGAATGTGGAGAAGGTGCGGAGCTGGGTCAGAGGGGTTGATTCCCAGTGGGTCAGAATGGAGGAGAGTCTGTGCAGGGGGTCGGGACTGAAAGCACTAGCAACAGCGCCGCTCCCGATAGCTCCGGGGAAATACTCAGGGAGTCCGGTAATAATAGCTTCATTGAAAATCTGGAGGCAGTTTCGCCAACACTTCGGGTTGGGGGCAGGGTTAAGGAAAATGCCGATTCGGGGGAACCACCAGATTTGAGCCAGGGAGGTGGGATTGAAATTTCCAGAAATGGGAAGAGAAGGCGATTAAGACGCTAAAAGATTTGTTTCTTTGGGGCCGGTTTGCAGGATTGAAGGAGCTGGAAGTGAAGTATGGGCTGGAGCACGGAGAAATGTTGAGAAACATGCAGGTTTGAGATTTTGCCAGAAAGGAGATACCGAGCTTTCCGGAGGAACCGGCTTCCACATTGCTGGAGGCGGTGCTGACGACAAGGGGACTGGAGAAGGGGGTAGTGTCCGCGGTGTACGGAGCTATTTTGGAAGAGGTTAAGGCACCACTGGAAGGGATCAAAGCAAAGTGGGAGGAAGATTTGGGAAAGGTCATAGAGGAGGGGGTCTGGTGTGAGGTGCACCGGAGAGTGAATACTTCCACCTCGTGCGCGAGGTTGGGGCTGATAGAGCTGAAGGTGGTATACAGAGCACACCTCACGAGGGCGAGGATGAGCCGATTTTTTGAAGGAGTAGAGGATGTGTGTGAACGTTGGAGGGGGGGGGGCCCGCTAATCACGTTCATATGTTTTGGTCCTGTCCAAAGCTAGAGGATTACTGGAAGGAGGTTTTTAGGGTATTTCCAAAGTGGTGCATGTGAAACTGGACCCGGGTCCCCGGGAGGCCATATTCGGGGTGTCGGACCAGCCAGGGTTGGAGGCAGATATCGTAGCCTTCGCCTCGTTGATCGCCCGGAGGCGGATCCTGTTGGGATGGAGAGCAGCCTCTCCAGCGGGGGGACCTGTTGGAATTCTTGACTCTTGAGAAGGTTAAGTTTGAACTGAGGGGAAGGATGGAGGGTTTCTACAAGTCATGGGCATTATTCATTATGCACTTTCAAGAACTGGATAACATCGAACATTAGTTGGGGGGATGGGTGGGAGGGTTGGGGGGGAGGGGGCTGTGTGTATTAAGGGTGACTATGGGTAATCCCTCCTTTTTGTCATTTGTTTATGTAAACATCCGTGCCAATGTTTGGGGGTTAGTGGGAGGATGGGATTGTTGTTATTGTTATGGGGATTGACATATTTGTTGCTGATTATTGTTTATTGTTGGTTTGTGTAAATATGGGAGAAAATGTGAAAAAGGAGGAGAATAAAAATATTTATTTTAAAAAAAGTGCCAGTGAGCAGGAAGGGGTCAGGAGGGCCTGTGTGTGGGAATGAGCGAAGAGGGTTTAGATAGCAGTGGTGATCAAAACTGCAGAAAGAATTGAAAGAATATATGCATTTACAGTTCAGGTATTGGTGCATACGCAGGATCTACACTAAAATTAAAATGGAAGCAACTTCTCCAATTGACATATACTGTGCTGAAACAAAACGTGCATTAAAGAAGGGATATCTGTACTGGGAAAACTTTTCTCTCAATTTTTTACCCCTGCTTTTGATTTTTCACAGCCTGTTTAGGAATTCTCGAGAGCAGGTTGGCCTGCCACCCCCGTGTATTTTAAGCACTATGCCGAACAACATTTTCCACCAATGTGGGAAAATGTGGGATAATCATTGGACCATAACCTCCACTGTAAATAAACATACATAGAAAATAGGAGGAGGCCATTCGGCCCTTCGAGCCTGCTCCGCCATTCATTATGATCATGGCTAATCATCAAGTTCATTATCCTGATCCTGTCTTTCCCCAGTATCTCTTGGTCCCTTTAGCCACAATAGCTATATCTAATTCCTTCTTGAAATCACACTACTTTTAGGCCGCAATTACTTTCTGTGGGGTGAATTCCACAGATTCCCCACTCTCTGGGTGAAGAAATTTCACTTCACCTCAGCCCTAAAAGGTTTACCCCTTATCGTCAAACTATGACCCCTAGCTCTGGATTCGCCTACCATCAAGAACATTTTACCCTGTCTAATCCTGTTAGAATTTCACATGTTTCAATGAGATCCTCTTTCACTCTTCTAAACTGCAATGAATATAATCCTAACCGACTTAGTCTCTCCCCATATGAAAATTCCACCATCCCAGGAATCCGTCTGGTAAATCTTTGCTGCACTCCTGCAATGGGAAGAACATCCTTCCTCAGACAAGTCACCAAAATGCACACAATACTCCAGGTGTGGCCTCGCAATTGCAGTAAATCATCCCTATTCATATACTCAAATACTCTTGCTGTGCAGGCCAATATACCATTTTCCTACTGTACCTGTATGCTTACTTTCAGTGACTGATGGTCGGGGACACTAAGGTCTCGCTGAGTATCCACCTCTCTCAATTTACATCCATTCAAACAATAATCTGGCTTCCTATTTTTGCTACAAAAGCATGTAACCTCACATTTATCCACATTATACTGCATCTGCCATGTACATGCCCACTCACTCAGCCTATCCAAATCCCGCTGAAGCATCTCTGTATCCTCACCATAGCTCATTCTCCGACCAAACTTTTTATCATCTGCAAATTTGGAGATTTAGTTCCCTCATCTAAATCATTAAATATAATCTGAACAATTAGGGTCCGAGCACAGATCCCTGCCGTACCCCACAAGTCACTGCCTGCCAGTAGGAAAAGTACCCATTTATTCCAACTCTTTGCTTCCTGTCTGCCAACCAGCTTTCTATCCAGCTCAAGACACTACCTATAATCCCATGTGCTTAATTTTACATAGTAATCTGCTATGTGAAACCTTGTCGAAAGCCTTCTGAAAATCTAAAAAAAAACACATTCTCCCTGGTCAACTCTACTAGTTGCATCTTCAAAAAATTCCAGTTGCTTTGTCAAGCATGATTTTTCCCTTTCGTAAATCCATGCTGACTTTGTCTGATTATACAGCTGCTTTCCAATGCTGTGCTATGGAATCCTTGATAATTGACTCTAGCAACTTCCCTACTACCGATGTTCGGTCGACAGTTCAATGTTTTCTCTCTACCTCCCTTTTTGAATAGCGGACTTACATTAGCTACCCTTCAACTTGTAGGAACCATTTCGGAGTCCAAAGAATTTTGGGAAATGACCACCAATGGATCTTCTACTTCTAGGTCACTTCCTTAATTCCTCTGCAATGAAGATTATCGGGCCCTGGAGATTTATCCACCTGTAATCCCATTAATTTAACAGTGATATGGGCATTTATGACCCACACTAGCGGGTCCTCCCCTTTCTTTGGTATTAGCGTAATCGTCGCCTGTGTCATTGTCCCCTGTAGCTCTCCCTTCTCCAGCGCCTCGCTGAATGCCCCCAGTAGATGTGGTGCCAGCTCCACCGCACACTCCTTATAAAACTCTGCCGAGTAACCGTCCGGCCCTGGGGCCTTCCCCAACTTCATCCCTCTTATGTGTTCCATCACCTCTCTCAACCGTAAAGGCTCCTCTAGCACCTGCCTCCTCTCCTCATCCAGCCGTGGGAATTCCAGCCTGTCCAAAAAACGCCCCATGTCCCCTACCTCTCCCCCCAGATCGAACCTGTACAATTTCTCATAATATTCCCGAAACACCTCATTCATCCTCCCCAGCTCCGACATTCCCGCCCCTTCCCTGTCTGATGCTCAGGATTTCTCTGAATGTGGCCTGCCTCCGTAGCTGATGGGCTAGCATGTTGTTGCTAACTTTTGGTTGGTTCAATTGGCTCTGTTTTATAACCTTTGCTCTCGAGTCGCCAGGTATCTTTATGATACCGCCACGAGGTTCAAGTTCAAGTATTGATCAATAACTCAATACACCGATTAATAAGATTCAAATCAAAGCACATTTATTATACACAGTAATCGCTACTCATGCACAAATTCTACTTCTAAGCTACTTCTACAACTAACAGGCCTATACTTAGCTTCGGACTGGCCCACCAGGTCAGGGGAACAAATGGCCTTTCGTTCGGGTTCTGAGTCTGCGGGATTCGAAGTTGGTACGGATTGGTAGCTAGGAGCGCCTATCTCGTAGCGAGCGTTGACTTAAGACTTACTGGATATCGGCGGCAGTTGAACTGGTCACTGTCAAGGGTTGGTTCACGTTGCTGAGTGACCCGGTCAAGAAGAACGATTCAAACTTGGGGGCTTAACTTTATAGTCCCCAGGGGATTCCCGCTATTCGGGGAGGACCCTGTACCTGGTTCCAAGTGATTGGACTTTTCGGGGAGGTATCGGCAGTGTGGCAGCCGATACCTCCCCATTTTGATTCAACTCCACGTAATCCTTAATCACCGACCACACCTTATTGCAAAACCCTCTGTCCGCTAGCAGGCCCGAGTGTAACCTTCATCCTCGAGTTAAGTCGAACCCCAGCCAGTCCAGCATGTGGTCAGAGATTACAATTCCCGTGTATTCTGTCCCCACAAACACCTCACACTCACCACAAAAAAATCGATTCTGGAGTTTACCTTGTACACATGCAAGAAGAGGGAATACTACCTCTCCTCCGGGTTCTTAAACTCCACGGGTCCATCATATCCATCCTTCCCATGAACCTTCCCAGGTCCTTCGCCATCCGCAGCCTTCCCATTGACCTGGAGCTCGACCTATCCACCCTTGACTCCAGCACACAATTAAAGTCCCCTCCCATAATCAACTGATGTGTGGCCAAGTCCGGACTCACTCCCAGCAGCCCCCTCATGAAGCCCACGTCGTCCCAATTCGAGGGGATACCCCACGCGTTGCATGTACGAGCCTTACTGGAGGCTTGTGCCTCCACTCCCCTCTCCTGTCCGCCATCCTCCCTTACCCATTTTGTCCCCTTTAATTTCACCCTCAACTGAGCCCATCCAAGATGGCCTCCTTCTTCACCCATGACCACGCTTCTCTTCCAACGCTGCCACATCGCATTTCCCCCCCTCCTCAATCGCCCCCCCCCCATCCTCTCCCCCAAACCCGCCCAACCCTCGCGGCCATCTCCCCCACCTCACTTCCCTTCACCAGGACGCCTATTCACTCCAATGTTCTGGTATATTCAGATCTTGTTTCCTCCCATTCACAGTTCCATTTCTCCCTGGCCCACCGCAGGATCTTTTCCTTCTCCACAAACTGGTGGAGCCATACAATCACTGCCGCCGTGGCTACCCGCTCTTGGCTTCTGACTGAGGGACCTGTACGCTCTATCCACCTCTGGGGTCTTGTCCCTCTCTGCCACCAGCCTCACCAAGATGTATCTCGTGGAATTCGTGCCTTCCACACCTGCAGACAGGCCGACGATAAGCAGGTTCTGCCTCCTGTTCTCCTGCTCCTCTACTTTTGCTCTTAATGACTTGTAAACGTCCCCCAGGAGTCCCACTTCCACCTCCAATGCCACCACCCTTTCACTCTGATCAGCCATCACCCTCTCCATTTCCCGGTCTGTGACCCCTGTGCCTCCAAGTCTTTCAGGGATGTAACCGCTCCTTTGATGGCTTTCGATCGGTCATTGTGCATCTCCTTTTTTTGTTGGTGGAATTCCTCTCTGATGAATGGCATCAACTGCTCCATCTGGGGTTTCCAGCATGCGATGACCCTTCCCCCTCAACCATCTTTCCAATTGTTGCTGCACCACAGGTCTCTTCCAGTTCCTTGGCCAGGCCTTTAACCTTCTTCTGCCTGGGCTGATAACCAGCAGACATGCCACTCCCAGAGGGAACCTCTCCTCCACAACCTCAACTACACTTCTCCGTCAAAATTCTCCCATTTTCGGGTTAAAAGAGCTCAAATCAACGCCTTTGAGCCGGAGCTGCCCTGTGTGCGACCACTCGCTTCATTGCCACCACCGGAAGCCCCCCAAAAGGGTATTTCTACCAAAATGTTTACATATTTCTACTGTTCCCTTTCAAAACACAATTAGTTCATTGTGAAATGTATTGTATGATCTCTATTTGTGCTTGCAGTTATTACATGTGGGATTTCTTTCCTCTCCAGGAGCGTAAAAAACACGGTGAGAGTGACAATGAGTTATTTCTAGCCGACGTGCACGCCTACCAAGCCAAGTTCCATGAGGCAGCTAAACTGTACAAGAAGACAGGAAATAATGGTCGAGCCTTAAATATGTACACTGACCTATGCATGTTCGATTATGCCAAGGTACTGTCCCACTAAAATGATGCAGGAATGTTTTTTAACTTAGTTTTTAAGTTGGTTCAATTATTATTTTAAATTTTAACTTTCACCAGCATGGATGTTAAGGATCTGGAGCAGCTTTTTTCCTAGTTTGCACTTCTTAGCCTGTATCTTCTTGGTTAGTCTTTTCTATTTGCTCATTAGGATCTCTTTAGTGCCTCAGATGTTTTTAAACGAGACAAACAAAAACAAAGTAATCAACCTACTTTACAGCCAAAACCCCTTTTAAAAAAACCACTGTAAAATGCCCCAGAGGAGTAATTTAATTTTAATATTCTCTGCCTGTTCCACATTCTGACATTACTGCAGAGACAGCTAGGGTGACTGGGCACAGGAGTTGCACATGACATTCAGTAATAAAAATCGCTAATTTTGGAACACCAGAGTTCATAGTTTTAGAGCAGTGTGACTGATGCTGGCCCACTCCCTGGATTTTACTAGTTCTTGATTTCTGTAGTGCTGAGCTGAGGCCTGGTGTCACCCCTGACTGGAATGGAAAGGAACCAATAGCAAATTTTCACCAGACTAATTTTGTATGTTTTACGGTCACTTACAAACTTCATTGTCAGGCGACAGCAAACTTGGGTTGTGTAGCTTAGTGATTCTGGGACTGCACTAGCCACTAAGAGGTCTTAAGTTCAAACCCCACTATAGTAAGTTGTCAAATTCAATTCAGTAACATTGAACAGGCACCAAAAAAAATATATTACCATGAAAGCTTTGGACTTTAATAAAAGCCTAACTTATTTATTGATATCCTTCAGGGTAGGAAATTGATAGCCCTACCTGCTCTAATCGACATAACCATGCACACAAAACCCTCATGGTCTAGATGAGGTTAATGATAACTGTATATAAATCAATATCTGTTTTTTTGACTTTACTCTGAGTTTTTACCAGAGGAAATGCTAATGATCCATTATATCACTATTTCCTCAGGATTTCCTTGGATCAGGCGATCCCAAGGACACTAAGATGTTGATTACTAAACAAGCAGACTGGGCCAGGAACATTAATGAACCAAAAGCAGCAGCAGAAATGTACCTCTCTGCGGGGGAACATCTAAAAGCAATTGAGATTATCGGGGACCATGGCTGGGTTGATATGTAAGTCTGTGACATAGAATGAAATAGTTATCTGTATGCCTGGAAGAGAAAAGGAAAGATATTACTGCGTTCCCTCTATCTTCCTGACCATAAACTGCAATTATGTAAAGTTCAATTGGGGCATGCATTACTTGTTCACAAACGTTACACCCTGTTGTCATGATTTACGGTAAAGCTCTTGTCGGTGTTTACTAGCGTACATTGTTATATCAGCATCTTCCATTCTATTTTCCTGCAATCTCTGTCATTTCATTCCGCCTCTGGCCATTTAGCAGTACTGTGCAACAGAACACAAGGACTAGGAGCAGGAGGACGCCATTCACCCCCTTGTACCAGCTCTGCAATTCGATAAGATCATGGCTGATCTGATAGTGGCCTCAATCCCACTTTCCTGTGCCCCCCCCCCCCACCATGGTGTTTGTCCCTTTAAGGGCAATATAGCAGATTAAGGATTAATCACCCCCCCCCCCATAATCCTTTACTCCATTGCCAGTGAACGCCGCGCTGCCTCCTGCCGATGGGAGACTGGAGATGTTTTAATAAGATCAGCCCTCATTCTTCTAAACTCCAATGGATACAGGTCTAGCATGCTCAACCTTTCCTCTTAAGATAATCCCCTCAACCCAAGAATCAGCTAAGTGACCCTTCTCTGAACTGCTTTCAATGAGCTCTTATATCCAATCAATACCAAAACTATCCAGATGCGGTCTCACTAATGCCCTTTACAGTTGTAACAAAACTTCCCTACTTTTATTCTTGGTTCCTCTTGGAATAAACACCAACATTTTATTTGCCTTCCTAATCATTTGCTGCACCTGCATATTAACTGTTTGTGATTCACCAGGTCACTCTTTGTACTGTAGAGTTCTGCAATCTCTATCCATTCAAAAAATATATTGCTTTACTATTCTTCCCGTCAAACTGCAACCTTAAGTTTTGGGTGCTTTTTCTCATTTTTAAGTTTCTAAACTAATTTTCAGATCTTTCCTTCAACGAAGTAGGGTGGCTGGGTCTCTTTTGTCAGATTACAGGTCTCTCCCTAACATCAGCCAAGGCTTACATACTTCAGTCTGCCCAAACATTCCCTCATGGTATAGTTTACTCTTCATGCCCTCTCACACCACACCTAGGTCCCATCCTGAGCTGATTAATATCTCAAAATTGCTTATCTAACACCATGTTTTTTTAAAAAAATATATTTTATTCAAAATTTTGTGGCCAAACATAACAGTACATAGTTTTTCTTTTGAACTACAACAAAGCAAGATAAATAACCGTGGCCAATTTTAAACAAATAAATAAATAATATATAAACAAAAACAAAAACAAAACTGAACTGAGTGGCAACTGCCTTGTCAAAAATAGTTACTCTCCAAAGATACAATCCAACAATCCAATATACATTACCTATAACAAGTGTCTATACATATACAATGACATCCCTGAGAGTCCGTCCGGTTCCTCCCCCCCCCGCCCCGGGTTGCTGCTGTTGTCTTCTTCTTTTCCATTCCCTCTTATCTTTCTGTGAGGTAGTCGACGAACGGTTGCCACCGTCTGGTGAACCCTTGAGCCGAACCCCTTAATACGAACTTGATCCGTTCTAACTTTATAAACCCTGCCATGTCGTTTATCCAGGTCTCCACACCCGGGGGTTTGGCTTCCTTCCACATTAACAATATCCTGCGCCGGGCTACTAGGGACGCAAAGGCCAAAACACCAGCCTCTCTCGCCTCCTGCACTCCCGGCTCTTCTGCAACCCCGAATATAGCCAACCCCCAGCTTGGTTCGACCCGGACCCCCACCACCTTCGAAAGCACCTTTGCCACGCCCACCCAGAACCCCTGTAGTGCCGGGCATGACCAGAACATGTGGGTGTGATTCGCTGGGCTTCTCTACCCCGAAAAATGTACTGAGCCGTGCTCCAGTCATATGCGCCCTGTGTAGAACCTTGAATTGTATCAGGCTTAGCCTGGCACACGAGGACAATGAGTTTACCCTACGTAGGGCGTCAGCCCACAGCCCCTCCTCAATCTCCTCCCCCAGCTCTTCTTCCCATTTCCCTCTCAGCTCATCTACCATGATCTCCCCCTCGTCCCTCATTTCCCTATATATGTCCGACACCTTACCATCCCCCACCCATGTCTCTGAGATCACTCTATCCTGCACCTCCTGCGTCGGGAGCTGCGGGAATTCCCTCACCTGTTGCCTCGCGAAAGCCTTCAGTTGCATATACCGAAATGCATTCCCTTGGGGAAACCCATATTTTTCCGTCAGCGCACCCAGACTCGCAAATGTCCCATCTACGAACAGATCTCTCAATTGTAGTCTAACACCATGTTGGAGGACCATCAGAACTGCAGATGTTCAGGAGAAACCACATTATGCGTTCTCAGGATAAGTTGGCATGGGCAATAAATGTTGTTTTACCAGAGTGATCCTGAGAGGAAATAGAAATAAATCTATTACATCTATCGTATCACCCAATCCATTCTGCTACTTCTTTAGAGAAAGAAAGCCTTGTGTTTCTTTATTGCCTTCCTTAACTACATGATATTTCAAAGCACTTTACAGCAAATGAAATACTTTTGAAATGTAGTCACTGTTGGAAATGCGGCAAATAATTTGCACACAGCAAACTTGCCACAAGCAGCAATGTGACAATGACAGGTTAATTGAGAGAGAAATAGTGGCCAGGTGACTGGGTATCCTCTACTCAAAATACTGCCATGGAATCTTTTATATCCACATAATGAAGCCTTGGTTTGAAAATTGGCACCTTTGACAGTGCAGCATTCTCTCAGTAATGCACTAGAATGTCAGCCTCGAATTTTGTGCTCAAGCTCAGCAACTTAAACCTACAACGTTCAGGCTCTGAAACAAGACTGCTACCAACTGGACTATAACTGACACTGGGAGAATTCAATAACGTCGGTCAATCATAACCTTGCACTTTTGAAATCGGACTAACAATTCTTTGTTATACTTTTGGTTTCTAGATATTTTTCTATCAGCTTTGAGCAAAGATCCCAATATTTTTGCATCACCGATGTTAAGCTGATTTGCCTCCAGTTCTCTGGATTTATTTTATCTGCCTTCACAGCATAGAACTAAGTGGCACAGTTTCAGAATAAGGCGTCTCCCATTCAGGATGGAGATGAGGAGGAATTCCTTCTCTCAGAGGGGTGGTTAGTCTTTAGCATTCTCTTCCCCAGAGCTCAGAGAGCATGGAGGGTGGGTCATTGAAGATATTCATGGCTGAATTAAAGCTGGTGTTTAACCTGCAAAGGAGTCCAGGGTTATGGGGTGCAGAAAGGAAAGTGGACCTGAGACCACAATCAGATTAACCATGATCTTGTTGAATGACGGAGCAGGTTTGAAGGGCTGAATGATCCAAAGGTTGGTGGAATTGCGGTTAGCGATGAGGACTGTCAGAGGACACAGAAGGATATAAATTGGTTGGAAACTTGGGCGGAGAGATGGCAGATGGAGTTTAATCCGGGCAAATGTGAGGTAATGCATTTTCGAAGGTCTATTACAGGTAGGACATATACAATAAATGGCAGAAACCTGAAGAGTATTGACAGACAGAGGGATCTGGTTGTGTAGGTCCACAGGTCACAAAGTGGCTAAGCCAGTGGAGAAGGTAGTCAAGAAGGCATACAACATGCTTGTCTTCATCAGCCAGGGCATTGAATACAAAAATTGGCAAGTCATGCTGCAGCTGTATAGAACCTTAGTTAGGCCACACTTGGAATATGTGTACAATTCTGGTCGCCACACTACCAGAAGGATGTGGAGGCTTTGGAGAGGGTACGGAAGAGGTTTACCAGGATGTTGCTTGGTTGGGAGGGCAGTAACTCTGTGGAGGGATTGGATAAACTCGGTTTGTTCTCACTGGGATGACGGAGGCTGAGGGGCGACCTGATGGAAGTGTACAAAATTATGAGGAGCATAGACAGAGTGGATAGTCAAATCTTTTTCCCAGGGTCAAAGAGTCAATTAGTAGGGGACATCGGTTTAAGGAGCGAGGGGCAAAATTTAGAGGAGACATACAAGGGAGGTTTTTGTACACAGAGGGTAGTGGGTGCCTGGAGCTCACTGCCGGAGGAAATGGCGGAAGCAGATACGATAATGGCATTTAAGGGGCGTCTTGACAAATACATAAATAGGGTAGGAATGGAGGGATATGGACCCTGGAGGTGTAGAAGGTTTTAGGTTAGATGGACAGCATAGTCTGCGCAGGCTTGGAGGGCCGAAGGGCCTGTACCTGTGCTGTACTTTTCTTTGTTCTTTGTTCCTGTTTTGGTTGTTGCCTTTTTATGAATTAGATGAGCTGTCTGACAAACCTCTGGCTTTCTACTGTTTTCAAATGATTACAGTATGTAACAGTGCCTCTTCCATAACTTCTTAAATAATGCACACATTCGCTGTATTTTGAACAAGTGTTTTACCCTCTCAAAAATCATACTTTTATATTTTTTGTTCATTTAAGTTTGTAGTGTCTCTTTGTTGCATTGACGCCTTTCCAACCTCTTTGTATTCCATGTGCACAGGATGTGCCTTTTTCTTTAGTTTCAGTTTTACCTTTATGTCTTTAATAACCCACTAGGTTTGTTTTTTTATATTTAAATATATATCTCCGGACTGGTATTGATTTTAAATATTTCCCATTGTTTTTCTGTTCCCTCTGCTTTTTTACACAGAGGGCAGTGGGTGCCTGGAACTCGCTACCGGAGGAGGTGGTGGAAGCAGGGACGATAGTGACATTTAAGGGGCATCTTGACAAATACATGAATAGGATGGGAATGGAGGGATACGGGCCCAGGAAGCGTAGAAGATTGTAGTTTAGTCGGGCAGCATGGTCGGCACGGGCTTGGAGGGCCGAAGGGCCTGTTCCTGTGCTGTACTTTTCTTTGTTCTTTGTTCTTGCTCTTTCAGTTGTCCTTCCCTTACATTCCTGTTCTCAAAATTAACTTTTTTCCAGTGTATTTCTTTGACTTTTGTCTTGCATACGTTTTCTCAGTCTTTTATCTTTGATCCTATTCATTGGTTGGTGAACTGTTGTTCTGTAATTTTCGCTCCATACTGTTCCATTAAGTAACTGACCTGTTGCGGTGTTTACTGCTGCATCAATCCACTAAATGCCGCAATCTATTCATTTATTTCTTGATGCGTCAATTATATTAATTCCTGGCTGTCCATCTCCTCTTTTCATTTGTTAGTTCCAACTCGTGTTCAAACCTTTCACTGATGAGGGCATGCTGCTGTTTTAGTTTATTCATTTATTTAGGGTACCTCTCTTCTCTCTTGGGCAGCCTTTCAGCATTGAGGATGACATGCTTCCACTCCGGGAGGTAGGTTCTGCAGTGGCTGAATAGTGGAATCCTGAATCTGCAGATCCTGCCACAGGTTTGGCAGGTGGTGTTTGATGAGGTCGGTGGATGGGATGCTCTGGATTCTGAGCTCTCCTTCCGCTATTTACGCTTGGCCTCCGCATGCTCCACCCGACAACCCTCGAGCTGATTGATACCTTTGTGGATGCTTTTTCTCCAGTTTGTGCATTCCAAGGCAAGCAATTCCCACATGTCGATGCACGTGTTGCATTTATTTAGGGAGGCTCTGAGTGTCCATCTAGCGTTTCCTCTGCCGTCCTAGTTGCCATTACGGAACTCGGAGTAGAGCACTTGTTTCAGGAGTCATGTGTCGGGAATGCGGGCAATGTGGCCCACCCATCACAGCTGGTCGAGCATGACCAGCGCCTCGATACTGGGAATATTGGCCTGGTAGAGGACGCTCGCCTATCCTGCAAGTGGATTTGCAAGATTTTGCGGATGCAACATTGGTGATATCGCTCCAGGGATTTGAGGTGTCTGCTGTACATTGACCATGTTTCTGATGCATACAAGAGGGCTCTGCAGACCATGAGTTTGGTGTTGGATTTGAGGTCTCGGTCTTCAAACACTCTGTTCCTCAGGCGTCTGAAGAATGCACTGGCGCATTGGAGTCAAAACTGGATTTTGTTGTCAATGTCTGCTCCCGAGGTATGAGAAATTATCTACATTGTCCAACGGTTCATTGTGGATCCTGATGCCCGGGGGGCAGTGTTGTGTGGCAGGAGCAGGCTTGTAGAGAGCCTTTGTTTTCTGAATGTTTAGTCTGAGGCCCATTCTCATATATGCTTCGATGCATGTGCGACAATGGTTTGTAGTTCAAGTCTTATAAATCTATTAAATAACTGGTGATTTCTGCTCAACAAACGTATTTATTCACTGGGGCTTTCTGTTCAACTATCATATTTATTCAGTGGCTCCTTCTGTTCCACTATCGTATTTATTCACTAGTCTTCTGTTCCGCTATCATATTTATCACTGGCGCCTTCTGTTCTACTATCATGTTTATTCACTGGTGGTTTATTTTTTACTATCGTGTTTATTCACTGGTGACTTCTGTTCCACTAACGGATTTATTCAAAGAACAAAGAAATATTACTGCACAGGAACAGGCCCTTCGGCCCTCCAAGCCTGCGCAGATCCAGATCCTCTATCTAAAACTGTCGCCTATTTTCTAAGGATCTGTATCCCTCTGCTCCCTGCCCATTCATGCATCTGTCTAGATACATCTTAAATGATGCTATCGTGCCCGCCTCTACCACCTCCGCCAGCAATGCGTTCCAGGCACCCACCACCCTCTCCATAAATAACTTTCCACGCATATCTCCCTTAAACTTTTCCCCTCTCACCTTGAACTCGTGACTCCTAGTAATTGAGTCCATAGATGTGCGGGTTAGATGGATTAGCCATGGAAAATTGCCCTTAGTGTCCAAAAAAGTTTAAGTGGGGGTTCCTGGGATAGGGTAGATACGTGGACTTGAGTATGGTGCTCTTTCTAAGGGCCGGTGCAGACTCGATGGGCCGAATGGCCTCCTTCTGCACTGTAAATTCTATGATTCACTGTGGGAAAAAGCTTCTTGCTATCCACCTTGTCTATACCTCATGATTTTGTAGACCTCAATGAGGTCCCCCCTCAACCTCCGTCTTTCTAAAGAAAATAATCCTAATCTACTCAACCTCTCTTCATAGATAGCGCCCTCCATACCAGGCAACATCCTGGTGAACCTCCTCTGCACCTTCTCCAAAGCATCCACATCCTTTTGGTAATGTGGCGACCAGAACTGTACGCAGTATTCCAAATGTGGCCGAACCAAAGTCTTATGCAACTGTAACATGACCTGCCAACTCTTGTACTCAATACCCCTTCCGATGAAGGAAAGCATGCCGTATGCCTTCTTGACCACTCTATCGACCTGCGCAGCCACCTTCAGGGTACAATGGACCTGAACACCCAGATCTCTCTGTACATCAATTTTCCCCAGGGCTTTTTCATTTACCATATAGTTCGCTCTTGAATTGGATCTTCCAAAATGCATCACCTCGCATTTGCCCGGATTGAACTCCATCTGCCATTTCTCCGCCCAACTCTCCAATCTATCTATATTCTGCAGTATTCTCTGACAGACCCCTTCGCTATCTGCTACTCCACCCATCTTAGTATCATCTGCAAACTTGCTAATCAGGCCACCTATACCTTCCTCCAGATCATTTATGTATATCACAAACAACAGTGGTCCCAGCACGGATCCCTGTGGAACACCACTGGTCACAGTGCTCCATTTTGAGAAACTCCCTTCCACTACTACTCTCTGTCTCCTGTTGCCCAGCCAGTTCTTTATCCATCTAGCTAGTACACCCTGGACCCTATGAGACTTCACTTTCTCCATCAGGCTACCATGGGGAACCTTATCAAATGCCTTACTGAAGTCCATGTATATGACATCTACAGCCCTTCCCTCATCAATCAACTTTGTCACTTCCTTAAAGAATACTATTAAGTTGGTAAGACATGACCTTCCCTGCACAAAACCATGTTGCCTATCACTGATAAGCCCATTTTCTTCCAAATGGGAATAGATCCTATCCCTCAGTATCTTCTCCAGCAGCTTCCCTACCACTGACGTCAGGCTTACCGGTCAATAATTACCTGGATTATCCCTGCTATGCTTCTTAAACAAGGGGACAACATTAGCAATTCTCCAGTCCTCCGGTACCTCACCCGTGTTCAAGGATGCTGCAAAGATATCTGTTAAGGTCCCAGCTATTTCCTTTCTCACTTCCCTCAGTAATCTGGGATAGATTCCATCCAGACCTGGGGACTTGTCCACCTTACTACCTTTTAGAATACCCAACACATCCTCCCTCCTTACCAAACACATCGTCCCTCTGTGCAACTATTGTATTTATTCACTGGGTCTTCTGTTCCACAAGCATATTTATTCACTGGTGCCTTCCTTTCCACGAACATACTTATTCACTGGCGCCTTCAGTACCACTAACATGGTTATCTACCATGCCTTCTGCTCTACTATCGTATCTAATCACCGGCGCCTTCTGATCCACTAGCATTTATTCTCTGTCACCCTCATTCGACGATAGTATTTATTCACTGGTGCCATCAGCTCCAATATCATTTTTATTCATTTGCCCCCTCTGTTACACGAGCACATTTATTCACTAGTGCCTTCTTCTACATCAACATATTTATTCACTGGCGCCTTCTGGTGATTATCCTATTTATTCATTCTTACTTTCTATACCACAAACGTAATTATACATTGGTGCCTTCAGTTCCTCTATCGGACTTATTCAGTGGTGTCTTCTGTCCCATAATCATATTTATTCACTGGTGGCTTATGTTCTACTAACACATTTATTCAGTGGTGCTTTCAGTTCCTCATTGCATTTATTCACTCGCGCCTTTTTTTCCACTAACGTATTTATTCGTTATTAATACGTTAGTGGAACAGAAGTCACCAGTGAATTATCATGCTCGTGGAACAGAAGGTGCCTTCTGCTTGATTATCTTATTTATTCACTGTTGCTTTCTATACCACATTATTCAGTGGTGTCTTCTGTTCCACTATCTGATTTATTCACTGATACCTTCTGCTACCTTCTGTTACATTAACATATTTATTCACAAGTGCCTACTGTTACACTATCAGATTTCTTCACTGGTGCCTTCTGTTGAATTAACTTATTTATTCACAGGCACCTTTTGTTCCAATATCTTACTTGTTCACTGTTGCCTTCCATTCCACCATCGTCCAACTTCGCAGATTCATTCTGCTCCACTAACGTATTTATTCACAAAGCCTTCTGTTTGTCATGTGAGAGTACCTTTAAGAAATGGGTGTTTATAAGTGGGTGTGTATATAAATATCTGTAGTGAGAGTACCTTTAAGAAATGGGTGTTTACTACTGCAGTGATGTCAGAGGGTGGGTGGAGCTGGGCTGTCTGTCAGCTTTTTACTTTCGTTTTAGGCTGTTTGCTGCAGGGTGTGTTTTAGTTTAGTTTTCAGTGTTGGAGCTGAAGCCAGATAGAGCAGGTGTACTGTTGATCTCTCTGCCATGAAAAGACTATCTCTTGATCATTTGGTGAATTCAGAATTATAAATGTTCTCAGTAGTGAATGTAAACCTAATGTGCTTCTGTTAAAATGTGTTTCTTTTGTCTTCTGTATGTTGTTTGGGAAGTTATTAAGGATTTCTTAGTGTTGTATTCTTTGGGGGTTGTATTTGAATTGATGGTTGCTAAGTATGTTTTAAAAAGGTTAACTTGATTTCATAGAATAAACATTGTTTTGCTTTAAAAAATACTTTTCCATTTCTGCTGTACAACACCTGTAGAGTGGGCCGTGTGCTCCCCATACCACAACCTATTAAAAGTTGTGGGTCAGATGAACTCCATGATACACTTTTGGATTCTCTAAACCCTAGCCCATAACATGTTCCACTATCATTCAAATTCACAGGTGAGTTCAGTTCCACTAAGTATTTATTCATTGAAGCCTTCTATAACACCATCGTATTTATTCATCGGCGCCTTCTGTTCTACGAGCGTGCTTATTCACAGGTGCTTTCTGTTCCAGTAACGTATTTATTCACAGGAGTTTTCTGTTGCACGAGTATATTTATTCATCGGCGCCTTCTGTTCCCCTAAAGTACTTATTCACTGGCACCTTCTGTTTCACTGGTGTATTTATTCATTGGTGCTTTATGCTCCACTAATATATTTATTCACAGTGCCCTCTGCTCCAATATTGTATTTATTCACCAGTGCCTTCTATTCCACTATCGCATTTCTTCACTGACGACTTCTACTCCAGTATCATAATTGTTCACTGGCGCCTTCTGTTCCACTGTCATATTTATTCACTTGCGCCTTCTGTTCCACTGTCGTATTTATTCACTTATGCCTTTAGCTCCTCTATCATATTTGTTCATCGGCATTATGTGTTCTACAAGCATATTTATTTATTGTTGCCTTCTGTTTCCCTAATGCATTTCACTGGTGACTTCTGTTCTACTAATGTATTTATTCACTGGTGTCTTCCGTTCCAGTAACATATTTATTCACTCGTGCTTTCTGTTCCACAATTGTGTTTATTCACTGGTGCCTTCTGTTGCACAATCATATTTATTCACTGGTGCGTTCTGTTCCACAATTGTATTTATTCACTGGTGCCCTCTGTTCAACAAGTGCATTTATTCATCGGCGCCTTCTGTTCCCCTAACGTACTTATTCATTGGCGCCTTCTGTTCCATTAACGTATTTATTCACTCGTGCCTTCTATTCCACAATTGTATTCATTCATTGCTGCCTTATATCCTCTGACACTTTTCCACTAACGTATTTATTCACTGGAGTTTTCCGTTCCACCAATGTATTCATTCGCTGGTGCCTTCTGTTCCACTATCGTATTTATTAAATGACACCTTCTGTTCTACCATCATATTTATTCATTGGAGCCTTCTGTTCCACGAGTGTATTTAATCAATGGCGCCTTCTGTTCTCCCAACGTACTCACTCACTGGTGCCTCCTGTTCTACTGTCGCATTCATTCACTGGCGCATTTTGTTCCAATATTGTATTTATTCACGGCGCCCTCTGCTCCACTATCATGTTTATTCACTGGTGGTTTAGTTCCACTGTCATATTTATTCACTGGTACCTTCTGTCCACTAATGTATTTATTCACTCGTGCATTCTTTTCCACAGACCTTTTTATTCACTCCTGCATTCTGCTGCACTAGTGTATTTATTCATGAGTGCCTTCTGCCCCACTAACGTCATTATTCACTGGTGCCCTCTGTTCCACAACAATATTTATTCACTGGCACCTTCCGCTCCACTATCGTTTTTATTTACAGATGCCTTCTGTTCCACAAACCTATTTATTCACTGGTGTGTTCTGCTCCACTATCGTATTTATTCACTGGTTCTTTCAGTTCCACAATCTTATTTATTCACCGGTGCCTTCTGTTCCACAAATGTATTTATTCACTGGTGACTTCTGTTCCTCCATCGTACTTATTCACTGGTAACGGTAAAGTAAAGTCGCCACAGTCCCAGATGACCTTAAGCTGCTTTCCCCTTTGAGGGAGACAGCTGACTAGTGATTCTTTAACCTGAGGATTAAGGGGCAAGTTTGAGAACTTGGGCCTTCATGAGTAACCTCAACCGGTATGGGAATTCTGCATCACAAACCAGCTGTCTATCCCACTGAGCTAAACCGGTGGCTTCTGTTCCACTAAGGTATCTATTCACTGGTACCTTCTGTTCCAGTTCTGTATTTTCTCGCTGGCACCTTCTATTCCACAAACATATTTCTTCAGTGGCACCTTCTCTTTCGCGAATGTATTTATTAACTGGAGCCTTCTGACCCACTAACGAGTTTATTCACCAGTGCCTTCTGTCCCACTTTTGTATTTATTCTCTGGTGCCTTCTGTTACACTATCGTACTTATTCACTGGAGCCTTCTGTTCCTCTAATGTATTTATTCATTGGTATCTTCTGTTCCACATTCGTATTTATTCACTGGCGCCTTCTGTTCCACAATCATATTTATTCAATCGTGCCTTCTATTCTTCTAATGTATCTATTCACTCGTGCCTTCTATACCTCTAACGTATTTATTCACTGGCGCCTTCTGTTCCACTATCATTGTTATTCAGTGGTGCCTTCCGTTCCACTAATGTATTTATTCACTCGTGCCTTCTATTCCACAATTGTATTCATTCACTGATGCCTTATATCCACTGATGCAATTATTCACTGACACTTTTCCACTAACATATTTATTCATGGAGCTTTCCGTTCCACGAATGTATTCATTCACTGGTGCCTTCTGCTCCACTATCGTATTTACCCATTGGAGCCTTCTGTTCCACAAGCATGTTTATTCACTGGTGCCTTCAGTTCCACGAGTGTATTTATTCAAAGGCACCTTCTGTTCCCCCAACGTACTTACTCACTGACTCCTCCTGTACCACTGTCGCATTCATTCACTGGCGCATTTTGTTCCAATATCGTATTTATTCACGGCGCTCTTTGCTCCACTATCATATTTATTCCCTGGTGCCTTTAGTTCCACTGTCGTATTTATTCACTGGTACCTTCTGTCCACTAATGTATTTATTCGCTAGTGCCTTCTTCTCCACTAATTTATCTGCTCACCGGTGCTTTATGTTCCACAATCATATTTATTCACTCGTGCCTTCTTTTCCACAAATCATTTTATTCACTCATGCAGTTTGCCGCACTAGTGTATTTGTTCAATGGTGCCTTCTGCCTCAAAATCGTCATTATTCATGGTGCCCTCTGTTCCACGACTATATTTATTCACTGGCGCCTTCCGCTCCAGTATTGTTTTTATTTACTGATGCCTCTGTTCAACAAACTTATTTATTCACTGGTGACTTCTGTTCCTCTATCGTACTTATTCACTGGTTACGGTAAGATACAGTCGCCACAGCCCCAGATGACCTTAGGCTGCTTTCCCCTTTGAGGGAGACAGCTGACTAGTGGTGCTTTAACCTGAGGATTAAGGGGCAAGTTTAAGAACTTGGCAGTCTTCTCTTCCACTAGCATATTTATTCACTGGTGCATTCTGTTCCACTATTCTATTCATACACTATTGCCTTTTGTTCCACTAACGTAATTATTAATTTGTGCCTTCTGTTCCACTATTGTATTTATTCACTGGTGTCTTCTGTTCCATAATTGTATTCATTCACTGGTGCCTTCTGTTCTACTAACGTCTTTATTCACTGGAGCCTTCTGCTCCAATAACAAATTTATTCATCGATGCTTTCTGTTCTACTATTGTATTTATTCACCAGCGATTCTGTCTCACTATTTATTTACTGGTGCCTTCTGTTCCACAATAGTATTTATTCACAGATGCCGTCTGCTCAACTATTGTTTTTATTCACTGGTGTCTTCTGCTCCATTATTGTAATTATTCACTGGTTCCTTCTGTTCCTCTATTACACAATCATATTTATTCACTGGTGCCTTCTGCTCTACTAATATATTCATTCACAGACCCCTTCTGTTCCACTAACATATGTATCCACTGGCGCCTTCGGTTCCACTGAAATACATATTCGCTTTTACCTTCTGTTGTACTGTCGTATTTACTCACCGATGCTTTCTGCTCTACAAACGTATATATTCGCTGGTGCCTTCTGTTCCCCAATGTATTTATTTACTGGTACCTTCTGTTCTCCAATGTATTTATTCCTGATACTTTCTGTTCCCCAATGTATTTATTCACTGGTGCCTTCGTTCACCAATGTATTTATTATCACAGTAAGAAGTTTTACAATACCAGGTTAAAGTCCAACAGGTTTGTTTCAAACACTAGCTTTCGGAGCACTGCTCCTTCCTCAGGCGAATGAAGAGGTATATCATTCACCTGAGGAAGGAGCAGTGCTCTGAAAGCTAGTATTTGAAACAAACCTGTTTGGGACTTTAACCTGGTGTTGCAAGACTTCTTACTGTGCTCACCCCAGTCCAACGCCGGCATCTCCACATCATCGTATTTATTAGCTGGTGCCTTCTGTTCCTCCGTCGGTTATTATTTTCTGGTGCTTTTTGTTCTACTAAAGTTTCATTCACTAATTGCCTTTGTTCCGCTATTGTATTTATTCCCTGTTTCCTTATCCTCCAGTATTGCATTTTTTCACTGGTGCCTCCTGCTCCACATTCGTATTTCTTCACTGGTGTCTTTCATTCCAATCTTGCATGTATTTTCACTGGTGCCTTCTGTTCCAATTACGTATTTACTCACTCGTGCCTTCTGTTCTACAATTGTATTTCTTAACTGGCGCCTTCTGCTCCAATAATATATTTATTCACCTGTACGTTCCGCTCCACAAACGTATTTATTCACTGGTGCCTCCTGTTGCACTATTGCATTTATTCACTGGCATCTTCTGTTCCACTAACGGATTTATTCACTAGATCCTTCTATTCCGCTCTTGTATTTATTCACTAGTGAATTCTGCTCCACTAACAAATTTATTCACTGGTGCCTCCTGTTCCACTATTGCATTTATTCACTGGCATCTTCTGTTCCACGAACGGATTTACTCACTGGATCCTTCTATTCCGCTCTTGTATTTATTCACTGGCAAATTCTGTTCCACTAACTTATTTATTCACTGGTGCCTTCTGGCTCATTAACGTATTTATTCACTGGTGTCTTCTGTTTCACTATTGTATTTAGTTATTGGTGCCTTGTGCTCCACTAATGTATTTATTCCCCGGTTCATTTTGCTCCATGAACGTATTTATTTACCGCTACATTCTGTTCCACTGATGTAATTATTCACTGGTTCCTTCTGCTCTACTATCGTATATATTCACTGATGACTTCTGTTCCACTAATCATAGAATTTACAGTGCAGAAGGAGGCCATTCGGCCCATCGAGTCTGCACCGGCTCTTGGAAAGAGTACCCTACCCAAGGTTGTTTGTATTTATTCATATTCATTCTTGTATTTACATAGATACATAGAAGATAGGAGCACGAGGAGGTCTTTTGGCCCTTCGAGCCTGCTCCGCCATTTATCACGATCATGGCTGATCATCCAACTCAATAGCCTAATCCTGCTTTCTCCCCATAGCCTTTGATCCCATTCTCCCCAAGTGCTATATCTAGCCGCCTCTTGAATACATTCAATGTTTTAGCAGCAAGTACTTCCTGTGGTAATGAATTCCACAGGCTCACCACTCTTTGGGTGAAGAAATGTCTCCTCATCTCTGTCCAAGATGGTTTACCTGAATCCTCAAACTGTGACCCCTGGTTCTGAACACACCCATCATTGGTAACATCTTCCCTGCATCTACCCTGTCTAGTCCTGTTAGAATTTTATAAGTCTCTATGAGCACCCCTCTCATTCTTCTGAACTCCAGCGAGAACAATCCTAACCTAGTCAATCTCTCCTCATATGACAGTCCCGCAATCCCTGGAATCAGTCTGGTAAACCTTTGCTGCACTCCCTCGAGAGCAAGAACATCCTTCCTCAGAAAATGAGACCAAAACTGCACACACTATTCTAGGTGTGGCCTCACCAATGCCCTGTATAATTGCAGCAACACATCCCTGCTTCTGTACTCGAAATCTCTCGCAATGAAGGCAAGCATACCATTAGCCTTCTTTACCGCCTGCTGCACCTTCATGCTTACCTTCAGCGATTGGTGCACAAGGACACCCAGGTCCCGCTGCACAACCCCCTCTCCCAATTTACAATCATTCAGGTAGTAATCTGCCTTCCTGTTTTTGCTTCCAAAGTGAATAACCTCACATTTATCCAAATTATACTGCATCTGTCATTGATTTGCCTACTTGCCCAACCTGTCCAGATCTTGCTGTAGGATCCCTGCATCCTCGGCACAGTTCACCCTCCCACTCAACTTGGTATCATCTGCAAACTTTGAGATGTTACATTTTGTTCCCTCATCCAAATCATTAATATATATTGTGAATAGCTGGGATCCCAGCACAGATCCCTGTGGCACCCAACTAGTTACTGCCTGCCAATTTGAAAAGGACCCATTAATTCCTACTCTTTGTTTTCTCTCTGCCGACCAGTTTTCTATCCACCTCAATACACTTCCCCCAATCCCATGCGCTTTAATTTTGCACAATAATCTTTTATGCGGGACTTTGTCAAACGCCTTCTGAAAGTCCAAATGTACCACAACGACTGGCTCCCCCTTGTCGACTGTACTGGTTAAATCTTCAAAGAATTCCAACAGATTTGTCAAGCATGATTTTTCCTTCATAAATCCATGCTGACTCTGACTGATCCCGCCACTGCTTTCCAAATGTTCCGCTATAAAATCCTTGATAATGGATTTAAGAATTTTCCCCACTACCGATGTTCGACTTACTGGTCTATAATTCCCTGCTTTCTCTCTACCTCCCTTTTTGAATATTGGAGTGACGTGAGCTACCCTCCAATCTGCAGGAACTGTTCCAGCGTCTATAGAATCCCGGAAGATGACCACCAATGCATCCACTATTTCCAGAGCCACCTCCTTAAGCACTCTAGGATGCAGATTCTCAGGCCCTGGGGATTCATCCACCTTCAATCCCATCAATCTTCCCAGCACCATTTCTCTACTAATGTTGATCACCCTCAGTTCTTCCCTCTCACTAAACCTTTCATTCTCCAACATTTCTGGGATCTGATTTGTGTCCTGATTTGTGAAGACAGAACCAAAGTATGTATTCAATTGCTCAGCCATTTCTTTGTCCCTTATTGTGCATTCCCCTGTTTCTGTCTGTAGGGGGCCTACATTTCTCTTTACCAATCTCTTTCTCTTCACATATGTATAGAAACTCTTAGTGTCAGCCTTTATGTTCCTTGCAAGCTTACTTGCGTACTGTATTTTCCCCTTCTTAATCAATTCCTTTGTCCTTCTTTGCTGAATTCTAAACTGCTCCCATCCTCAGACCTATTATTATTCTTGGCTAATCTGTATGCTTCTTCCTTGGATCGGATACTATTTCTACTTTCCTTTGTAAGCCATGGAATAGCCCTCTTACCCAGTTTGCCTTTGTGCCAGAAAGGAAAGAACAGTTGCTATAGTTCCCCCATGCGTTCCTTGAATGTTTGCCATTGCCTATCCACTGTCATCACTTTAAGTAACTCTCCCCAATCTATCAAGGCTAACTCATGCTTCATAGCTTCATAGTTTCCTTTATTAAGATTAAGCACCCTAGTCTCCGAATCAACTACTTCACTCCCCACCTTGATAAAAAATTCTATCATGTTATGGTTGCTCATCCCCAAGGGGTCTTGCATAGCCAGATTGGCAATGATTCCCTTGTCATTACACAATACCCAGTCTAAGATGGCCTGCTTTCTAGTTGGTTCCTCCACATATTGGTCAGGAAAACCATCCCACTCTGTTCCACAATTATATTCATTCACTGGTGCCTTTTGCTCCTCAGTCGTATTTATTCACTGCTGCCTTTTGTTTAACAAATGTATTTATTCACTAGTTCCTTCTGCTCAACTATCGTATTTATCCACTGCTGCCTTCTGTTCCAGTAATGTATTTATTCATATTTACTCTTGTATTTAGTCACTATTGCCCTCTGTTCCACAATTATATTCATTCACTGGTGCCTTCTGTTCCACAAATCTATTTATTCACTGGTGCCTTCTGTTCCACTGACGTATTTATTCACTTGTGCTTTTGTTCCACTAACGTATTTATTCGCTGGCAACTTCTGCTTCACTCGCGTTTTCATTCACTGTTCCACAATTCTATTTATTCACTGGTACTTCTGTTCCACTATCATGTTTTTTTTTATTAAATATTTTATTGAAAATTTTTGGTCAACCAACACAGTACATTGTGCATCCTTTACACAATATTATAACAACACAAATAACAATGACCTATTTTATAAACAAAAAATGAATAAATAATAAATAACAAAAATGAAAACTAGCCCTAATTGGCAACTGCCTTGTCACAAGTAACACTCTCCAAAAATATAATTTAACAGTCCAATATATAATTATCTGTAGCAACGACCTATACATACTATACAGTATATATTAACAACCCTGAGAGTCCTTCTGGTTCCTCCTCCCCCCCCCCCCCCCGATCCTGGGCTGCTGCTGCTGCCTTCTTTTTCCCATTACGCCTATCTTTCTGCGAGGTATTCGACGAACGGTTGCCACCGCCTGGTGAACCCTTGAGCCGACCCCCTTAGGACGAACTTAATCCGCTCTAGCTTTATAAACCCCGCCATGTCATTTATCCAGGTCTCCACCCCCGGGGGCTTGGCTTCTTTCCACATTAGCAATATCCTGCGCCGGGCTACTAGGGACGCAAAGGCCAAAACATCGGCCTCTCTCGCCTCCTGCACTCCCGGCTCTTGTGCAACCCCAAATATAGCCAACCCCCAGCTTGGTTCGACCCGGACTCCTACTACTTTTGAAAGCACCTTTGTCACCCCCATCCAAAACCCCTGTAGTGCCGGGCATGACCAAAACATATGGGTATGATTCGCTGGGCTTCTCGAGCACCTCGCACACCTATCCTCCACCCCAAAAAATTTACTGAGCCGTGCTCCAGTCATATGTGCCCTGTGTAATACCTTAAACTGAATCAGGCTTAGCCTGGCACACGAGGACGACGAGTTTACCCTGCTTAGGGCATCTGCCCACAGCCCCTCCTCGATCTCCTCCCCCAGCTCTTCTTCCCATTTCCCTTTTAGTTCATCTACCATAGTCTCCCCTTCGTCCCTCATTTCCCTATATATATCTGACACCTTACCATCCCCCACCCATGTCTTTGAGATCACTCTGTCCTGCACCTCTTGTGTCGGGAGCTGCGGGAATTCCCTCACCTGTTGCCTCGCAAAAGCCCTCAGTTGCATATACCTGAATGCATTCCCTTGGGGCAACCCATATTTCTCGGTCAGCGCTCCCAGACTCGCAAACTTCCCATCCACAAACAGATCTTTCAGTTGCGTTATTCCTGCTCTTTGCCACATTCCATATCCCCCATCCATTCCCCCCGGGGCAAACCTATGATTGTTTCTTATCGGGGACCCCCCCAAAGCTCCAGTCTTTCCCCTATGCCGTCTCCACTGTCCCCAAATCTTCAGTGTAGCCACCACCACCGGGCTTGTGGTGTAGTTCCTCGGTGAGAACGGCAATGGGGCTGTCACCATAGCCTGTAGGCTAGTCCCCCTACAGGACGCCCTCTCTAATCTCTTCCACGCCGCTCCCTCCTCCTCTCCCATCCACTTCCTCACCATTGAAATATTAGCGGCCCAATGATACTCACTTAGGCTCGGTAGTGCCAGCCCCCCCCTATCCCTGCTACGCTGTAAGAATCCCTTCCTCACTCTCGGGGTCTTCCCGGCCCACACAAAACCCATGATGCTCTTTTCAATCCTTTTTTAAAAAAGCCTTCGTGATCACCACCGGGAGGCACTGAAACACAAAGAGGAATCTCGGGAGGACCACCATCTTAACCGCCTGCACCCTCCCTGCCAGTGACAGGGATACCATATCCCATCTCTTGAAATCCTCCTCCATCTGTTCCACCAACCGCGTTAAATTTAACCTATGCAATGTGCCCCAATTCTTAGCTATCTGGAGCCCCAGGTAACGAAAGTCCCTTGTTACCTTCCTCAACGGTAGGTCCTCTATTTCTCTACTCTGCTCCCCTGGATGCACCACAAACAACTCACTTTTCCCCATGTTCAATTTATACCCTGAAAAATCCCCAAACTCCCCAAGTATCCGCATTATTTCTGGCATCCCCTCCGCCGGGTCCGCCACGTATAGTAGCAAATCGTCCGCATACAAGATACCCGGTGTTCTTCTCCTCCCCTAAGTACTCCCCTCCACTTCTTGGAACCCCTCAACGCTATCGCCAGGGGCTCAATCGCCAGTGCAAACAATAATGGGGACAGAGGGCATCCCTGCCTTGTCCCTCTATGGAGCCGAAAATATGCAGATCCCCGTCCATTCGTGACCACGCTCGCCACTGGGGCCCTATACAACAGCTGCACCCATCTAACATACCCCTCTCCAAAACCAAATCTCCTCAACACCTCCCACAAATAACCCCACTCCACTCTATCAAATGCTTTCTCGGCATCCATCGCCACTACTATCTCCGTTTCTCCCTCTGGTGGGGCCATCATCATTACCCCTAACAACCTCCGTATATTCATGTTCAGCTGTCTCCCCTTCACAAACCCAGTTTGGTCCTCGTGGACCACCCCCGGGACACATTCCTCTATTCTCATTGCCATTACCTTGGCCAGGACCTTGGCATCTACATTTAAGAGGGAAATAGGTCTATAGGACCCGCATTGTAGCGGGTCCTTTTCCTTCTTTAAGAGAAGCGATATCGTTGCTTCAGACATAGTCGGGGGCAGTTGTCCCCTTTCCTTTGCCTCATTAAAGGTCCTCGTCAGTACCGGGGCGAGCAAGTCCACATATTTTCTATAGAATTCGACTGGGAATCCATCCGGTCCCGGGGCCTTTCCCGCCTGCATGCTCCTAATTCCTTTCACCACTTTTTCTACCTCGATCTGTGCTCCCAGTCCCACCCTTTCCTGCTCTTCCACCTTGGGAAATTCCAGCCGATCCAAGAAGCCCATCATTCTCTCCCTCCCATCCGGGGGTTGAGCTTCATATAATTTTTTATAAAATGTCTTGAACACTCCATTCACTCTCTCCGCTCCCCGCTCCATCTCTCCTTCCTCATCCCTCACTCCCCCTATTTCCCTCGCTGCTCCCCTTTTCCTCAATTGGTGTGCCAGCAACCTGCTCGCCTTCTCCCCATATTCGTACTGTACACCCTGTGCCTTCCTCCATTGTGCCTCTGCAGTGCCCGTAGTCAGCAAGTCAAATTCTACATGTAGCCTTTGCCTTTCCCTGTACAGTCCCTCCTCCGGTGCTTCCGCATATTGTCTGTCCACCCTCAAAAGTTCTTGCAGCAACCGCTCCCGTTCCTTACTCTCCTGCTTCCCTTTATGTGCCCTTATTGATATCAGCTTCCCTCTAACCACCGCCTTCAACGCCTCCTAGACCACTCCCACCTGGACCTCCCCATTATCATTGAGTTCCAAGTACTTTTCAATGCACCCCCTCACCCTTAGACACACACCCTCATCTGCCATCAGTCCCATGTCCATTCTCCAGGGTGGGCGCCCTCCTGTTTCCTCCCCTATCTCCAAGTCCACCCAGTGTGGAGCGTGATCCGAAATGGCTGTAGCCGTATACTCCGTTCCCCTCACCTTCGGGATCAATGCCCTACCCAACACAAAAAAGTCTATTCGCGAGTAGACTTTATGGACATAGGAGAAAAACGAGAACTCCTTACTCCTAGGTCTGCTAAATCTCCACGGGTCTACACCTCCCATCTGCTCCATAAAATCTTTAAGTACCTTGGCTGCTGCCGGCCTCCTTCCAGTCCTGGACTTCGACCTATCCAGCCCTGGTTCCAACACCGTATTAAAATCTCCCCCCATTATCAGCTTTCCCATCTCTAGGTCCGGAATGCGTCCTAGCATCCGCCTCATAAAATTGGCATCATCCCAGTTCGGGGCATATACGTTTACCAAAACCACCGTCTCCCCCTGTAGTTTGCCACTCACCATCACGTATCTGCCCCCGTTATCCGCCACTATAGTCTTTGCCTCGAACATTACCCGCTTCCCCACTAATATAGCCACCCCCCTGTTTTTCGCATCTAGCCCCGAATGGAACACCTGCCCCACCCATCCTTTGCGTAGCCTAACCTGGTCTATCAGTTTCAGGTGCGTTTCCTGTAACATAACCACATCTGCCTTAAGTTTCTTAAGGTGTGCGAGTACCCGTGCCCTCTTTATCGGCCCGTTCAGCCCTCTCACGTTCCACGTGATCAGCCGAGTTGGGGGGCTTCCTACCCCCCCCCCCTTGTCGATTAGCCATTACCTTTTTCCAGCTCCTCACCCGGTTCCCACGCAGCTGTATCTCCCCCAGGCAGTGCCCCCCCGCCCATCCTCTCCCATACCAGCTCCCCCCTCTCCCCAGCAGCAGCAACCCAGTAATTCCCCCCCCCCACCCCCCCCCCCCCCCCCCGCTAGATCCCCCGCTAGCGTAATTACTCCCCCCATGTTGCTCCCAGAAGTCAGCAAACTCTGGCCGACCTCGGCTTCCCCCCGTGACCTCGGCTCGCACCGTGCGACGCCCCCTCCTTCCTGCTTCTCTATTCCCGCCATGATTATCATAGCGCGGGAACCAAGCCCGCGCTTCTCCCTTGGCCCCGCCCCCAATGGCCAACGCCCCATCTCCTCCACCTCCCCTCCTCCCCCATCACCACCTGTGGGAGAGAGAAAAGTTACCACATCGCAGGATTAGTACATAAAACTCCTCTTTCCCCCCTTTTTTAACCCCCCTCTTTGCCCCCCACATTCGCCCCACCACTTTGTTCAAACGTTCTTTTTAATAACCCGCTCATTCCAGTTTTTCTTCCACAATAAAAGTCCACGCTTCATCCGCCGTCTCAAAGTAGTGGTGCCTCCCTCGATATGTGACCCACAGTCTTGCCGGTTGCAGCATTCCAAATTTTATCTTCTTTTTATGAAGCACCGCCTTGGCCCGATTAAAGCTCGCCCTCCTTCTCGCCACCTCCGCACTCCAGTCTTGATAAACGCGGATCACCGCGTTCTCCCATTTACTGCTCCGAGTTTTCTTCGCCCATCTAAGGACCATTTCTCTATCCTTAAAACGGAGGAATCTCACCACTATGGCTCTGGGAATTTCTCCTGCTCTCGGTCCTCGCGCCATCACTCGGTATGCTCCCTCCACCTCCAACGGACCCGCCGGGGCCTCCGCTCCCATTAACGAGTGCAGCATCGTGCTCACATATGCCCCGACGTCCGCTCCCTCCACACCTTCAGGAAGACCAAGAATCCTCAGGTTGTTCCTCCTTGCGTTGTTTTCCAGTGCCTCCAACCTTTCCACACATCGTTTCTGATGTGCCTCCTGCGTCTCCGTCTTCACCACCAGGCCCTGTATGTCGTCCTCATTCTCGGCTGCCTTTGCCTTCACGACCCGAAGCTCCCGCTCCTGGGTCTTTTGTTCCTCCTTTAGCCCTTCGATCGCCTGTAGTATCGGGACCAATAGCTCTTTCTTCATTTCCTTTTTGATCTCTTCCACACAGCATTTCAAGAACTCTTGTTGTTCAGGGCCCCATGTTAAACTGCCACCTTCCGACGCCATCTTGGTTTTTGCTTGCCTTCCTTGCTGCTGTTCTAAAGGATCCACTGCAATCTGGCCACTTTCTCCTCCTTTTTCCATCCGTATCCAGGGGGGATTCCCTTCTGGTTTACCGCACAGTTTTTTTAGCCGTCAAAATTGCCGTTGGGGCTCCTATCAAGAGCCCAAAAGTCCGTTTCACCGGGAGCTGCCGAAACGTGCGACTCAGCTGGTCATCGCCGCACCCGGAAGCCCTCTCCACTATCATGTTTATTCACTGGTGCCTTCTGTTCCACTATCATGTTTATTCACTGGTATCTTCCATCCCACTATCATACTTATTCACCGATGCTTTCTGTTCGATAATCGTATTTAAGGAGCAGTTGATGGGAGTGCAGGAAAGACTTGTGCCAATGAAAAGGAAAGGCAGGATTCAGGAACCGTGGATGATCAGGGAAATTACCCGTCTAGTCAAAAAGAAAAAGGATGCATACGTGAGGTCTACGCAACTAAAAACAGATGAAGCACTTGAAGAATACAAGAAAAATAGAAAGGAGCTCAAGCAGGGAGTTAGTAGGGCAAAAGGGGGTCACAAAATGTCCTTGGCAGATCGGATTAAGGAGAGTCCCAAGGCGTTTTATACATATATTAGGAACAAGAGAGTAGCTAGAGAAAGAGTTGGTCCACTCAAGGACAAAGGAGGGAAATTATGCGTAGAACCAAAGGAAGTAGGGCAGATTCTTAATGAGTATTTTGCATCACTATTCACAAAGGAGAGGGACACGCTGTTTAGTGGTGTCTCAGAGAGAGATGTAAGTACTTTAGATCAGGTCGTTATTACGAGGGAGGAAGTGTTAGTTGTGTTAAAAAGCATTAAGGTAGACAAATCCCCAGGGCCATGTGGCATCAATCCCAGATTACTGAGGGAGACGAGATGAAATCGCTGGGCCTCTAACAGAAAACTTTGTTTGGCCACAGGTGAGATCCCAGAGGATTGGAGGGTAGCCAATGTTGTACGGTTATTTAAGCAGGATAGCAAGGATAACCCGGATAACTATAGGCCAGTGAGCTTGACGTCAGTGATAGTGAAATTGTTGGAAAAGATTCTCAGAGAATATGCACATTTGGAAGTGAATGGTCTTATTAGCGACAGACAACATGGTTTTGTACGAGGGAGGTCATGTCTCACTAATTTAATTGGATTTTTTGAAGAGGTGACAAAAATGATTGATGAGGGAAGGACTGTGGATGTTGCGTACATGGACTTTAGTAGGGCATTTGACAAGGTCCCTCATGGAAGGCTGGTGCAAAAGATTAAATCGCACACGGTCAGGGGTGAACTAGCTAGATGGATTCAGAACTGGCTTGGCTATAGAAGACAGAGGGTAGCTGTGGAAGGGTGTTTTACCGAATGGAGGGCTGTAACTAGTGGTGTTCCGTAGGGATTGGTACTGAGACCTCTGCTGTTCGTAATATATATAAATGACTTGGAAGAAAACGTGGCTGGTCTGATTAGCAAGTTTGCGGATGATACTAAGATCGCAGGAGTGGCGGATAGTGATAAAGATTATCAGAGAATACAACAGGATATAGATAGGTTGCAAAATTGGGCAGAGAAATGGCAGATGGAATTTAACCCAGACATATGCGAGCTGATGCATTTTGGTAGATCCAATTAAGGTGGGAGCTATAAAATAAATGGCAGAACCATTAGGAGCATAGAGACACAGAGATCTGGGTGTGCAGGTCCACAGTTCCTTAAAAGTGGCAGCACCGGTGGAAATGATGGTAAAGAAAGCATATCGGATGCGGTATCGAGTATAAAAGCTCACAAATTATGTTACAGTTAAAAAGAACGTTGGCTAGGCCACATTTGGAATACTGCGCCCAATTCCGGTCACCACACTACCAGAAGGACGTGGAGGCTTTGGAGAGAGTACAGAAAAGATTTACCAGGATGTTGCCTGGTATGGAGGGGATTAGCTATGAGGAGAGATTGAATGAACTGGGAATGTTCTCCCTAGAGAGACGGAGGCTGAGGGGCAACCTAATAGAAGTTTATAAAATTATGAGAGGTATAGTTTTGCTCTTATTAGCCTTAGTTTTATTAGCTCTAATTCTGTCACCTATGCTCACGAGTCGCCAGGTATCTTTCTGATACCGCCACGTGGTTCAAGCTCAAGTAATGATTAATAATGCAGCACACCGCTTCGTAAAAGTTAAATGAACGATCATTTATTATATACAGCAATAAATACTTATACAATAATCCTACTTCTAGACTACTACCTACCACTAAAGGCCAATACTTAACTTTGGTGATGGCCCACCAGGTCAGGAAAACGAATGGTCTATCGAATTGGTTCTGGCCTGCGGGATTCAAAAGGCTGGTACGAGTCGATAGTCAGGAGCGCCTATCGGGTAGCGATCGCTGGAGTAACACTTACAGTTGTCTTTGTCGAAGGGTCTCGAAGGTTGCGAGCGGGAGAAGAAGGGTCGATCTGAACTTGGCCCCTATTTTTAAAATTTCCAGGCGCTTCCCGCCTCTCGGGGCGGACCTTGACCCTGGTTCCAAGTGATTGGACTTGGTCCCAATCACTTGGTTCGATATGCTCCAATAATGGGGTGGTTCCTTGATCGGGGGGTGGTCGTCTACCTTCCATTGTCACAGCCACTGCTGGCGCCAAAAGGTCTGGATCGGCTTTATGTTGCTAATGTGTAGCAATTGTTCCCGGGGATGGCTGCTTAATATGCAGATGGCTGGGTTGTTGTGATGTTGATGGCTGCAGGTATCGGTCTGGGCTGACTTCCCCAGAGCCGAATACACTGTTTTGCCTGCAGCTGTCCGTTTGAGTCCTGTTGGCTGATTTTCCCATCAGCCTCTTTCGTTCGTCATTTTAGATCGGGGTTTGACCATTCTAATCGGGAATCAGCCATTTTAGGTGGCTACAATAGGTAGGGTGAACAGTTGGAGGCTTTTTCCCAGGGCGGAAATGACAAGTACAAGGGGGCACAAGTTCAAGATGAGGGGGGATGGTTCAGTGGAGATGTGCGGTGAGGTGATTGAGGCAGAAACGTTAGCGACCTTTAAGACTTATCTAGATAAACACATGAACAGACGGTTATAGAAGGATATAGGCGGTTGGTCTAGATAGGACACGTGATCGGCGCTGGCTTGGAGGGTGAAAAGGCCAGTTCTTGTGCTGTACTGCTCTTTGTTCTTTATTCACCGGTGCCTTCTGTTCCACTAATGTATTTAGTCACTGGCGCCTTCTGTTGCATTATCGTACTTATTCACATGTGCCTTCTATTCCACTCACGTATTTATTTGCGGGTGCTCCCTATTCCACAAATGTATTTATTCACTATTGCCTTCTGTTCCAAGAGTGTATTTCTTTACTGGTGCCTTCTGCTACACTAACATATTTATTCACTGGGGCCTTCTGTCCAACATTCATATTTATGAAATGAAAATGAAATGAAATGAAAATCGCTTATTGTCACAAGTAGGCTTCAATGAAGTTACTGTGAAAAGCCCCTAGTCGCCACATTCCGGCGCCTGTTCGGGGAGGCTGTTACAGGAATTGAACCGTGCTGCTGGCCTGCCTTGGTCTGCTTTCAAAGCCAGCGCTTTAGCCCATTTAATCACTGGTTTCTTCTGTTCCACCATCATATTTATTCACTTGTGCCCTTTCACTGGTGCCATCCGTTCAATTCATATATTTCTCCATTGCTGCCTTCTGTTTCACAATCGTATTTATTCATTGGCGCCTTCTGTTCCACGAGCATATTTTTTTTACTGGTGCCTTCTGTTCCACTAACGTATTCACTCACAGGTGCGTTCGCTTCACCAAATGTATTTATTCACTGGTGCCTTCTGTTCTACCAACATATTTATTCACTCGTGCCATCTGTTCCACCGATGTAATAATTTGCTGGTGCCATCCGTTCAATTAATATATTTCTTACTATTGCCTTTGTTGCACTATAATATTTATTCCATCGTGCCTTTTGTTCTACAATTATATTTATTCACTGATGCATTATGTCCCACTAACGTATTTATTCACTGGTGCCTTCTGGTCGACTATCGTATTTAATCACGAGCGCCTTCTGTTCCACTAACGTATTTATTCACTGGTGCTGTATGTTCCATTAAGGCATTTAACCATAGGTGCCTTCAGTTCCACGATCACATTTATTCACTGGTGCCTTCCGTTCAGTTAATATATTTCTTCGCTTGCGCCTTCTGTTCTACAATCATATTTATTCACTGCTGCTTCTGTTCCACTAACATATTTATTCACTGTGCCTTCTGGTTGACCATCGTATTTAGTCACTAGCGCCTTCGTTCCACTAACGTATTTATTTACTGGTGCTATTTGTTCCACTAATGTATTTATTTACTGGTGCTATTTGTTCCACTAATGTATTTATTTACTGGTGCTATCTGTCCACTAATACATTTATTCACTGGAGCCTTCAGTTCCACTAACGTATTTATTTACTGGTGCTATCTGTTCCACTATTGTATTTATTCACTGGTGCATTCTGCTCTACTAATGTATTTATTCAGCAGTGACTTCTGTTCCACAAGTGTATGTCTTTACCTGTGCCTTCTGTTCCACTAACACATGTATTCACTGGAGTCTTCTGTTCCACCATCGTATTTATTCACTGGTGCCTTCCGTTCAGTCAATATATTTCTTCACTAGTGCCTTCTGTTCCACAATCAGATTTATTCATCGGCGCTATCTGTTCCACTACCATTGCGCTAATGTTTTTATTCAGTGGGGCTTCTGTTCCACTATCATATTCACTCACTGGTGCCTTATGTCCCACTAACGTATTTATTCATTGGTGCTTTCTGTTCCACAATTGCATTTATTCTCTTGTGTCATCTGTTCCACTAACATATTTAATCACTGGAGCCTTCTGTTTGACTCACGCATTTATTCACTGTTGCCTTCTATTCCACAATTGTATTTATTCACAGGTGCCTTCTGTTCCAGTATAGTATTTATTCTCTGTTGCCTTCTGTTCTGCTAATGCTGTTAAGTAATGGGTTAAGAGACATTCCAATTAGTTGTCTCATTTATGTTAAGTATCCAATAATTGACACTGATATGTAAAGGGGCTTCAGGTGGCCCTTGTGTCAGGTGAAGTGATGTTAGAATTTTGTGCAAAGTCTGTTGAAGTAAATTAAAGGTATTTTGTGGAAAAGCAGCAGAACCTTTGACTCTTTATACTACAGCAGCTAAATGTCTAACAAATGTATTTATTCACTGGTGCCTTCTGTTCCACTAACATATATTTATTCACTGGTGCCTTCTGGTCGGCCATCGTATTTAGTAACTGGAGTCTTCTGTTCCACTAATATATTTATTCACTGGTGCCTTCTGTTCCACTATCATATTTATTCATTGGTGCCTTCTGATCCACTAATGTATTTATTCACTGGTGCCTTGTGTTGCACTAACGCATTTAGTCACTGGCGCCTTCTGTTACATTATCGTACTTATTAGAATGTGCCTTCTGTTCGACATGAATTTATTCACTGGTGCCTTCTGTTCCACTATCATATTTATTCACTGGTGCCTTCTTTTCCACTAATGTATTTATTCACTGACACCTTCTGTTCCACTATTGTTTTTATTCACTGGTGCCTTCTGCTCCTCTGTCCTATTTATTTTCTGTTGTCTTCTGTTCCACTAACGTACTTATTCACTTATGCCCTTTGTTCCGTTGTCATGTTTATTCACTGTTGCCTTCTCCTACAGTATCTTAGTTATGTTCTGGTGCCTCCTGCCGCACAGTCGTATTTATTCACTGGTGCTTTCTGTTGCTCTAATGTTTTTATTCACTTGGTGCCTTCTGTTCCACTGTCATACTTATTCACTGGTTATTCTGCCCCACTAATGTATTTATTCACTGATGTTTCTCTTACACTAATGTATTTATTCACTGATGTTTTCTTTACCACTCACGTATTTATTCAAATCCACTCTTGTATTTATTCACTAGTGCCTTCTGTTACACTGTCGTACTTATTCATTGTACTTCTGCTCCACTAACGTATTTATTCACTGGCGCCTCCTGTTCCACAATTGTATTTTTTCACTATGTCCCAATAATGTATTTATTCACCAGTGCTTTCAGTATCACTGAAGTATTTATTCACTGGCGTCTTCTTTCCATTATTGTACTTACGCACTGGTGCCTTCAGTTCACTTAATATATTACTACCTTCTGTTCCACAATCGTAGTTATTAATCGGCGTTGTCAATTCCACGAGTGTATTTAATCACTGGTGGTATCTGTTCCGCTAATGTATTTATTCACTGGTGCCTTCTGTTCCACAATTGTATTTATTCACTGGAGCCTTCATTTCTACTAATGTATTTATTTACGGGTGCTATCTGTTACACTAATATATTTTTCACTGGTGCTATCTGCTCCACTATTGTATTTATTCAGCAGTGACTTCTGTTCCACGAGCATATTTTTTTACTGGAGCCTTCTGTTCCACTAATGTATGTATTATGTGGACCCTTCTATTCCATTGTTGTATTTATTCACTGTTGCCTTCTGTTCCACAATCATATTTATTCAACGGCGCCATCTGCTCTACTATCGTATTTATTCACTAGTGCTTTCAGTTGTACTAATGTTTTTATTCACTGCCTTCTGCTCCAATTATGTATTTATTCATTAGTGCCCTCTGTTCCACTATCATATTTATTCACTGGTGCCTTCTGTTCCATTGTTGTATTTATTCACTAGTGCCTTCTGTTCCACTATCATATTTCTTCTGTTCTACTATCATATTTATTCACTGCTGCCTTCTGTTCCGCAATCGTATTCATTCACTGGTGCCTTCCGTTCCACTATGGTACTTATTCACTGATGCCTTCTGTTCGATAGTCACATTCATTCACCGGTGCCTTCTGTTCCACTGACGTATTTAGTCACTGCTGCCTTCTGTTACATTATTGTACTTCTTCACATATGCCTTGTGTTCCACAAACTTATTTATTCACGGATACCCCTGTCCCACTAATGTATTTATTCACTAGTGCTATCTGCTCCACCATTGTATTTATTCAGCGGCAACTTCTGTTCCACGAGCGTATTTTTTTTACTGGAGCCTTCTATTCCACTAACGTGTGTATTCACTGGAGTCTTCTATTCCATTGTTTATTTATTCACTGTTGCCTTCTGTTCCACAATCGTTTTTATTCATCGGCGCATCTGCTCTACCATCGTATTTATTTATTGGAGCTGTCTGCTCCAATCACCTATTTACTCACTGGTGCTGTTCCACTATCGTATTTATTCACTGGTGCCTTAAGTTCAGTTAATATATTTCTTCATTGGCGCCTTATGTTTCACAATTGTATTTATTCATTGGTGATTCTCTTCCTTCAATGAATTTATTCACTGGCGATTCTGTTCCACTGTCGTATTTATTCACTGGTGCTTTCTGTTCCACATTTGTATCCATTCACTGGTGCCTTATGACCCAATAACGTATTTATTCACTGGTGCTTTCTGTTCCACGGGGGCAGCACGGTAGCACAAGTGGATTGCACTGTGGCTTCACAACGCCAGGGTCCCAGGTTCGATTCCCCGCTGGGTCACTGTCTGTACGTTCTCCCTGTGCCTGCGTGGGTTTTCTCCGGGTGCTCCAGTTTCCTTCCACAGTCCAAAGACGTGCAGGTTAGGTGGATTGGCCATGATAAATTGCCCTAAGTGACCAAAAAGGTTCGAGGGGTTATTGGGTTACGGGGATAGGGTGGAAGTGAGGGCTTAATTGGATTGGTGCAGATTCGATGGGCCGAATGGCCTCCTTCTGCACTGTAAGTTCTATGTTCTAATGTATTTGTCCACTACAGCCTTTTGTTCCACTATTGTATTTATTCACAGGTGCCTTCAGTTCCACTAAAGTTTTTGTTTTTTTAGAAAACATTTTATTGAAGCATTTGTAATTTTCACAATTTAACATGCTGACATTTCTAAAACAACCGCGTGGGTCGGCGCACAAAATACCCCCTAAAAGAACAACAAACAATAAACCACGTCCCCCACTTCTACCATCCTGTCCCCAATTACCTGTATACTAAGTTCCCTGTCATTATTTAACTTTACCATGCCTCCTGTTTTCCTCCCCCCCCCCCCTTTTTCCTTTCCCCCCTTACTGCTGACGTTCAATTTTGTTAAACAAATCGATGAACGGCTGCCAACGCTGGGCGAATCCCTGTATTGATCCTCTCAGAACGAACTTGATTTTCTCCAGACTGAGAAACCCTACCATATCGCTGACCCACACTCCTGACTTTGAGGGCTCCGAGTCCCTCTATCTCAGAAAGATCCATCTCCGGGCGGAGAAGGCCAGGGTATCGGCCTCCCTCCCCCACTTTGCCCCTGGATCCTCCGACACCCCAAATATTGCCAATTCTGGACTCGGAATTACCCTACCTTCCAGGACTTCTGACATAAGATCCGCAAATCCCTGCCAGAATTCCCTCCGTTTCGGACATGCCCAAAACATATGAACATGGTTGACCAGGCTACCCCCACACCGTCCACATCTGTCCCCCACCTCCTCGAGGAACCTACTCATCCGGGCTAACGTTATGTGTGCCCTGTGGACTACCTTGAACTGAATCAAGCTTAAGTCTAGCACAAGATGAGGATGCATTTACCCTTTTCAAGGCTTTTTCCCACAGTTCAGTTTCCAGCTCCCCTCCTAGCTCCTCTTGCCAGTTCCTCTTCACCTCTCTGATAGGGGCCCCTTCCCACTCTAACAATTCCCTGTATTTGACAGCACTTTATCCTGTAGTCCCCTCAGGGAGAGGCGAGGAAAGCTTGGAACCTGCCTCCGTACAAAGTCCCGCACTTGAAGGTACCAAAACCCGTTCCCACCCGGCAAATCAAACTCCTCATCTAATGTCTTCAAGGTTGGAAAGCCCTCCTGGATGAATAAATCCCCAAACCTCTCAATTCCTGCCCGCTGCCATCCCTTAAAGCCCCCATCCAGCCTCCCCAGGACAAACCGGTGACTGTCACAGATCGGTGACCACACTGTATTAGACCTCCAATCTCATATGGTGCCTCCATTGCCCCCAGGGCACCCTTAGGGCTGCCACCACCACTGGACTTGTAGAGTACCGAGCCGGTGAGAACGGCAAGGGCTTCGTCAGTAAAACCTCCAGACTCGTACCTTTGCAGGATGCCTGCCCTTTACAAATTACGTCTGATCCTCCCCAATTATCTCCGGGCACAATCCTCTATTTGAGTGGCCAGGATCTTTGCCAATAATTTGGCATCTACATTCAAGAGGGAAATGGGCCTGTTCGATCCACAGCTCTCCGAATCCTTATCTCGCTTCAGGATAAGAGAAATTGATGCCTGTGATAACGTTGGGGGGAGTACTCCTCGCCCCTTGGACTCGTTAAAAGTCTTAACCAGGAGCGGCCCCAGTAACCCAGAGAACGTCTTATAAAATTCCACTGGGAATCCGTCAGGTCCTGGGGCTTTACCGGATTGCATCGCCCCCAGTCCATCTACACCTCCCCAAGCCCAATTGAGCCCCCCAGGGCCTCCACCAGCTCCTCATTTACCTTCAGGAACTCTAGCCTCCCCAGGAATTGATTCATGCCTTCCTCCCCAACCGGGGGTTCTGACTCATATAGCTGGCTATAAAATTCCCGGAACACTTCATTCACCGCCCCCGGGTCCGTCACCATCTTCCCCCTCATATCCTTTATTTTCCCTGTTTCTCTTGCCACTTCCTGCTTCCTCAGCTTATGTGCCAGCATCCTGCTAGCTTTCTCCCCATGTTCATATATTGCCCCTTTTACCCTCCTCAACTGTCCCTCTGCATTACCTGTGGAAAGGAGCCCAAATTCCATTTGAAGTCTCCGACACTCCGACACTGCTAGCGCGGCAGCCCCTTTTAACTGGCATTTATAGTCCACTAATATTTATTCACTATTGCCTTTTGGTCCACTAATGCATTTACTCACTGCCGCCTTCAGTTCCACTGAAGTATTTATTCACCGGTGCCTTCTGTTCAATTCATATATTTCTTCACTGCTACCTTCTGATCTAAAATCATATTTATTCATCGCCACCTTCTGTTCCCCAACGTATTTATTCACTGGTGCCTTCTGATCCAATCACATATTCAGTTACTGCTACCTTCTGTTCCACAATCATATTTATTCACTAGTGCCTTCTGTTCCACTAATATAATTATTCACTGGTGCCTTCTGTTCCACTAATGTATTTATTCAATGGTACGTCCTGTTTCACAATCCTATTTATTCACTGGTGCCTTCTGTTCCACAAGTATTTATTCACTAGTGCCTTCTGTTCCACTAATGCATTGATTCACTTGTACTTTCGCTTCCTCTGATGCATTTACTCACTGCTGCCTTCGGTTCCACTAATGTATTTATTCACTGGTGCCATCCATTCAATATATTTCTTTACTGGTGCCTTCTGTTCCACTATAATATTTATTCACTCGTGCCTTCTGTTCCACAATTGCGTTTATTCACTGGTGCCTTCTGCTTCAATCACGTATTTATTCACATGTGCCTTCTGTTCCATGAACGTATTATTCAAAGAAGAGAGAACAGAGAACAATACAGTGCAGGAACTGGTCCTTCTGCCCTCCAAGCCTGTACCGGTTATACCACCCTTGGCCAAAACCCTCAGCACTTCCTATTGTCGTATCCCTCTATACCCATCCTACCCATGTATTTGCCTTTTGAACGCCGTTAATGTATCTGCTTCCACAACCTCCCCTGGCAATGCGTTCCAGGCACTCACCACCATCTGTGTAAAAAAAAAAAAAAAAAAAAAAAAAAAACTGCCTCGCCACATCCCTCTAAACTTTGCCCCATGGACATTAAACCTATGCCCCCTGGTGACTGACCCCTCCACCCTGGGTAAGAGTGCCTGCCCATCCATGCCCCTCATAATCTTGTAGGCCTCGATCAGGTTACCCTTCAACCCCCATCTTTCTAATGAAAACAGTCCAAGTCTATTCAGCCTCTCCGCTGGTAATGTGGCGACTAGAATTGTGCGCAATATTGAAATGAAAAATGAAATGAAAATCGCTTATTGTCACAAGTAGGCTTCAAATGAAGTTACTGTGAAAAGCCCCTAGTCACCACATTCTGGCGCCTGTTCGGGAAGGCTGTTACGGGAATTGAACCGTGCTGCTGGCCTGCCTTGGTCTGCTTTCAAAGCCAGCGATTTAGCCCTGTGCTAAACAGCCCCTCGCAATATTCAAGTGCGGCCTTATCAAGGTTCTATACAACTGTAGCATGACATGCCACTTTTTATACTTGATGCCCCGTCTAATGAAGGCAGGCATTCCGTTTGCTTTCTTGACTACCTTTTCCACTTGTGTTGCCACTTTCAAAGATCTGTGGACCTGCATGCCCGTAATTCTCTGACTTTCGTTATTCCTAAGAGATTTGCCATTTACGGTATATTTCTCCTTTTATGCTGGACCTACCAAAATGCATTATCTCACATTTGTCTGGATTAAACTCCATTTGCCATTTGTCTGCCCAAGTCTCCAACCTATCTATGTCCTGCTGTATCCTCTGACTATCCTCAACACGACCTGCCACTCCACCAACCTTCGTGTCATCCGTGAACTTGCTAATCAGACCAGCTACATTTTCCTCCAAATCGTTTATGTACTACAAACAACAGAGATCCCAGCACCTATCCCTGTCGAACACCGTGGGCGGCACGGTAGCACTGTGGTTAGCATAGCTGCTTCCCAGCTCCAGGGTCCCAGGTTCGATTCCCGACTTGGGTCACTGTCTGTGCGGAGTCTGCACGTTCTCCCTGTGTCTGCGTGGGTTTCCTCTGGGTGTTCAGTTTCCCTCCCACAGTCCAAAGATGTGCAGGTTAGGTGGATTGGCCATGCTAAATTGCCCTTTGGTTAGATGGTTACGGGGAAAGGGCGGAGGTGTGGGCTTAAGTAGAGTGCTCTTTCCAAGAGCCGGTGCAGACTCGTTGGGCCGAATGGCCTCCTGCATTGTTGATTCTATTAGATGATTCTAACACCACTAGTCACAACCTTCCATTCAGAAAAACACCCTTCTACTGCTACCCTTTGCCTTCTGTGACCGAGCTAGTTCTGTATCCATCTTGCCACTTCACATCTGGTCCCATGTGACTTCACCTTTTGTACCAGTCTGCCATGAGGTACCTTGTCAAAGGTTTTACTGAAGTCCATGTAAACAACATCCACCACCCTCCCCTCATCAGTCATCTTTGTCACATCCTCAAAAAACTCGATCAAGTCAGTGAGGCATGACCTCCCCTTCACAAAACCATGCTGTCTATCGCTAATGTTTCCAAATGGGTATAAATCCTGTCCATGAGAATTCTCTCCAATAATTTACCTACTGCCGACGTGAGGCTCACTGGCCTATAGTTTCCTGGATTATCCCTGCTACATTTCTTAAACAGCGATACCACATTAGCTATTCTCCAGTTCTCTGGGATCTCACCTGTAGCCAATGAGGATACAAAGATGTCAGTCAAGGCCTCTGCAATTTCCTCCCTTGCTTCCCTCAGTATTCTGAGGTCAATCTCATCCAGCCCAGGAGTCTTATCTACCTTAATATCTTTTAAAAGACCCAATACCTCCTCCTTTTCGATGTCAACACGACCCAGACTGTCCACATACCGTACCCAAGAATCATCTTCCACAAAGTCCTTTTCTTTGGTGAACACTGATGCAAAGTATTCATTTAGTACTTCGCCCATTTCCTCTTGCTCAACATGTAGATTTTCCCCCGCTGTCCTTAAGTGGTCCAATCCTTTCCCTGGCCAACCTCTTGCTTTTTACATATGAATAAAAAGCTTTGGGATTCACCTTAATCCTACTTGCCAGGGATTTTTCATGACCCTTCCTAGCCTTCCTAATTTCCTGCTTAAGTACCTTCCTACTTACTTTGTTCTCCTCAAGGGTTTTGACTGCCCCCACCATTCTAAACCGTAGAAAAGCCTCCTTTTTCTTTTTGACGAGGTTCACAATATCCCTCGTTATCCAAAGCTCCCTAAACTTCCCGTATTTATCCATCGTTCTCTCAGGAACGTGACTTTCCTGAATTCTAATCAACTGTCACTTGAAAGAGTCCCACATGTCCGATGTTGATTTAGTAATAATAATAGCTTATTGTCACATGTAGGCTCCAATGAAGTTACTGTGAAAAGCCCCTAGTCGCCATATTCCGGCACCTGTTCGGGAAGGCGATTACAGGAATTGAACCCGCGCTGCTGCCTTGTTCTGCATTACAAGCCATCTGTTTAGCTCACTGTGCAAAACCATCCCCATTTACCCACCAACAGCCGCACCCAATCCAAATTCTTCAATTCCTGTCTAATGCTATCGTAATTTGCTTTTCCACAGTATAGCACCTTAACTCCAGGGTTACCCTCATCCCTATCCAAAAATACCCTAAAACGTATGGAATTGTGGTCACTACTCCCAAAATGTCCCCCTACTGTCCATTCCCCAATACCAGATCCAGTATTACCCCTTCCCTAATTGGACTATCTACATATTGCATCAAGAAGCCTTCCTAGATACACCTTATTAACTCTACCCCATCCAAGCCACAAGCAATAAGTGAGTCCCAGTCAATATAGGGGAAGTCAAAATCCCCTACCACAATAACTGTTACTTTTGCACCTATCCAAAATCTCTTTACCTATTTCTCCAGTCCCCAGGGTCAGCATGTGTGCAGGAAGTGTCTCCAGTTACAGCTCCTGGAAGCTCGAGTTTCAGAGCTGGAGCGGTGGCTGGAGATACTGTGGAGCATCCGCGAGTCGGAGAGCATCGTGGATAGCACGTATAGAGAGGTGGTCACACCGCAGGCTCAGGCTCCGCAGGCAGGAAGGGAATGGGTGTCCACCAGACACAAGAGAGCGAGGCAGGTAGTGCAGGAATCTCCTGTGGCCATTCCCCTGCAGAACAGATATACCGCTTTGGATACTGTTGAGGGGAATGGCCTCTCAGGGGAAAACAGCAACAGCCAAACTTGTGGCACCACGGTTGGTTCTGCTGCAGAGGGGAGGGGTGATATCTGTGACAGTGCAATAGTTACAGGGGATTCAATTGTAAGGGGAATAGACAGGCGTTTCTGTGGCTGCAAACGAGACTCCAGGATGGTATGTTGCCTCCCTGGTGCTAGGGTCAAGGATGTCTCAGAGCGGGTACAGGACATTCTGGAGGGGGAGGGTGAACAGCCAGTGGTCGTGGTACACATCGGTACAAACGACATAGGTAAAAAAAGGGATGGGGTCCTAAAAGCAGAATACAGGGAGCTAGGAAGGAAGTTAAGAAATCGGACCTCGAAGGTAATGATCTCAGGATTACTACTGGTGCCACGTGCTAGTCAGAGTTGAAATGACAGGATATATAGGATGAATACGTGGCTGAAGGGATGGTGTCAGGGGGAGTGTTTCAGATTCCTGGGGCATTGGGACCGGGTTCTGGGGGAGGTGGGACCTGTACAAACTGGATGGGTTATATCTGGGCAGGACTGGAACTGATGTCCTAGGGGGGCTATTTGCTAGAGCGGTTGGGGAGTATTTAAACTAATGTGGCAGGGGGATGGGAAACGATGCAGGAAGTCGGAAGGTAGTAAAACAAGGGCAGAAACAAAAGGTAGTAACGGGGAAAGTGTAAGGCAGAGAAGCCATAGTCAAAAATCAAAAAGGGCGACAGTACAAGGTACAGTTACTGAGAGGAGCTCAGTGAATAGGCCCAGTAATACTAAAAGGAATAAAATGGGAAGTAAAAACATAAATGGAAAGCGACGCGACAGGTTGTTACATGAAGATATGGGTTCAACGACAAGGAAAATTAGGAGAAACTTTAAGAGGAAAAATAACTTAGGAGAGGTTACTGATCAAGGTGTTAAGATTAGGACTAGGGTTAGAGGTATAAAAGCCAACATAAGTGTACTTTACTTGAATGCTCGTAGTATTCGGAATAAGGTAAATGAGTTGATGGCGCAAATCATCGTGAATGACTATGATTTAGTGGCCATTACTGAAATATGGTTAAAGGATGGTCACGACTGGGAGTTAAATATCCAAGGGTATCAAACTATTCGGAAGGACAGAGCGGATGGTAAAGGAGGAGGTGTAGCTCTGTTATTTAAGGATGACATCCGGGCAATAGTAAGGGATGACATCGGTGCTATGGAGGATAGGGTTGCATCCATTTGAGTGGAAATCAGGAATAGTAAGGTGAAAAAGTCACTGATAGGAATAGTCTATAAGCCACCAAATAGTAACATTATGATGGAGCAGGCAATAAACAAAGAAATAACTGATGCATGTAGTTATCATGGGGGATTTTAATCTACATGTCGATTGGTTTAACCAGGTTGGTCAAGGCAGCCTTGAGGAGGAGTTTATAGAATGTATCCGCGATAGTTTCCTCGAACAGTATGTAATGGAACCTACGAGGGAACAAGCGGTCCAAGATTTGGTCCTATGTAATGAGACAGGATTGATTAATGATCTCATAGTTAGGGATCCTCTCGGAAGGAGCGATCATAATGTGGTGGAATTTAAAATACAGATGGAGGATGAGAAGGTAAAATCAAACACTAGTGTTTTGTACTTAAACAAAGGAGATTACAATGGGATGAGAGAAGAGCTAGCTAAGGTAGACTGGGAGCAAATACTTTATGGTGAAAAAGTTGAGGAACAGTTGAGAACTTTCCAAGCGATTTTTCACAGTGCTCAGCAAAGGTTTATACGAACAAAAAGGAAGGACGGTAGAAAGAGGGAAAATCGACCGTGGATATCTCCGGAAATAAGGGAGAGTATCAAATTGAAGGAAAAAGCATACAAAGTGGCAAAGTTTAGTGGGAGACTAGAGGATTGGGAAATCTTTAGGGGGCAACAGAAAGCTGCTAAAAAAGCTATAAAGAAGAGTAAGATAGATTATGAGAGTAAACTTGCTCAGAATATAAAAACGGAAAGTAAAAGTTTCTACAAATATATAAAACAAAAAAGAGTGGCTAAGATAAATATTGGTCCTTTAGAGGATGAGAAGGGAGATTTAATGATGGGAGATGAGGAAATGGCTGAGGAACTGAACAGGTTTTTTGGGTCAGTCTTCACAGTGGAAGACACAAATAACATGCCAGTGACTGATAGAAATGAGGCTATGACAGCTGAGGACCTTAAGATGATTGTTGTCACTAAGGAAGTAGTGATCGGCAAGCTAATGGGGCTAAAGGTAGACAAGTCTCCTGGCCCTGATGGAATGCATCCCAGAGTGCTAAAAGAGATGGCTAGGGAAATTGCAAATGCACGAGTGATAATTTACCAAAATTCACTAGACTCTGGGGTGGTCCCGGCGGATTGGAAATTAGCAAACGTGACACCACGGTTTAAAAAAGGAGGTAGGCCGAAAGTGGGTAATTATAGGCCAGTTAGCTTAACTTCGGTAGTAGGGAAGATGCTGGAATCTATCATCAAGGAAGAAATAGCGAGGCATCTGGATGGAAATTGTCCCATTGAGCAGACGCAGCATGGGTTCATAAAGGGCAGGTTGTGCCTAACTAATTTTTTGAGGGCATTACCAGTGCGGTAGATAATGGGGAGCCAAAGGATGTGGTATATCTGGATTTCCAGAAAGCTTTTGACAAGGTGCCACACAAAAGATTGCTGCATAAGATAAAGATGCATGGCATTTAGGGTAAAGTAGTAGAATGGATAGAGGATTGGTTAATTAATAGAAAGCAAAGAGTGGGGATTAATGGGTGTTTCTCTGATTGGCAATCAGTAGCTAGTGGTGTCCCTCAGGGATCAGTGTTGGGCCCACAATTGTTCTCAATTTACAGAGATGATTTGCAGACGACACTAAGATGAGTGGTAAAGCAAAAAGTGCAGAGGATACCGGAAGTCTGCAGAGGGATTTGGATAAATTAAGTGAATGGGTTAGGGTCTGGCAGATGGAATACAATGTTGACAAATGTGAGGTTATCCATTTTGGTAGGAATAACAGCAAAAGGGATTATTATTTAAATGATAAAATATTAAAACATGCCGCTGTGCAGAGAGACCTGGGTGTGCTAGTGCATGAGTCGCAAAACATTGGTTTACAGGTGCAACAGGTGATTAAGAAGGCAAATGGAATTTTGTCCTTCATTGCTAGAGGGATGGAGTTTAAGACTAGGGTGGTTATGCTGCAATTGTATAAGGTGTTAGTGAGGCCACACCTGGAGTATTGTGTTCAGTTTTGGTCTCCTTACCTGAGAAAGGACGTACTGGCGCTGGAGGGTGTGCAGAGGAGATTCACTAGGTTAATCCCAGAGCTGAAGGGGTTGGATTACGAGGAGAAGTTGAGTAGACTGGGACTGTACTCGTTGGAATTTACAAGGATGCGGGGGGATCTTATAGAAACGTATAAAATTATGAAGGGAATAGATAGGATAGATGCGGGCAGGTTGTTTCCACTGGTGGGTGAAAGCAGAACTAGGGGGCATAACCTCAAAATAAGGGGAAGCAGATGTGGAATGAGCATAGGAGGAACTTCTTCACCCAAAGGGTTGTGAATCTATGGAATTCCTTGCCCAGTGAAGCAGTTGAGGCTCCTTCATTAAATGTTTTTAAGATAAAGATAGATAGTTTTTTGAATAGGTATGTTCGGGCCGGAAAGTGGAGCTGAGTCCAAAAATGATCAGCCATGATCTCATTGAATGGCGGAGCAGGCTCGAGGGGCCAGATGGCCTACTCCTGCTCCTAGTTCTTATGTTCTATTTGCTCCTCTATCTCTCATTGGCAGTTGGGAGGCCTGTAATAAATGCCCAACATTGCGATTGCCCCCTTCCTGTTCCTGAGCTCTACCCAGATTACCTCATTGTAGAACCCGCTGAGGTGTCCTGCCGCAGTACGACCATAATATTCTCCTTATCCAGTAATGCTGCTCCCACCCCTTTTACATCCCCCTCTATCACTCCTGAAGCATCTATATCCTCCAACATTCAGCTGCCAATATTGCCCTTCCTTTAACCACATTTCTGTGATAGCCACAACATCATAATTCCAAGTACTAATAAGTGCTCTATGTTCATCTGTCTTATCTGCTATACTTCTGGCGTTCAAACAAATACACTTCAAACCACTGCATTTGAGCAGACGGGCTGAAGTTCACTGGAGCCTTCTGCTCCAATCACGTATTTATTAACTGATGTCTTCTGTTCCAATAATGTATTTATTCACTGCCGCGTTCTGTTTCACTGACATATTTATTCACTGGTGCCTTCCGCTCCATTAACATACTTATTCACCGGTGCCTTGTATTCCGCACTTGTATTTATTCACTGGCGCCTTCTGTTCCACTAACGTATTTAATCACTGCCGTGTTCTGCTCCTCAGGCATATTCATTCGCTGGTGCCTTCTGTTCCACTAATTATTTACTCATTGGTGCATTCTGTTCCACTAACGTATTTAATCACTGCCGTGTTCTGCTCCACAGGCATATTCATTCACTAGTGCCTTCTGTTCCACTAATGTATTTATTCACTGTTGTCTTCTGTACCACTATTGTATTTATTTACTAGTGCCTTCTGTTCCACTAATGTATGTATTCACTGGTGCCTTCTGTACCACTATTGTATTTATTTACTAGTGCCTACTGTTCCTCTGGGGTCTTTATTCACTGGTGCCTTCTGCTCAACTATCGTATTTATTCAATGGTGCCTTCTTCTTCACTATTGCATTAATTTACTGGTTGGTGCCTTCTGTTCCAGTAACGTATTTATTCAGTGGAGCATTCCGTTCAGTTAATATATTTCCTCACTAGCAACTCCTGTTTCACAATTGTATTTATTCACTGGCGCCTTCTGTTCCCCTACCGTAATTATTCATGGTGCCTTCAGTTCACCTAACTTATTTATTCAAGGGTGCCTACTGTTAAAGTAACATATCTATTCACTGGTGCCTTCTGCCCCACGAATGTATTTATTCACTAGCATCTTGTGTTCCACGAGTGTATTTATTCACTTGGGCCTTCCGTTCCATGAGTGTAGTCATTCACCAGTATCTTCTGTTCCACTAACGGATTTATTCACTGGTGCTTTCAGTTCCACTGATGTATTTATTCACAGGTGCCTTCAATTCCACTGGGGTATTTATTCACTGGTGCCTTCTCTTCTACTAACGTATTTATTCACTCATGCTTGTATTTCATGAGCCTATTTCATGAGCGTATTTATTCACTAGTGCCTTCTCTTCTACTAATGTATTTATTCATTGGTGCCTTTTGTTTGTCCAACATATTTATTCACTATTGCCTTCTGTTCTACAAACATATTTTTTCACTGGTGTCTTCTGTTCCAATGTCTCCTTTATTCCCTGGTGCTTTTTGTTCAATCAGCATTTTTATTCGCCAGTACATTCTGTTCCACTCTCATATTTATTCACTGGTGCCTTCTGTTCCACTAACATATTTATTCACAGGTGCCTTATGTATCACAAACTTATTTATTCATCGGCCTCTTATGTACTACAAGCGTATGTATTTACTCGTGCCTTCTGATCCACCAGTGTATTTATTCACTGGTGCTTTCCTGTTCTAAGAGTGTAGTTATTCACTGGTGCCTTCAGTTCCACTAACGTATTTATTTTCTGGTGCTTTCAGTTCCACTAATGTATTTATTCACCATTACCATTTGTTCCCCAAGGGTATTTATTCACTGGTGCCTTCTGTTCTACTAACAGAAGGTGGCACACTAGCACAGTGGGTAGCACTGTTGCTTCAAGCTCCAGGGTACCAGGTTGGATTCCCGGCTTGGTTCACTGTCTGTGTGGAGTCTGCACGTTTTCCCTGTGTCTGTGTGGCTTTCCTCCGGGTGCTCGGGTTTCCTCCCACAAGTCCTGAAAGACTGGCTGTTAGGTAATTTGGACATTCTGAATTCTCCCTCTTGTGTACCCGGACAGGCGCCGGAATGTGGCGACTTGGGGCTTTTCACAGTAAATTCAATGCGGTGTTAATGTAAACCTACTTGTGACAGTAAAGATTATTACATTATTATTAACATATTTATTCACTGGTGCCTTCTGATCCAATGTCGTATTTATTCCCTGGTGCCTTTTGTTCAATGAGCGTATTTATTCGCCAGTGCCTCCTGTTCTACTAACGTACTTATTCACCGTTGCCTACTGTTCCACAAACGTATTTATTCACTGGTGCTTTCTGTTTCACTAACATACTTATTCAAAGTTCCCTTCTGTTTCACTAACGTATTTATTCACTGTTGCCTTCTGTTTCTCTGTCGCATTTATTCCCTGGTGCGTTTTGTTCAATGAGCGTATTTATTTGCCAGTGCCTTCTGTTCCACTGTCATATTTATTCACTGTTGACTTTTGATCCACTGACGTATTTATTCATAGATGCCTTCTGTTACATTATTGTATTTAGCCACTGGCACCTTCCGTTCCACTATTGTACTTATTCACTTGTGCCTTCTGTTCCACTAATGTACTTATTCACTGTTGCTTTCGGAACCACTAACTTATTTATTCACTGGTGCCGTCTGTTTCATTAACATATTTATTCACTGTTGCCTTCTATTTCACTGTCGATTTATTCCCTGGTGCGTTTTATTCAACGAGCGTTTTATTCGCGGTGCCGCAGGGATCAGTGCTGGGTCCTCTGCTATTTGTGATTTTTATCAATGACTTGGAGGAGGGGGCTGAAGGGTGGGTCAGTAAATTTGCTGATGACACCAAGATTGGTGGAGTCGTGGATGAGGTGGAGGGCTGTGTAGGCTGCAAAGAGACATTGATAGGATGCAGAGCTGGGCTGAAAAATGGCAGATGGAGTTTAAAAAAAAAAAAAAAATGTTGATTCAAAGTTTTTCCAACAAAAATTTTCAACCAATTAACCCCCCCCCCCCCCCCCCCCCGGTAACAGAAAAGAAAAAGAGAACAGAACAGAACAGAACATAGACATATCAATCAAACATAATACAGAACTTATACAATGGGTTTCCCCCGCACATATTAACCCTCCCATATGCTTTTTATTCTACAAGCACCCCATGGAAAACCCCCTCCCCCGCCTGCCCAAACACCCCCCCCCCCCCCCCCGAAAGAGACATCCCCCCCCCCTCCCTGGGTTGCTGCTGCTGCTGACCGACCTCATTCTAACGCTCCGCGAGATAGTCTAGGAACGGTTGCCACCGCCTGAAGAACCCCTGTGCAGACCCTCTCAAGGCAAACTTTATCCTCTCCAGCTTAATCATAGATTATCATAGAATTTACAGTGCAGAAGGAAGCCATTCAGCCCATCGAGTCTGCACCGGCTCTTGGAAAGAGCACCCTACGCAAGGTCAACACCTCCACCCTATCCCCATAACCCAGTAACCCCACCCAACACTAAGGGCAATTTTGGACACTAAGGGCAATTTATCATGGCCAATCCACCTAACCTGCACATCTTTGGACTGTGGGAGGAAACTGGAGCACCCGGAGGAAACCCACGCACACACGGGGAGGATGTGCAGACTCCGCACAGACAGTGACCCAAGCCGGAATCGAACCTGGGACCCTGGAGCTGTGAAGCAATTGTGCTATACACAATGAACCCTGCCATGTCATTTATCCAGGCTTCCACACTGGGGGGCTTCACGTCCTTCCACATGAGCAAGATCCTCCGCCGGGCTACCAAGGACGCAAAGGCCAGAATACCGGCCTCTTTCGCCTCCTGCACTCCCGGCTCGTCCACCACCCCAAACAATGCCAGCCCCCAACTTGGCTTGACCTGGACTTTCACCACCTTGGACATAGTCTTCGCGAAACCCCTCCAGAACCCATCCAGTGCCGGGCACGACCAGAACATGTGGGCATGATTCGCCAGGCTTCCCGAGCACCTCCCGCATCTGTCCTCCATCCCAAAGAACCTACTCAGCCTCGCCCCTGTCATATGCGCTCTGTAAATAACCTTAAACTGTATCAGGCTGAGCCTGGCACATGAGGAAGAGGAATTAATCCTACTCAGGGCATCAGCCCACAGACCCTCTTCAATCTTCTCCCCCAACTCCTCCTCCCACTTGCCCTTCAGCTCCTCTACCGATGCCTCCCCCTCTTCTTTCATCTCCTGATTTCTCACCGAAACCTTACCTTCTCCGACCCATACACCCGAAATCACCCTGTCCTGAATCCCCTGTGCCGGGAGCAGGGGGAATTCCCTCACCTGCCGCCTCACAAACGCCCTCACTTGCATATACCTGGACGCATTTCCCGGGGGTAACCCAAACTTCTCCTCCAGCGCCCCTAGGCTCGCAAACGTCCCGTCTATAAACAGGTCCCCCATCCTTCTGACCCCTGCCTGATGCCAGCTCCGAAACCCCCCATCCATCCTTTCTGGGACGAACCGATCGGGGACCACACCGAGGCTCCCATCTCACCCCTATGTCGTCTCCACTGCCCCCAGATCTTTAGCGTTGCCGCCACCACCGGACACGTGGTGTACCTTGTCGGCGAGAGCGGCAGCGGTGCCGTCACCAGCGCCCTCAGGCTCGTTCCTTTGCAGGATGCCATCTCCAACCTCTTCCATGCCTCCCCCTCTCTCTCTTACCCACTTACGGATCATTGCCACGTTGGCTGCCCAATAATAGCCACCCAGATTCGGCAACGCCAGCCCTCCTCTGTCCCTACTACGCTCCAGAAACCCCCTCCTTACCCTCGGGGTCTTGTTTGCCCACACAAAACCCATGATGCTCCTACCTACCCGCTTAAACAAGGCCTTGGTAATCATAATAGGAAGGTAAAAAGAAACCTCGGGAGGACCATCATTTTAATCGACTGTACCCTGCCCGCTAGCGAGAGTGGCAACACATCCCATCTTTTGAAGTCCTCCATCTGCTCCACCAACCGCGTCAAATTAAGTTTGTGCAGGGCCCCCCAGCTCCTAGCTACCTGCATCCCCAAGTACCGAAAGCTCCTTTCCGCCCTCCTCAACAGTAGGTTGTCTATCCCTCTTCCCTGGTCCCCTGAATGCACCACAAAGAGCTCACTTTTCCCTCCATTGAGCTTAAAGCCCAAGAAGTCCCCAAACTCCCTTAGGATCCGCATGACCTCCACCATTCCCTCCACTGGATCTGCCACATACAGCAACAGGTTGTCTGCATACAGAGACACCCAATGCTCCTCTCCCCCTCGAACCACCCCCCTCCATTTCCTGGACTCCCTTAATGCCATGGCCAAAGGCGCAATTGCTAATGCAAACAACAGGGGGGACAGGGGGCGCCCCTGCCTCGTCCCTCGATACAGCCGAAAATACTCCGACCTCTGCCGATTCGTAGCCACACTCGCCACCGGGGCTCTATAAAGGAGCTTAATCCAACTGATAAACCCCTCCCCAAACCCAAACCTCCGCAACACTTCCCAGAGATATTCCCACTCCACCCGGTCAAAGGCCTTCTCTGCGTCCATAGCTGCCACTATCTCCGCCTCTCCCTCCACCGATGGCATCATAATCACGTTTAGGAGCCTCCGCACATTGGTGTTTAGCTGCCTGCCCTTTACAAATCCCGTCTGGTCCTCATGAATCACCCCCGGGACACAATCCTCAATTCACGTAGCCAGCACTTTTGCCAGCAACTTAGCAACCACATTGAGGAGCGAAATCGGCCTATACGACCCACATTACAGTGGGTCCTTGGCCCGCTTCAGGATCAGAGAAATCAGCGCCCCGGACATTGTCGGGGGCAGGGTCCCCCCCCCCCGCTCCCTTGCCTCATTGAAAGTCCTCACTAGCAACGGGGCTAACAGGTCAGCATACTTCCTGTAAAACTCAACCGGGAACCCATCTGGCCCCGGGGCCTTCCCCGTCTGCATGCTCCCCAGTCCTTTAACCAGCTCCTCCAACCCAATTGGCGCCCCCAAACCAGCCACCTCCTGCTCCTCCACCCTCGGGAACCTCAGTTGATCTAGAAATCCTCGCATCCCCTCTTCCCCCGCTGGGGGCTGAGATCTGTACAGCTCCTCATAAAAGTCCTCAAATGCCTCATTTACTTTCACCGCACTCCGCACAGTAGTTCCCCTGCTATCCTTGACTCCACCTATCTCCCTCTCTGCCATCCTCTTACGGAGCTGATGTGTCAGCATCCGGCTCGCCTTCTCCCCATACTCGTACGTCGCCCCCTGTGCTTTCCTCCACTGTGCCTCTGCCTTCCCCGTGGTCAACAGGTCGAATTCCGTCTGGAGACTTCGCCGCTCCCTTAGTAGTCCCTCATCGGGGGCCTCTGCATATCTCCAGTCCACCCTTAGGATCTCCCCCACTAACCTCTCCCTTTCCCTGCCCTCTCTCTTCTCCCTGTGAGCCCTGATGGAGATTAACTCTCCCCTGACCACCGCCTTCAGCGCCTCCCATACTACCCCCACCTGCACCTCCTCATTGTCGTTGGCCTCCAAATACCTTTCAATGCACCCCCGCACCCTCCCGCACACCTGCTCATCTGCCAGTAATCCCACATCCAGACGCCACAGCGGGCGTTGGTCCCTCTCCTCTCCTAACATCAGCTCCACCCAGTGCGGGGCGTGGTCCGAGTACTCTGTTCCCTCCACTTTCGGGATCAGCGCCCTACTCAAAACAAAAAAATCTATCCGGGAGTAGGCTCTGTGTACGTGAGAAAAAAAAGAAAATTCCCTGGCCAAGGGCCTAGCAAATCTCCACGGATCTACTCCCCCCCCCATCTGGTCCATGAACCCCCAAAGCACCTTGGCCGCAGCTGGCCTCTTCCCCGTCCTGGATCTGGAGCGATCTAACGCTGGGTCCAACACCATGTTGAAATCTCCCCCCCCCCCACCATTATCAAGCTTCCTGCCTCCAGATCCGGAATCCGTCCCAACATGCGCTTCATAAATCCAGCATGATCCCAGTTCGGGGCGTATACGTTTACCAATACCACCCACGCCCCCTGCAACCTACCGCTCACGATCACGTATCGACCTCCATTGTCCACTACAATCTTCTTGGCCTCAAACGACACCCACTTCCCCACCAGTATTGCCACCCCTCTGTTCTTTGCATCCAGCCCCGAATGGAATACCTGTCCTACCCATCCCTTTCTTAACCTGACCTGGTCTGCCACCTTCAAATGTGTCTCCTGAAGCATGACCACGTCTGCCTTCAGTCCCTTTAAGTGCGCGAACACTCGGGGCCTCTTAACCGGCCCATTCAGGCCCCTCACATTCCAAGTTATCAGCCGGATTGGGGGGCTTCCCACCCCCCCCCCTGCCGACTAGCCATCTCCTTTTCTAGGCCAGTCCCGTGCCCGCGCCTCCCGCAATCTCCAGTCCCCCAAACGGGGGACCCCCGTCCCGACCACCTCTTCTGTTTCCAGTTCCCTATCGGCCAATGCAGCAGCAACCCTATATCCCTCCCCCCTCCCCCTGCTAGATCCGTGTCCAGCTCTTTTGCTCCCCCCATAACACTCCCGTAAGTCAGCTGACTCCTGCTGACCCCGGACTCCCCCGCCGTCCCATTGACCCCCCCCCCCCGTGTGGGAATCCCCCCTCCTCCTCAGCAATCAGTGTGCGCTCCTCCACCACACCCCCTCCGTCCTTCTCTAGTGCGGGAAAAAGCCCGCGCCTCCCTGAGCCGCCCCCGCCCCCTCTGGCGCTGCTCCTGTTGCGGCCTTATCCCAATTCCCCCATCCGCGGGCCTCCCCTCCCTCCAGCACCGGCGCCCACACACTCTCTCAGTCTCCCCATCAGATCTCTTCCCCCATCCCCATCCATTACCCAACCCGTGGAACATTCCTTACGCATAGTTAAAACCCTGTAAACAACCGACATCCCCACCACAACCACAAACCCTCAGTTTGAGTCCAACTTTTCAGTTTGTATAAAGGTCCAAGCCTCCTCAGGCGTTTCGAAGTAGTGGTGTCGATCCTTAAATGTGACCCACAATCGCGCTGGCTGCAGCATTCCGAACCTCACCCCCTTCCGATGGAGCACCGCCTTGGCCCGATTAAAACCAGCTCTCTTCTTTGCCACCTCCGCACTCCAGTCCTGATAGATTCGGATCTCCGTATTCTCCCACGTGCTGCTCCGCTCTTTCTTGGCCCATCTCAAGACACACTCTATCCGCGAAACGGTGAAACCTCACCACTACCGCCCTTGGTGGCTCGTTGGCCTTGGGTCTCCTCGCCAGGACCCGATGAGCCCCATCTAGCTCTAGGGGACTCTGAGAGGCCCCCGCCCCCATCAGCGAGTTGAGCATCGTGCTCACATATGCCCCGGCATCGGGCCCCTCCACTGCTTCAGGGAGACCCAGAATCCGAAGATTCTTCCTCCTTGACCTGTTCTCCAGGTCCTCGAATCTTTCCGCCCACCTCTTGTGCAGCGCCTCGTGTGCCTCCATCTTCACCGCCAGGCCCAAGATCTCATCCTCGTTCTCCAAGGCTTTTTCCAGCACCTCCTGGATCGCCGCCCCTTGGGCCTTCTGGGTCTCCACTAACCCCTCGATCGCCGTCAGCATTGGCGCCAGCACCTCTTTCTTCAGCTCCTCAAAGCAGCGCCTGAGAAACTCCTGCCGCTCCTGCACCCATGCCGCCTCAACTCCGCCCGCCGCCATCTTGTTTTTTCTCCCTCGCACTTTTCTCTGCTCCAAATACACTTTTTTGACCGCTCCACTCCTGGTCCAATCCATATACTATGGAGGGGGGACTTTGCTCACCTTCCAACACTGGAAGTCGTCAAATAAATTGCCGTTGGGGCTCCTCTGGAGAGCCCAAAAGTCCGTTTTAGCGGGAGCCACCGAATGTGCTTCTTAGCTCTGCATAGCCGCAACCGGAAGTGCAGATGGAGTTTAACCCTGATAAGTGCGAGGTGATTCATTTTGGTAGAAAAAATTTGAATGCGGATTACAGGGTCAACGGCAGGGTATTGAGGAATGTGGAGGAACAGAGAGATCTTGGGGTTCATGTCCACAGATCTCTGAAGGTTGCCACTCAAGTGGATAGAGCCGTGAAGAAGGCCTATAATGTGTCAGCGTTTATTAACAGGGGGCTTGAGTTTAAGAGCCGTGGGGTTATGCTGCAACTGTACATGACCCTGGTGAGACCACATTTGGAGCATTGTGTGCAGTTCTGGTCACCTCGCTATAGGAAGGATGTGGAAGCATTGGAAAGTGTGCAAAGGAGACTTACCAGGATGCTGCCTGGTTTGCAGGATAGGTCTTATGAGGAAAGGTTGAGGGAGCTAGGGCTTTTCTCTTTGGAGCGGAGGAGGATGAGAGGCGACTTAATAGAGGTTTATAAGATGATGAGGGGGATAGATAGAGTGGACGTTCAGAGACTATTTCCTCGGGTGGATGTAGCTGTTACAAGAGGGCATAACTATGAGGTTCAGGGTGGGAGATATATGAGGGATGTCCGAGGTAGGTTCTTTACTCAGAGAGTGGTTAGGGTGTGGAATGGACTGCCTACTGTGATAGTGGAGTCGGACACTTTAGGAACTTTCAAGTGGTTATTGGATAGGCACATGGAGCACACCAGAATGACAGGGAGTGGGTTAGCTTGATCTTGGTTTCGGACAATGCTCGGCACAACATCGAGGGCCGAAGGGCCTGTTCTGTGCTGTTCTATGTTCTATGTTCAGATCTGGTACAGTCCCTTCCCGAGTTGGACTATCTACATATTGTTTCAAGAAGCCCTCCTGGATGCTCCTTACAAACTCTGCCCCATCCAAGCTTCTAACACTAAGTAATTCCCAGTCAATATAGGGGAAGTTAAAATCACACACCGCAACAATCCTGTTGCTTTCACACCTTTCCAAAATCTGCCTACATATCTGCTCCTCGATGTCCTGCTGGCTGTTTTTTCTTTAAAAATAATTTTTATTAAAGGTTTTCATAAAATATCAATCACAAAATGAGAAAGAAAAAAGAACCCAACAGGGTTAAGTCCAAAACACAATCTAAAAAAGCAACCCCCCAAAGCCCCCCCCCCCCTCCTGTACATAAATAATAAATTAACATTAACACACTGACTTAACACAACAGGTGTATACACCCCCTCAGACCCTCCAGTGTAAATAACATAAACAAAAATAAAGTAAACCCCCCCACCCACCCTGAGCTGCTGCCATTGACCAATGTCTATCGTTCTGCCAGAAAGTCTAAGAACGGTTGCCACCACCTAAAGAACCCTTGTACCGACCCTCTCAAGGCGAATTTCACCCTCTCCAATTTAATGAACCCTGCCATATTGCTGATCAAGGAATCCACGCTTGGGGGCCTCGTATCTTCCCACTGAAGGAGAATTCTTCGCCGGGCTAGCAGGGACGCAAAGGCCAGAATTCCGGCCTCTTTCGCCTCCTGCACTCCCGGCTCCTCTGCCACCCCAAATATTGCGAGCCCCCAGCCCGGTCTCACCCTGAATCCTACCACCCTCGACACCGTCCTCGCTACGCCCTTCCAAAATTCCTCCAGCGCTGGGCATGCCCAGAACATATGGGTGTGATTTGCTGGGCTCCCTGAGCACCTAACACACCTGTCCTCACCCCCAAAGAACCGGCTCATCCCTGTCCCGGTCATGTGTGCCCTGTGCAGCACCTTAAACTGTATGAGGCTGAGCCTCGCGCACGAAGAGGAAGAATTCACCCTCCCTAGGGCATCTGCCCACGTCCCCTCTTCGATCTCCTCTCCCAACTCCTCCTCCCACTTACCTTTCAACTCCACCACCGAGGCCTCCTTCTCCTCCTGCATCACCTGGTAAGTTTCCGAGATCTTCCCCACTCCCCCCCCCGAGAGCACCCTGTCCTGTACTGTGTGTGGCAGTAGCCGTGGGAATTGCACCACCTGCCGTCTGGCAAACGCCCTTACCTGTAAGTACCTGAAGGTGTTCCCCGGGGGAGCCCGTACTTCTCCTCCAGCTCACCCAAGCTCGCGAACTTCCCGTCCACAAACAGGTCCCCCAGCTTTCGTATCCCTGCCCTGTGCCACCCCGAAAACCCTCCACCTGTTCTTCCTGGGGAGAACCTGTGGTTCCCCCGTAATGGGGTCCACGCCGAGGCCCCAACTTCCTCCCTATGCCGCCTCCACTGCCCCCAAATTTTGAGGGCCGCCACCACCACCAGCTCGTGGTATACCTCCTTGGATGGAGCGGCAGCGGCGCCGTTGCCAGCGCCCCCATATTCGTACCCACACAGAACGCCGTCTCCAGCCTCTTCCATGCAGCCCCCTCCCCCTCCATCACCCACTTGCGCACCATCGTCGCATTGGCGGCCCAGTAGTACCCACAGAGGTTGGGCAGCGCCAGCCCCCCCCTATCTCTACTCCGCTCCAGGAACACCTTTCCCACCCTTTGAGTCCCTTGCGCCCACACAAACCCCATTATACTCCTGTTAACCTGCCTGAAAAAAGCCTTCGGAATAAACACGGGAAGGCACTGGAACAGGAACAAAAACTTTGGGAGCACCATAATTTTGATTGACTGCACCCTACCCGCCAAGGACAGCGGCAACGCGTCCCACCTCTTGAACTCCTCCTCCATTTGCTCCACCAGCCTTGTAAAGTTAAGCCTATGCAGGGACCCCAGCTCCTGGCCACCTGGACCCCCAAATATCTGAAGCTCCTCTCCGCCCTTTTTAGTGGGAGCTCGCCAATCCCCCTCTCCTGGTCCCCTAGCTGAACTACGAACAGCTCGCTCTTCCCCATATTGAGCTTGTACCCCGAAAAGTCCCCAAATTCCCTAAGGATCCTCATTACCTCTGGCATTCCTCCCACCGGGTCCGCCACATACAGCAGCAGGTCGTCCGCATAAAGCGACACCCTATGCTCCTCCCCACCCCGCACCAACCCCCTCCAGTTCCTCGACTCTCTCAGTGCCATAGCCAGGGGTTCAATCGCCAGTGCGAAGAGCAGGGGGGACAGGGGACACCCCTGTCTTGTCCCTCAGTGCAACCGAAAGTACTCGGACCTCCTCCCATTTGTGGCCACACTCTCCATCGGGACCTCATACAACAGCCTAACCTCCCTGACAAACCCCTCCCCAAACCCGAACCTCTTCAGCACCTCCCACAGGTACCCCAACTCTACCCGATCAAAGGTTTTCCCTGCATCCATCGCCACCACTATCTCCGCCTCCCCCTCCCTCGCCGGCATCATGATAACGTTCAAAAGCCTCCGCACATTCGCATTCAACTGTCTCCCCTTCACAAACCCCGTTTGGTCTTCATGGATGATCTGCGGCACACAATCCTCAATCCTCGTGGCTGAGACCTTCGCCAGCACCTTGGCATCTACATTTAGCAAGGAAATCGGTCTGTAAGACCCACATTGCAGGGGATCCTTGTCCCGCTTCAGGATCAAGGAGATCAGTGCCCAGGACATCGTCGGGGGTAAAGCCCCCCCCCCCCTTGCCTCATTAAAGGTCCAAACTAACAGCAGGCCCAACAGGTCCATATATTTTTTATAGAACTCGACCGGGAAACTGTCCGGCCCCGGTGCCTTCCCCGCCTGCATGCTTCCTATCCTTTTGATCAGCTCCTCCAGCCCAATCGGGGCCCCCAGTCCCGCCACCAGTCCCTATTCCGCCTTTGGAAACCTCAATTGGTCCAGGAAACGGCCCATCCCTCCCTCCTCCCGTGGGGGCTCGGATCGGTACAATTCCTCGTAGAAGTCCCTGAAGACCCCATTGATGCCAACCCCACTCCGCACCACGCTCCCTCCCCTGTCCTTAACTCCCCCAATCTCCCTAGCTGCGTCCCGCTTCCGAAGCTGATGCGCCAGCATCCGGCTTGCCTTTTCCCCATACTCGTAGACCGCCCCCTGGGCCTTCCTCCACTGCACCTCCGCCTTCCTGGTGGTCACCAGGTCGAATTCGGCCTGGAGGCTGCGCTTCTTCCTCAACAATCCTTCCTCAGGCTCTTCCGCATACCTCCTGTCTACCCTCACCATCTCCCCCACCAGCCTCTCCCTCTCCCCCCGCTCCCTCCGCTCCTTGTGGGCCCTAATGGAGATCAGCTCTCCCCCTCACCACCACCTTCAGTGCCTCCCATACCATCCCCACTCGGACCTCCCCGTTGTCGTTGGTCTCCAAGTACCTCTCTATACTTCCTCGGACCCGCTCGCTCACCTCCTCGTCCGCCAACAGCCCCACCTCCAAGCGCCACAGCGGGCGCTGGTCCCTCTCCTTCCCATCTCCAAGTCCACCCAATGCAGGGCGTGGTCCGAAATGGCTATTGCCGAATACTCTGTATCCTCTACTCTCGCTATCAGTGCCCTACTCAAAATGAAAAAGTCGATTCGAGAATAAGCCTTATGGACATGTGAGAAGAATGAAAATTCCCTAGCCCCCGGCCTTGCAAATCTCCAAGGGTCCACCCCTCCCATTTGGTCCATAAATCCCCTCAACACTCTAGCCGCCGGCTTCCTACCCGTCCTAGACCTGGAGCGATCCAGTGCCGGATCCAACACCGTGTTAAAGTCTCCCCCCATTATCAGGCCCCCCACTTCCAAGTCTGGGATCCAACCCAACATACGCCGCATAAAACCCGCATCGTCCCAGTTCGGAGCATACACATTGACCAGTACCACCCTCTCTCCCTGCAACTTACCATTACGTACCTACCGCCATTATCTGCCACAATGCTCGACGCCTCGAATGACACCTTCTTTCCCACCAAGATCGCCACCCCTCGATTTTTGGCATCTAGCCCCGAGTGAAACACCTGACCTACCCAGCCTTTCCTCAGTCTTACCTGGTCTACCACCTTCAGGTGTGTCTCCTGGAGCATAACCACAACCGCCTTGAACCCCTTCAGGTGCACAAACACGCGGGCCCGCTTAACCGGCCCATTCAGTCCCCTTACATTCCAGGTTATCAGCCGGATCAGGGGGCTACCTGCCCCCCTCCCCCGCCGACTAGCCATGACCCCTCTTTGGCCAGCCACGTGCCCGCACCCCACACCCGGCCCGTTCCCCACAGCGGCATACCCCCGTCTCAACCCCCCCCCCCCACTCGCTCCAGCTCCTCCTTGACCTTAGAAGCAGCAAGTCTGCTGACTCCGGCCACTCACGCCTCCCCTTCGACTCCTCCCATTGTGTGGCACACCCTCCTCTCCCGCTCCCCATCCACAGGCGCTTCCCCTCCCTCTCCGTTCTACGCGCGGGAAATAATCCTCGCTCCCCCCCCCCCCCCCAGTCTACGGCGCGGGAAAAAAGCCCGCGCTCTCCACCTACCAGGCCCCGCCACCAACCAAAACAGTGCCAAACCCGCCCCATCCACCCTCCCCATCCACCCTCCCCAACCCGAAAGAGAAAAACACAGAGAAAAAGAAACTCAAAACAATGCAAAGGCCCCCCCCCCGAACCAAAAATAGTCATAACATATCCACCACAGTCCCCAATCGCCCATCCCGACCCTCAGTCTGTGTCCAGCTTCTCGGCCTGAACAAAGGCCCACGCCTCCTCTGGAGACTCAAAATAATGGTGCCGGTCCTTGTAGGTAACCCACAGTCGCGCCGGCTGCAACATGCCAAACTTCACCCCCTTCCTGTACAGCACCGCCTTCGCTCGATTGTACCCGGCCCTCCTCTTCGCCACCTCCGCACTCCAGTCCTGGTATATCCGAACCTCCGCGTTTTCCCACCTTTGCTCCTCTCCTTCTTGGCCCACTGAGCACACACTCCCGATCGACGAACCGATGGATGTATACAAAATTATGAGGGGCATAGACAGAGTGGATAGTCAGAGGCTTTTCCCCAGGGTAGAGGGGTCAATTACTAGGGGGCATAGGTTTAAGGTGAGAGGGGCAAAGTTTAGAGTAGATGTACGAGGCAAGTTTTTTACGCAGAGGGTAGTGGGTGCCTGGAACTCACTACCGGAGGAGGTAGTGGAGGCAGGGACGATAGGGACATTTAAGGGGCATCTTGACAAATATATGAATAGGATGGGAATAGAAGGATACGGACCCAGGAAGTGTAGAAGATTGTAGTTTAGTCGGGCAGTATGGTCGGCACGGGCTTGGAGGGCCGAAGGGCCTGTTCCTGTGCTGTACATTTCTTTGTTCTTTGTTCTTTGTTCTTTGGAACCGCACCAGCACCGCCCGCGGAGGCTCGTTAGCCTTGGACCTCCTCGGCAGCACTTTATGGGCCCCTTCCAGCTCCAGGGGCCCCTGGAAGGACCCCGCTCCCATCAGCGAGTTCAACATGGTGACCACATAGGCCCCCACGTCCGGCCCCTCCAGCCCCTCCGGGAGGCCCAGAATCCGCAGATTCTTCCGCCTCGACCGATTCTCCATCTCCTCGAACCGCTCCTATCATTTCTTGTGGAGCGCATCGTGCGCCTCCACCTTTACGGCCAGGCCTAAGATCTCGTCCTCATTGTCAGAGATCTTTTGTCGAGCCTCTCGGATCGCCACCCCCTGGACCGTCTGTGTCTCCAGCAGCTTATCAATAGAAGCCTTCATCGGCTATAGCAGGTCCGTTTTAATCTCTCTGAGGCAACGCAGGATACCCTCCAGTTGCTCCTCCGCCCACTGCCTCCAAGCTGCCTGGTCTCCGCCCGCCGCCATTTTGTCCTTCTTCCCTCCCTTCTTCAGGTCCACCACCACCTTTTTTGTCGCCCCGCTCCTAGTTAAAGCCATATACTGACGGGGAGTTATTATTAACTCCTTCCCACACCGAGAAACGTCGAAAAAGTGCCCTTGGGGGCCCTGAAAAGAGCCCAAATGTCCGTTTTTGCGGGAGCCGCCGAATGTGCGACTTAGCTCCACATAGCCGCAACCAGAAGTCTCGACAGGGAATCCTTTTGGCAGTGTTCGCTTCACCAATCTGCCCCAAAAAGTCTGTGGAAACTCTTGAAAAAGGTCTGAGAGTCCGTTCCAGACAGGAGCTGCCGAATGCGCGACCTACTCCTCCATGGCCGCCACCGGAAGCCTCGTCCCCGCTTCTTCAATGGCCTTGGTAGATCTTTTCACAGTTGTTCCCTCTGCTGCTAGAATTCACCTTTAATAAAGGCCCTCAAGTCAGCTTGAAGCTTTAAGCTTGCCCTTCCCCCGCCTGCATGCTGGAATAGGCTTTGTTTATCCTGCAGTTATAGCCAAATCTTTTACTGTTTCTGCCGGGTCTGGTAACCAAGAGACATACCATTCCTGGGGGACACTGTCGGGGGAATGTTGCAGTCTTCTTCCCACACCTGGAAATATCAAACAAATGCCTTGGGGGCCCTGTAAAGAGCCCAAAAGTCCGTTCCAAGCGGGAGCTACCGAACATGCGACCTAGCTCTGCATAGCTGCACCCAGAAGCCCGTCCTGCTGGCTGTTGAGAGGCCTATAGTAAACTACCAACAATGTATTTATTCACTGGTGCCTTTGGTTCCAGTATCATATTTATTCGCTGATGCCTTTTGCACCATAGAGTCCATACGGTGCAGAAGGAGGACATTCGGCCCATTGAATCTGCACAAATCAATGTCCCACTCTATCCCTGCAACCCCATAACTGAACCTACTGTCATATTTATTCACTGGTGCCTTCTGTTCCCTATCATATTTATTCACTGGTGCCTATGTTCCACTATCGTATTTTTTCACTGATGCCTTCTGTTCCATTATCGTATTTATTCACTGATGCCTCCTGTTCCAATATCATATTTATTCACTGGTGCCTTCTGAACCACTAACATATTTATTAACTGCCGCCACCTGTTCCACCATTGTATTTATTTACTGGTGCCTTCTGTTCCACTATTGTAGTTACTCACTAGTGCCTTTTGTTCCACTATCATATTTATTCATTGGTGCCTTCTGTGCCGCTATTATATTTATTCACTGGCGCCTTCAGTTCCATTGACGTATTTATTTACTGGAGCCTTTTGTTCCACTAATGCAATTATTCACTGGTGCTTTCTGTTCCACTATCGTATTTATTGACTGGTGCCTTATGTCCCAATAATGTATTTATTGACTGGTGCCTTATGTCCCAATAATGTATTTATTGACTGGTGCCCTTTGTTCCGCTATCTTATTTACTAACTTGTGCCTTCTCCTCCACTATCATATATATTCAATTGTTCGTTATGTTCCATTATCGTATTTGTTCACTGGTGCCTTCTGTTCCACCAACCTGGTTTTTCACTGGTATCTTTTATTCCACTATTGTATTTATTTGTTGGTGCTCTTTGTTCCCCTATCGTATTTATTAAATTGTGCCTTTTGTTCCAATATCATGTTTATTCATTGGTGCCATCTGCTCCAGTAATTTATTTATTCACTGGCGCCATTTGTTCCAACTGCCTACATTTTTAAAATTAATTTACAGGATGTGGCCTGCATTGGTTAGGCCAGCATTTATTGCCCATCCCTAGTTGCCCTTCAGAAGGTAGTGGTGAGTTGCTTTCTTGAACCACTGCAGTCCTTGTGGTGTAGGTAGGGAGTTCCAGGATTTTGCCCCAGCGACAGTGAAGATAGGCGATATATTTCCAAGTACGGGTGGCGAGTGACATAGAGGGGACCCTCCAGGTGGTGGGGTTCCCAGGTATCTGCTGCTCTTGTGCTTCAAGATGGTAGTGGTTGTGTGTTTGGAAGGTGCTGTCTAAGGAACCTTGGTGAGTTACTGCAGTGCATCTTGTAGATGGTACACACGGCTGCCACTGTTCGTCGGTGGTCGAAGGTTTGAATGTTTGTGGAAGGAGGAGCAATCATGCAGGCTGCTTTGTCCTGGATGGTGTCGAGCTTCTTGAGTGTTGTTGGAGCTGCACTCATCCAGGCAAGTGGAGAGTATTCCATTACACTCCTGACTTGTGCCATGTAGATAGTGGACAGGCTTTGGGGCGGGGGGGTTACATGCTGTAGGATTCCTAGCCTTTGACCTTCCCTGGTAACCACTGATATTAATATGGCTCATCCAGTTCCGTTTCTGATCAACGGTAACCATCCAGGATGTTGATTGTGAGAGATTTAGCGATGGTAATGCCATTGAATGTTAAAGGGCGATGGTTAGATCCTCTCTTGGAGGAAATGTTCATTGCCAGGCACTTGCGTGGCACGATTGTAATTTGCCATTTGTCAGCCCAAGCCTGGATATTGTCCAGGTCTTGCTGCATTTGGACATGGACTGCTTCATTATCTGAGGAGTTGGGGGTGGTGCTGAGCATTATGCAGTTATCCGCAAACAGCCCCACTTCTGATCTTATGATGAAAGGGAGGTCATTGATGAAGCAGCTGAAGGTGATTGGGCCTAGGACACCACCCTGAGGAACTCTTGCAGTGATATCCTGGAACTGAGATGATTGACCTCCAATCACCACAGCCATCTTCCTTTGTGCCCTTATGACTACAACCAGCGGAGCGTTTTCCCCCTGATTCCCATTGACTCCAGTTTTTCTAGTCTCCCTAATGCCATACTTGGACAAATGCTGCCTTGATGTCAAAGGCAGTCACTCTCACCTATGGCATTCACCTCTTTTGTCCATATTTGAACCAAGGCTGTAATGAGGTCAGGAGCTGAGTGTTCCACGGACATATATATTAACTGGCACCTTCAGTTCCATTGATGTATATATTCGCTGTTGTCTTCTGTTCCACTAACGTATTTGTTCAATGGCGCCATCTGTTCCAGTAATGTATTTATTCACTGGTGCCTTCTGCTCCACTGATGCATTTATTCACTATTGCCTTCTGCTTCACTATCATGTTTATACACTGGTAACTTCTGTTCCATTAACACAACTATTCGCTGGCGCTTTATGCTCCACTATTGTCTTTATTAACTCGTCCTTTCTGTTCCACTAATGTTGCTATTCACTGTTGCCTTTTGTCCTGCTCACGTATTTACTCACTGGTGCCCTCTGTTCATATATCGTGTTTATTCACTGGTGCCTTTTGCTCCGCTATCATATTTATTCACTGGTGCCTCCTGTTCCGCTATCATATTTGTTCACTGGTGTCTTGTGTTCCACTAATTAATTTCTTGATTGCTGCCCTTTGTTCCGCTATCGTATTTATTCACTGGATTTGGATTTGGATTTTTATTGTCACGTGTACCGAGGTACAGTGAAAAGTATTTTTCTGCGAGCAGCTCAACAGACCATTAAGTACATCAAAAGAAAATAAAAGAAAATGTGTAATAGGGCAACACAAGGTACACAATATAAATATAACATAACACCGGCATCGGGTGAAGCATACAGGGGTGAAATGTTAATCAGGTCAGTCCATAAGAGGGTCGTTTAGGAGTCTGGTAACAGTTGGGAAGAAGCTGTTTTTGAGTCATTTAGGAGTCTGGTGACAGTGGGGAAGAAGCTGTTTTTGAGTCTGTTCATGCGTGTTCTCAGACTTCTGTATCTCCTGCCCGATGGAAGAAGTTGGAAGAGTGAGTAAGCCGGGTGGGAGGGGTCTTTAATTATGCTGCCCGTTTTCCACAGGCAGCAAGAGCTGAAGATGGAGTCAATGGATGGGAGGCAGGTTCATGTGGTGGACTGGGCGGTGTTCACGACTCTCTGAAGTTCCTTGCGATCTTGGGCCGAGCAGTTGCCATACCAGGCTGTGATGCAGCCAGATAGGATGCTTTCTATGGTGCATCTGTAAAAGTTGGTAAGAGTTAATGTTGTCAAGCCAAATTTCCTTTGTTTCCTGAGGAAGTAAAGGAGCTGTTGTGCTTTCTTGGTGGTAGCGTCAACTTGGGTGGACCAGGACAGAGTTTTGGAGATGTGTACCCCTAGGAATTTGAAGCTGCTAACCAGCTCCGCCTCGGTCCTGTTGATGCTGACAGGGGTGCTTCTTGAAGTCCATTTTGCTGGCATTGAGGGATAGATTGTTGTCGCTGCACCACTCCTCTAGATTCTCTATCTCCCTCCTGTATTCTGACTCTTCGTTATTCGAGATCCGGCCCACTCTGGTCGTATCGTCAGCAGACTTGTAGATGGAGTTGGAACACAAATTTTGCCACAAAGTTGTGTGTGTACACGGAGTATAGTAGGGGGCTAAGTATGCGGCCTTGCGGGGCCCCAGTATTGAGGACTATTGTGGAGGAGGTGTTGTTGTTTATTCTTGCTGATTGTGGTCTATGGTCAGAAAGCTGAGGATCCAGTTGCAGAGTGAGGAGCCAAGTCCTAGGTTTTGGAGCTTTGATATGAGCTTGGCTGGGATTATGGTGTTGAAGGCAGAGCTGTAGTCAATAAATACGAGTCTGATGTAGGAGTCCTTGTTGTCAAGATGCTCGAGCGATGAGTGTAGTGCCAAGGAGATGGTGTCTGCTGTGGACCGGTTGCGGCGGTATGCGAATTACAGTGGATCAAGGCATTCTGGGAGTATGGAGGTGATGCGCTTCATGACCAACCTGTTGAAGCACTTCAGGGTCACTGAACGGTATTCATTGAGGCACGTTGTCTGGTTCTTCTTTGGCACTGGTATGACGGTGGTCTTCTTAAAGCAGGTGGGGACCTCGGAGCGGAGTAGTGACAGGTTAAAGATGTCTCCGAACACATCTGCCAGCTGGTCTGCGCAGGGAGTGCACAATCAGGAATCCCGTCCAGACCCGTCACCTTCCGAGGGTTCGCTTTCAGGAAGGCCTATCTGACTTCGGAAGCTGTGATGGTGTTTATGGGTGTGTTATGGGCTGCTGGGGCACTCGACAGTGTATTGTTGGTTTCCAGCTCGAACCGAGCATAGAATGCATTGAGTTCATCGGGTGGGGTGCGCTGCTGCTGGAGATGCTGCTCGGCTCCGCTTTGTAGCCCGTTATGTTGTTTAGGCCTTGCCACAACCGCCGAGAGTCTGTAACGCTAGTCTGTGACTCTAGCTTGGTCTGATATTCTCTCTTGGCATCTCAGATGGCTTTGCCGAGGTCGTACCTGGATTTCTTGTATAGGTCAGTGTCGCCTGACTTGAAGTCAGAGACTTGAAGTCAGACCTGTCCTTCAGTAGGGAGTCAATCTCACGATTGAACCATGGTTTCCGGTTGGGGAACGTACGTACTGCTTTCTTTGACACGCAGTCGTCCATTGTCATGTGAGAGTACTTTTAAGAAATTTAAGTACCATTTAAGAAATGGGTGTTACTGCAGTGATGTCAGAGTGTGGGTTGAGCTGAGCTCTACCTCTGTTTTATAGTTTCACTTTGAGAAAAGCTTGGGTGTGTCTGTTTTTTTGGTTTTGTTTCTTCAGTGTTGGAGCTGAAGTCAGACAAAGCAGGTGTACTGCTGTTCTCTCTGACATGAAAAGACTATCTCTTTATCATTTGGCGAATTCAGAATTATAAATGTTCTCAGTAGTGAATGTAAACCTGATGTGCTTCTGTTAAAAGGTGTTTCTTTTGTCTTCTGGATGTTTGGGAAGTTATTAAGGATTACTTAGTGTTGTATTCTTTGGGGGTTGTATTTGATTTGATGGTTGCTAAGATGTTCACTGTATGTTTTAAAAAGGTTAACTTGAGTTCATAGAATAAACATTGTTTTGCTTTAAAAAATACTTTTCCATTTCTGCTGTACCACACCTGTAGAGTGGGCCGTGTGCTCCCCATATGACAATCTAGTAGAGGTTGTGGGTCAGGTGAACTCTGTGATACACTTTGGGGTTCTCTTAACCCTGGCCCATAACAAATTGGGGGCTCGAGCGGGATAAAAGTCTATCTATTGGATTGGCTTAGTGAACTTAAAGACAGTGAGGGGTGAGCATATTGTGGTTGCTTTTCAGGTGTGGTATTTTAGTTTAAGTAGGGAGTGTGTCTTTCAGAGGCTCTGAAGTTTCTGGGGGTGGAGACGGTCACACGCAGTACCTTACGGACAGAGACTAAAAACAGACTGTTAGATTTGGCAAAAACATTGCAGTCAACATTACCTGAAAAATGCGAAAAGGTGAGGTAATGGCGGTGGTTAAGCATTTAAAGTTGCCTGAGATACAGTTTGACTCATTGGAAATGGCAAAAATTCAGTTACAAATTAAACAAATGGAACATGAGAAATAATTAAAGCAGCTTGAATACGAAAGACAGGAAAAAGAGAGAGAGCGGAAAGAGAGAGAGAGGAAAAAGAAAAAGAGAGAGAAGAAAGGAGAAAATAAAGAATAGCCGAGCAGAACAATAAGGAAGAGAAAGGGAGATACAGATCAGGGAAAAAGATAAACAGAGAGAGTTTGAACTTCAGAAAATGGCCATGGAACATGACAGTCAGTTAAAATTGGCAGACATAAAGGGAAACGTACAGTTGGATGATAGTGATGAGGATAGTGAGAAAGAGCGTCAAAGTCGAAGGCTTGGTGGAGATCTATTGATTATATCCAAGCATTGCCAAGGTTTGACGAGGAGGAGGTAGAAGCCTTTTTCATTTCATTTGAGGCGGTAGCTAAACAAATGAGATGTGGGTATTACTGATTCAAACAAAGCTGGTAGGTAGGGCTAGTGAAGTGTTTGCACCACTACCGGAGGAGGTATCTGGGACGTGTGAGGAGGTGAAAAAAATCCATCTTAGGTGCATATGAACTAGTGCCTGAAGCCTACAGACAAAGGTTTAGAAATTTAAGGAAAGAATTTGATCAAACATACATGGAGTTTGAAAGGCTCAAACAGAGTAATTTTGATAGATGGATAAGGGCTTTGAAAATAGACCAAACGTATGAAGCTCTCAGAGAAATTAGGATTTTGGAGGAGTTTAAAAATTCAATTCCTGATATGGTGAGAACTCATGTGGAAGAGCAGAGGGTTAAAACTGCGAGAGTAGCAGCAGAAATAGCAGATGATTCTGAATTAGTTCATAAATACTCAAGTGGCGATCTGATGGGAGATAATAAGGAGAGTGTACCTCAGATTAAAAAAGAAATCCAGGAGTGTGGAAAAGAAATGAAAAGTTTCAAATGTTTTCACTGTAATAAACTAGGCCATGTAAAGTCACAGTGTTGGTGATTGAAGAAAAGCACTGGGAAGGCTGATGTGGTAAAACAGGATATGACAGTGGGGTTTGTTGAAGTGGTAAAGGAAAGTCCAAGTGAAGCGAAGGAGGTGCAAAAGATTGTACAGCCTGATCAAGCGGTGATACGAAGGTGCCAGATCTCTTTAAAGAATTTACTTGTGTGGGGAAAGTTTACTCATGTGTATCAGGAGGAGCAGGTAAAGAAGTCACAATTTTAAGAGATACGGGAGCTAGTCAATCTTTAATGGTAAGAGATGAGGAGTTATGTTGTTTGGGAAGAATATTGCCAGAAAAGGTAATAATATGTGGAATTCAGGGTGAGAGGAGTGTGTTCCATTATATAAGGTAAGGTTGGAAAGTCCAGTGAAGAGTGAAGTGGTAGTAGGAGTAATAGAGAAACTATCTTGTCCAGGAATACAGTTTATCTTGCATAATGATATAGCTGGATCGCAGGTGGGATTGATGCCTACTGTGGTTGATAAGCCAGTGGAAAATCAGACAACTGAAGTGTTGAAGGGCGAATATCCTGGGATTTTTCCGGATTGTGTAGTAACAAGATCGCAAAGTCACAGGTTAAGACAAGAGGCGAAATCAAAGATTGAAGATGATGTTGAAGCGCAATTATCAGAAACGATTTTTGATCAGATGGTTGAAAAAGAACAAGAACAGGTGGAGGATGAGGCGGGTATTTTTAGTTCAGGACAATTGGCGGAGTTACAACAGAAAGATATAGAAATAAAACGGATGTATCAGAAAGCATACACGGAAGAGGAACCTGAGTGTATATCAGAGTGTTATTACCATAAAAGTGATGTCTTAATGAGGAAATGGAGACCTTTACATATGCAGGCAGATGAAAAGTGGGCAGAAGTTCATCAAGTAGTATTGCAGGTAGGGTATAGAAAGGAGGTGTTACGAGTTGCACATGAGGGACCAGTGGGACGTCATTTGGGAATAAGGAAAACTCAAGCTAAAATACAAAAACATTTTTATTGGCCTGGACTACATAAAGATGTAGTTACATTTTGTCAATCATGTCACATATGTCAAGTGATAGGGAAACGTCAAGCAGTGATTAAACCAGCAACCTTAATACCCATTCCAGCATTTGAGGAACCTTTTACAAGGGTCCTAATTGATTGTGTAGGACCGCTTCCTAAAACAAAAAGTGGGAATCAATATCTTTTGATTATAATGGATGTGTCTACTAGGTTTCCAGAGGCCTTTCCAGTACATAATATTACAGCTAGAAAGATTGTGGAGGAGTTACTTAAATTCTTTACTAGATATGGACTACCCACAGAAATACAATCGGATTAAGGATCGAATTTTACCTCCAGGTTATTCAAAGAGGTTATGGATACCTTAGGAATAAAACAATTAAAATCAACTGCGTACCATCCAGGATCGCAGGGAGAGTTAGAAAGGTGGCATCAGACATTAAAGACAATGTTGAGGGCTGATTGTCAAGATTATCCAGAGGATTGGGATAAAGGAATTCCATTCGTACCGTTTGGAATTAGGGATGCACCTAATGAGTCAACCAAATTTAGTCCTTTTGAACTAGTTTTTGGTCATGAGGTAAGAGGACCATTTAAATTGATTAAGGAAAAATTGGTTAGTGAGAAATTGGAAATTATATTATTGGATTACGTGTCAAATTTTAGGGAACCATTAAATAGAGCAGGTGAATTGGCTAGACAACTTTTAAAAGTTGCACAAAATGCGATGAAACGGGTAGCAGACAAGAAATCCAAAGTTCGTAGTTTTGCCATTGGAGATAAAGTTTCAGTGTTGTTACCAGTAGTAGGTGAACTTTTAAAAGCAAGGTTTTGTGGACCTTATCAGATTGAAAGGAAATTAAGTGAGGTGAATTATGTGGTAAAAACACCAGATAGAAGGAAGACTCACCGAGTGTGTCATGTGAATATCCTTAAAAGGTACTTTGAAAGGGAAGGAGAGAAAAAGGAGGAGGTTTTAATGATTCTAACTCAAAGTGACGAACCAAATCCAGATGACGGTGAATTTGACATACCTCAAATTAAATTGGAAAATGAGCATGTTCTTAAACATTGGGATAAATTGTTGAGTTACCTTCCAGAGGAAAAACAAACTGACGTGAAAGAGTTATTGATATCACATGGGCAAGTTTGTAGAGATAAATTGGGAAGTTCTAAAATGGCTATACATGATGTAGATGTGGGAAATGCTGTTCCAATCGAACAACATCCATACAGACTTAACCCTTTAAAATTGGCACAGGTTAACAAAGAGATTGAGAATATGCTTAAAAATGGCATAATTGAAGTGGGTTGCAGCCAATGGAGCTCACCCATAGTGATGGTACCTAAACCAGACGGTACCCAACGATTGTGTGTGGGCTATAGAAAGGTTAATGCTGTTACAAGAACGGACTCTTATCCTATTCCACGTTTGGAGGATTGCATTGAGAAAGTGGGACAATCAGCTTTTATTTCCAAACTGGATTTACTTAAAGGTTACTGGCAGGTACCTTTATCCGAAAGGGCGAAGGAGATTTCAGCTTTTGTGACTCCAGATGGTATATACCAATTCAAAGTTCTGCCATTTTGCATGAAAAACGCCCTAGCCACATTTCAACGGTTAACTAACAAAGTCGTTTCAGGATTACCCAATTGTGTGGTTTACATTGACGATCTGGTCATTTTCAGCCAGACATGGACAGAACATTTAAAACACCTGATGGAGTTATTCGATCAACTTCAGGAGGCGGGTTTGGTGATAAACCTCGCCAAAAGTGAATTTAGAGAAGCCCAAGTCACTTTCCTTGCCCATACAATCGGACAGGGTCGAATGGTCCCACAGGATGTGAAAACAAAAGTTATTGGGAGTTTCCGATACCCTCGACACAATGGGAAATAATGCGATATCTTGGTATGACTGGATTTTACCGGAAATTTGTACCGGATTTCAGCAGTGTGGTCGCTCCACTGACTGACTTGCTCATGAAGCGTAACAAATTCCACTGGACAGCGGAGTGTCAACAGGCATTTGATGGTCTGACGGCTGTGTTAACCACTGCTCCTGTGTTAGCCATGCCAAATCACACGAAACCATTCGTTGATGCGAGTGATGTGGGTGTAGGTGCGGTGCTTCTACAAGACGACGACGAAGGGCTAGAGCGCCTATTGGTTATTTTTCAAAGAAATTGAATTCTCACCAGAAAAAGTATTCAACGATTGAGAAGGAGACATTGAGTTTGGTGCTGGCTTTGCAACATTTTCACATTTATGTGACCAGCAATCCGTCTGACACCGTTATATATACTGATCATAATCCGTTGATGTTTTTGGAGCGATTCTGGAATAACAATGCAAGTCTGTTTCGCTGGAGTTTATTGTTACAGCCATTTCATTTAAAAATAGTACATGTGGCAGGACGAGAAAACGTGATAGCCGATGCTTTGTCACGAATGTGATGAACGGAAGCAATTTAATTTGGAGGAAGAAGATCAAAGAAAAATGGACTATATTATTATACCTGTTTGCATGTGGTTTTTTTTTTTTAACGAAAAAGTATATTTACTGTGTGCATTTCTTAAAGGATAGTGAAAAGGTGAAAAATGAAACCATCTGTGGAAGTTGATGGTTTATTTTTTTTTCTTGGGGGGAGGTGTCATGTGAGAGTACTTTTAAGAAATGGGTGTTTAAGGAATGTACCTTTTAGAAATGGATATTACTGCAGTGATGTCAGAGTGTGGGTGGAGCTGGGTTCTGGCTCTGATTTTTAGTTTCACTTTGAGAAAAGCTTGGGTGTGTGCATTTTTTTGGTTTTGTTCTTTCCGTGTTGGAGCTGAAGCCAGACAAAGCAGGTGTACTGCTGTTCTCTCTGCCATGAAAAGACTATCTCTTGATCATTTGGCGAATTCAGAATTATAAATGTTCTCAGTCGTTAAAAGGTGTTTCTTTTGTCTTCTGGATGTTGTTTGGGAAGTTATTAAGGGTTACTGAGTGTTGTATTCTTTGGGAGTTGTATTTGAATTGATGGTTGCTAAGTATGTTTTAAAAAGGTTAACTTGAGTTCATAGAATAAACATTGTTTTGCTTTAAACAATACTTTTCCATTTCTGCTATACCACACCTGTAGAGTGGGCTGTGTGCTCCCCTTACCACAATCTATTAAAAGTTGTGGGTCAGGTGAACTCAATGATCCACTTTGGGGTTCTCTAAACCCTGGTCCATAACACCACACATTTGCTGATGAAGTCTGTGGCAGTGGTGGCATACTCATTTAAGTTGGTCACTGAGTTCTTAACTATGGACCAGTCCACTGTCTCTGTGCAGTCTCATAGGAGCTCTTCTGTTTCCTCGGACCAGCACTGCACGACCTTCTTAGCTAGATTCTCCCACTTGAGTCTCAGCTTGTATGCCGGGAGAAGAAGCACCGTCTTTTGGTCTGATTTTCCAAAATGCGGTCGGGGGATGGAACTGTAGGTGCCCTTGATTTTTGAGTAGCAGTGGTCAAGACTCAAGACTTCTGTTCAACTGTGGTATTTATTCACTGCTGCCTTGTTTTCTACTATTGTATTTATTCACTGGTGGCATCTGTCCTAGTAACATATTTATTCACTGGTGCCTTCTGTTCCACTATTGAAGTTACTGAAATGAAATGAAAATCGCTTATTGTCACGCGTAGGCTTCAATGAAGTTACTGTGAAACGCCCCTAGTCGCCACATTCCGGCGCCTGTTTGGGGAGGCTGGTACGGGAATTGAACCGTGCTGCTGGCCTGCCTTGGTCTGCTTTAAAAGCCAGCGATTTAGCCCAGTGAGCTAAACCAGCCCCTACCACAACCACTGACTAGTTCCTTTGGTTCCACTGTCGTATTAATTCACTTGTGCCTTCTGTGCCACAGATGTGTTTTATCCCTTGAGCCTTCCGTTCGACTGACATATTTATTCTCCGGCGTCTTCAGTTTCATTGATGTATTTATTCACTGGCAATTTCTGTTCCACCAATGCATTTATTCACTTGCGCCTTCTGTTCCTCTATTGTATTTATTAGCTTGTCCTTTCTATTCCACTAATATTGTTATTCACTGATGCTTTTGTCCCGCTATTGTGTTTATTCACTGGCACCATCTGTTCCACTAATGTATTTATTCACTGGTGCGTTTTGATATTTAATCACTGGTACCTTTTGTTCCAGTAGCATATTTATTCACTGGAGCCTTCAATTCCATTGATGTATTTAATCGCTGGTGTCTTCTGTTCCACTGATATATTAATCACTTCAGTTCCATTGAAGTGTTTATTCACTGGTGCCATCTGGTCCATGAATGAAATTATTCACTGGCGTGCTCTGTTCCACTATTTTATTTATAAACAGTTGCTTTCTCTTCCAATGTTATAGTTATTCACTGGTGCCTTTTATTCCACTAACATATTTATTCACTGATGCCTTCTGTTCCACTATCGGAATTATGCCCTGTTTTCTTGTAATCCACCAACGTAGTTTTTCACTGGTGCCTTTGGTCTACTAATGTATTATTCACTGCGACCTTCTTTTCCACTATCATATTTATTCACTGGATCCATCTGTTCCAGGAATTTATTTATTCACTGGTGCCTTCTGCTCCTCTAACGCAATTTCTCACTGGCACCATCTGTTCCACTATTGTATTTATTCACTGGCACCTTCTGTTCTATTAATGTATTTATTCACTCGTGCCATTTGTTCCATTAACATATATATGTACTGATGCCTTCAGTTCCATTGATGTATTTATTCACTGGGTCCACTATTGTACAGAATCACTGCTGCTTTCTGTTCATCTATCCTATTTATTCACCTTCTGCTTCTGCTCCATAATCGTATTTATTCACTGGTGCCTTCTGTTACACTATTGTATTTATTCACTGGTGTCCTCTGCTCCATTAACATGTTAATTCACTGGTGCCTCCTGCTCCACGAACAAATTTATTCACTACTACATCTATTCCACTGTTGTAATTATTCACTGGAGCCTTCTGTTCCATTATCGCATTTATTCACTGGTTCCAGTAACCTATTTATTCACTGGTACCTTCTGTTGCGCGATTGTATTTATTCATTGGTGCCTTTTGTTCCACTATCATATTTATTCACTGGCGGCATCTGTTCCACTATTGTATTTATTCACTGGTGCCTTCTGTTCCATTTATTCACTGGCGACTTCTGTTCCACTATTGTTTTTATTTACTGTGCACTCTCCTGCACTGACATTTTCATTCACTGATGTCGTCTGTTCCAGTAATGTTTTTACGAATGAAAGCAGATAGACTTCCTGGCATTGGCCTTGGCACCGGAAAGAGTAACACTAATTTACCCTGTGAAGATATGCCAAAATTGGGAATTCTGCCCCTGCAGAGTCAAAAGCAGCTTGAAATAGTTACATTCACATATTGATACCTTCCAGTTAATGTTCCTGAATTATCCATCCCAATCCTGGGTGTGTCCTATCCCACTGCAGAATAGATCGATCAGATTGACACCCGTGGTCTATCATCAGGATGCAGTGGATCTTCTTCTGGACCCGAAGAAGTCTAATTGCATCAGGTCTCTCATGTATGTACCAATAACTATCTTCAGCTGTTAAGTCAGTGGCTCTTCATGTAGAACATACTTGACGGAAGCAAAGGTGTTCTAGGTAGGGGGCTTCAGGAGTGACTGCCTACTGATCCCTGAAGGAGTTTGTTCCCGGGTGGGCCTGGTGGAGCTCATGAGAGAACCAACAAGAAAAAACCTACTGAGCTCGTTCTCACCAATGTATTAGTCTCAGGTGCATCTGTCCATGAGAATATTTGGAGGATTGAGTACTGCATTGTCCTTGTGGAGACAAAGCTTATCTCCACACTGCAGATACCCTCGATCATGTTGTGTGGGGCTATCACAATGCTAAATGGGATTGATTCAGAGCAGATCAAGTGGCTCAAAACTGGACATCCATGAGGTGCTGTGGGCCATTAACAGCAGCATGCTTGTATTTAGCCAAAGCCTGCAACTTCATGGCCCAGCATATCCCGCACCCCACCATCCTCCTCAAACCAGGCGATCACCCCTTTTCAATGAGGAGTGTAGGAGCGAATGCAGGTGCATGCAGTCATGCTTAAAGATACACTTCTAAACAAGTGAATCTATAATATAAGACTGAAGAGCAGACAATCCCCAACCAATGAACCAGATCTGAACTCCGCAGTCTTGTCTCATCTGTAGTGAATAGTGGTGGACAATAAACAACAAACTGATGATAGAGGCGCCACAAACATCCCCATCCTCGGTGATGGAAGAGTCTAGTCTGTCATTGCAAAAGATAAGGCTGAAGTATTCACAACCATCATTGACCAGAAGTGCAGAATGGATGATCCACCTCTGCTCATCTGGAGGTCGCCGGCATCACAACCTGCAGCAGTATTCCGGCAATAGCATTGAACACTTGTGCTCCAGAACATGCTGCACCCCTAGCCAAGCTGTTCCACTAGAGCTGCAACACTGGCATCTATCCAGCAATGTGGAAAATTGCCCAGGTATCAAATCAAATCCAACCAATTACCGCTCCATAAGTCTACTCGCCATCATCAGTCAAGTGATGAAAGGTGTCATTGACAGTATTATCAAACAGACTTACTCAGCAATAACCTGCTCACCGCTGCTCAGTGTGGGTTCAGACCTCATTCCAGATTTGGTCCAATCATTTTCGAAAGAGTTGAATTAAAAAGCTCAGGAGAGAGTAACTAAACTTGACATCAAGGCAGCATTTTATCGATTGTGGCATCAAGAAGCCATGGCAACACTGGAGTCAGTGAGAATCAGGGAAAACTCTTCACTGCTTGTTTTCATGTCTAGCACAAAGGTTGTTGGAGGCCAATCATCTCAGGCTCAGGGCATTACTGCAGGGTTCATCAGGTTAGTGTCCTAGGCTCAGCCATCCTCAGCTTCATCATAGGGTCAAAAGTGGGGACGTGGCTGATTGTACAATTTTCAACTCCTGAGGTACTGAAGCATGCTTGCTGCAGGACCTGGATAGCATTCAGGCTTGGGCTGATAATTGGCAAGTTAAATTATGCCACAGAAGTGCCTAGCCATGACCATCTCCAAAAAGTAAGGATATTACCATCACTCCTTGATATTTAAAGCATTACCATCCTTGAATCTCCTGCTGACTCCATCCTGGGAGTTGCCGTTGACCTGGACCAACCTATAAATTACATAAATACAAGATACTGCAAAGGCGATGGGCTCTGACAATATTTTAGCAATAGTATTGAAGACTTGTGCTCCAGAACTTGCTGCACCTCTAGCCAAGCTGTAGCTGTACAGTGACAACACTGGCATCTACCCGGCAATGTGGAAAATTGCCCTGGACACAAGAAACAGGACAGATCTAACCCGGCCAGTTACTGCCCCATCAGATTACTCTTGACCATCAGTAAAGTGATGAAAGGGGTCATCAACAGTGCTATTAAGCAGCACCTTCTCACCAACTCACTGACGCCCAATTTGGGTTCGGTTAGGGTCACTTAGCTCCTGACCGCATTACAGCCTTGGTTCAAGCATGGACAGAAGAGCTGAATGCTATGGGTGAGGTGAAAGTGACTGTCCTTGACATCAAGGCAGCATTTCCAGGGCAGCTCGATAGCACAGTGGGTAGCTCAGTTGCTTCACAGCTCCAGGGTCCCAGGTTCGATTCTCACTTGGGTCACTGTCTGTGCGGAGTCTGCACATCCTCCCCGTGTGTGCATGGGTTTCCTCTGGGTGCTCCGGTTTCCTCCCACAGTCCAAAGATGTGCAGGTGAGGTGGATTGGCCATGATAAATTGCCCTTAGTGACCAAAACAAAAGGTTAGCTGGGGCGATTGGGTTAAGGGGATGGGTTGGAGGTGTGGGCTTTGGTGGGGTGCTCTTTCCAAGGGCCGGTGCAGACCCGATGGGCCGAATGGCCTCCGTCTATGAATTTGGCTGAGGATAGCATCAAGGAGCCTTAGCTGAATCTGTGGGATTCAGAGGAAATTTCTTCACAGGTTGGAATCATGCCTAACACAAAGGAAGATGGTTGTGGTTGTTGGAAGTCAATCATCTCAGTTTCACAACACCACTGCAGGAGTTCCTCAGGGTGGTGTCCTAAGCCCAACCATCTTCAGCTGTTTCATCAATGACCTTCCATCTGCAATGACCATCTACAAGGCACAATTTAGGAAAGTGATGGAAAACTCTCCACTTGCCTGGATGAGGGCAGCTCCAATAATACTGAAGAACCTGGACACAATCCAGGACAAAGCAGTCTGCCTGATCGGTACCACTTCCACAGACATTCACTCTCTCCACCACCGACCACTAGCAGCAGTACATACCATCTATACGATGCACTGTGGGAACCTTTAAAAACCGTGACTACAACCATCTAGAAGGACAATCTAGAAGGGAACACCACTACCTGGAGGTTCCCCTTCAAATGGCTCACCATACTAACTTGGAAATATATCGCTGTTCCTTCACTGTCGCTGGGACAAAAACAGCACTGGATGTATATGTTTATGTATCTTAGTGGTTCAAGGAGGCAGCTCACTACCACCTGCTGAAGGGCAACTAGGATTGGGCAATAATTGCTGGCTTAGCCAACAACACCTACATACCATCAATTAATTTTTAAAAAAGGGCTGCTACAGAAACACCTATTGGCCGACGCCGAAATCGGGGCTTGCGATTGAGCGGAGAATAGCTCCCAACTCCGAAATCGCGGCAGGTGCCAGTTTGACGGCAAATCGTGATGCTCCGCCTCACTGAAAACGCCGTCAATGCGACACATGCAGCGCATAGTTGAAACACCGTTCGCATATTATTAGTGAGCCCACATACACCTAATGACCAAACCTCAAACACACACACTGATATGAACATAATGACCAAACCACAAAACAACACAAATTCACACACACACTGACCAAACCACACAGACATACACACACTGACATGCACACATTGACCAAACCACAAACGCACACTGACCAATCGCAAACGTACACGGGCACATTGACCATACCATAAACCCACACAGATGCACACAATGACTAAAGCGCAAATCCATACAGCCACACGAACCAAAGCGCAAACTCACACGGACACACACACACAATGACCAAGCCACAAACCTATACAGACACACTAACCAAACCGCAAACCCACATGGGGACACATACACAGACCAAATCACAAACCCACACAAACACATACTGATCAAACCACAAACCGCACAGGCACACACACACTGACCAAACCACAAACCCACACAGACACACTGACCAAAACACAAGCCCACACAGACACACTGATCATACCACAAACCCACACAGATGCACACAATGACCAAAGCGCAAATCCATACAGACCCACTAACCAAAGTGCAAACTCACATAGGGACACACACACTGACCAAACCACAAACCCACACAAATGCGCACACTGATCAAACCACAAACCCACACAGACATGCACACAATGACCAAACCTCAAACACGCACTGACACACACACTGACCAAACCATAAACCCACACAAACACACACTGACCAAACCACAAACCAACAGAGACACACACGTAAAGACAAAACCACAAACCCACAGACACACTGACCAAAACACAAACGACATAGACACACTAACCAAAACGCAAACCCACACGGACATATTCACACTGACCAAACCACAAACCAACACAGACATACACACAATGACTAACCCACACAGACACACTGTTGCTAACTTTGCCTTAGTTCAATTGCTCTGTTTTATCACCTTTGCTCTTGAGTCACCAGGTATCCTTATGATACCGCCACGTGGTTCAAGTCCGAGTAATGATCAATAATCCAATACACCGCTTAGTAAGATTTAAATCAAAGCACATTTATTACACACAATAATCATAGAATCATAGAATCTACAGTGCAGAAGGAGGCCATTCGGCCCATCGAGTCTGCACCGGCTCTTTGAAAGAGCACCCTACCCAAGCCCACACCTCCACCCTATCCCCACAACCCAGTAACCCCACCCAACACCAAGGGCTACTCATGTACAAATTCTATGTCTAAGCTACTTCTACAGCTAACAGGCCAATACTTAACTTGGAACTGGCCCACCAGGTCAGGGAAACTAATGGCCTTTCGTTCGGGTTCTGAGCCTGCGGGATTCGAAGTTGGTATAGATTGGTAGCTGGGAGCGCCTATCTTGTCGCGAGCGTTGAAGTAAGACTTACAGTTTTGAGCGGCTGTTGAAGAGCGAGTGAAGAGAGCTGCCAGCGGTGGAAGAGAGAGAGCCTTGAACTTGGGGCTCAATTCTTATAGTTCCCAGGGGCTTCCTGCCTTTCGGGGCGGACCCTGTACCTGGTTCCAAGTGATTGGACTTTGTCCTAATCACTTGATTCGATTTTCTCCAATGCTGGAGCGGTTCCCTGATCGATGGGCGGTCTTGAGGTGGTCGTTCACCTCCTTTTGTGTAGGCTCCTGCTGGTGCCGAAGAGTCTGGTTTTGCTTTGTGTCTAAATGTTGCTTATTGTTCCCGGGGATTGCTCATTAGTATGCAGATGACTGGTGTTTTGTTATGCTGATGGTTGCTGGTATCGATCTTGTCTGGCCTTTCCAGAGGTAAAGACACAGTCAACCTGCAGCTGCTCGTTTTTGTCCTGTTGGCTGACTTTCCCATCAGCCTTTGCCGTTCGCCATTTTGAATCGGGAGTTGGCCATTTTAAGTGGCTACAACACTGACTTTTGTTCTGCAGCGACCTGCGCAGGCTTTGAGTGCGGCACCAGAAGAAGATTGTGAGGAATACTCTCCACTGTGTCTGGTCTCTGTGGCTGTAGAAGTGAGCCTGAAAAATCCCCAAACTCCCTTAGAGTCTGCATGACCTCCACCATCCCCTCCACTGGATCCGCCACATACAGCAACAGGTCGTCTGCATAAAGCGACACTCGATGCTCCTCTCCCCCTCGAAACACTCCCCTCCATTTCCTAGACTCCCTTAATGACATGGCCAAGGGTTCAATTGCTAATGCAAACAACAGGGGGACAGGGGGCACCCCTGCCTCGTCCCACGATACAGCCGAAAATACTCCGACCTCCGCCGATTCGTGACCACACTCGCCACCGGGGCTCTGTATAGGAGCTTAACCCAACTAATAAACCCTCCCACGAACCCAAACCTCCGCAGCACTTCTCAGAGGCACTCCCACTCTACTAGGTCAAAGGCCTTCTCCACGTCCATAGCCGCCACTATCTCCGCCTCTCCCTCCACCGATGACATCAGTATCACGTTTAGGAGCTGCCGCACATTGGTGTTTAGCTGCCTGCCCTTTACAAATCCCGTCTGGTCCTCATGGATTACCCCCGGGACACAGTCCTCGACCTTCGTAGCCAGCACTTTTGCCAGCAACTTAGCATCCACGTTGAGGAGCGAGATCGGCCTGTACGATCCACAGGACAGTGGGTCCTTGTCCCGCTTCAGGATCAAAGAGATCGTCGCCTCAGACATTGTCGGGGGCAGGGTCCCTCCCTCCCTTGCCTCATTAAAAGTCCTCACTAGCAACGGGGCTAACAGGTCTACGTACTTCCTATAAAACACGACCGGGAACCCGTCCGGTCCCGGGGCCTTCCCTGCCTGCATACTCCCCAGACCTTTGGTCAGCTCCTTCAACCCAATCGGTGCCCCCAAACCAGCCACCTCCTGCTCCTCCACCCTCAGGAACCTCAGTTGGTCCAAGAATCGTCGCAGCCCCTCTTCCCCCGCGGGGGGCTGGGATCTGTACAGCTCCTCATAGAAGGCCTTGAATGCCTCATTTACATTCGTCGCACTCCGCACCGTAGCTCCCCTTCCATCCTTGACTCCACCTATCTCCCTCGCTGCCATCCTCTTACGGAGCTGGTGTGCCAGCATCTGGCTCGCCTTCTCCCCATACTCATACGTCGTCCCCTGCGCTTTCCTCCACTGTGCCTCTGCCTTCCCTGTGGTCAACAGGTCGAACTCCGTCTGAAGATGTCGCCTTTCCCTAAGTAGTCCCTCTTCAGGGGCCTCTGCGTATCTCCTGTCCACTCTTAAAATCTCCCCCACTAACCTCTCCCTTTCCGTGCCCTCGATCTTCTCGCTATGAGCCCTGGTGGAGATTAGCTCTCCCCTGATCACCGCCTTCAGCGCCTCCCCTACCACCCCCACCTGCACCTCCCCATTGTCGTTGGCCTCCGAGTACCTTTCAATACACCCTCACCCTCCCACACACCACCTCATCTGTCAGCAGTCCCACATCCAACCGCCACAACGGGCGTTGGTCCTTCTCCTCTCCCAACTCCAGTTCCACCCAGTGCGGGGCGTGATCTGAAATGACTATGGCCGAATACTCCGTTCCCTCCACTTTCGGGATCAGCGCCCTGCCCAGAACACAAAAATCTATCCGGGAGTAGGCTTTGTGCACGTGGGAGAAAAAAGAAAATTCCCTGGCCTGCGGCCTGGCAAACCTCCACGGATCCACGCCCCCCATCTGATCCATAAACCCCCGAAGAACCTTGGCCGCAGCCGGCCACTTTCCGGTCCTAGATCTGGAGCGATCCAGTGCTGGGCCCAACACCGTATAAAACTCCCCACCCATTATCAAGCTTCCTACCTCCAGGTCCGGAATGCGCCCTAACATACTCTTCATGAATTCAGCATCATCCCAGTTCGGGGCGTATACATTTACCAATACCACCCACGTCCCCTGCAACTTACCGCTCACCATCACGTATCGACCTCCATTGTCCACTACGATATTCTTGGCCTCAAACGACACCCGCTTCCCCACCAATATTGCCACCCCTCTGTTCTTCGCATCCAGCCCCGAATGGAATACCTGTCCTACCCATCCCTTTCTTAACCTGACCTGATCCGCCACCTTCAAATGTGTCTCCTGGAGCATGACCACGTCTGCCTTCAGTCCCTTTAAGTGCGCGGAAACTCGAGCCCTCGCATTCCACGTTATCAGCCGGATTGGGGGGCCTCCCCCCCCCCCCCACCCTTGCCGACTAGCCAGCCCCTTTTCTAGGCCAGTCTCGTGCCCGCGCCGCCCTCACCCTCCAGTCCCCCAGACGGGGGACCCCCGCCCCGACCACCTCTTCTGTGTCCAATTCCCCCTCGGCCAGTGCAGCAGCAACCTGTCCACTCAAGGATCTGTGATGCCGTGACAGGCAAGGAGTCCATAAAATTTAGGGTTGCAACCACCTCACCGATCGTGGGGGTCGACATGGGGCCTGTCGACAAAGGAAATCGGCTCAGTGCATCGGCATTCGCTATCTGGGTCCCTGGTTTATGCTCCAGAGAATACTCGTAGGTAGCGAGCAACAAAGCCCAGCGCTGGATCCGTGCGGAAGCAATGGGCGGTATTGGCTTATCCTCTCGGAAAAGTCCCAGCAGAGGCTTATGATTAGTGTTGCTCTTATTATCCTTAGTTTTATTAGCTCTAATTCTGTCACCTTTGCTCACGAGTCGCCAGGTATCTTTCTGATACCGCCACGTGGTTCAAGCTCAAGTAATGATTAATAATGCAGCACACTGCTTAGTAAAAGTTAAATCAACGATCATTTATTATATACAGTAATAAATACTTATACAATAATCCTACTTCTAGACTACTACCTACCACTAAAGGCCAATACTTAACTTTGGAAATGGCCCACCAGGTCAGGGAAACGAATGGTCTATCGAATTGGGTCTGGCCTGCGGGATTCAAAAAGGCTGGTACGAGTCGATAGTCAGGAGCACCTATCTGGTAGCGATCGCTGGAGTAACACTTACAGTTGTCTTTGTCGAAGGGTCTCGAAGGTTGCGAGCAGGAGAAGAAGGGTCGATCTGAACTTGGCCCCTATTTTTATAGTTCCCAGGGGCTTCCCGCCTCTCGGGGCGGACTTTGACCTTGGTTCCAAGTGATTGGACTTGGTCCCAATCACTTGGTTCGATATGCTCCAATAATGGGGCGATTCCTTGATCGGGGGGTGGTCGTCCACCTTTCTTTGTCTCAGCCACTGCTGGCGCTGAAAAGTCTGGATCGGCTTTATGTTGCTAATGTGTAGCAATTGTTCCCGGGGATGGTTGCTTAGTATGCAGATGGCTGGGTTGTTGTGCTGTTGATGGTTGCAGGTATCGGTCTGGGCCGATTTCCCCAGAGCCGAATACACTGTTTTGCCTGCAGCTGTCCGTTTGAGTCCTGTTGGCTGATGTTCCCATCAGCCTCTTTCGTTCGCCATTTTAGATCGGGGTTTGACCATTCTAATCGGGAATCAGCCATTTTAGGTGGCTACATTCCCTCCTTGTGATCACATAAATGTTGCTCTTTCCATTCCCTGACTGGGGGGGGGGGGGGGGGGGGGGGCGGGGACGACACCTCCTACATGGCCTCTGCTCTGACCCTAGCTATGCACAATTTTTTTTTTACCTAAACAATTCCAAGGGTGCTATGGCAGGCAGGGGCATGCATTTACAGAATAATGAACTTGGAACCTCTAATTTTGCCTAAATACACTATACTCACTAAACATTGCATTATCCTATCTTCCTAAAACATACAACAACAATCACAACATTTAATATACTTTTTCCTGGCTTGGCAGTCAAGCTCAGGATCATACATTTTTTTTTTGTTCATGAAAAGTTTTGTACATCTTTTTATTTACAGTAATAACGCAAGTGAATGCTCTTTATTATTTTGTTATAGGTCTCAGGGGTCTGGTCATAACCGAATATAGAGGATCGGATCCGATATACCGGGGTTCGAGCGCGGTACGCTCTCCTTCTCCACTTGCGGAGGCGCATAGTCTGCACTACACAGCAGAGTATCGCCAACGCTAACAGTGCTTCAATCACGTAGGACAGGGAGTACCAGGTTATGAACCTGGCACACCAGGAAGATGCAGTGTCGCTGGTGACTGGGCTTTGGGTACTGCGGGGCAGTGAAACATTAACGGCAGGGAGGTTTGAAGTAATGGGGTACGCGGTCCCGCGCAACCAAGTGTCCATGAACAGAATGTTGAGCACGATGAAAGAAGTCCTCATGGCTGTCCTGGCTGTCCTCTTTCCTTTTCCTTCTTGTGTTCTTTTGTTTTCTCCGGTCCTGGAGCCTCTGGAGTTCTGTAAAAACAAGCATAGTATCTGTAACTACCTTGGTTTAATATCCGGTGTGTTAGTGTGTCTGTCCTTTTGGGGCCAATTATACCCTTAGAATTGGTCACTATATATGACTCCCTCATTTTTTTTTTCCAAAACAAATGTTAGGACACGGCACACTTCCCAATGATGGACCAGTGCTTATTTACCATGCAAATGTCACGAGCAGCTATGATCGGGCATCTGATACCCGAACCGGTATCAGCTGAAGTGTCTGCAGACAAGCTAGTTCCATTGAACAAGCGTCTGGTCTGTTGACCAGGTATCTGCAGATAAGATGGTACCGCTGAACAAGCGTCTGGCCGCGGTGGGTCTCTGAGGGCAAGTGCTCAGAAATTTCAGGTGAATGGGCGTGTGGCAGTGAGAAAAAAATTCTCCTGTCGGACGAACAACACAAAACAAACGTACGAACAACATAAAACATCCTGCAGGTTCCATCGGAATACGGGACATCGTAAATCACATCTGGACTGGGGTGTAACTAGCATATGGAGGGAGTGCAGCGTGACCAAAGAAGAAAGGAAGGAGGAGTGAAACAAAAATGAAGTGGCCTTTCTGGGGTAACGCTGCCATGAGAAGTGGTGGGTAAGCACTCCCAGTTTGCATGGGGCAGCTGGGACCTTGTAGCTGCTGTGGGTGGTGTTCTGTTTCATATCTGGGGGCTAGTCTAGCTGGTGGGGGTCTCCTGCAATCTCGGGCGAAGTGTCCTGGCTGCCCACAGTTGTAACATGACCCCTGGGGCACATAAGGTGGAGCAGGCTCTCTGGTGCATTGTTCCCTTGGGTGTGGTTCCCTGGGTGGGGGGTCGGGGCTGTTGGTGTCTTTGCTGGTTCGGGGGGCATTTGTGGGCTGATGCCGTTGCTGTTTTAGGGGGGCTTGACATTCTCGTGCGTAATGTCCTAATTGTCCGCAATTGTAACATTCCGGTGGTTTCTGTGGGGGGCTGTTCATTCCTTCGTTTACCCATGCGGGGTTCTGGTGCGTTTTAACTGGATGCATGTCTGCCTGCTCTTCCTCGGGTTCCCTCACTGTGGGTTTGTCTGCTTCTGCCTGCTGTTCTTTGGGATTTTTAACTGTGGGTTTGCTTTGTACAGACTGCTCCCAGGCGTGGGACAATCTTTTTAAAACCCATTTCTCATTGTGGGCTTCCTCTGAGGGGTACAGGCTTTTTGTCCTGCCTCTGTGGCATGGGAGATAAGGGTGTGGGTCCATTTGGCCATACCGTTTTGGGACAAATGGGCGCGTTCTAAATTACCGAAAACTGCTGTGAAATGAATCCACAGGCGTCCAGCAAACGCTGTGGGGTGTTCTGTCTTTTCCTGCCTGCACTTATTGAGGCCATCTACGGGGTCACCCCGGTTATACCCGATCGCATCCAGGATCGCGGTGTGCATTTCTGCAAGGGTGCCTCCTCCTACATTCTGTGGGTCGGGAAGGGCTGCTGCTACCGATGGATCTAAATTTAAAACCATGAGCTTTACATGCTCTCTCTCGTCCAGGACGTACATGTGCGCCTGACGTCTAACTGTGGCAAAGAAATGGTGGGGGTCTGAAGTGGGGAGGAACGGTGTGATCTTCTCGCACGCGTCCCGTAATTGGGTCACTGTTAAGGGGGTGGAATATAGATATCCCGCATCGTCCTGTGTGGCCGTGCGGAGGGTGGTTACAGGGTTCATTGGAGCCTGAACTACCTGCTGTGTGGGGGGTTGGGGTGCTTTTCTCCTTTGGGGTTTTCCCTGCGCACATGTTCCCTGAACATATCTCTGCGCTGTTTCTTGTAACTCTTCCCAATCAGGGCCGTCTTCCTGGTCTAATTTTTCCCCAAAGGTTTCCTGAAATCCTTTCTGGACAGAAAGCAGCTCTGCAATTTGCTTCCGGCACTTCGCATGGTCTATGGTGCTCCGTCATTGTTCTGTGGTGGCAGCGTGGAGCGCTCTCAAGGCTGCCTTGAGACCACTGCGTTGTTTCTGTAGTGTCTCCACCTGCTTCTCTGTTTCTTTCCTTACCAGGACTGCACGCTGCTTGTCCTGATAAGCCTTTTCATACTGGGACTGGAAACTACTCAAATGCGCCAGACAAGACTGGTGACCTCGTTTGGCGTCAGCCACCTCTTCGTCCTTTGCTGCTGATTTCCTCCTTAATTCCAAATTTTCTTTCTCAACCTCGCATACATCGACTTTACTCATCCGATGTATGCCCTCTAATTCTTTGCGGAGCGTCTTGACGACCTACTCTGTGCCTCGCAATTTCATAGAATTTACAGTGCAGAAGGAGGCCATTCGGCCCATCGAGTCCGCACCGGCTCTTGGAAAGAGCACCCTACCCAAGGTCAACACCTCTACCCTATCCCCATAACCCAGCAACCCCACCCAACACTAAGGGCAATTTTGGACACTAAGGGCAATTTATCATGGCCAATCCACCTAACCTGCACATCTTTGGACTGTGGGAGGAAACCGGAGCACCCGGAGGAAACCCACGCACACACGGGGAGGATGTGCAGACTCCGCACAGACAGTGACCCAAGCCGGAATCGAACCTGGGACCCTGGAGCTGTGAAGCAATTGTGCTATCCACAATGCTACCGTGCTGCCCTTACAGCAATTGTGCCAAACAGGACACGATTGCCATCGGCTTGCGAGCTTTTGCTAAGCTCTTTTTATGGATCTCACTCATGTTCTCCCACCAAGTATGCCCTATACTTCCGATTCTTCTGATTCTTCATTATCGCAGAAATCATTCCACATGGGCCATCCTTTGCCCTTGAGATATTTCCGGATTTCCTCTTCCCACATGGGACACTGTCCCACTCTAATGCTGCTGGTCGCTGCGACCGCAAATTCCTCGGGGTTCATGAGGCATTGCATTGCCTGCATGGCCATCTCTCCTATCCGCTAGCTTCGTTTAAATTTGGAACAGGGGGCTAAGGTGGTGTCGTAGATGCGGGTACGGCTTGCGCTAATTTCAGAAAATACAGACTTCCGACAGTTTTGACGCAACAAAAATCTATCCGTTTTACCTTATAGCCCTGTTAGTTACGCATACACACACTTCCGAATTATGAATTATTAATCAGAACTGCTTGAACACTTGTGGTTTTTTGTTTCCAATTGGGTTCTAATTCAAAATTTCTTGGGTTCTCCCGGAGTGGTTTTCCACTTCTAGATCGGGTCCCGTCAGGATGTCGCCAAAATGTTGCTCTTATTAGCCTTAGTGTTATTAGCTCTAATTCTGTCACCTTTGCTCACGAGTCGCCAGGTATCTTTCTGATACCGCCACGTGGTTCAAGCTCAAGTAATGATTAATAATGCAGCACACCGCTTAGTAAAAGTTAAATCAATGATCATTTATTATATACAGTAATAAATACTTATACAATAATCCTACTTCTAGACTACTACCTACCACTAAAGGCCAATACTTAACTTTGGAAATGGCCCACCAGGTCAGGGAAACGAATGGTCTATCGATTTAGTTCTGGCCTGCGGGATTCAAAAAGGCTGGTATGAGTCGATAGTCAGGAGCACCTATCTGGTAGCAATCGCTGGAGTAACACTTACAGTTGTCTTTGTCGAAGGGTCTCGAAGGTTGCGAGCAGGAGAAGAAGGGTCGATCTGAACTTGGCCCCTATTTTTATAGTTCCCAGGGGCTTCCCGCCTCTTAGGGCGGACCTTGACCCTGGTTCCAAGTGATTGGACTTGGTCCCAATCACTTGGTTCGATATGCTCCAATAATGGGGCGATTCCTTGATCGGGGGGTGGTCGCCCACCTTTCTTTGTCTCAGCCACTGCTGGCGCCGAAAAGTCTGGATCGGCTTTATGTTGCTAATGTGTAGCAATTGTTCCCGGGGATGGCTGCTTAGTATGCAGATGGCTGGGTTGTTGTGCTGTTAATGGTTGCAGGTATCGGTCTGGGCCAATTTCCCCAGAGTCGAATACACTGTTTTGCCTGCAGCTGTCCGTTTGAGTCCTGTTAGCTGATTTTCCCATCAGCCTCTTTCGTTCGCCATTTTAGATTGGGGTTTGATCATTCTAATCGGGAATCAGCCATTTTAGGTGGCTACATTAGTCACAATAGTGAACTGGCGGCCATAAACATACTGGTGGAAGTGTTTCACCACAAAGACCACCGCCAGGCCCTCCTTCTCGATCTACGCATACTTCTTTTCCGCTGCAGTCAATGTGCGGGAGGCGAAAGCTATCGGCCATTCGGCCATGTTCTCCATCTTGTGGGACAGGATGGCCCCAATACCATACGGGGATGCATCACAGTGATGAGAAAGGCTTTCCAGGATCATAGTGGGTTAGTATCCCAGAGGACGACAATTGTTGTTTTACCTGCCAGAAAGTAGTGTCTTGCGGCTGAACCCAAACCCAGGTGTGATTCTTCTTTAGCAGACGGTGCAACGGGCCAGCATAGTTGCCAGATTGGGGAGGAACTTCCCATAATAGTTCACGAGGCCGAGAAAAGAACAAAGATGCAAAGTGTCAGTCGGGGCGTGGGCCTGTTGAATTGCGCGCACCTTCTCTGCGACGGGGTGCAAACCTTCGCAGTCCACCCGATAACCCAGGTAGACTACTTCCTTTGCCTGAAAGACGCACTTTGTACAACGTAAATGGACTCCAGCCTCTGAAAAGCGTCTAAGGACAGCCTCCAAATTTTCCAAATGTCCCTGCTCCGACGTCCCTGTAATCAGAACGTCGTCTAAGTAGACAGCGACACGCGGTAAATCTCTTAAGATGGCCTCCATGACGCGTTGAAAGATAGCGCAGGCAGAGGATACCCCAAAGGGCAACCATGTCTATTCATACAGGCCCCGGTGTGTATTAATAGTTACATATGGCTGGGATGCAGGGTCCAGCTCCAACTGTAGGTAGGCGTGACTCATATCTAATTTCATGAATGAGAGTCCGCCTGCAAGTTTCATGTAGAGATCTTCGATGGGAGGCATTGGATATCGGTCGAGCCGGGAAGCCGTATTCACTGTAAGTTTATAGTTGCCGCACAAGCGAACTGTGGCATCTGGCTTCATTACAGGTACAATTGGCGCTGCCCAGTCAGCAAAATGGACGGGCCTGATAATACCCAAGGACTCCAAACAAGTGAACTCCACTTCTACCTTCTCAAGCAAGCCGTAAGGCACTGGATGTGCCCGGAAATAGTGCGGTGTGGCTCCTTGTTCGACTTGGATACGGGCTACTGCCCCTTTTATTTTCCCCAAACCGGGCTGGAATACATCTGGGTACTGTCCTAGTACCTCCGTCAACCCTCCAGAACCTGTTTGGAGGATGTGTTGCCACTGCAGCCGCAAATGGCGCAACCAGTCACGACCCAACAGGCTGGGCCCATGGCAGTATCGTGGGAAACGCCCCTCCTGGCGTCCATAAACAACAGTCATCGTAGTTCCTGCAATGTTCAATGATGCCCTCGTGTAGGTGGCCAGCCTGGCCGGTGTGTCGGTTAATGTAAGGGTTTGACTACCCTGCTTGATCCAGTCGAATGTCCTCTGGGCGATCACGGAGACTGCTGCGCCAGTGTCCAACTCCATCTCAAGCGGGTGACCATTGACCCGTACTGTCACCTTAATGGGGGCCACACGGGGAGCTGCCACACAATGCAGCTGCAGGCAATCGTCCTCCGTCTCCACATCCTCGGGTGTAGTCACCGCAGGTTCATCCAAATGGAAGGTACGGCCCCTTGGCTGGCCCCAGTTTCTGTTGGAATGACTGCGCCTCTGGCGCCCCCAGGACCGGCGTCAGCGACGGGAACGGTGTCCACAAGTCCAACACTGACAAGGCTCCTAATCCATTTGTTCTGGTGAAGGCTCCCTTCGGGGAGGACCGTCCGGCGGCCACTGCCGACGTTCCGGTCGCCACCCCACCCAAGGTACCGCAGGGGTGCGGGGAAGACGCTTTTGGACGAAAAGGGTTGCGCCCCAAGGCGTGCACCTCCATTCCCTGTAGCTCCTGCACTCCCCGTTCTGCGCTCTCTCGGGACAATACTATTTGAATGGCCTGTTGAAAAGTCAATGTTGGCTCAGCTAACGACCTTCTCTGTGTGGTCGCATTGTTAATACCGCAAACCAAACGGTCACGTAACATTTCTGACAATGTCTCACCATAGTCACAGTACTCCGCAATCCTGCGTAGCCTGGATAGAAACTCAGCAAGGGATTCTCCTGGGGTCCTCTCAGCGGTATTAAACCGGTAACGCTGGACTATCATGGACGGGGTTGGGTTAAAATGTTGCCCCACTAAGGTCACAAATTCATCAAACGTCTTGGTGTCCGGTGCAGCTGGGTACGTAAGGCTCCTAATCACCACAAATGTATGTGGGCCGCAGGCGGTGAGCAAAATGACCACCTGGCACTCTTTTTCGGTGATGTTGTTTGCCCGGAAATAGTAATGCATCCGTTGTGCGTACTGACCATTGACCAAAACACAAATCCACACTGACCAAACCACAAACGCACACAGACACACACAAAATGACCAAACCACAATCCCAAACAGACACACACACACACTGATCAAACCACAAACACACACAGACCATATCATAAACCCATACAGATGCACAAACCTACACAGATACACACACAATGACGAAACCACATCCCACACAGACACACAGTGACCAAACCACAAACCAACACAGACACATACGCAATGATGAAACCACATCCCACACGGACACACTGACCAAAACGCACACGACATAGACACACTAACGAAACCGCAAATCCACACAGACACACACACTGACCAAACCACAAACGCACACAGACACACTCAAAATGACTAAACCACAAACCCAAACAGACACACATACACTGATCAAACCACAAACACACACAGACCATATCATAAACCCATATAGATACACACACCGACCAAACCTCAAACCTACACAGGCACACACACTGACCAAAACATAAACTCACACACATTGACCAAACCACATACACAGACAAACACACATTGACCAAACCACAAACCCACAGAAACACACACAATGACCAAACCACAAACCCACAGAAACATACGCAATGACAACCACACAGACACACTGATCAAAGCACAAACCCACCCAGACACACCGACCAATCCACAAACTCACACAGACATGCACAATGACCAAACCGCAAAACCCATACAGACATACTAACCAAAGCACAAATCTACACAGGAACGCATGCACTGACCAAACCACAAACACACACACACTGATCAAACCACAGACCTACACAGATATACACACAATGACCAAGCCTCAAACACGTACTGGCACAAACTAACCAAACCATAAGCCCACGCAAATATACACTGACCACATCACAGACACGCACACACTGACGAACCCACAAACCAACACAGACACGCACAATGACCGAAACACAAACCCACATCGACACACATAATGACCAAACCTCAAACCCACACGGAGACACACACAATGACCAAACCACAAACACACAGACACACACTGACCAAACACAGACACTGACCAAACCACAAGCACATACAGACAGACACACACTGACCAAACACAGCCCCACTCAGACGCGCACACACTTACCAAATCGCAAATCTACACACGCGTTGCCCAAAACACAAACCCACATGGACCATACCACAAATCCACACAGATACACACACTGACCAAACCGCAAACCCACACAGACTACTCTGAATAGTATTACACTCCTGTATGCTTCACTCGGTGCCTGTGTCTATCTATTTACATTGTGTATTTTATGTTTGCCCTATGTATTTTCTTTTCAAGTGCGGAATTATCTGTCTGAACTGTACGCAGATCAATGCTTTTCACTGTACCTCGGTACACGTGACAATAAACAAATCCAATCCAATCTAATCCAAACACTCTGACCAAACCACAAACCCACACAGACACACGCAATGACCAAACTGCAAACCCATACAGACACACTAACCAAAGTGCAAATCCACACATGGACACACTCACTGACCAAACTGTAAACCCACGGAAATCCACACTGACCAAAACACAAACCCATGCAGACTCACACACATTGACCAAACCACAATCCCACACAGACACACACACTGTCTCACACACACTCCCTCACGTACACCCTCACGCACACGCACACTCACGCACAATCGCACATACGCACACACGCGCGCACACACACACAAACACACTGACCAAACCGCAAACCCATATGGACACAGACACAATGACCAAAACACAGACCCTCACACACTGACCAAACCACAAACCTATACAGATACACTGACCAAGCCGCAAACCCACACAGAAGCATGTGCACTGACCAAACTGCAAATCCACACTGACACTCACACGCAGAGCAAACCACAAACCCACACAGACACACGTATCATGTAAGGATACAGACATTTGTGGACCAAACCATGAAGGAACACAGGCACATATACATATCTTTTTCTTAGTATGCACCAATATACTATTGAACCATAATGAGAAACTATTTGTTTACATGCTCAGGTTGATTGATGTGGCTCGAAAACTGGACAAGGCCGAGCGCGAACCCCTATCAAAATGTGCCTATTTTTTAAAGAAACTACATCATCCCGGATACGCTGCAGAAACGTACGTGAAAATGGGAGACCTCGAGGCTCAAGTCCTGCTGCATGTGGAGACCAGGCACTGGGAGGAGGTAAGGATGTTTTCCAGCAGGTCATGTTGAGGAACAATTTCATGACCTGGCACAATGTGGATTAAATAGTATCTCTCAGGCAGTCCTGTGTGTTTGTAACATAGACATATAGAAAATATGGGGTGGGATTCTCCCGTCTGCCAGCCACGCTTTCATGGCGGGCCCCACCGGCTGTGGAATTCACCGTTCCCGCAGCCGGCCCATGGTGTTTCCCATTATGGCCACCCCACGCTATCGGGAAACCCACAGACATGGGTGCGCTGCCAGCGGACTGGGGATTCCCACTGACTGAGAATTCCGCTGACTGTTGTGGGATAACCAGCTAATAGTGCTTTTTCCAGTGATCACCACTAACTTTGTTCATACTGTTGTGAAAAGAGATCACAATCACAAAATAATAGAAATTGTGTAGTTTTAAGAAACCCGACAGTTGAGAGAGAATCTGGACAGTTTTATACTAGTTCTGCAAAGTTTTGGGCATAAAACAAAATTGCTTATAAGTTTGATCTGAATCAGACAACATATGGTTGGCTGTTGGAAGGAAATATTGCAGATGTGCCATAGGAAGGCCTCGCCTGAGTTTGCAGTTAAGGAGCTTTGGGGGAAGAATTGCTCTGGCCTCTTGGTGTAGCCACGTTATAAATTGGTTTCACGAAGATACTCTGCTCAATATTCCTCGTGAAATCATGAGCACATATAAAAAATCAAAGTTCACAGAGAGGTCTCATGGATTCAGTTACAATTGTAAAAGCCCTTCCTGTTTATTTCCTTTGTTCCCATTTCTTTTATTTTGTTATTTTATGTCCATGGATCCATAATCGGGATGTGCCTTTAAGCAGAAGAGTGCTTGTCAGGACATTGTGTTCCCAGGTCTTGTTTTGGAAAGGAGAAGCCAGTCTCTTCGGCGCTGAGTGGATTTTAGGAACCGGATTTGGAGGAAGTTGGTTCGATTGGCTAACTGGCAACCGGTAGGTTGGCCAGGGACTGTGTTCTGCCTGACAACAGTCAGTGAATAGTTCCTGTGTGTTGCTTTCTGAGAGAAATTGGAAGGAGAAGGAATGTGCTCTCTTGCTCAAGTGAGAGAACTGCTTTATTGTTCTTAAACCAGTGAGTTCCTGGCACATCTTTACTGTTAACTTGAAATGATCCTGAATCTACTGTGAAAGTAGACTACCTTGCCAGAGAAAACCATCTCGAGCCTAGAAGGAAGAAGTATCAAAACAAAAGCCTGAACTTCAGAAAGATATTAACTAGAAGTCATCCCAGTGCATCAAAGATCCTTTATTTTATTTTATTTTATTTTATTAATAATTTCTTTCCCTCTCACCCACCCTTTCCCTTGTGGTGTGTGTGGAGAGAGAGTTCGGGTAGACAGGAAGGGGGGGAAAGATAGGTTGGGAAAGATTCAGTTTCATTTTTCTGTCAGTTTAATTATAATACTGTACATAATAAAAGGTTAATGATGTTAAAGTTGCAAATTTGGTGACTGCCGTATACTGGGCTCAGCCAAGGACCTCAGGAATTTTAAATAAAATATAATTTCAACTGTGTTGGGACTCTGTGTCAAGTGGGACTGGAATTGACCGTACATTTGTCCAGGGGGTCGTGACACAATATAGCTACAGACAACTCCATCCAGAAATCAATGTTTTCCATTTTGTTGGGACATTACCTGTTCACCATTGTTGATTCACAATTGATCAGGGCCTCAGCAGGTCAGGTAAGATGAGTGACATCAGTTTATCTTGTTTCACTTAAGTGGGGAAAACGTTTGTGTGCAAACCATCAAAAAGTCACAGTGCAGAGAAGAGGCAATTCAGCCCATTATGTCTGCACTGGCCAAAAAAAAAAACTCGCCGCTCATCCCCGCTAATCCTTCTTTCTACCAATCACCTTAAATCTATGTCCTTGCTAAATGACCCTTCAGCTAGGGGGAACAAATCTTTTCTGTCTACCATGTCTAGGCCCCTTAGAATTTTGTACACCTTAATTAAGTCAGCCTCCTCTATTCCAAGGAAAATAACACAAGCCTATCTGATCTCTCCTCATAGCTGCAATTTTCATGTCCTGGCAAACATTCTTGTAAATCTCCACTGCACTCTTTCCAGAACAATGGTGTCCTTTCTGTAATGTGGTGACCATGGGCGCGATTTCTCCGAAATGGAGACAGAGTGTTCACGCTGTCATGAATGCCGTCGCATTTCACGACGATGCGAAACGGGCGTGGGCAATACTGATTCTGGCCCCCACAGTCTCCCTTCCCGGTGCCAAATGGGCGCCACGCCAACGCGCGAATGCGCTGGGGACTTCCTCAGCGCGCCGGCCCCGACGCAACATGGCGTGGGGGTTCAGGGACTGGGCGTGTAATAGAATAGGGCTGGGGCTGGAGAGGCCGGCCCGCCAATCGGTGGGACCCCATCGGAGGCCCCCCCCGGTGAAGGAGCGCTTTTCCCCGCCCCACAGGCTGACCCCGACCCTACGTGCAGAGTTCCCACCGGCTGCGAGAAGGTGTGAACGGCACCGGCAGCTAAAAATGGCCCGAACGGCAATTCTCCCATATGGCGCGGTATGGGAGAATTGCGCCCCAATACTCAAAACTCCAGCTGTGGCCTAATCAGTGTTTTATACAGTGCCATAATTACATCCCTGCTTTTATATTCAATCCCTCGTGCAATAAAGGAAAGCATCCCATATGCTTTCTTGACCACCTTGCTCACCTTGTTCACCTGCCACCTTCAAGTTCCTGTCGACGTGAACCCCCAAGGTCTCTCACTTCCTCAAACCTTCTCAATATCTCCCCGTTTACTGAGTATTCCCTTGCTTTGTTTGCCCTCCCAAAATGCATTACCTCACACTTTTTCAGATTGAATTCCGTTTGTCATTTCTCTGCCCACTCAACCAAACCGTTGGCATCATTCTGTAGTCAACAATTATCCTCTTCACTATCAACTACATGGCCTATTTTTGTGTCACCTACAACTTTCCCAATTATGCCTCCAGATTTAAGTCTAAATCATTAATATATATAACATGCTGACTTCGGATTCGCTAGCTTAGAAATCCTTATCTTTACCTTTTCTTGTGCTGCTTCAACTTTCCTCAAGTGTCTGTTCTGGGCAGTCCTAAACAATGACCAACTCCTGATCAGCATCCCGGTGTGTGCAGTTGGACTGTTTCGTAAAGCACCTAGTGATAGAAAATGCCACTCTGTTCCAATTTATAAGGGCTTCTGTTTTCTTTCTATTCAGGCCTTCACTTTGGTGGCTCGGCACCCAGAATTTAAGGATGCTGTGTACGTTCCATATGCACAGTGGCTGGCAGAAAATGACCAGTTTGAAGAAGCCCAAAAAGGTGAGTATTAGTTAGATTTGATTGGTTAAAGCTTGGCCATGTTCAGGTAAGGAAATAAATATTATCCAAATCTGAACTCACTGATGCAGTCTTTTTCTATGGTGACTAAAATGGCTGTTTGTGAGCAAACTCTTCTGTAAAAGTCTGCAAGTGGGAAATTGTGCCGCTTGCCAGAAAATGAAAAGAAAAAACAGCTTATAATCAATGTCTGGTTTTGACTCTGAAGTTCTTTGGATGTGCTGTCAGTGTCCAGTGGTCTTGACTGGAAATGGGCAGGGACATTATTGTGGAAGGACTGCACTGAGATTTTCCTGTTGGTCCATGAAGGATAGAACTCAGGCATGACTTTGCAAGTTCCTTCTCTCTTCACCCCTTGCAACATGGGTAATGTCTCAGGATCACAAATAGAGGCATGGGTAGCGCTAACGACTCTGGGAGTTCCCGTATTCCTGATCCAGTTGGAATCAGACAGGAGTGGAAACATGCAATTCTCCATATGAAGAGCTTCCTACGGAGGAGGAACAGAGAAGTGCAGTGCCCACACTATGATCATAGAATCCCTTACAGTGCAGAAGGAGGCCATTTGGCCCATTGAGTCTGCACCCACCGTCCGAGAGAGCACCTTACCTAGGCCCACTCTCCCGCAAACCCGTAATCCCACCTTGGGACACTAAGGGACAATTTAGCATGGCCAATCCACCTAACCTGCACATCTTTGGATTGTGGGAGGAAACCGGGGCACCAAGAAGAAACCCACTCGGGCACGGGGAGAACGTGCAGACTCCACCCAAGGTCGGAATTAAACCCGGGTCTCTGGCGCTGTGAGTCAGCAATGCTAACACTGTGCCACCATGCCGTGCTTAAAAAATCAATTATGTAACTTTTCCCATATATTTAAACAAATTGAGTTTTGACAATGTTCTTACGCGGTTTTGAACCCAGGACATTTTGCATGTAAAGCGAACATGATAGCCAATGGACTACAGAAACAATGGGGATGCACAAACTTTCATCATTAAATAGAAAGATGTGTCCTGAAGATATGCCTCTGTTACCATGGCTGCGTGCTTTCTTTCCAAATCCTAATGCAGCGCCAGAATTCCAACAGGAATACTGGAGGACACCAAAAGGTTTGGCACATCCTGACAATTTTCAGGGTAGCAGTGAACAGCTCGCTAATTATGTTTACGTTTTAAAAGATCTCTAAGTTTGCATGATTGCTTATGATATTTTGGGTTTCTTTGCTGTTGCTCCCAGCGTTTCACAAGGCTGGCCGGCAAGATGAGGCAGTCAAGGTTCTGGAACGACTGACCCACAACGCAGTTTTGGAAAGTCGGTTCAATGACGCTGCCTATTATTATTGGATGTTGTCGATGCAATGCCTGGATATAGCTCGAGGTAAGACCACTGTTATTATTGATAATTCTTGATCATTCTGATGTAAAATTTAACAGTTAACATCTGTGTGAAATTTAGTTTGTTTGTATTTAATTGAGCTGTATGATTTTTAAAAACTATTTGCATGTATTCAGCAGAAAATGCAGAGAAGCAACTAGAGATGCTTAAAATGTTTCATCATTTCCAGCACTTGGCAGAACTATACCATGCATACCACTCAATCCAGAGATACACGGTAAGAAACTTCTCATATTGTCCATGCTGGCATTCTGTAAGAGGAACTCAGCTGGATCCATTACCTGGTCTTTTGCTCTGGCCCTGCATTTTTGTTTTTATCCAAATAATCATCTAATTTCCTTTTAAAAACTGCAATTGAATTTGCCTCCACTACACTCTCAGCAGTGGGTTCCAGATCCTAACTATTTTTCATATTTGCCTTTGATTCGTTTCCCGTTGATCTTAAATCAGTGGTCTCGACTTTTCAACTCTTCTGCCAATGAGAGAAGCTTCTCCCTCTCAGCTCCATCCACAAGCCCCTCATAATTTTGAACATCTCGATCAAATCTTCTCTCAAACTTCTTTTACCTAAAGAGAACAACCCCACATAACTGAAATCCCGCATCCGTGGAAACACTCCTGTAAATTCTTTCTGCACCGTTCTTAATGCCTTCACGGCAGTACGGTAGCACAAGTGATTAGCACTGTAGCTTCACAACGCCAGGGTCCCAGGTTCGATTCCCTGCTGGGTCACTGTCTGTGCGGAGTTTGCACGTTCTCCCCATGTCTGCGTGGGTTGCCCGACCGAGGAAGCTCTTGACCTGTACATACCTCATTTTGTTTCCTTTAGGTAGTTGGAACCTCTCTGTGAGTTCCTCCAGGGTCGCTAGTCTATCGCTTGTGTACGTGACTGTCAGTGTCCCCTCGTCCTGTCTCCACCTTTTGAGGATAGCGCCCATTGTTGCAGGTGTGAACCTGTGGTTGTTACAGTTGAGACCCATAGTGGACGTTTTGGGTAGGCCGAAGTGTTGTCTCATTTGATACCACGGGAGCGTGGCTACCACCACTGGGCTTGTTGAATGTTTGACGGAGGGGATGAGAGTGCAGTCATGACCCCCCCCCGGATACCTCTCCAGCCTTTCGCCATTCTGAGGATGATCACCAGTGGCTCGATTGCCAGGGTGTACAGCAAAGGGGATAGCGGGCACCTCTGCCTCGTGTCTCTGTGCAGCTGGAAGTATTTAGAACTGGTGGTGGTTGACCGTACGCTATCCATGGGAGAACTGTAGAGTAACTTCATTCAGGAGGTGAACCCTGATCAAAGCCCAAACCGCTCCAGTACCTCTATTAGGTGTTTCCATTTGCCTCTGTCAAAGACCTTTTCTGCGTCCAGGGAGATGATCACTTCTGCTGTTCTCTCCCCGGATGGGGTCATTATCACGTTCAGCAGGTGCTTGATGTTCGATGTTAGTTGCCTGCTCTTGACAAAACCCCATCTGGGCCGCTGCGACCACCTCCAGTATGCAGCTCTCCAGCCGGTTAGCCAGGGTTTTTGCCAGTATTTTCGTCCTTCCCTACCATACATTGAGCAGCTAGATGGGTCTGTGGGACCCGCATTCCGTCAGGTCTTTGTCTCTTTTGGGTATTAGCGATATTGAGCTTGTGCCGGTGTTGGCGGCAAAGAGGGCCATGTCCAACCTTCATGGGGGGTCGTTGGGCCCAGCCCATCTCCAACCTAACATCCATGTAGTGTGGAGCATGGTTGGAGATTAGATTGCCGAGTATTCCGTTCCTCCTACCACTGGAAGCCCTGCTTTCCCCTCTAAAAAGAAGTTGATCCTGGTGTAGACCCTATGTACCTGGGAGAAGAAGGAGAACTCCTTTTCCCTTGGGTGTGTCTGTTCGAGGGAAAATGTTGGAATATTAAAGATGCAGTAGCAGAATATTTACTGGTCCACAGCAGACGCTATCTCTTTGGCCCTACACTCATCCCTGGAACATCTCACCTACATCAGACTCCTATTCATTGACTACAGCTCCGCCTTCAACATCGTGATCCCAGTGTCGTGGGAGTGACCTTTAAGAAAGGGTTTTGTCTTATCACATGGCTCTGTTTTTTACACAAGAAGGTGATGAATATATGGAACACGCTGCCTGGGGAGGTGGTGGGAGCAGGTACAATAGCGGCATTTAAGGAGCATCTAGACAAATATATGAATAGGGTGGGAATGGAAGGATACGGACTCCATAAGTGCAGACAGTTTTAGTTTAGGCAGGTACCATGGTCGGCGCAGGCTTGGAGGGCCGAACGGCCTGTTCCTGTGCTATATTGTTCTTTGTTTTTTGTTCTAGTTATTTGCTGCACCTGAATGCTAACCTCTTGTGTTTCAAGTACAAGGACATTCAAAGCCCTTTCCACCACAATGTTCTGTAGTCTCTCCATTTATATATCTTGCTTTTCCATTCTTCCGACCAAAGAGGATAACCAAGTATTTTCCCACATTACCTTCCATTTCTCAAAATTTCGCCCACTCATTTAACTTATCAATATGCCTTAACAGACTCTTTGGTCCAGATTTTCAGCCCCAGGTGTAGTTTCTTACGGTCTTGCACTGAGCAGTTGCCATACCAGGCTGTGATGTAGCCGGAATAGGATGCATCTGCAAAAATTGGTAAGAGTTGATGTGGACATGCCGAATTTCCTCAATTTCATGAGGAAGTGTAGATGCTGTGGTGCTTTCTTGATCATAGTGTTGATGTGGGTGGACCAGGACAGATTGTTGGTGATGTGTACACCTAGGAATTTGAAGCTGTCAACTATCTCCATCTCGGCCCCATTTTTGCGCACAGGGGTGTGTATGACAATTCGCTTCCTGAAGTCGATGACCAGTTCCTTAGTTTTGCTGACATTGAGGGAGAGATTGTTGTTGTTGCACCACACCACTAGGTTCTCCATCTCCCTCCTGTACTCTGACTCTTCATTGTTTGAGTTCTGACCCACTACGGTCGTGTCATCAGCAAACTTGTAGATGGAGTTGGAGCTGAATTTTGCCACACTGTCGCATAAAAGGAGTATAGTAGGGGGCTACGTAAGCAGCCTTGTGGGGTCCCGATTTTGAGGACTATCTTGGAGGAGGTGTTGTTTATTCTTACTGGGTCTATGGGTCAGGAAGTTGAGGATCCAGTTGCAGAGGGAGGAGCCAAGTCCTAGGTTTTGGAGTTTGGATATGAGCTTGGCCAGTGTTATGGGCAAGCGTTTGAAAACTCCAAAGTGTATTATGGAGTTCACCTGACCTATAATGTTTTGTTGAATTTGGCTAGGATGAGCACAAGAGCCTTCACTTGCGATGTGATTCACCAGACATCTTTGGTGCTTTTAATCAAAACAAGAAGCTTTATTCTAAGAACTTAGTTAACATATATATTTAAACACACAGCAAGAACTTTTATCATTTACAAACATAAAGACACTACGCAGCTACAGTGATCTATGTATAACACTTAATGAACTACCCCTTAACTGATTCAATTCAATAACAAAATCCAATTAAAGCCCCTTTTCAAAGTTGTGGCCCAGCATACTGTATTTGGAGTTATCTCTGTATGTGCATGTACATAAGAGGTTAATGTGTAATCAGTAGCACCTGAAGGAGCGTAATGAAAGAGTATTCTCACTTGACTAATACTGTTGTTACTGAAACTCTGTCCCACTTTCAACCAGCAGATTTGAATTCCTTACAGAAAGCAATTATATCTCCAAGGCCACTGCCAAGGTGATTTCTTTACTGGAACAGTTTTTTAAAATAATAACAGAGAAAGACAGAAAAAATACTTATTTTCTCTATGAATCCACAGCAGTCAAAACTGAAAGCGAAACCAACCCCTCAGACAGCCACAGCCCAGCTCCACCGCCACCTCTGAAGGTTCTTTTTGACTTCCCCCACCAGATTTGTCCGGTTCCATTTGTGGATCCATGTCTAGTCGTAGGCCATTTGGATTCCCAGGGAGTGGAATTTGGTCTGGGCCTGCTTCAATGGCAGTCCCACCAGATCTATCCCTCCACCCTGTGGGTTCACAGGGAAGATCTCGCTTTTGCTCAGGTTGTAACCTGAGAAGGCTCCGAACTTCATTAGGAGTTTCATTATCCCTTCCATGCTCTGAGATGTAGAGGAGCAGGTCAGCCGCATAGAGTGAGACTCTATGCGCTCTGTCTCCCCGTTGGATACCTCACCACCCCTTCGCCGCTCTGAGGGCGATCGCCAGTGGCTCGATCGCCAGAGCAAATAATAGCAGGGACAGCAGTATCCGTTCCTCTGTGCAGCCGGAAGCAGAGCTGGTGGTGTTTGTCCATAAGCTCGCCATAGGAGCACTGGAGAGGAGTTTCTCGTAGGAGGTGAACTCTGGACCAAACCCAAACTGTTCCACTACTTCTATGAGGTACTTCCACTCGGCTCTGTGGAAGGCTTTTTCTGCATCCATCGAGATGATCACTTCTGGTGTTCTCTCCCCAGATGGAGTCATTATCACGTTCAGCAGGCGCTTGATGTTCAATATTAGCTGCCTGACCTTGCCAAAGCCTCTGCGACTACCTCTGCCACGCAACTCTCCAGCCTCTTTTTTAAAAATAGAATCCCTACAGTGCAGGCCCATTTGGCCCATCAGGTCTTCATCACCCTACCTTGGGATACTGGACCCGCTGCTGGTGAGGGCATTTAATGAGGCTATGGAGCAAGGTATCCTTCCCCAAAAACTGTCGCAGGCTTCGATATCATTGATCCTGAAGTGGGAGAAAGACCCAGAGCAATGTGGGTCATACAGACCAATCTCCCCTACTGTATGTCGATGCCAAATTGCTGGCCAATCTTTTGGCCTCAAGGAAAGAGGACTGTGTTCCGGAGGTGATAAGGGAAGACCAGACGGGTTTGCTAAAGGCGGGCAGCTAACGGCCAACATTAGAAGGCTCCTAAATGCGATCATGATGCCCTCCGAAGGGAGGAAGGCGGAGGTAGTGGTCGCTATGGACTCTGGAAAGGCCTTCGACCGTGTGGAATGGAATTATCTGTGGGAAGTCCTGGGATGGTTTGGGTTTGGGCAGGGCTTTATTAACTGGGTTCGGTTGCTATACCCGGGATCGGTGTGGAGGTGGCCTCATGTAAGGGCACAAGTTTGGGGGCATTGGTAACAGCTCCTCTGCCATTCTTGCCGGCACGGTACTCCACAAGCCTGGTGGTAGTGGCGGCCCTGAGATTCTGGGGGCAGTGGCGGAAACATATGGGAGTGGAGGGAGCATCGGTATGGGCTCCAATTTGTGGCAATCACTGGTTTGTCCCGGGGAGGCTGGATGACAGGTTTCGGTGGTGGCAGAGCGCAGAGATTGAGAGGCTGGGAATCTATTTATTGGTGGGAGCTTTCCATGTTTAGAGGATTTGGAGGAGGAGTTTGAATTGCTGGGAGGGAATGGGTTTCGATATCTGCAGATAAGGGGTTTTGTGCGAAGGCAGGTTGCGACCTTTCCGTTCTACCACCACAGGGGTTACAGGACAAGATAGTTTCTAAAATGGGGGTGGGGGAGGGGAAGGTTTTGGATATCTATAAAGAACTCATGGAGTGGAAGGAAACTCAGATAGATGAGCTAAAGCGTAAATGGAAAGGTGAGCTGGGAGGGGAGGTAAAGGCGGGTTTGTGGGAGGATGCAGAGTCAACATGTCCTCATCATGTGCCAGGCTCAGCCTGATACAATTCAAGGTGGTTCACCGGGCACACATGACGGTGGCCCGGATAAGCATATTTTTCGGGATAGAGACAAGTGTGTGAGGTGTGCAGGAGGGCCAGCAAACCATGTCCATATGTTTTAGGCATGCCAGGAGCTCAGGGGATACTGGAAGGGATTTGCGGATATCATGTCCACGGTACTTAAAACAAGGGTGGCGCCGAGTCCAGAGGTACCGACCTTTGGAGTGTTGAAAGTCTCGGGAGTCCAGGGGGCGAGAGAGACTGATGTTTTGGCCTTGGACCTTCTAGGTAGCCCGGAGACGGATCTTATTAGCGTGAAGGGACTCGAAGCCCCCAAAATCACGGGTGTGGTTTAGTGACATGGCTGGCTTTCTCAGACTTGAGAAAATTAAGTTTGCCCTGAGAGGATCAATGTTAGGGTTCGTCCGGAGGTGGCAGCCGTTTATTGACTTCTTTGGGGAAAACTAAACTGTCAGCAGATTCGATAAGAGGGGGTGGGGTTAGGGGGTAGTGGGTAGTTAGGCTATTTTGTGTTTAGAGTAGGCGGGAACAACGTGGGGAGATGGAGGGATGTGTTGTGCACTGAACTACATGTACATTTGTATTTGTATTGTTTATTTTTATAAAATCATAAATGCCTTAATAAAATGTTTTTTTTTTTAAAAAAGGTCTGCACCACCCTAACAAAAGAGCACACTACATAGGCCCAATCACTGTAACCCCACCTAACCTTTGGACACTAAGGGGCAATTTAGCCTTTCCTATCCACCTAACCTGCACAACTTTGGACTGTGGACAGAAACCGGAGCACCCGGAGGAAAACCACGCAGACATGGGGAGACCATACAAACCTCACACAGACAGTTACCCGAAGCTGGAACTGAACCCCGGACCCTGGAGCTATGAGGCAGCAGTTCTAACCATCGTGCCACTGTGCCTTACCAGGGCCTTTGCCAGGATCTTTGCATCCGCATTAAATAGTAAGATGGGCCTGTAGGAGCCGCACTCCGTTGGGTCTTTGTTCTTTTTTGGTATCAGTGACATTGAGGCTTGGGCCAGTGTTGGCGACAGGGTGCCCTTTACTCGCGTGTCTGCGAACATCTCCCGCAAGTGCAGGGCCAGTGCTGCTGCAAATTTTTGTAGAAGTCTGGGAATCCATTTGGCCCCAGTGCCTCCCCCACCTGCATGGAGTTGAATTAACTCCATGACTTCCCCACATCTAGTGGTGCTTCCAGGCCCGGTCTCCTATCTTCCCCCACGACCAGCATGTCCAGTTCATGGAGGAGCTGCTTCAGGGGACTCAGAGGTTTACAGTCCTTGCTAGGAAGTTGTGAAGGCTTCATTGATTTTGTCTGGCTTCTGTCTTTACCCTGAACTATTGCTCTCATGCTGCCTGCCTTCTCAGCTGGTAAGTCAGCAGGTGGCTGGCTTTGTCTCCATGTTCATAAAAGGTCCCGTGTCTGGCGGAGCTGGTGCACTGCTTTCCTGGTGAGAGCAGGTCGAAGTCCATTTGCAATTTTTTTTCTCTCCGCCAGCAGTTCCATGTTTGATGCCATGGAGTATCACCGATCCACCTCCAGTATGGAGTCAACCAGCTGTTGCCTGGCTGCCCTCTCCTCCCTGTCTGTGCACCTTGAATGCAATAATTTCCGCCCTGATCACCACCTTCAGCGGTGAGATCTCCCCGTTCTAGTTGTTGGTTCCATACCCCTCTATGACTTGTGATACCTGATCACAAAATGCCTTGTTGGCGATGAGGGCCCTGTTCAGTCTCCACGGGCGTTGAGCCCGGCCCGTCTCCAGCCTCACATCCACGTCATGTGGAGCATGGTTGGAGATTACAATTGCGGCGTATTCCTCTCCCACTACCCCTGGAACCACTGATTTCCCCACTACAAAGACGTCGATCCTCGAGTAGACTCTGTGGACCTGGGAGAAGAAGGACAACACTCTCTCCCCTGGGGGCGTAAATCCCAAGGATCTACTGCCCCAATCTGCTTCTTGAGGATGTTCAGCTCCTTTGCCATATTCGTTCGTTTCCCGATTTGGGGCTGGATCTGTCTGTCGATCTGTGGGTCCTGATGAATCGATGTGTATCTTATGTTGGGGATTTCTGCCATGGTTTTCTTTATGTAATACATTTCATCCCTGTTGGGAGCATACATGTTTACCAGGACCACTGGTGCCCCTTCCAGGACACCACTAACCATGACATAAAGTCCCCCTGGATCCGTAACTGTCTTTGCCTCCGTGAATCTCTAGTTCAGCAGAATGATCAGTCCCCTAGCGTTTATCCCGTAATACAATGGTATGTCTGACCAGCTCTTCCTTAGCCACAGTCGGTCCTTCTCCCTCAGGTGCGTCGCCTGGAGGATGATAATATCGGCCCTCAGACATTTCAGATGGGCAAAGACACTGGATCTTTTCACTGGGCTGATGAGTCCCCTAACGTTCCAGGTGACTATCCTGGAGGGGGCTTTCTGCCCCCCCTGCACGGTCAACCATACTTAGCTCGTGGATGTGCCCTGCACTCCGAGGTTTCCCTTTGGGGGCAGCACAACAGCATAGATTCATATCATTTACAGTGTGGAAGGAGGCCATTCGGCCCATCGAGTCTGCACCAGCTCTTTGAAAGAGCACCCAACCCAAGTCCACACCTCCACCCTATCCCCATAACCCAGTAACCCGACCCAACACTAAGGGCAATTTTGGACACTATGATCAATTTCGCATGACCAATCCATCTAACCTGCACATCTTTGGACTGTGGGAGGAAACCGGAGCACCCGGAGGAAACCCACGCACACACTGGGAGAACGTGCAGTCTTCCCACAGACCGTGAACTAAGCCGGGAATCGAACCTGGGACCCTGGAGCTGTGAAGCAGTTGTGCTAACCACCATGCTATCGTGCTGCCCACATGCTACCGTGCTGTATAGTGGTTAGCACAGTTGCTTCACAGCTCCAGGGTCTCAGGTTCGATTCCCGGCTGGGGTCACTGTCTGTGCGGAGTCTGCATGTTCCCCCCCCGTGTGTGCGTGGGTTTCCTCCGGGTGCTCCGGTTTCCTCCCACAGACCAAAGTTGTGCAGGTTAGGTGGATTGGACATGCTAAATTGCCCTTAGTGTCCAGAAAAAGGTTAGGTGGGGTTACTGGGTTACAGAGATAAAGGGGATAGGGCGGAGGCATGGGGCTTTTCAAGGGCCGGTGCAGACTCGATGGGCTGAATGGCCTCCTTCTGCACTGTAAATTCTATGATATTACATCTATGATGATGATATCTAGGGTGGCCGCATCGCATTCACCGTACTTTCAATATGGCAGCACCCCTGCTCTGGGGTGACCTTTTGTCCAAGGGCCATTCAAGATTGCCATCTTAACCATTCACTCCATGTGGCTGAGCCCCTGCACTCTGGGGTTCCCTTTGCTTCACGGTCCACCAAGATGGTCTGTCTTGGTGCCGCTGTTTCCACTGCCACCTGTGTGACCCGCCACCTGTGTGACCTGTTGTAACCAGCATTCTAGCCCCCCCCCCCCCCGCCTCACCGTTCCCTTTCTTGGGTCTGTCGTACCTTCTTGTCCGTCCCCCCCCTCTCTGTGCCCCTGTTGGTCCCCGCCTTAGCCCCCCACCTGTCTTTCTCCCTTTCCCTCCCCATTTTCGAGGACTGTCCACCCCCCCACTTCTGCAGGCACTCCCTCCCAGTTGGGTACTGTGCTGGCCCCCTCTCCCTTTCACCCGTACTTTCCTGCACTGGCTTGCCTGTTAGTGTGGTTCCCCCCCCCCCATCCCTGGGAACGACCCCTGCCTTACCTCATCTGTTGTGTACTCGCCCCAGCTCTCCTGCCCTCCTCTCTCCACCCTCGGCTGTTTCTGCACCTCTCAGCCCTCCTTCGAGGGACACAAAGCTAGGTCGAAACCGAGGCAGTTTTGTCTTTTTCTTTAAAACCAGTTTGTCTTCATTTGCTGGGGCTGCTACTGCTGCCTTCCCAGTCCATGTCCTCGTACAAACTTGTCCGCCTTAACCAGTGTGGTGAAGTAGAATTCCTTACCCTGGAAGGTTACTCACAGTTTAGCTGGGTACACCATACCAAATCGCACCCCACGATTGACCAGGAGTCCATTCACTATATTAAATTCAACGCAGCGCTTGGCCACATCTGCCCCAATGACCTGATAGACTCGGATTGAATAGCCTTCCCATTGGCAGGACCGAGTGTACTTTGCCCAGTTCAGGCTCTTCTCCCGATCCTGGTATTGGTGCAGCTATTAAGACTATTGGCTGCTCTCCCTGCTTTAGGTCTTGGCTGGAGTGACCTGTGGGCTCTTGTCTATGTCTGAGGGTTTGGGAAAGCTCTCCCTTCCAACCAAGTTACCCAGCATCTGGGCCACATATTCCTTGGGTTCTCGTCCTCGATGCTCTCTGGCAGGCCCACGATATGGAGGTTTTGGCGGTGCAACCGATTCTCCTGGTCCTCCACCTGCCCTTAAGTGCCCTTTCCACCAACCTTGCCACTTCTGTTTCCAGGGAGATGATTCGGTTACTCTGGTGAGTCACAGCTTTTTCTAGATTCCTGAGTGTTGCCTACTGTACTTCCAGTCATAGCTTTGTTTTCTCCAAAGCCACCTTGAAGGGGGCCAGGACATTCGCTACGCTGCCTTCACTGTTGCCATAATTTTCAGCTTGATGGCATCTCTGTGTTTCTGAAGTTGCTTATCGGTCCGGCATGGGTATTTGCAGCTGTCTTTTGGGGGAGATTGGGGGGATTGTAGCTACATATTAACTTTCTGAGATTGTACGGTACACGCATGTCTCACTTAACATCAACATTTAGAAGTTTCACACTTTTCAACAAAAAAAATCGGCTTTTCTATTCTCACTGCCAAAGTGAATAACCTCTCACTTCCTCCCATCCACCAACTTGTTGCCCACTCACTTAATTGCTTTGTAGCTTCTTTCTATCCTCCTCGCAGCTTAAATTCCAAGTTAGCATGGTACTGTCAGCAAACCTAGATACATTGGGCTGAATCCTCTGACCTGCCGAGCCACATTTCTGCTCCGACCTGCTGGCAGGATTCTCCGTTACGCCGGCCAGTCAATGGGGTTTCCCATTGTGGGGCAGTCCCACGCCGTTGGGAAACTCCCACGCCGTTGGGAAAACCCCAGGCGCCGGCAAAACGGAGAATTCTGCTGGCGGAGAATCCCGCCCATTATTCTTGGCCACTGTTGTAAATAGCTGAACCTCAGCACGGATCCTTGCAGCATTCTATTAGTTGCAACCTGCAAACTTGAAAATTTCCACTTGTTTCCTGTCCATTAACCAATCTTCTATCCTTGCTAATATATTAAAACAAGCTCAATGGCCTAATCTTTCATATTAACCTTTTGTGTGGCACCTTTTAGATGTTCAAGTATTATATATCTACTAATTCCACATTATCGACCCTACTAGTTGCATCCTTGAAAAGCTCCCATAATTTTGTCAAACATGATTTCTATGCTTTTTAAGTACATACTTAAGACTTCCTCAGTATAGTCAGAAGCCTTTTTCCCAGGGTGGAAGAGTCAATTACTAGGAGACATAGTGTAGAGATGCCGGCGTTGGACTGGGGTGAGCACAGTAAGAAGTTTTACAACACCAGGTTAAAGTCCAACAGGTTTGTTTCGATGTCACTAGCTTTCGGAGCGCTGCTCCTTCCTCAGGTGAAAACCCCAGGCGCCTGAGGAAGGAGCAGCGCTCCGAAAGCTAGTGACATCGAAACAAACCTGTTGGACTTTAACCTGGTGTTGTAAAACTTCTTACTAGGAGACATAGGTTTAATGTACGAGGGGCAAAGTTTAGAGGAGATGTGCGAGGGAAGTTTTTTACACAGAGGATAGTGGGTACCTGGAACTCTCTGCTGGAGGAGTGGTGGAAGCAGGGACGATTGTGATGTTCAAGGAGCGTGTTGACAAATACATGAATAGAGGGATATGGACTCCGGAAGTAACAAATGTTTTAGGTTAGACGGGCAGCATGGTTGGCACAGGCTTGGAGGTCTAAAGGGCTTGTTCCTGTGCTGTACTTTTCTTTGCTCTATAGATTCCAACTTTTTCCGAGAACTGATGTCAGGCTAACTTTAATGCCTTTAATGTAGAAAACATCCCAAAGTGTTTTACACAGACATAATCAAATGAATGGTTCCAGACCATAGGAGAAAAATTCAAAGCGGTGGTGACAAAAGACTTGGTCCAAGTTTGACAAGCAAAAATAAGACTAAACCGAATGCTGCAAAGAGAAAAGGAAACAAAATGGGGGCAGAGATTACAGTCTGAAATTGATTAACTCAATATTGAGTCCGCCGGGTTGTAAAGTGCTTCAGTGCCTAACTGAAAATTTATCGATCTTGCATTGAGCTTCTTTGGAAGGCTGTAATAGGCTAAGGACAGAGATGTCAGTGTGATAGCAAGTTGGAGAATGAAAATAACATGAAGCTCAGGGCCATGATTGCAGACTGAACAGAGGTTTTCTGCAAAGCAGTTGCCCAATCTGAGTATGGTCTCCCTAGCATAGAGCAGACTGCATTGGGAGCAACATTGGAATTTAAATGGAATTTAAACATTTAAATGGCTTTTTCACCAAGAAGGATTGTTTGGGTCCTTGGATGGTGAAGAGGACGATTAAAAGGCCAGGTTTTGCATCTTCGGTGCTTTCAAGGAAAATGCCATGAGAAGGGGAGGTTATGTTGCGGGTGATTGAGGAGTGAACCAGGATATTGTGGAGGAAATGACCGCTTCAGAATGGGATGGAATGGTCAAGGACCTTTGACAAGCATTGGGGCATTGCGTTGGGGTTTTGAAGCAAAAGGAAAATATACAGCAGCGCTGGTATGGAAGGTTGCATCATCAAACCAGATGCAGCAGATAGGAGAAAATGGATTGGAGTCTCTACAGTAAGCAGGGTGTGAGGAAGTAGCTGAGGGGTGTCTCATAACTCCCTAAAAGCTTCAGGGCCCATTTTATTAGTCTTCTAGGAAGCAAGAAGCATGAGCAGTAACTTTTTAAAATAATTTTCATTTAGGAATTACTGGACTGAATTATACAACTGAACATCTTTGATATAACGCTTTAAATCTCATGTCACTCTGCTACAATTTACACTTATTCTGATTTTCTCCTTCACCTCCAGAGCTCACTGCACGGAAAGAGAGACAGCATATATAGTGAACTGGAAAAAACGAACATTTACCTGATTTTATCTTTTTCGCAGGATGAACCTTTCAGTTCCCACTTACCTGAAGCACTCTTCAACATCTCCCGATTTTTACTTCACAATCTCACAAAAGAAACTCCTTTGGGCATCTCCAAAGTGTATCCTTTTGTCACTTGAGCTATTTCACGTGGCACAGAAAATGCTGGAAGTGCTCAGCAGGTAAGACAGCATCTGAGGAGGGAGGAACAGCATTAATGGGCTGGATTTTGCAGGGACTCCTCACTCACCCAGAAGGAAAGTCAGCTGTCAGCCAACGCACTGGAGATAAGCCTGCCGAGCAGCCGTAAGACGCAGCGGGTGAGTTAAACAGCTGATGTTTGGGGGGAAATACCACCCTCGAGCTGCCAGCCAATCAAATTAACCGGCAGCGCCAGAGCACAGGAGTGGGCACTGCTTGGACTGAAATAAGGAGAATGAAGGAAAGCAATGGCTGCTGTAGCAGTGTAAGTCATGGGCTTTTAGGGCAGGGAGCAATCCGGGAGAGGGAGGTGTTGGGGGGGCTGGGTTTTGGAGATAATCATGGAAACCTTGCCTGCCTTCTTTTCCTTCAAAGTTCCGTGTTACATGGCGGAAAAGCTGCCATTGCCGTTGGCAAGCTCAACCCCGCTTTTCCCACCCAATATTGGACACTGCTGGTATAGAAGAAAATCTCACCCTGAGTTTTACGGGGCTGCGTTTCCATGGGTATTTGCGGCATCCGACTGATTGCTGTGTGAGATTACATAACGTGTGTCAGCGGAAAATCGACTGAGAAGGTTGACAGCTGAGCCCAATTTTACCTTCACTCATTGTTCACACCTGCGTTACTTTACCAAATAGGAATTGAGAGCAATATGCCAACTGATTTTTGCCTCTTGCTGAGTTCTGAGGTCAATTAGAGCACCCCAGTTGAAATCAGCCAACTCAGCATGGACTCAGAATCAAACATGGGACTTTTTATATGGCTTTGTGCTCTATGAAATGAAATTAAATGAAAATGAAATGAAAATCGCTTATTGTCACAAGTAGGCTTCAATGACGTTACTGTGAAAAGCCCCTAGTCGCCACATTCCGCCGCCTGTTGGGGGAGGCTGGTACGGGAATCGAACCGTGCTGCTGGCCTGCCTTGGTCTGCTTTAAAAGCCAGCGATTTAGCCGAGTGTGCTAAACCAGCCCCTCTACCAGGTGGTACCAGTACCCACTGGGCTATTAATTGGACCCTCACTTTTATGGGTTGAAATAACATTAGTAATGGAGCTGTCATTATGAAAGCCATCTTCAATATCCTTTTGAAACAGCAGGCAAAGAATTTCGGTATTAGTGTGCTTTCATGCAGATGTGTTCATTCCTCAATGACTGACATTGTGCAACATGATTAATTTCAGTTCCGTAGAATTTCTGAAGAGAAATGACTGCACGTTTTATTCCTTAACCATTAACAGTAATACTTTATATGCTCTAGCAAAACAAAGTAAGGCACTGGGTGCATACAAACTGGCCCGGCATGCCTACGATAAACTACAGGGCCTGCGCATTCCTACCAGGTTTCAGGAATCCATTGAGCTAGGAAGCCTAACAATTCGATCCAAGCCATTCCACGACAGTGAGGTGAGGAGCATCATCAGCTACTGGCTGTAAATGTAGCAGCACATTCAAAAATAGTCCTTTGTGTTGAAAGTAATTTAAGATTTTCTTTGTCTCAGCAAAGAGGGGAACGCTATCAAACTGGGGTGTAGTGTTATGAGCTGTCAGTCACACTGCGGGGATTTTATGTAGTCACTGTATGCAGCAGAATTCTCCCAACCCAACTGTGAAGGGTTTAATAATAATAATCTTTATTGTCACAAGTAGACTTACAGAAACACTGCAATGAAGTTACTGTGAAAATCCCCTAGTCACCACATTCCGGCACCTGTTCGGGTACACAGAGGGAGAAAAAGAATGTCCACCTAACAGCACGTCTTTTGGGACTTGTGGGAGGAAACCGGAGCACGAGGAGGAAACCCACACCGACACGGGGAGAACGTACTGAGTCCGCACAGACAGTGACCCAAGCTGGGAATCGAACCTGGTACCCTGGCGCCGTGAAGCAACAGTGCTTCACTGGCGGCACAGTGAATCTAGCAGGAGCCAGTGTAAAATCACATTGTGATTCTCCCAATGACGGGTTAATGGTGAGCCGATCTTCCCACTGGCTGGTGACATGAATTCTATTAGCATTCATTTGCATCTCATGTACA